>NC_057355.1:119235133-119860133 GCF_016509475.1 Prionailurus bengalensis | reverse complement strand
ACTTCACTGGCACCTACATACAAACAGTTAACAATAAAAAACAAAACAAAACAAAACAAAAACAAACAAAAAACCACCAAGCAGTGATGGATAAGGGGAACGTGGCATGGACAATAAGTGCTGTAGGAATTTGGTGGTATGGAAGATTGTCATATTCAGAGAAAGTTTGCAGAAGGAGGTGGGCTGAAAAGAAGAGGGAAGGCTTTCTGGAAAGGTAGAATCATGTGAGCAAAATTCAGTGTGTGTTAGAGACAATGAAGTGTTTAAGTAGAGCAGTGGTTCCCAAAGTGTGGTCCGTGGACAAGTAGCATCAGCATCACCTGGGAACTTGTTACAGATTAGAAATGGAAGTTCTCAGGCCATACTTGAGACATGCTGAATCAGAACGGGCAGTGAGGCCCACCAGTTTGTGTTTTAACAAACCCTCCAGGTGATTCTGATACAGCCTAAAGTTTGAAAACTGCTAGACTAGAGCAGAGGGTTCTTATATGAAAATAGTGGGCAAAAGACTTTGGTAAGTTAGCCTGGGATTCACAGTGATGGACTTCAAATGTTAGGGAGTTTGTCCTTTATCCTACAGAGCAGAGTCACCAACTTGTAACTTGACGGCTGGATTTGGCTCATAGATGTGCTTTGCCTGGCCTGCACAGTGGCTTCTGGGTTTTTTAAATTTTTAAATGGAATTAGTTGTCACTATTTAAAAACCAAATTCTACAAAGAAATCTATACTTTCAGCTTATCTTGAAAAATCAGAAGACCTGGAAGTACTGGACCTGTCTTTCATTGTGGCAGCAATTTGTGGCAGCAGCAAGCAGTTGCCAGCATAGGTAGGATATGTACTCTCTAGTTTGTCATTGTCCCCACCACTTCCTGTTGGTTTGCAACTTTACTCACACTTCCTGCTTGGCCCCAGTAAGTATTTAGGTATTTGAGTTTGTGCCTTCTGTAATACATAGTGGGAAATTAATGAAAGTTTTAAAGAGAGTGAGGAGGGGAGCCTGGGTGGCTCAGTCAGTTGAGCATCTGACTCTTGATTCCAGCTCAGGTCATGATCACAGGGTTGTGGGATTGAGTCCCAAGTTGGGCTTCACACTGAACATGGAACCTGCTTAAGTTTCTCTCTCTCTCTCTCTCTGTCTCTCTCTCTCTCTCTCTCTGCTCCTCTTCCCTGCTCATGCGCTTTTTCTCTAAAAATAAAAAATAAAAATAAAAAAGAAAATGAGGTGATTTATGTATTGTGATACTATGTATTCATTCAACAAACATTGGTTAGTTAAACATATATGCCAGGTTGGATAGTGTTCAAAGGTCAATGAATTCCTGACATGCTGTGGGTTAAAATCTAGTGGGAAGATGATGAAAACATTTTAGGAAAACATTGGCATATATTTGAGAACAGAGACATCGGTGATTGGAAGACGATTTAAGAAGCTGTAATAGTCCAAGTCTGAAGTAATAAAGGCCAGAATTTAGATATTAACAGGAGGACTAGGAGGTAAACAAGAGAAAAAGATGAGAAAGATACTGCAAAGGAAAAATCACCAGTTCTTGATGATAGTTGGAATATAGAAGGTATAAGAGAGAAGAATTCAAAGATGATGAGGATTTTGAGTTGTGAATTAGGAAATCTGTGATGCCACTAACAGAAAAGGAAATAAGAGTGTCTATTTAACCCTCTCTATGTGTATGGTACAAGGGTGCCAAGGAATGGGGGCATTTGGAGATGCCAGTTTGAAGTGTCTCTTGTTTTGAGTTTAGTGTATTGACATACACACAATATTAAGTGTTTTTAAAAGGAAAACTTAATTGAAATGTCAAGATTGCATGTTTAAATTCTTTTTTTTTTTTATGTTTATTTTTGGGAGAGCACAAGTGGGGAAGGGACAGAGAGAGGGGGACAGAGAATCTGAAGTGGGCTCTACACTGACAGGCTGCAGTAAGCCCGACATGGGGCTTGAACCCACGAACCACAAGATCATGTCCTGAGCCAAAGTCAGATGCTCAACCAACTGAGCCACCCAGGAGCCCCAAGATTGCATGCTTAGAAGTAGATACCACTCATTCCATCCTTGGATTCCAAGAGCATACTGGGGGAAGTTTTTAAGTTATAGTCAACAAAATGTATGAAGACCTTTCTTAAAAACATTTTGTTTTGGGGGCCCTGTATTTTCAACCTTGTTTGAATCCTCTCTTGAATGTATAATTTTCAGATTTATGTTGCATAGGTAAGTTTCTCTTTCTGGAAGAATGGAAGATACTTTATAAATTCAAAGCTTAAATATGTATTCTGAGTATCAGTACTACCCTTTAGAGTTTAAATCGTAATTGGCTGTGTACCCATGAGATATACCAAGAATGAAATGTAATAACTGTTGCTCCACTAAAATAGTAACTAGTAGCCAGTGTTTTTCCTCTTATGATCTTATATTTGGTTCTATCTGCCTTTTTTTTTAAAGTAATCTATGCCCAATGTGGGGCTTGAGCTCATGACTCTGAGATCAAGACTTGCATGCTTTACTGCCTGAGCAAGCCAGGCACCTCCCATATGCTTTTTTAAAAAAAGTTTTTACTGGGGCAGCTAGCTGGGTGGTTGGTAAGTTAAGCACCTGACTCTTGAGGTCATGATCTTGCTGTCCTGGGATGGAGCCCCATCTCAGGCTCCAAGAATCGAGTGTTAGAACCTGCTTGGGATTCTTTCTCTCCCTCTCTCTCTGTCTCTGCTTGTCCCCTGCTCACATGTGCTTGTGAGCTCTCTCTCTCAAAATAAATAAACACTAAAAATTTTTTAAAAATAAAAAGTTTTTATTGTGGTAAAATATATTACATAAAAATTGCCATTTTAACCATTCTAAGTGTTCAATTCAGTGATATTATCTTCACAGTGTTTTATAATCGTCACTGCTGTCTTATTTCCAAGACTCTGTCATCACCCTAAACAGAAACTCTGGACTTGTTAAGCAGTAACTCCATTCTCCCCTCCCCTCAATCCCTGATAACCTCTAATCTAATTTCTGTCTGTCTGAATTTACTTCGTCTAGATATTTTGTATAATTGAAATCATATATGTCTTTTTGTATCTGGCTTCTTTCACTTAGCATAATGTTTTTAAGATTCATTCATATTTGTAGCATGAATCAGGATTTCATTCTTGGCTTTTTTTATAAGTTTATTTAAGTAATCTCTACACCCAGTGTGGGGCTCGAACTCATAACCCCAAGATCAAGAGTCGCATGCTTTTCTGACTGAGCCAGCCAGGTGCCCCATTCCTTCCCATTCCTTCTTACAGATAAATACGATTTTATTGGATATATGGTCATGTTTTATTTACATATCTATTGATGGACACTTGGATTGTTTCCACCTCTGGTGGTTGTGAATAATGCTCTAGGAACATTGGTGTAGAAATATTTGAGTCCCTATCTTCAATTCTTGTGGATATGTACCTCGGACCAGGATTGGCTTGGTCCCTTGTAACCATGTACTCATACATGGATAGTAAGTGGCTGCTCTTGATCACACTGTGGAACGCACAACTTGTTTTGTTTTTTAAACCTTTATTTTTTTGTTTATAATTTATTTATAATAAATACAAATATAAATATTTATTTATTTATTTATTTATTTATTTATTTATTTATTTTGAGAGAGAGACAGAACAATGCAAGTGTGGGAAGGGCAGAGAGAGAGGGAGAGAGAGAGTCCCAAGCAGCTCTGCACTGCCAGCACAGAGCCTGATGCAGAGCTTGAACCCACGAAACTGAGATCATGACCTGTGCCAAAACCAAGAGTTGACACTTAACTGACAGAGCCACCCAGGCACTCCATACAACTTCTTACTTGAATTCTTTACAGCCCAAAAAAAGACTCGACAAAGTGCAAAGCTAGATTTTATCAACTTTTTTTATGGATTAGCTCCTTAGTCACTTAGTCAAGTATGGAAAGGGATAATTGCATCAAAAATAAGCATGCTGATGAGAGAAAAGAGAACTTTGCTCTTATGATTATCCACGTCCATCTTCTACAGGTTGAAAAAATGGCACATTAGTTGAAGGAAACAAGGGAATGTCCAGAAGAAGAAGAAGAAAATATTGGTAAGTAGCCAATATAAAGTAATACCCCACTTTTTCATAGGTCAGATTTCTGTACATTCTGCTTTCTGTTCCTAGCTGAGAGCTTACAGTAAATGGAAAGGGATCTATGAGCCACTAAAGCGCTGTCACAAAGTCTATTCTTTTGTCACAAACCCTTATTCTTTTAGGCCCTCATTTGCATAAGTTGACATAAAAGTCTAATAATTATGGCTTTCTGATTTACATCCCCATGATTTTAAAGATTTTAAAATATTACATGATGACAGTTTATTGAAGGAATCAGGCCCATGGCAACACTAATCAGTGATAACATAGCATCATGTCCAGGGAAACTAGCTCAAAAAGCATAGCATTCTGGGACTGTTTGGTGGCAGAAAGGCAAACAATCCTATAGAACTCTAGCCCCTAGAGGCATCCCAAGTTTACAGAAAAATATAACTGCTGATGATAATCATGACCCTAAATCATAAGTCACTTGAGAAATATTTGTAGCAGAGGCACCTTCGTGACTCAGTTGATTAAGTGGTGGACTCTTGATATCAGCTCAGGTCATGATCTCATGGTTCGTGAGATCGAGCCCCACATGGGGATGGGGCTTCATGCTGACAGTGCTCAGAGACTGCTTCTGATTCTCTGTCTCTCTTGCCCCTCCCCCACTCACACTTGCTCTCTCTCAAAACATAAAAAAATTTCGGGGCGCCTGGGTGGCGCAGTCGGTTAAGCGTCCGACTTCAGCCAGGTCACGATCTCGCGGTCCGGGAGTTCGAGCCCCGCATCAGGCTCTGGGCTGATGGCTCAGAGCCTGGAGCCTGCTTCCGATTCTGTGTCTTCCTCTCTCTCTGCCCCTCCCCCGTTCATGCTCTGTCTTTCTCTGTCCCAAAAATAAAT
The DNA here is from genome assembly GCF_016509475.1 of Prionailurus bengalensis. NCBI lineage: Eukaryota > Metazoa > Chordata > Mammalia > Carnivora > Felidae > Prionailurus > Prionailurus bengalensis. The sequence goes on along the minus strand of NC_057355.1, from coordinate 119,855,154 downwards.
AAACGTTGAAAAAAAAAAATTAAAAAAAAAAAACATAAAAAAATTTTAGAAAAATATTGGTAGCAAACATTTTTAAAATAAAAATGTTACTTAAAGGCGAAACATCTCAGACACATTTAGAAGAAATGTATTTATGTGGAAGTCCTATTCCTTGCTTTATATATAAGGTATCCTTTAATATTTCAGTCTTTCTCATTTTTTTCATTTTGATTTAATGTTTTTAAAGCAGTAGCTATTTTTCATTTGATAATAAGAAAGGGAAAATAGGTTTTCACGTCTCTTCCCACAAATTCCAGTGTAAACAGTGACAAAGGGCACTGATCCTTGCAGATACTCTTCTGCACATAAGTGCCTCCCACAATGGATAGGAGTTCAAAGGCAGAGATAGTTATTTCCTTAGGTTTTCATTATATTTGCTCATTGGGACAATATTAACCCTCTCCTGACTGGTAGTATCTTCCTATCTAAAGGTTTTTCACTTTAATGAATGGGTAAGAAAAGGCCTTGTGACTTGTGAAGAAAGAGGCAGAAAGAGCAACAGCTTTCCCCATGCAGTGATTATTGTAGCTAAGTCAAGCCCGAAACAATGAAGAATGAAGTCAGGCACTGCCTGATCTCATTTTGGTATAACACCCAAATGGTTTCATTGTATAGAATGGGCCTGTTTGACACTTGTCTAATAAAGTTAGACAAATTTTGAATAAAATGTTTTGAATAAAATGTTTTGAATAAAACATTTTTGAATAAAATGTTTTGAATAAAATGGAATAAAATACAGAAAGAAGTGATGTTTATAGGAAAAAATTTTATATTTGTTGGTAACTACCAATGTATCAATTTTAATTTATTCATTGGGAGTGTTTGATCCTAGGGTTGGAGAGACCTTAAAAGATCTCATTCAACGCCCCCTTCTGATCTGTGAATCCACCTGGGACAGTGTGGTCAGATTTGAGCTGAGCCCTTGGGGCAAGACTCCTCTCCTCTGTCAGCACAACTCCTATGTTGGAAAATTCCTCCTGTCCAATCTCTCCTCTTGTAGTTTCCATGCTCTTATTATGGTTTATTATTATGTTATACATAACATATACATAACATAACATATTATGTTATACATAATAATATACAATAATTTGATTATTTAATAACTTTTTTATTTTGTTGATACTTGAAAAATGCTTGTTACAGAATTTTTCAGTGGATTTTGTATCTGTGCCAGTTGTTAGTCCTATCCCTTTCTACCAAATATCTCCTCAGTACCTAAGTATTAATGCTACTATTGTCTGATTAGAAATTTTCTTTCTGTATATAGCATGAAGAAATTTGTTATAAATATTTTTAAATATTTACATTTAAACAATATAACTTAATATAAATATTTTCACTTTATACCTTCCTTGATTTAGTATTTCATTTCACTGTTAGGTTTAGTATTCAGTTATTAATGGATACCTATAATTTTAACAAATATAGTGACTTGTTTACTTTTTTCCTACTCTTTCCTAAATATATTTGACTTTTTTGAAGTATTTAAATTCCTTTCACCCTTAGGAACAAGCAGGATGTTTGTATGAGTTGTAGTTTTTCTGACTTTAATGATGTTAAGTAAAATATTGGGACTATAACAGAAACAATGGAAAGCATCAAGTGGTGGGATTGATATTTTCAGAGAAACTAAAAGTCCATTATTGTTTTTAATTTTTAAGAGTTCATATCATTGAGGGACGCCTGGGTGACTCAGTTAAGTGTCTGACTCTTGATTTTGGCTCAGGATGTGATTTTATGGTTTGTGAGATCGAGCCCCATGTTGGGCTCTGTGCTTACAGCAGGGAGCCTGCTTGGGATTCTCTCTCTCCCTCTCTCTGTCTCTGCCCCTCCCCCACTTGTACGCCCTCTATCAGAAATAAATAAACGTTTAAAAAAGAAATGGAGCGCCTGGGTGGCTCAGTCAGTCTTATAAGCATCAACTTTGGCTCAGGTCATGATCTCATGGTTTGGGAGTTCGAGCCCCACACCAGGCTCACTGCTGTCAGGGCAGAGCCCACTTTGCACCCTCTGTCCCCTTCTCTTTCTGCCCCTCCTCCTGCTCTGCTCATGCTCTGTCTCTCTCAAAAATGAACATAAAAAAAAAAAATGAGGCAAGGCACCTGGGTGGCTATCAGTTAAGCATTATACTCTTGATTTTGGCTCCGGTCATGATCTCCTGGTTTGTGAAATTGAGCCCCGCATTGGACTCTGTACTGTCAGTGTGGAACCTGCTTGGGATTCTCTCTCTCCTTCTCTCTTTGCCCTTCCAGCATGTGCTCTCTCCTTCTCTCTCAAAATAAGTAAACATTTTTACAAATTTTAAAAAAGAAGAGTTAATATTATTGGAATAACATGTAGTTTTCCAAACAAGAAGTGTATAAGGTCAGGGCACCTGGGTGGCTCAGTCAATTAAGCATCCAACTTCAGCTCAGGTCATGATCCTGTGGTTTGTGGATTGGAGCCCTGCGTTGGGCCCTGTGCTGACAGCTCAGAGCCTGGAGCCTGCTTCAGAGTCTGTATCTCCCTCTCTCTCTGCCCCTCCCCCTCTCAAACTGTGTCTCTCTCACTCTCAAAAATAAATAAACATTAAAAAAATGTTTTTAAAGTGTGTAAGCTCTGTTGATAGAAATATGTATAAGTGAGGAAAAAAAGCTGAACACATAATATTACGCAAATACTGGTTATAACTTGCAGTAGCCTCCAAGATGGCCCCCAATGATTCTCACCTGCTAGTATTCATGCCCATCCTCTCATACATTTCTTTTTTTATTATTTTAATTTTTTATTTTTTAAAATTTACATCCAAATTAGCATATAGTGAAACAATGATTTCAGGAGTAGATTCCTTAATGCCCCTTACCCATTGAGCCCATCCCCCCTCCCACAACCCCTCCAGTAACCCTCAGTTTGTTCTCCATATTTATGAGTCTCTTCTGTTTTGTCCCCGTCCCTGTTTTTATATTATTTTGTTTCCCTTCCCTTAGGTTCATCTGTTTTGTTTCTTAAAGTCCTCATATGAGTGAAGTCATATGATTTTTGTCTTTCTCTGACTAATTTCACTTAGCATAATACCCTCCAGTTCCATCCATGTAGTTGCAAATGGCAAGATTTCATTCTTTTTGATTGCTGAGCAATACTCCGTTGTGTATATATATATATATATATATATATATATATATATATATATACACCACATCTTCTTTATCCATTCATCCATCAGTGGACATTTGGGCTCTTTCCATACTTTGGCTATTGTTGATAGTGCTGCTATAAACATGGGGGTGCGTGTGCCCCTTTGAAACAGTGTAACTGTATCCCGTGGATAAATGCCTAGTAGTGCAATTGCTGGGTCGTAGGGTAGTTCCATTTTTCGTTTTTTGAGGAACCTCCATTCTTTTTTCAGAGTGGCTGTACCAACTTGCATTCCCACTCTCATACATTTTATTAGGTTGGTCTGCATGACCAGTGGAATATGGGGGAAGTGATAGTATATGACTTGAAGGGCTAAGTCATTAAAAAACATCGCTGCTTCTGCCTTGTTCTCTCTTGGATTGCCCACCCTGGAGGAAGCCACCCACCATGTTGTAAAGATATTCAAGGCTCTTTGGAGAGTCCACTTGGAAGCAACTGAGGCTTCCTTCTAACAACCAGCATCAACTTGACAGCCATCGGGTGAGCCGTTTTGGAGGTGGGGTTTTCAGCTTCATTCAAGCCTTCAGTTAACTGCAGGCTGGGGAGCCTGCATCTTGACTCCAGTATCATGAGAGACCCTGAGCCAGAACTATCCAATTCTCAAATTCCTAGACTACAGAAACTGTGAGATAATAAATGTTTATTATGGTTTTAAGCAACTAAGTTTTGCGATTATCTGTTATGCATCAGTAGGTAACTAATGTATACCATCTTAAATATTTGTTGGTTTGATAAAACTTGGACAATGTAAATGTTTAGTAGTTTAGTATCCTTTAGATTCTTTTTTTTTTTTTTTTTTGGAAAATTACTTCAGTTTATCAAAATTTTAACAGTGGTTAAGACTGACATTCAATGTAGCAGTATAGCTATAGAATTAATAGATTCAGAAAAATAAAATTATAGTTTCTCCTAAAAACAAATCATTATTACTAGATCAGGTATTCATCTTATTCTCTTAAAATCTCATTTTATTCTCTTACAAATCTATGAAAGTATTATTTTTCCCTTCTTATGTCACTTTATAGTTTCCTATTATCAGTTTCTTTTGAGAACCTTGGACACTCCACTAGGTGCTTGGGCTACATCAGTAAACAAATATTCCTTCTCTCTAGGAGCATATATTCCATTAGAGGAACACACATAATAAGCATAAGCATAATATATAAGCTGTCTAATACGTTAGAATGTGATAAGTGCTATGGAAAAAAAGATCAGAGTAAAGGGGATTGAGAAAGCAGGCAGAGGTAAGGCCACATGAGGGAGAGAAGTTAATATTAAAGATAGGTGTCAATAAGAAAGTAGCATTTGAACAATGATTTGAAGGAGTTGTAGGAATTTATCAAGTGGATGTATATTTCAGACAGTGGGGACAGCTAGAGCAAAGGCCCTAAGGCCAGAGCATGTTTGACATGTAAGCATGCAGAGGTCTGTGATGCGGGGGAGTAAGATTAAAACTTAGATAAGGTGAGAGAGGTAATAGGGAGGGAGGCAGAACAGGTGGATCCATGAAAACTTGTTGGAATCTTGCTACTCTGGGGGAAATGGGAAGCCTCTGCTAGATTTTGCAGAGGGGAGACATGTAACATTTTAAAAGGATGACTTTATTTGCTTGTTAAAAATAGACTGTAGGTGGGGCACCTGGGTGGCCCAGTTGGTTAAGTGTCCAACTTTGGCTCAGGTCATGATCTCATGGTTCATGAGTTTGAGTCCCATGTCAGGCTCTGTGCTGACAGCTCAGAGCCTGGATCCTGCTTCAGATTCTGTGTCTCCCTCTTTCTCTGCCCCTCTCCCTGCTCACATTCTGCCTCTCTCTTTAAAAAATAAATCAACATTAAAAAAAATTTTTTTAAATAAAAAAAGGCTCTCGGGGAGTGAAAGTAAAAGCAGAGATATGTTGGGGCACCTGGGTGGCTCAGTCAGTTAGGCACCCAACACTTGATTTTGGCTCAGGTCCTGATCTCCCAGTTTCTGGGATAGAGCCCTGAGTCGAGCCCTGCGCTGACAGCACAGAGCCTGCTTTGGGATCTGTGTCTCCCTCTCTCTCTGCCCCTCCCCCCACTCACTATTGCATTCACATGTGCTCACTCTCACACTCTCTCAAAATACATAAACAATTTTTTTGTTTTAAACAGAGCTCTGGGGTGCCTGGGTGGCTCAGTCAGTTAAGCATCTGTCTTTGGCTCATGAGATCATGACTATCTCATGGTTTGTGAGTTTGAGCCCCACGTCAGGTTCTGTGCTGACAGCTCAGAGCCTGGAGCCTGCTTTGGATTCTGTGTCTCCCTCTCTCTCTGCCCCTCCCCCACTCATGCTCTATCTCTCCCTGTCTCTCAAAAATGAATAAACATTAAAAAATAAATAAATTTTTTTTTAAAAAGCAGAGCTCTGTTAAGACAGAGTAAATCACATGAGAAATGATGGTGGCTTGGGCCAAGGTGGTAGCAATGAGTGATCAGAAGTGGTCAGATAGTGGAAATATAATGAAGTTCTGGTTCTAACCGGCAGGGAACAGATCAAAAGTTCTTGGTCGTATATAGGAAGGATATCAAACTACTGTAAGACTTTTGCATGTTGATGCCAGTCTAACTTTCCAGCTTCATCTCTGATCATTCTTCTCTGCTCTACCTTCTCTTCCCACCCTCAAATCCATTTTTCCCTGGAGTCATTCTAGGTGACCCTTCCTGGGTGACCTAGTAGTTAAAACTGTGGGCTCTGGAATTAGACCATCTGGGTTTGGTTTCTGGCTCTCTTCACTTACTATATGGTCTTACATTACCTAGCTTCCTATGACTCAGTTTTCTCATTTCTAGAAAGGGGGTGTTATAAATAAACCTACCTCACAGAGTGATACTGTGAGATTAAATGAGATGATGCATGTAAAATACTTAACATAGTGCTTAGCTAGTATTAAGGTTTCAATAAATACTAGCCACTATTATTATTATTACTTCAGATTGTGCTCCTTTGGCCACAGTCCCCTGCATTAAGTGCTAACCCTCTCTTCTATACCCTCCTCTGCTAATAGTGTACTTTCTTGTTTCTGAAATCCATATTACACATTTTTGGGGAAATAAATGAAATCAAGCCGTTCATAATTTACCTATTTCATATTTACCTATTTCATCTTTTTATAGTCCCTCTGGTTTTTATCCACATGTCTATATTATTTTTGTAGTTCTATTCATTTTTCACAATCAGTTCACATGCCATCTCATGATGCCTTTCCTAATCCTATCAATAGAGTTAGTCCTTAAAGCCCTGGGCTCTTTTAGTGTTTTTATGATTAACTTGAAAGTGTGGTTATTTGTGTCTATGTCTGTCACCTCTGCCAGACTCAGAATCTTGAATAAAAAAGTCTGTTTATTCATGTTTAATTCTCAAGCAACTACCACTTGATGGGCATCAGTGAACATTTGTAGAATTAGACACCGGAATGGAGCCTACTAAGGCTTCCCACTTCAGTCTTTCTTATATGTAATGGCCAGATTCATATTTGTGACACTTCCTTGCTAAAAATCTTCAATGGCTTCCCGTTGCCTACAGAGTTTAGTCTGAACTCAGCTGAGTGTTTGGTGTGCTCTCCTGTCTGAATTGAGTTTGCCCTTCCAACTTTATTTCCTATGACAGTTAGTCAAACTGATGTGTTCACTATTCCCCGGGGGCTTCCATCCCTTTTCTATATCCATGTCTTGAATCATTGTTTCCTGAAAAGTACTCCTCTCCTATCTTAATGCCCCTTCTCAGGACCTTCCTCAAATGCCACTTCTTTTATAAAGCCTTCTCAATTATTCCAGCTGTAAATAATATCTCCCTGTTTTAAAGTCTCAGAGCATGGCAACTGTGCTACTTGTCACCTTTTAACTCTACAGACATAGTTAATGGACATGTATTTATTTCCTGTTTACTGTAGTCTCTTAAAGGCCAGGTCTAAGATGATTCATCTTTGCATGACATACTTGTAAGTAGCATTGGCAGCTGATAATTTCTGGAATGCCTAAATGAATGAATGAATTTGTGAATAAATAGAATTCCTGGAATAGCATTACTATCCATGAGCTGGTTTTGAGGGGCATGGGGAGTTGGGTATGTGATAGCCATAGTAAGACACTGGGAAAGGTGGTACCCTCTTCCCCAATGCTTTTGTCTGCAGATATTATCAGTTCAGTTGTACCAAGTCAGAAATGTACTGATGTTGGGGCGCCTGAGTGGCTCAGTTGGTTGAGCGTCCAACTTCGGCTCAGGTCATGATCTCACGGCTCGTGAGTTCGAGCCCCGCGTCAGGCTCTGTGCTTACAGCTCAGAGCCTGGAGCCTGTTTCGGATTCTGTGTCTCCCTCTCTCTCTGACCCTCCCCCGTTCATACTCTGTCTCTCTCTCTCTGTCTCAAAATAAATAAACGTTAAAAAAAAAATTAAAAAAAAAAAAGGAAATTTACTGATGTTAACATGTTCCAGGCTCAGTACTTGGGTTTGGAAATACAAAAGATATCATGTTCCCTCACCTTAGACACTCTTCAAATAGCAAAGTGTTCCAGAGTTCTGGTCCTTGGTGTTGGGTATGTAGGTCCCAACTTATATTCCCAAATGAGGCATTGCTCACTGTACTGAATCTATTTCATACTTAAATTAGACCAGTTTTCGTTTTGCTGTACTTGACTAACTTTTGCTCTGAGTAGTTTGGCTAATCCATTTCCATAGTTCAGCTTATTTAAATTTTTCACTCTGGTTACATTTTAAACTTGCTTTGTATTTAATTTTTAACTTTGTTAAAGCTAGCTTTTTTGTGGAGCTCAGATGAATTGGCAGTGGGAGCTTCACTAAGACTTTTTGGTGGACCTTTCCAGTTACCTACTTCATTCCATTATTTTAAACTGTTGAGAAATCCTGTGTCATTTTATTCAGGTCAGTCAATACTTATATTTGTTTAGGGAAGGAATAGAAGGACTTAAATTAACAATCAGGTGTTCTCATGGAACTGTATAAGGAAAACCAGTCCATTCTTTGAAATATGATTCACTGCCTACAGAACCATTGTTTCTCACACGTGTTCTCTATTTTGGCTCTCTATACTTCATCTGTTTAATACTTAAAGTTCTCAGGATTCTCCTTGTGTCACTTCACCAGGCTAATTCCTACCTCTGATTCAGGACCCAGCTTAGGCCTCTTATCCCTTAAGGAGCCACCCTCTTCCTTCCCAACTCCATCCTTCCTCTGAGATGTAACTCAGTAACTCTGAGATGAGTTATTTGCCTTGTAGGTCCATTCCTATAACATTCTATGCATATTCCCATAAAAGAACTTACCACAGTATGTGCATTATAGCTGTTGGTTTACTTGTCTGTTTCTTCTAGTAAGTTGAAGTCTCCCCAAGAGCTGAGCCTATATCTAATCCCTCTTTTGTATCTAGGAGATAGCACAGTGTCTGGCATATATCAGACATTCAGTAAATACTTATTTTTTTTAAATATATGACCTTTTAATTAATTTATTTACTTTTAATTTTTAAAAAATATTTATTTATTTAAAAGTTTATTTGAGAGGGGCGCCTGGGTGGCGCAGTCGGTTAGGCGTCTGACTTCAGCCAGGTCACTATCTCGCAGTCCGTGAGTTCGAGCCCCGCGTCGGGCTCTGGGCTGATGGCTCAGAGCCTGGAGCCTGTTTCCGATTCTGTGTCTCCCTCTCTCTCTGCCCCTCCCCCGTTCATGCTCTGTCTCTCTCTGTCCCAAAAATAAATAAAAAACATTGAAAAAAAAAGTAAAAAAAAAAAAAATTAAAAGTTTATTTGAGAGAGTGTGCACATATGTGCACAAGAGGGGCAGAGAGAAAGGGAGAGAGAATCCTAAGCAGGCTCTGCAGCTGTGAGCCCAGAGCTCAACATGGGGCTTGATCCCACGAACCACGAGATCATGACCTGAGCTGAAATCAAGAGTTGGATGCTTAGCTGAGCCACCCAGGTGCCCCACATTCAGTAAATACTTATTAAGTAAACAATCCAATGCCCAGGTTTCTAAGTTCATCTCAAGGATAGAAGCTACCAAGGAGTGGACTAAGGTTGTAAAAACATGAAATAGGAGGGGATTAATAACATTATTACATAGTTACATATTTTGTAATTGTAAATAGAACATGTAATATCCTGTATAAAAATAGAGAAGTCAGTTCCTGATCAACTTCTGCCCTATAAACAATTCTACTAGTTGACACTTAACTATCATAAAAGTAGATGAACCAGACAATCATGTGTACCCAGAAAAAAGGTGGATAAGGGAGGAGTGAAAGATCAGGAAGGGAGTGAGTTAGCAAAATGCCACGTAGTTAGTTGCAAGCTAGCACAAAGGTGAACGTGGTTCATGAAGCTAGCTTGATTCTTGAAATAGGATCAAAGAGCAAAAGGCAACCAACAGTGAAAGCAAGGATTCACAGGAACAGGCAGACATGAGTTGGTGAGCACCCAAATGGGGCCTGGGTTCTGTGGGATTGTGGTCTGTCTGGGTGACATGGGAGAAGGGAATCTGGAGTGTGAAGCTCTGGGGAGGCTGACTAGGGAGTATTAATGTTTCCTATAGAGACAAAGATATATTGAAAAGACCTTGGAAGAAAATGAGAATAGTGACAAACACTAGCTGGCACCAGGGTCTCAAAAGAATTGAAGAGGGGACTTTATGGGGGTGAATAGGAGAAAGTGAGCAAGAGATGTTTGAGAAGGTCAGTTCTTTTTTTTTTTTTTTAATTTTTTTTTTTCAACGTTTTTTTAATTTATTTTTGGGACAGAGAGAGACAGAGCATGAACGGGGGAGGGGCAGAGAGAGAGAGGGAGACACAGAATCGGAAACAGGCTCCAGGCTCTGAGCCATCAGCCCAGAGCCCGACGCGGGGCTCGAACTCACGGGCGGCGAGATCGTGACCTGGCTGAAGTCGGACGCTTAACCGACTGCTCCACCCAGGCGCCCCGAGAAGGTCAGTTCTGAAAGGAGTGAATTTCAGTATACTGATGTGTATACTCCCCAGTCTGTAGAAAGTAAACTTGACTATCTGTTTTGTTTTGAGTAGCATATAAAACATATAATTGACATGTTTGAAGAAACAATCTTGCCCTGGAAGTTTGGAATCGTGATCTTCCAGTGGAAGGTAATTAACCTCCTTTTTAGGAGGTCAGCTCTTATATTGCTAAATGGGTAGGATCCAATGCCTGAGTTATTGGATCACTATTCATCTTCTCAGAGTACTTATTCAGCACCTACTGTGTGATAGTACTGTTCCAGTGCCAGGAACACATCAGTGTATACAACAGACAAGAATTCCCACCCATATGTAGCTCACATGAGGATGGCAGAGAGCAAGGAATATGAAAAAAACCCACAAAAGTAGTAAACTATATAGAAGATGGAAAGTGCTATGGAAAAAAAAAAAAAGCAGGGAAGGAAGGTAGAAGATGTGCATGTGGCCAGGTGGGCTGCAATTTTAAATTGAGTCGACAAGGAAGGTTTCAAGAAGGTGACATTTAAGCAAAGACTAACGAAGTGAATGAGCAAGCTTTTCAGGCTGCGGTTGTGTAAAAGAGGATCCCATTCTATACACTCTAAATTGTAAGCCATTCTTAACTAATCTTAAAGAAAAATGAGATTGAAAGTGGCGTTAGAAGGTAGGGATTAAAAGCAGGAGGGGAATTTTATGTTTTCATCCTTTGCTTTCTCTAAGATCTGTTTAGTTTCACACTGAACACCTGGTATGACTCTGCACTTTTTCACTTCATGAGAACAGATAACCTAGCATGCATTTTTTTTCCATGTGAAATCTCTTTTGGCAGAAAAACAAATGTTTGCTTAGTGGAAATAGAAGCTGGAGAGATTTTTCAGAAACCACAATAATAGAGAAAAAATGAGCCCTAAGAAGCTGCTCTGGAATTAGTTACAGAGGTAGAGGAAGGCTGGTGACTGGAGAGCCCTAAATGTTCTTCTTGAGGGAGAAAAGGGACCAAGGACTGGATATGGTTTGAAATCTGGACAAGGCAAGGATCCATTAATACTCCAAGAATCTGAAATGGTTGTTTCTGTTTTCAGTTATTTAGACTGATATACATGTCCAGTCTGTTTGCTGTAAAAGAAAAATCAGCCAAAGGGAGTGATTTAAGATGTGAGTATGAATCTGGCCAAGCAGCTACCCTATTTCAGTGTTGTTTTCCTGGGATAAAGTTTCCTTTGAGACTCAAAGTTGTGTTTTTTTTTTCCCCTAGCCGAAACCTTTATTCTTAACTATGGAATAGAAGTCCAGCCTTGAATTGTGTTCAAACTGATAATTCTAACTCTGCCTTTTAGTATCTCAGAACTACTCTAGTTATTTTTAAAAGTTTAAACTCTGAATGCAATTAACTTCAATTTGTATTATTTTTTTAAATGTTTGCTTATTTTTGAGAGAGAGAGCACAAGCAGGGGAGGGGCAAAGAGAGAGAGAGGATCCGAAGCAGGCTCTGTGCTGTCAGAGGAGAGCCCGATGCAGGCTCAAACTCGGCCCCCAGGCATCCCTCAATTTGCATAATTTTATACAATATGCCACCTGTGGGAAGAGAAGCATTTTGATAAAATGAAGCCTAGGAGGTCAACAAACTTGAGAATGACTGAGAATCCTCAATCTATGCCCCAAATATACTGAGTATTCTGTTAGAGATAAGGGGACTGAACAATAGGAACTTCAGAATTAGATCTTATATAACCAGTTACTGTGACTTACATAAGGAAAAGTCCAGTGATGAAGGCTGGAACAGGACTCTCAAAACTTTTTTGAGCAAAGTGCATAAAGGGCCATTAAGGAAGCCTTACATGTTAGAGGATAGCATTGTTCATGAATACCAGGAGAAAATACAGCCTAGAGCAAAGAAAATACAGCTTATCCAAGAGACATTGTTTCATGTAACCCTACTGTAGGTTTTCAGCATCATTTGTATTCAACCTGCTATAATATACTGATCTAAAACAAATAATGCTGAGCACTAATGCTAAGATTTTTGTCTTTGCTACAAACATATAAAGAAATATAGGCAAGAACTTGCCGTAAGGGAGGCTTTGGGAATAATCAGAAAAAGAAAGATTGGCAAAAGTGAAGACTGATTTCTGATCAGGATTTCACCAATGACCTGCTTTATGACTTTCAGCAAGTCATTGAGCTTCTCTGGCTTAATTTGCTCATTTGCCTTAACTTCTTACAGGGATAACATGGAACCCTGAAACCTATGAAAGATGTTTTTTGAAACTGTAACAGTCAGCACCCCTGGCTGGTTCAGTTGGACTGGAAGAGCAATGTGACTCTTAATCTCTGGGTTACGAGTTTGAGCCTCACATTGGGTATAGAGATTACTTAAAGAAACTTGAAAACAACAACAACAAAAAAAACCTATAATGGTCCATTTAAGTGTTTTTAAATTAAGTTGATTTCCCTAAAATGGGATTGTATGTGCAAACCCTGGCAATATTATTGGTCACAGGTAGTAGTCCAGTAGCCTGATTTTTGAAGCCTGTGGACACCCTAATGCTAGTGACTTTATAACTTCTATGTAAATTTATAACTTTAATTCAGAAATTGAAACATAGGAAAAAAGACAAAAGAGAAGGAAAGTGGGAGGGTTATTATATGATCTAAAGACAAAATCGTTGAAATTGAAAGAAGACAATTAGACTCAACAATAAGAGCAGGGTGGCAGAGAGAGCCTTGAGTATGAGGGATCCACCTTACAAATGAAAGCAGAGAATGAGGAAATATATTTTAAATCCTAGTTTTCTATTGCAACAAGATACTCTAAAGGAAAAGGTGCCAAGAGCCTATGTTACTACGGTCTAGCTTGTTGTGCTGCTTATAAAAAATAGAGAAAGAGCACCTTGGGGAAGGGGGTGGGATTTCCGTAGTAGGTATTTCTTCCTTTACAGGTTTAAACAAAAGATGAGTTGGTCTATGTTTGTCTTTTGTCCTATAAGCCACTGCAGGTGTATGGACAGCATTGCTTCTGCAACAAAAGCCTAGACTCACCACATCTTGGGAGGAGAATGGCCACTGCATGGGGGGCAGCCTTTCTCATGCTGGTGACATCCTGTGTTTGCAGCACTGTCTTCCACAGAGACCAGCGGACTTGGTTTGAGGGTGTCTTCCTGTCTTCCATGTGCCCCATCAATGTCAGTGCTAGCACATTATATGGAATTATGTTTGATGCAGGGAGCACTGGAACACGAATTCATGTTTATACCTTTGTGCAGAAAATACCAGGTAAGTGCAACTCGTACCCTCATTGGTGCCTATTAATCTACACTTCAGCCTCTCCTTCTAGAAATGAATGTGCTGAGAGTGTGTGATATGAATAACAGAATCTTAATGCTACTGAATGTCTTTCTTCAGAGAAGATTTTGGACGATAATTGAACATATAGTTTAATTCAGTGTGAAATTAAAGAGATCTGGGTTGCCTGTAGTCTAAAACCCATATGTCCAAGAAATATAGTTGTAATTTGTCCTTTTCTCTAAAGGTAGTTGATACTTCGGATCCAGAATATTGAGAATATTGGATGTGGTCTTGAGAGAGGATCACTGTCATCCTTGGAGGAGATGAAACGACCCTGAGGATTAACTTTTTGTGAATTTCCAGTGTTCTCAGGTTACATATAGAGCCTAAGAGCAGGAGTAGGAGCTAGGTGTCCACCCCGACAAATGGCAGAGGGACTCTCAAGAATTGCCTGTCATCTTCTGTCCCTTTACTCAATACTCCTACAAGCCACTCTTCACAGGTGGGATTACTTGGGATGGCTTGGAGGAATAGGTTAATCTAGTAGGTCATATGATACAGAACCCACTATCAGAAACAGTCTAGCTTTTGGTAATCAGCCATCTGTCTTCTGTTTTCTTCCATGGACAAAAAGGTCAGCTTCCGATTCTGGAAGGGGAAATTTTTGATTCTGTGAAGCCAGGACTTTCTGCTTTTGTAGATCAACCTAAGCAGGTGCGTTTTTTATAACAAGATGTTCAGATTCTCAATGCCTTAATAACTTTACCACGCTGCTGCTGTGAAATACCTCATGCTGTTCACTACTGATATTGGGTCATGTGAAAGATCAGTTTTCTGTCCTCAGATATACTCAGTTATACTTGTACACCCCAAGCTCACTAGGGCTTGGGCAGAACGAAGCAAGAATAGATTGTGGATATGCAGGGATGACACCATTTTTTTTTTTTTTTTTTTTAGCAGATTGCTCCCTTTGCATTTACTGTTTAAGATTTTTGAGTTGAAGCCATCAACTGCATTGATTAATGTAGATGGAGAAGATAGACATGGAGTTCTCTATAAGATATGAGGTATAAACATAGCAGTTGAGGAACTGTAGACCCAATGAACTTCATTTCAAAGTACCCTGATATAGGACAGATCATGTATACCTATACTGTAGAAACTAGGGAAGAACTCATGAAAACAAAAATCTTTGGTATTAAAGGATGTATGGAGAGTTTTGTCATGACTGTATTTCACATTTGAGCACCCATAACATGCCATACCCAGTGTGTCAGAGGCCATACCAAAATATAATAAGGCAGAATATTGACCATTTGGTAGCAAATGTAAAGATATTGTTACAAGCATAGTCATTAACCAAAGGAAAAACTGCTATTAAAAATGGCTTGCGGTACATGACTGGCTCAGTTGGTAGAGCATGTGATTACTTAATAAAATCTTAGAAAAAAGAATGGCTTGAACTTGAAGACCTGTGAAGATGTTTTTTTTCTCAGCTCACTAATATGAAATGGTAAATGCGTCAGAAAATTGGGAGGTGTCAAAAACTGATTTGACATTTAAAGAAGATTTTGTTGTGGTTGCTAATAATTCTGATGATTTAGAGGTAGCAGCATGTTGTCAGATGTTCACTCAGGGAAACAGCGAATTTAAAATAATGGTTTTTAATTTCATAAATTGAGTATCTACTCTGTCCTGTGCGTGTAGGTGGTATGATGCAAAAATGAACCTGGCAGGTTCTGTCCTTCCAGAGATCATAAAACCTGTAGCATGGTAATAGCCACACCAGCCTTTGTGTGCGCGTACATGCAGTCTGCCGCATGCAATGCACTCAGCAGTTTTTCAGTGGGATGAGGCGTATCTCCCATCGTAGAGTTGAGGAAACCAAGTCCCTATGGACTTGAAGCCACAGAGCAAGCAAGCAAGTCTTCTAACTCCAAATCTGGTGTTTTTTTCACCGTACCCAACTTTCTAGCTTGAAGCTAATTTATGAGACACAAAATAACAATCAGTTAAAATGACCATGCTATAAAAGAATAATTTTTGTTATCATTCAACCAAAATTAAATGCATTTTCCTTCAAAGAAGCCTACTTATCTAGGTTTCTTCTCCTGTAGAGCAGAGAGTGGTTGGAGCCCCCTGCTCCCTCACTCCTGTTATCCCCCCGAGCATGTTGAGGGAATAGACAGTTGCCACTAAATGAACTGTTCACTGTATGAGTAGGTTATCTCTTTTGAAGGGTGCTGAGACTGTTCAAGGACTCTTAGAGGTGGCCAAAGATTCCATCCCCCGAAGTCACTGGAAAAGAACCCCAGTGGTCCTGAAGGCAACAGCAGGACTGCGCTTACTGCCAGAACAGAAAGCCCAGGCTCTGCTCTTTGAGGTAATCTTCGGAGTCCTTTGCATCACAGATGATTATTTTTCCCTCTGTGAATATTTGCCTTAGGGGTGTTTAGCTCTTTGGAATGTGACTGCTACCTTTAGTATTCCACCATCGCTAAAGCACTCTGGTAACTGGTCTCTTGTTCTAGCTACTCACGTTTTTAAACGTTACTCTTGAATTTATACAACTTTTCCTAAATAATTTTAAAGTATTTCCTGTCCATGATAGTCTTAACTCTTCTAACTTATTAGAATCACAAAAATTATTTTTAGCCCACTTTATTGAAGTATAACTTAAAATGTGTACATTTTCAGTGTACAGTTAAATGAATTTTGACAAATTCAGAAGTTTCCTTATATACCTTTGCAGTCAGTTTCCTCCTCCCCTGAAGCCAGACAACCACTGATCTGCTTTCTATCACTGTAGATTAGTTTTGCTTGTTCTTACATTTCATATAAATGGAGTTATACAGTTTATGTTCTTTTTTTAATGTCTTTTTTTCTCTCAGCATAAAGGTTTTTTAAATTAAATTTTTAATTTTAATTCTAGTATAGTTAACATACAGTGTTACATTAGTTTAAGGTGTACAATATAGTGATTCAACAAGTCTCTACATTACTCAATGCTCATCATGATAAGTGTGCTCTTAATCCCCTTCACTTATTTTACCCATTCCCCCTGCCCCCACCTCCCCTCTGGTAACTATCAGTTCTCTATAGTTAAGATTGGTTTGTCTCTCTCCTTTATTTGTTTTTTCCTTTGTTCGTTTGTTTTGTTTCTTAAATTCCACATATGAGTGAAATCACTTGGGATTTGTCTTTCCTCTGACATATTTCGCTTAGCATTATACTCTCTAACTCCATTCATGTTGTTCCAGATGGCAAGGTTTCATTCTTTATGGCTAAGTAATCCATTGTGTGTGTGTGTGTGTGTGTACACACACACACATATGTACACACACACCATATCTTCTCTATCCATTCATCAATTGATAGACACTTGGGCTGCTTCCATAATTTGGCTATTGTAAATAACGCTGAAATATAGAGGTGCATATATCCCTTTGGATTAGTGTTTTTGAATTTTTTGAGTAAATACTCAGTAGTGCAATTACTGGATCATCAAGTAGTTCTATTTTTAACCTTTTGAGGAACCTCCATACTGTTTTCCACGGGGGTTGCATTCCCATCAACAGTGCACAAGGATTCCTTTTTTCTTACATCCTTGCCAACATGTTGTTTCTTTTGTTTTTGATTTTAGGTATTCTGATGGATGTGAGATGATATCTCATTGTAGTTTTGATTTGCGTTTCCCTGATGATGAGTGATGTTGAGCATCTTTTCATGTGTCTGTTGACCATTTGTATGTCTTCCTTGGAGAAATGTCTGTTCATGTCTTCTGCCCATTTTTTTAATTGAATTATTTGTAGGTTTTTTGGTGTTGAGTTGTATCGGTTCTTTCTATATTTTGGGTACTACCTCTTTATCAGATATGTTTTGGCAAATATCATCTCCCATTGAGTAGATTGACTTTAGTTTTGTTGATTGTTTCCTACACAGTGCAGAAGCTTTTTATTTTGACGCCCAATGGTTTATTTTCCCTTTTGTTTTCCTTGCCTTAGGAGACACATCTAGAAAGATGTTGCCACAGCTGATGTCAAAGAAATTGCTGCTGGTGCTCTTTTCTAAGATTTTTTATGGTTTCATGTCTCACATTTAGGTCCTTAATCCATTTTTAGTTTATTTTTGTGTGTGGTGTAAAAAGTGATCAGTTTCATTCTTTTACATGTAGCTGTCTACATGTAGCACTGTTTTTCTAGCACTGTTTGTCAAAGAGACAGTCTTGTTCCAATTGCATATTCTTTCCTCCTTTGTCATGACAAATGATTAATTGACGATGTAATTGTGGGTTTATTTCTGGGTTTTCTATTTTTTTTTTAATGTTTATTTATTTTTGATAGAGCATGAGCAGGGGAGGGGCAGAGAGAGAGGGAAACACAGAATCCAAAGCAGGCTCCAGGCTCTGAGCTGTCGGCACAGAGCCCAACGCAGGGCTGGAACTCAAAAACCATGATATCATGACCTGAGCCAAAGTTGGACACTTAACCGACTGAGCCACCCAGACGCTCCCTGGGTTTTCTATTCTGTTCTATTGATCTATGTGTCTGTTTTTGTGCCAGTACCATACTGTTTTACTACAGCTTTGTAATATAACTTGAAGTCTGCAATTGTGACAACTCCAGTTTTTTTCTTTTTCAAGATTGCTTTGCCATTCAGGGTCTTGTGTGATTTCATACAAATTTTAGGATTTTTTGTTCTAGTTCTGTGAAAACTGCCATCGGTATTTTGATAGGGCTTACATTAAATCTGTAGATTGCTTTGGGTAGTATAGACATTTTGATAATATTTGTTCTCATCCATAAGCATGGAGTGTCTTTCCATTTCTTTGTGTCATCTGCAGTTTCCTTCATCAGTGTTTTATAGTTGAAAACTATACAGGTCTTTCACCTCTTTGGTTAGGTTTATTCTTAGGTATCTATTATTATTATCATCATTATTATTATTCGATTTGAGAGAGAGTGTGACCGGGAGAGAAGGGGGAGGGGAAGGGGGAGGAGAGAGAGAGAGAGAGAGAGAGAGAAAATATATCTTAAGTAGGCTCCATGTTCACTCAGCATGGAGCCCAACTTGGGGCTTGATCCCATGACCCCAGGATCATGACCTGAGCAGAAACCAAGAGTTAGATCCTCAACTGACTGAGCCTCCCAGGTGCCCCCTTATTATTTTTTTAATTTGTTTTTTTAACTTTTATTCATTTTTGAGAGACAGAGATAGAGCACAAGCTGAGGAGGGGCAGAGAGAGAGGGAAACACAGAATCCAAAGCAGGCTTCAGGCTCTGGGCTGTCAGCACAGACAGAGCCTGATGTGGGG
The DNA here is from genome assembly GCF_016509475.1 of Prionailurus bengalensis. Lineage (NCBI taxonomy): Eukaryota > Metazoa > Chordata > Mammalia > Carnivora > Felidae > Prionailurus > Prionailurus bengalensis. Next base: position 119,836,363 of record NC_057355.1, on the reverse strand, counting down.
CTCAAACCCACAAACCATGAAATCATGACCTGAGCTGAAGTTGGACGTTCAAACGACTGAGCCACCGAGGTGCCTCTTGATGCATTTGTAAATGGAGTTATTTTCTTAAATTCTCTTTCTGCTGCTTCATTATTAGTATGTAGAAATGCACACTAACGCGCATTAATATGATTTGTGTACATTGATTTTATATCCTATAACATTACTGAATTCATTTGTCAGTTCTAGCAGTTTTTGGTGGAGTCTTTAGGGTTTTCTATATGTAGTCTCATGTTATCTGCAAATCGTGAAAATTTTACTTCTTTACCAATTTGGATACCTTTTATTTATTTATTTTGTCTGATTGCCATGTCTAAGACTTCCAGTACTATGTTGAATAAAAGTGATAAGAGTAGATAGCCTTGTCGTGTTCCTGATCTTAGGAGAAAAGCTCTCTGTTTTTCCCCATTGAGTGTGGTGCTGTGGGTTTTTCATATAGGATTTTATTATGCTGAGGTATGTTCCCTCTAAACTTCTTACTTTGTTGCTCGTTTTTATCATGAATGGATATTATACTTTGTCAGATGCTTTTTCTGCATCTATTGAAATGATCACATGGTTTTTATCCTTTCTGATATTGATGTGATGTATCACGTTGATTGATTTGCAAATATTGAACCACCCTTGCATCCTGGGAATAAATCCCACTTGATTGTGGTAAATGATTTTTTTTTAATGTATTGTTGGATTTGGTTTGCTAGTATTTTGTTGAGGATTTTTGCACCATCAGAGATTTTGGCTTGTAGTTCTCTTTTTTTGTGGTATCTTTATCTGGTTTTGGTACCAGAGTAATGCTGGACTTATAGAATGAATTTGGAAGGTTTTTTCCTCTTCTATATTTTGGAATAGTTTGAAAAGAATAGGTATTAATTCTTCTTTAAATATTAGGTAGAATTCACCTGTGAAGCCATCTGATCTCAACTTTTGTTTGTTGGGAGTTTTTTGATTACTAATTCAGTTTCTTTGTTGGTATGTTTCTAGGAATTTATCCATTTCTTTGTGAAATTTGTAAACATATAATTTTTTATAATCTCTTATTGTTTGTATTTCTGTGATATCAATTGTTATTTCTCCTCTTTCGTTGTATTTTTGTTTATTTGAATTCTCTCTCTCTCTCTTTCTTATTTTTAATGAATCCGGATAGAAGTTTATCAATTTTGTTGATCTTTTCAAAGAACCAGCTCCTGGTTTCATAGATGTGGGTTTTTTTTTTTTCCCTATATCATTTATTTCTGCTCTAATGCTGTTTCCTTCCTTTTGCTGGTTTTGGGTTTTTGTTCTTTTTCTAGCTTGTTTAGGTGTAAGGTTAGGTTGCTTATTTAAGATTTTTCTTGCTTCTTGAGATAGGCCTGTATTGCTGTAAACTTCCCTCTTAGACCACTTTTGCTACATCCCAAAGATTAAAAAAAAATTTTTTTAATCTATCTTTATTTTGGAGAGAGAGAGAGAGAGAGAGAGAGAGAGAGAGAGCAAGCAGAGAAGGAATAGAGACAGAGGGAGACACAGAATCCAAAGCAGGCTCCAGGCTCCAAGCTGTCAGCACAGAGCCTGATGTAAGGCTTGAACTCATGAACAGTGAGATCATGACCTGAGCCAAAGTCGGTCACTTAACCAACTGAGTCACCCATGTGCCCCTATTACATCCCAAAGATTTTAGACTGTTAGGTTTTCATTTTCATTTGTCTCCATGTAATTTTTTATTTCTTTTTTGATTTTTTTCAATTTAAATTATTTTTTATTTGTTTTATTTTAGAGAGAGCACACACGAGCAGGGGAGAGGGGCAAAGGGAGAGAATCTTAAGCAGGCTCCACACTCAGCATGGAGTCCAACATGGGGCTCAATCCCACGACCCTGGGATCATGACCTGAGCCGAAATCAAGAGATGTTCAACCAACTGAGCCACCCAGGTGCCCCTCTTCTTTGATTTCTTGGTTGACTCATTTATTGTTTAGTAGCATCTCAGCATAAAGCTTTTGAGAAGACTCATGGAATTTTAAGTGTGAGATTTTTAAAGATCATCCATTTAAATTTCTTATTCAAGTAAAAAATTTAAGTAGAGAAGTTTTTTTAAACTCAGTATTTTTAGCATTATTGTGCATACTTATTTTGCATAAAACATGCAAACTCTAGGGGTGCCTGGGTGGCTCAGTTGGTTAAGCATCCGACTCTTAATTTCAGCTCAGGTCATGATCTCGTGGTTTGTGAGTTGAGTCTTGCATCGGGCTTTGTGCTGATAGTGCGGAGCCTGCTTGGAATTCTGCTTCCCTCTCTTTCTGCCCCTTTCCCACTTGCTCTCTCTCTCTCTCTCTCTCTCTCTCTCTCTCAAAATAAATAAAAAATCAACTTCAAAAAAATTATTGAAGGGGGGGTGCCTGGGTAGCTCAGTTGGTTAAGTGTCCAACTTTGGCTCAGGTCACGATCTCACAGCTTGTGAGTTTGAGCCTTGCGTCAGGCTCTGTGCTCACAGCTCAGAGCCTGGAGCCTGCTTCAGATTCTGTGTCTCCTCTCTCTCTGCTCCTCCCCTGCTCATGCTCTCTCTTTCTCTCAAAAATAAACATTAAAAAAAATTTTGGGGTGGCTCAATTGATTGAATGTCCGACTTTGGCTCAGGTCATGATCTCATGGTTCATAGGTTCGAACCCCACATCAGGTTCTGCGCCTGGAGACAGCTCAGAGCCTGGAACCTGCTTGCAATTCTGTATCTCCCTCCCTCTCTGCCCCTCCCCTGCTTGTGTGCTCTCTGTCTCTCAAAAAGGAATAAATAAACATTTAAAAAAATGTTTTAATAAAAAATTATTTTTAAAAACATGCAGACTAATAAGATTTAAATTATGTATGAAGAATATTTACAAGTAGGATCCCATTATAACAAAAATTACAACAAAAAACTATTCTATATTATCAGTGTGTAATTCAGAGCTCAAAATCCATTTTCCTTTGACTGTCATCACAGAGCATTTAAGTCCCTTGTCCAAGGACAAGCTGCCTAGCATGTTTGCATGAGAATCTGAATCCTGATTCCTTATTCATGTATTCATTTATATTCAGCATATGAGTGCTGAGCATTGGTGAGGTTACCAGGAACATGCTGCCTGGAGCAAAAAATGACAGTCCGTGCCGTGATGGAACTTACATTCTGGTTGCAAGGAGACAGAAAGTAAACAACTAAACAACTCACTACAAAGTATGTCAGGTGCTGTAGATGCTATGGAGAAAGAAAAGCAAGGGAAGGCAGCTAGGGAATGCTGGTAGTCATGTGGAGGGATGCTATTTTTAATAGGGCGGTCAGGGAAGACTGTTGATAAGATGCATTTGATCAGAGACCTGAGAAGAGTAAAGAAGCAAGCTATACAAGACATTTGTAGAAGAATATTCCAAGCTGAAGCAATAGCAGGTGAAAAGCCTAAATCAGGGAAAATGCTTGGTATATTCAAGGAACAGCATCCAGGAGGTCAATGTAGCTGGAAGGGAGTGAGTGATGGAAGTAGGAGATGAGATCAGAGAGGTGTGAGGGGTTTATTATGTAGGGCCTTAAAGGCAAGTGTAAGAACTTTCACTTTTTCTCCAAGAAGTAAGTCATTGGAGGGTCTTGAGAGGCAGCATCTGACATCTGTTTTAAAAGCACACTGTGGCTGTTGTGTTGAGAATAAACTGTGAACAGGGGAGAAGAGTGGAGAGGACAAGAGCAGAAACTCTCTGTGTTTATTACTGTTTGCTTATCTATCTTCTCTTTAAAAACTTGTTTATAGATCACTGGGTTTTCCTGGATGAAACAGGGTCCAGAGGTCACCACATGAAGTGTTTCATCCTATCAGGAATTAAAACAGCCAGTAGACCAGAGTTCCTTCTATTCCTGTTTGGAAGTCTCCCTCTGCCTCATGATAATCATATAAAAAAAAATAAGACATAACACCCATATAATTGACCTCTATTTGTGGAGAGTCAAGAGTGTGTGAGAGATATTAATTCCCATTTCCTAAAATAGGATAAATAAGTCTAGACCTGGGGTCTCTGGACTCTTGAGGCCTCAGCCATGTGCCAGAATCTAACAGGGGCTGAGAGCAGAGTACTCCAGCCCGTGGACATGAGTCCTCTTTACCCGCAAGGGCAAAGACCTGGCAGAATTTGATGGGAGAGCAGAAGAAATGTTTCTGTAGCCTCAGGAGCTGCCCAGGCCCAACTCTTCTCTACCATCTGTTTATCTTGTCATCTAAGAAATGAAGTGGGAAAAGGTCCTCTTAGCCTCCAGTGTGCCCAGGCAAAATTAATAAAGTGTTTTTTTTTAAAAATTACAGGATCCTAATTTGAGCTGAAAGAGTCAAATGTGTGCCCTTTCTTAGGTCCAGTTCACCTATAAATGTAGACAGCGGTTGAGATTTATTTATTTTTTAAAAAATTTTATGTTTATTTTTGAGAGAGAGCATGAACAGGGGAGGGGCAGAGAGAGAGGGAGACAGAGGATCCAAGCAGGCTCTGTGCTGTCAATACAGAGCCCAATGTGAGGCTCAAACTCACAAACCTTAAGATCCTGACCTGAGCTGAAGTCAGACACTTAACCCACTGAGCCACCCAGGTTCCCCTGGTTGAGATTTACTTTAAAGTCAGAGTAATCCCTGTGTTTTTGTTTTTACAAGAAACCGACAATGGTTTGTGTAGTTCCCTTCTCTGGTTTTTTAGACAAAAGGAATGAGTTCTGCTAGGGGTGCCTGGGTGGTTTAGTCTGTTAAGCGTCCAACTTCGGCTCAGCTCATGATCTCAGGGGTTGTGAGTTCGAGCCCCACATTGGGCTTTCTGCTGTCAGCACAGAGCCGATCTCAGAGTCCGCTTTGGATCCTCTGTGCCCCTTTCTCTGCCCCTCCTCTGCTCATTCTCTCTCTCTCTCTCTCTCTCTCTCTCTCTCTCTCTTTCTAAATAAATAAATTAAATAAATAAATAAATAAATAAATAAATAAATAAATAGAAATGTGTTCTAAAATTTTATTTAGGGAAATGAAGAGTGTAGTTTTCTAAACCTTATACGATATACCCAAAGTATGGAAATCTTTATTGCCTTAGGGAATCCAGGTTTTTTCCCTTTTTCTTTAGGTAAGAGAAATCTTCAAGAAGTCACCTTTCCTGGTACCAAATGACAGTGTTAGCATCATGGATGGATCTTATGAAGGTGGGAGAGGTGTTAGTACATGTTCTGGGGGGAGTGGGCCAGGGTTACTAAATATTTTGATTAAAGGAACTGGGAACAGAGGTGGAGGTGCTGAAGTAAAATGAACTAAATGAGGAGAAACACACAAGGAGGGATGGGATAACAGGAAATTGAAGGACAGGGAGAAGGAATACGTGTTTTAGACACAAAATTTAGAGAAAAAAAAAAACTGGGGTCGAGGAAGATTAGGGAAAAATGCTCTTGAGATGTAATCCTTGTTTTTCTCTGTCTTTCAGGTATATTAGCTTGGGTTACTGTGAATTTTCTGACAGGTAATACATTCTCAAGTTTATTCTAAGATATTAACTGGGTTTCACATGAGGGTCCGAGCAAAAAAAATCCCATTTTGCTTGTATTGTGCTTTAAAAAAAAAAAGGAAGGAAAGAAACTATAAGAAGTTACTGTTTATACCTGTCTTCAAGGCCTCAGCTACAGCAAGAATCCTTCTAGGTTAGCATTCACCTATACCCTTCGGGACCAGGGAGCAGTGGAATACTTATGAAACACCTGCAATATACAAGAGCAGGACAGAGATTGCAGACAGAGGAGTGTTGAGCTGCCGGGAAGCAGAAGATATTCAGAGCTGGCTATCATTCACAGGTCAGCTGCATGGCCAGAGCCGGGAAACTGTGGGGACCCTGGACCTCGGGGGGGCCTCCACCCAAATCACATTCCTACCCCAGTTTAAGGTGAGTCATTTATATGAAGGCCTGGTTAGCAACCCACTTGGCAGGCATATCGTGGTGCCAAGAAAGTGGTACCCCATTTTAGGACAGCAGCTCTACCACAAATAGTCTGAGTGGAGTCAGTTAATAACTGGATGTACTTCCCCTTGCTCCCTCATTGTTCAGAGTCCCTTTGATTCCTCCATCCCTTTGAGATTAGCAGCTTAGTCTGTGTTTCTTTTCTGATTTCTTGGGGGAGGGACAGGGATGGTGGTGGTAACACCTCCAAACGCTTGCAGATCCTGAATAGTCTTTTTGCTTTTTCTGATTTGCAGAAGACCCTGGAACAAACCCCTAGGGGCTACCTCACTTCATTTGAGATGTTTAACAGCACTTATAAGCTCTATACACATAGGTGAGGAGGGGGACATGGAGGAATAATATTTCATGTTGTATGATTCTCCTAACTTTCCAAAGCATTTTCACATCTGTTACTGCATCTGACCAGCCTCACAAAGTTTTTGCCAATCCGCAAAGGTCTAATAACTGAAACCATAGCTCAAGGACCCAAGAGATTTCTCCATTCTTGGCCTCAGAAGTGTATAACTTAAAGAGTTAAAAGTTTTCTGTAGAGAGAACACTTGGAGAAACTTCAGCCAAAGCTCTGTACCAATTCCTTTGAGTTTGCTTTCAGATGTTCTAAATCTGGCCGTGGATTTGATCACATTGGGGCTGGAAGCTAAGATAATGAGAGCTTTTCTGGGGATGGTTCCCAAGGTCGGACTGTACGAAGTGTCACTATCTCTGGCCTTTAAATCATAGGCATGGAAAGTTCTGGATGGCCTTGATCTAAACTGCAGAAATTACCACTTGTCCACACAAGATGAAGAGGTTGCAGAGAACGAGGTTTTCCTCCCTCAGAGGGAGACACAGAAACCATGCTACTTTGGAAAGAGGTAGCTTTAGGTTGGAGAGCTTCAGGACCAACATGAAATTAGTCAATCCTATATTTTACAGTTACTTGGGATTTGGATTAAAAGCTGCAAGACTAGCAACCCTGGGAGCCCTGGAAACAGAAGGTTCGTCTGGGTACCTGTGCTGGTTGGGGTATGGTGAGAGTGACATCAGTATTCAGCTTGCCTTTCCCCTTTCTTGACAGTGATTCTGTGGAGGAAAGCTTTACGCCAAATTAGGAAGCATGTGTTGTATACTGGACCTGATAATAGCAAATTCCTTTTCTACTTTATGTTGTGTTCAGTAGTTTTGGTATATATTATTAGCCATTTCTGGAATGAAGGCTATATATATAGGGGGAACAGCCTGTGACCAGAAGGCTGAAGTGTGCAGAAATTCAAGGTTTGAAGAGTGAATTTGGCAGAAGCTTTTTCAATCCCTTAGTTTTACGTGGGGGGTGCAGGAAGCAGTCCACTTGCAAGAAGCACCCACTGCAAGGGTGCAGTCCACTTGCAAGATGGAGTAACTGAACAACTTTATTCACCTCTTTCAACGTGGTTGAACATTTAAGATCTCAGCTTTTGGGGTCAGGTAGAACTGGCTTCAGCCAGCTTTTTGATTTTGGGCAAGTTAGCTAACCTTTCTGTGCCTCTTTCCTCCCTTTATCTGAGATTTTGCATTTAATGTACTTTCTATGGTGCCTGCCTGGCTCGCAGTAAACTATTACTGTGAGAAAAGTAGAAGCGTATTTTTTACCTTTTTAAAATTTTTTTTTTAAAAATTCTTTTTTTAATGTTTATTTATTTGGGGGGGGAGGGGCAGAGAGAGAGGGAGACATAGAATCCGAAGCAGGCTCCAGGCTCTGAGCTGTCAGTATAGAGCCCGACACAAGGCTCGAACCCACAAACCATGAGATCATGACCTGAGATGAAGTCAGAGCTTAACTGACTGAGCCACCCAGGTGCCCCTACCTTTTTTTTTTTTTTTAGAAAGGAGGGAACATATTCCATTGTAGGTTTTGGGTTTCTTTGAGATGTGATAAAAACCATGAACCTTTCTGCCAAATACACATATGCACAAAAATTTATAGTTTCAGGAGGTTCACGAACCCCACAAAGCCCATCTATGAACCCTGAGTTAAGAATTCCTGTCATAGGACCCAGTCATGGAACTACCCACGTTGGTAATTCCTTTCAACCTTACTGTCTTCTTGCATTTGTGTGTGCATGTGTCTTTCACACATTCTATCTCTCTGTCTCTTTCTCTCCCACACATACACACACCCTTGCTTCTTACTTCATGGTCTGGCTTCTTTCAGGGATTGATGGACACACTTTCCGAAGTGCCTGTCTACCAAGATGGTTGGAAGCAGAGTGGATCTTTGGGGGCGTGAAATACCATTATGGTGGCAACAAAGAAGGCAAGTGATGTTTTTTCACTGGTTGAAATTACCTTTACAGTAGAAGTCTGGAAAAGTCCCACAGGAGATGTTTTTCAGAACTTAAGAGAAGCTTGTCTTTTGCAGGGACTCATTCCAAATAGATCTTGGTATGCCTTTAAGGAATAGTATGAAGTGACAGTGAACAAGGCACTGTCTCTCTGTCCTTCTCTTTCCCTGCCCAAGTGTTGTAGACCCATTAGAAGCCTGTTCTTAACCTAGGTCTGATGCCCTCAGCAAGGAGGAACACTATTTCAAATTCAGTTAATGTTTAGCTTTTTATTTTATTTTTTTACTTAAAAAAATTTTTTTTAAACATTTATTTATTTTTGAGACAGAGAGCATGAACAGGGGAGGGTCAGAGAAAGAGGGAGACACAATCTGAAACAGGCTCCAGGCTCTGAGCTATCAGCACAGAGCCCGACGTGGGGCTCGAACCCACGGACCGCAAGATCATGACCTGAGCCAAAGTTGGACGCTTAACCGACTAAGCCACCCAGGAGCCCCTTTTTTTTTTTACTTTTTTAAAGTTTATTTTTTAAGTGTATTTATTTTGAGAGAGACAGAAACAGCATGAGCATGAGAGGGGCAGAGAAAGACGGAGAGAAAGAGAATCTCAAGCAGGCTCAACACTGTTAGCACAGGACCTGATGCAGGGATTGATCTCATGGTCTGAGCCAAAATCAAGAGTCAACCTCCTAGCCAACTGAGCCAGCCAGGCGCCCCATTGTTTAGCTTTTTAAATAATATTATATACATTTAAAACTGAGACCATGAGAAAAAGAATTCATCTCAGGTATTATAAAAAGCAGAGACCTTAAAGTCAAGATAAAAAACTCAATTTTTCCAGTGAAGGAAGCAGGTGAGCCTTCTGGATGCTCCTCATGAATACCATGGCATGTAAGGCTAGGCAGTAGCTTCAGGTTAGGTATGGCTATTTTGGTGAACACGGGTTAGGGAGGGGAGCTGCCATGGGGAAGCAGGTACCTTTCCTCCAGAGTGACAGGACTGTGGAAGTTTGCTCAGCTTTGTAAGCCCTTTGTCCTCAGCCCCAGCATCTGCTTTCATTGATCCTCCTGCTGTTCCTTTGTTGGCTCCAGAGAGCTCTTATTTTTCTCACATTGTGCCTGTACACTCTTGCCCTGGCAGGGGAAATGGGCTTTGAGCCCTGCTACACTGAAGTGCTGAGGGTGGTCCAAGGAAAACTTCACCAGCCAGATGAGGTCCAGAGAAGTTCCTTCTATGCTTTCTCTTACTATTACGATCGTGCTGTTGACACAGACATGATTGGTAAGTTTACTCCAGGTATCAGTCTAGGGAGGAAGCTGGGCAAACCTGTGGTGGGGAAGGGAAAGGGAGAAAAGGAGAATTTTAAATGCTTCATCATGAGTGATCACCTTACTTCTTCTCCATTGCTGGCTATTGAATGACCTTAGTCACTGCAATGGAAGGATAAATATGATTTAGAATCTTTTGGAGCTAGAAAGTGGCCTAAGCAAATACATATGAAATCTTTTTTTTTTTTTTTTACATTTTTATTGAGGTATAATCAACATAAAATGTGAATATTTAAAGTGTATAATTTATTGTTTTGACATATGTGTATACCCATTAAGCCATCAACAAATTCAAAATAATATATCTATTACCCCAAAAAGTTTTCTCCTCCCCCTTTATAACTTTTATTTTCTTATCACAATAGTACTGCTTTTTGTTGGTTCTGTGAATGAATGTATGTATGTGATCTGTCATGGCCTGAGATATGAGTTAATTTCCTATTTTCTGGGTTTTTTTAATAGGTCATTTTTTATTGTGTTTAAATATACATAGAATAATTATAAATGAATTAGACCACATAGATTGTGTTGTATGGATATGTCATGTTTGTTTATCCCATCTTGTAATGTTGGAAATTTTACTTCTAGTAAAAATTTACTTTAGTTTTTCATTATTATAAATTTCACTAGGATGAATTTCCTTATGTTTCCTTGAAGGCTTTTTGACATCAGCTACTGTTTCATTTTAGATTATGAAACAGGGGGTGTTTTAAAAGTTGAAGATTTTGAAAGAAAAGCAAGGGAAGGTAAGTGCCAGTGGGAACCCTTGAAGGCGAGTCCACGAGGCTGTGCCTGCCAACTCTAATGACCTTAAAGTGACCCAAAGCACCACAGTCAGCAGAAAGCTGCTCAAAAGGCTGGTTTCATGTTTTTGCCAGGAGTTAAAAGCATCAAGTGGCATAGAAAACCATGGGAATACAAGAAGCTTTGGGGAAATGATGAAAACCTTTTCTTTATATTTCTTCCTTTCTTCCTTTTTTCCCCCTATTATTGAAGTATAATTGACATACAATTTTATATCAGTTTTAGGTGTACAACATACAGATTCAACAATTCTGTACATTACCCAGTGCTCACCACGATAATATAGTCATGATCTGTCTCCGTACAACATTATTACAGTACTATTGAGTGTATTCCCTGTGGTGTAATTTTCATCTCTGTGACTTATTTATTTTACGGCTAGAATTTTGTACCTCTTAATCTCCTTCATCTATTTTGCCCATTCCCCCACCCGTCTCCCCTCTGGCAACAACCAGTTCTGTCTATTTAAGAGTTCAGTTTTTTCTTTATTTGTTCATTTGTCTTGGGTTGTTTTGAATTCTACATATAAGTGAAATCATGTAAGTGAAATCATATCTGTGTGACTTAGCATAATACCCTCTAGGTCTGTTCATGTTGTCCCAAGTGGCAAGATATTCTTTTTTTATGGCTGAGTAATATTCCATTGGTGTGTGAGCACGCACACACCACCTCTTCTTTATCCATTCATCTACCAGTGGACACTTGGGCTGCTTCCATAAGTTGGCTGTTGTAAATAATGCTACAGTATATACAGGGGTGCTTATATCTTTTTGAATTAGTGTTTTCATTTTCTTTGGGTAAATAAGCAGTAAAAGAATTACTAGATCATATGGTATTTCTATTTTTAATTTTTTGAGGAACCTCCATACTATTATCCACAGTAGCACTGCCAGTTTACATCCCTACCAACAGTACATGAGGGTTCCCTTCTCTCTGCATCCTTGCTAACACTTCTTATTCTTTTTTGATATTAGCCATTCTGATTGGTGTGAAGTGATACCTCATTATGGTTTTGATACGCATTTCCCTGGTGATGAGTTATGTTGAGCATCTTTTCTTTTTTCTTTTCAAATTTTAATTTAAACTCTAGTTAATTAACATACAGTGCAATATTGGTTTCAGGAGTAGAATTCAGTGATTCATCACTTACATACAACACCCCGTCCTCATCGTAATAAGTGCCCTCCTTAGTATCCATCACCCATCTAGCCCATCCCCCACCCACCTCCCTCCATCAACCCTCTGACCCATAAAAGTCTCTTATGGTTTGTTTCCCTCTCTCTTTTTTTTACCCTCTCCCATATGTTCATCTGTTGTGTTTCTTAAGTTCCACATATAAGTGAAATCCTATGATATTTGTCTTTTTCTGACTGACTTACTTAGCGTAATACTCTGTAGCTCCATCCATGTCATTATAAATGGCAAGATTTCATTCTTTTTGATGGCTGAGTAATACTCTATTATATAGATGTGTGAGATATATATATATATATATCTCACACATATATATCACATCATCTTTATCCACTCATAGGTCAGTGGACATTTGGGCTGTTTCCATAATTTGGGTATTGTAGATAATGCTGCTATAAGATTGGGGTGCATGTATCCCTTCGAATTAGTATTTTTGTATTCTTTGGGTAAATACCTAGGAGTACAACTGCTGGATCATAAGGTAGTTCTATTTTTAACCTTTTGAGGAACCTCTATACTGTTGTCCAGAGTGGCTGCACCAGTTTGCATTCCCACCCTTCCTCTGCATCCTTGCCAACAGTTGTTATTTCTTGTGTTGTTAATTTTAGCCATTCTGACAGGTGTGAGTTATCTCATCATGGTTTTGATTTGTATTTCACTGATGGACGATGTTGAGCATCTTTTCATGTGTCTGTCAGCCATCTGGATGTCTTCTTTGGGAAAATGTCTATTCATGTCTTCTGCCCATTTCTTAACTGGATTATTTGGTGTTTGGGTGTTGAGTTTGATAAATTCTTTATAGATTTTGGATATGAACCCTTTATTGGGGATGTCATTTGCAGGTATCTTCTCCCATTCTGTAGGCTGCCTTTTAGTTTTGTTGATTGTTTCCTTCACTTATCTTGATGAAGTCCCAATAGTTCATTTTTGCTTTTGTTTCCCTTGCCTCTTGCAACATGTCTAGTAAGAAGTGAGCATCTTTTCACGTGTCTGTTGGATATCTGTATGTTTTCCTTGGAAGAATGTCTATTCAGTTCCTTTGCCCATTTTCTTTTTCAAATAGTTTAGTAAAGATGTATTTCTCCTAAAGTGGATAATATAAGCAAACTATACTTTTTTGTACAATTCACATATTGCATGAAATACTAAAACATAAATTTTAAACATTTGAAAAATGTGATAAAATTAGATTATTTAGACAAGTTTTAAGATTGAGACTGCATTAAAAATGATGGTAGAGGTTGACGTGATTGAAAATAAAACAAAATTTGTATATGGGAAAAGGCATCCTCTATAAAGTTAATGGATGGAATAATAAACTTAACATTATTTGCAGCATTATAAATAGATAATAAAAATAAAATAGGTAAAGGCTAATAACACTAGCATATAAAACAGTCCTAAAATTATGAACACTTTATATATAAAAGTTAATGTCAAACTGTATTAAATCGTCACTAAAGAAAAGCTGTATCTGTTTTCTTTTTTTTAATGTTTATTTATTTATTTATTATTTTTTTTAAATTTTTTTTTATTTTCAACGTTTATTTATTTTTGGGACAGAGAGAGACAGAGCATGAACGGGGGAGGGGCAGAGAGAGAGGGAGACACAGAATCGGAAACAGGCTCCAGGCTCTGAGCCATCAGCACAGAGCCCGACGCGGGGCTCGAACTCCCGGACCGCGAGATCGTGACCTGGCTGAAGTCGGACGCTTAACCGACTGCGCCACCCAGGCGCCCCTAATGTTTATTTTTTAGAGAGAGGGGGGAGGGGAGGGGCAGAGGAGAGGCACACACAGAATCCAAAGTAGACCCTAGGTTCTGAGTTGTCAGCACAGAACCTGACGCAGGGCTCAAACTCAGAACCAGGAGATCATGACCTGATCCAAAGTGGGATGCTTAACCCACTGAGCCACCTAAGAACCCTGTTGTATCAGTTTTCTCTTGCTGTGATATCAAGTTACCATAAATGGAGTGCCTTTGCCCATTTTTAAATAGGATTGTCTGTTTCTTTGGTGTCGAGTTGTGTAAGTTCTTTATATATTTTGGATACAGCCCCTTACTGGGCGTACCATTTGCAAATATCTTCTATTCAGTAAATTGCCTTTTTGTTTTGTCAATGGTTTCCTTTGCTTTGCAAAAGGTTTTTAATTTGATGTAGTCCCAAGAGTTTATTTTTGTTTTTGTTTCCCTTGCCTGGGGAGATATATCCATAAATATGTTGCTAAGGCCCATGTCCAAGAGATTCCTGTCTGTTTTGTTTTAAGAGTTTTACAGTTTTAGGTCTCACATTTAGGTATTTAATCTAGTTTGAGTTTATTTTTATGTATGGTGCTCTTCCTTTTTTTTTTTTTTTTTTTTTAAATTGAAATAGTGTTATCAGTGTTAATGAAATACTGAGCACCAAAATATATGGGAAATAGCCACAAGGGCTTCTTTGAGAGCATCCATGGAAATACAGATAAATGCTCTTATCCTCTGGCCCCAAAGTAGGGCTACTGGTATTTCTCTGTCTTCTGGGCCTTAGCATTAATAATAGGTAAGGGACTTAGTTGAATTAAGCCCCAGCAACAGGTAATAGAAATTTAGCAAATAAACCAGGATCCCAGGCACCTTTGAGTAAAGAAGATGTGACATCAGAAATGTGCAAATTCTTAAACACCGTGGCCTTACAGAGGTTGTCAGTGCACAGTTGTAGTCTTTAAGACTCCCAGGTGCTAGCCAAATGGAGAATTCTGCTTTGCTTATCCTAAGTGTGTATTTTGAGAAAATCCTACACTTGTCAGTTAGCCTCAAACTTGAATTCCACTCTTCACTCTCTCCCTTTCAGTGTGTGATAACTTGGAAAACTTCACCTCAGGCAGTCCTTTCCTATGCATGGATCTCAGTTACATCACAGCCTTGTTGAAGGATGGCTTTGGCTTTGCAGACAGTACTGTCTTACAGGTAAGAGAGATGGTACTGAAATCATGTAACAGTCTACTTATTTGGGAATTAGGAAGATTTAAGAACTTGTTTAGTAATAAAAGTGGCTGCAGGTGGAATTATGAGGTGTTTTTGTTAGGGCTATGGACAAGGCCCTCTGCAAGACACCATGAATGTGGGAAATTAGCTTGATGGAATGGTAACTTTTTTTTTTTTTTAATGTTTTCATTTATTTTTGAGAGAGACAGAGCATGAGCGGGGGAGGGGCAGAGAGCAAGGGAGACACAGAATCTGAAGCAGGCTCCAGGCTCTGAGCTGTCAGCACAGAGCCCGACGTGGGGCTCAAACCCATGAGCTGTGAGATGATGACCTGAGCTAAAGTCGGACGCTTAACCGACTGAGCCACCCAGGCTCCCTGATGCAATGGTAACTTCTAAGTATATTCCCAGGCAAGCTATCCTAGGGGTCACAGAGCAGAAAGGCTTGCATCCCAAATTAAGATGCCCAAGTCACATGGTTTATTGAATCAAATTCAAAACTCAGGGCAAGAAGCAAAGGGAAAGAAATAGGATAGGTGAGAACATATAGGATAGGGTGGAAATGGGCAGGCTGGAAATGCCATACTTCTTAATTCCTGGGTTCATATGTCCTGCATCTCTCTCTCTCTGCTGATAGTGCAGTTATAAGTTCTAGAGCTGATCAAGGGGGTACAAGGACAGAAGGTGCCTGGGTCTGTCACACAAATTTGCTCTATTCGGAGAGGCAGAGGGGCAGGTACAATGGCTAGTAGCATTCACTCACTCATTACCCTATTAGATGGTTTTATTCAGCAGAGGACAAAAGGATGTCACCAGTGAGTGGCTTATTCAAGTTCTCATTAATGTTGAATGCCTTGTGTATATGTAGTATGTCCTATATATTTTATTTTATTTATTATTTAAAAAAAAATTTTTTTTTCAATGTTTATTTATTTTTGGGACAGAGAGAGACAGAGCATGAACGGGGGAGGGGCAGAGAGAGAGGGAGACACAGAATCGGAAACAGGCTCCAGGCTCCGAGCCATCAGCCCAGAGCCTGACGCGGGGCTCGAACTCACGGACCGCGAGATCGTGACCTGGCTGAAGTCGGACGCTTAACCAACTGCGCCACCCAGGCACCCCTGTCCTATATATTTTATATGTGCCTCATATATTTAGTGCCTCTTGAATCTTGTGTCCCTTTTTGTCTTGCTGTCTCTGTCCATTTGTTTAGGTACATGCAGGCTCTACTTTGTAGTAACTTATTTATCTATTCTAAACACATCTTATATGTTTTATCCATCCCATTTGTTTTCTTGTCTTCTGTACCATAATTGTATAATTGTACATTATGGTTACAAAGATGATTAAATTGAAATCTTGTCCTCAAATAGCATATAATCTATTAAAGGAGATGTGACAAAAATAGAAGTATGGCACAGGCAACCTTGTACTTTGGGGTCAAATAAGTAGGCCGTACTTTGTTTTTGAAGTGCCCTTGCAGGGGTGCCTGGGTGGCTCAGTCAGTTAAACGTTCACCTTTGACTCAGGTCATGATATCACAGCTCGTGAGTTCGAGCGCCACGTTGGGCTCTGTGCTAATAGCTCAGAGCCCAGAGCCTGCTTCAGATTCTGTGTCTCCCTCTTGGCCCTTCCCCTGCTCACATGCATGCACACTCACTCTCTCTCAAAAATAAATAAACATTGAAGTACCCTTGCTTGCATCATTTCCCCTTCCTGTTTCCTCAATTCCAGATGAGTTTATATTGCCCCATTTCTTGTGTTACACAGATTTCATAAACTCATAAACTTTGTACTAAGGTATTTGGATTTCATGTGTTGTATCTGACAAGAATATTGGCATTTAAGGTACTTAACAAAGAATTACTTGCCAGTAGAATGTAGATTTCACCTGGTCAACAAAGAAGTATTGTGTCATAAGAAATTAGTCCTAGAAAAAAAGACTAAAACCAATCCACTGGTCTCCAAACTTTTTTGTGTGTGGTGTTATCAGTAGTAGCATTATTGTTTAACAAAAGATACAGAATGCCAGTAAAACTAATCAAAGTGGAGCTGTCTGGTTGAAGTGGAGGAATGAGGCCTGGAAGGATCAGCATTTGGCCTCCTTTTCTCCTTTGAAGCACTTCCAAGAACTCCTAAGATTCTGAAGAAAACAATTTGATAAATACTAATCTGATCTTCTTTTTATGTATTGGAAGAAATCAGGTTTAAACATTTGCCCAAAGTCACTGAACTGATTGAGACACAACCTGGCCTAGAATGCCTTAAATGCCTTGGTTGGTTATTAATTAGTGCTTAAGAAAATTCAGTTGTTTATAAACTATGAATTGTGAAGTTTAATATGTTCTTTCCTACCCCTAAATTGATTCCTGCCTCCTGTTGTATTTTGTTTCGGGATTAGGGAAAAGAATTCAGAAGCCTGTTTGTCTAAAAGGTCCTGTCTAGAAGGCCTGGGTAAGACCACTTCCAAGCCAGAAGATTCAGAGATCAGATTGGCAGGTGTAGGGGCAATAAGCCACGGCAAGAGGGAAACCGTTATAGAGAGTGGTAGTGGGAAGCCTCCAAAGGCTGGCTACTCCAAATTTTACCTTGATTTGGCCATGTGTGATCTTTGTAGATATTCTCTGCCTATGTCATGCTTGCCAGAGTTGAAAATGAAATAAAAATGTGAACTTTTTTTTTCTACTCAACAGCTCTCAAAGAAAGTGAACAACATAGAGACAGGCTGGGCCTTGGGGGCCACCTTTCACCTGCTGCAGTCTCTGGGGATCTCCCACTGAGGCCAGGCCGTTCTTCTGAGGATTGCATTTGCCAACAACCTTTTTAAAGGTAGAAGGAGAGAGGACTCAGTCATGTTCTGAGCTAGTCTGAGGATAGCCTGGACTGAAGCCCAGCAGCTCAATTCATCAGGAGGAAGGAGCTTTTGGAGACAGGTCTTGCCCTTGAGTCTGGAGATTTGGGTCTAATTAATTCTGTATATCTAATGTGAACTCTTGACCTTACCACTCTGCTTGCACAGCTGGCACCAGAGTCTAAATCTTTGAGATTCTTTGTGTGTCACAGCCAAAAGGAAAAGCTTTGAAATTAACCTTGGAGAGCCCAGGGACAGGTCCCTGGGAACCAAAGAAAAATCTCATTTCAGCCCTTTGAGTGCCTCATTCCTTTGAACGTATTAATTTTCCTCTTAACACGCTACACTAAGCCCACTGATTGCAATCCCATGACCTATCAACACCAGTAATTTTTCCTCCTCCCTACACATTGCCACGTCCCACCCTCTTTCCACTCACCTCCCCTAAAAACAAAAACAAAAACCTGGTTTATGCTTTTCATGTGTAATTCCAAGGGAGAGAAAAGGTAACATACCTGAATTGTGTGATGCTGCTTTGTGCCAGTTCTTGGCAAGATAGAGAGCAACTCCTCACTGTGCAGACCCCAGCCTAAAAAAGGAGTCTATTTGATCTCTAGGGACAAGGTTTGGGAGAGTGTGGCTCCCTTGAATAGACCTTCTCTTAATCAGGCAATCCTGGGATTAATTAACATATCCAACTTTATAGGAATGTATGTGTATTCAGTGCCAGTTCCTCCTCCCAGGAAAATGTGTTTATAGTTAATTTTTCATCCTGAATGAGTTTTCTTTGTATTTCTAAGAAATTCATCTACTCTGGCTTTTGGTTTGTGCTCAGATGCCTTTGGCTGTGCTGTGCAAGGGTCTCTAGATTTGGGTCACAGCTCATTGCAGTTTGCCCTTTTATTCTCTCCGTTTGTAGTCATATCTCTTTCTGCTCTGACCCTGATAATTTTAGCTAACTTCCTCTAAATTATTTTTTAATTCCAGGGTTTCTGGTACCTTTCTTGATGGTACCTAATATTTGATTAGGTTGGCCATTTTGGCCCACATCAGTACGGTGGATTCTCTTTTTGTTTGAGTGTTGAGAGCTCTTGATTTTGTGAATTATTTCCCCTAAAATTAATTATCTTTTTTTGTGTGTGTGTAGTGGTGGCGGGGCGGGGGTTGTTTTTTGTTTTTTTTTTTTACAGGATCATCATCTGCTTCTTATCTACCCACTCAAGTGCTCTTAGACTTCAAAGATCTTTGTATAGTCTGGCTCCTTTACCTTAGCTCTTTGCCTCCAGCTTCTTTCTAACAAAGTTTGCATGTCCCCAAACTTGTAGTCTTCACAGTAGACTCTTTCAAACAAGTGTTAAATATACCTGGCCCTCACACTAGTTCCTGGGGAAACTTATTTCTTAGTCATTCCATTGAGTCAATAAATATTTAACATCTGATATGTGCAAGTAGGCAAATTTCTATATCCTCATCCCCCAAATTTTGTTTTTTAATTCAATGTGGAATTTCTTCAGATACTTCTTTTATTATACTGAGGTCACTTTTATACCTACTGTCTTCCTCAAAAGATGCTACATAATTAAATAGAATCTTTAGAAAGTTGAAAACTACCAAAGATAAAACCCAGTCTTCTGCCCATTGCAGAATTCCCTGAACATTTCCAGTTGGTTATCATTCATCTTCTGTTTAGGCATGTGTTTGGATAGCTTATTCCATTTTTGGACTTTGCTGATGTTAAAAGAAAGTCTCTTTTATATTGAGCTGAAATTACCTATCAGTGGTCTTAGATCTGCTCTGATCTCTCCTTCCACAGCCTTTCAATCTTTGGAGAAAACTTCCAAGTCCTTTATGGTATCTTCTTTAACATACCATATGGCTTCTTTTCAAAAAAAACAAAAACAAAAACAAAAAACAGGGTGCTGGAACCAGTCATCATACACTAAATGTTGTTCCATATAATTAGGGAGAGAGACTATTTCCTCTAGTAGAAACCAAGTTTTCCCAAGAGGTAAGCTGTGTTCACTAGACTCATCCAGCTTGATGGGTCTGGAGAGGTAAGGTTCCATGGTCTTTAGCACCACAGCTTGTCTGTGAGGCTTATAAATAGGAGCCAAGTATTGTTCACCCAACTTCTTTGGTCATCCCAGATACCTTCAGAAATCTATAGGTAGAAATCAGTAGATGCAGAAGATTCCAGAAGTGTATCTACATATATTCTGATTCCCTTGATGAGAACATCTGGACAATTAATTTATCCAGTTTAGGAGCAACTTGGAATAAGAATTTTTATTTCTTAGAAAAAAATTTTCTATAATGTCCTTTCTGCCCCTTAGTGTACCTTTTGGGCCTCTTATTGAGGGGTCATATAGAGTCTAATGTTGCTGGTTAAGTTTCCTTTCTCTAAATGTGTAAGATTTCAAACACTAAGGACATGGCCTGGCACATAATGAATGTTGTGTTGTTACATCATCATCATATGAAAAACATCTTCTGTGGGTCGTGGAGGTTTGCAAGATGTGCCTTAAAATTCTTCCTGTCCTGCCTGATTTGGTTGGTGTATTTTTGGAGTCCACAGTCTCCTTTCCATTTTTTGTGAAAGATGATCTTTTTTCCCTATGGTGACCTTTCTGGACTCTGCTAGTACTCACTCAGTTTTTCACAGTAACTGCCCTATTCCATTCTGGCCATATTTTTCCTGAGATTACAGGAAGTTTCATGACTGTCACTTTCTTTAGTATCTTTACAAATTTTCTGCATTCGCCTGTAAAGCTCCCCCTGTGGTAACAAGTTTCTCATCCCTTCAAAAATTATTCCCAAGAATAGCTTAGTTTGGTTCAAAAGCAGACAGTTTCTTCTCATTTCATCTTCAAATCAGACTTTTGGGCAAGATATTTTTTACATTGTACAAATACAATGGATGCACAAATCTATAAAAGGATTCTCTGGGACCATGAAGTGAGCTTTTCGAAAACCCAGAGCAAGACACCCTTTCTCCCACAGGTCAGCCACTAGTCTACAACCAAACATGTATGTGATTCTGCTGCTAATCGACTTTCCCCTTTGACCTGGTTCCTGAGGTCTTCAAACCTGTGCAATTATTTATTGTTTTATTACTGAACAGACAATGGTGTCCCAGAGAGGAACCATAAATAAAATTGAATTCTGGTGCTGTGATAAGGAAGTAATTAACATTAAGAAGATTTTTTTTTTTCAGGAAGTCCAGTGTGCACCTTTAACCAAGGTTAAAGCAATTTATGTTTAATTTGCATTGTTAGGGATTTTGAAACAGCAGTTGTAACAAAATGCATGAATTGGGTATTTTTAATTTTTATCTTCATCAGAAAGCAATTGTGTAAATTTATGACCAGCATTAAAAAGAATTACATAAATCTTTATTATATAAGTTTCTGGTGTGTAGCTTTATAATTCGTCTGTGTATACTACCCAGTGATCACCACCACAGACCTAGTCACCGTACCGTCGACCACCTCCTCTGGTAACCACTGGTCTATTCTCTATAAGGTTTTTATTTTGTTTGCCCTTTTGTTTTTTGAGATCCACATACGAGTGAAACTGACTTTTCTCCAGTATACGTGTTTTTGGCTCCTTTGTGGTAAAATAATTGCCCCGATATGTGTGGGTTTATTTCTGGGCTCTCAGTTCTGTTCCATTTGATCTCTGTGTCTGTTTTTGTACCCATACCATGCTGTTTTGATTATTACAGCTTTGTAGTTTGAAATAGTTTGAAGTCAGGGAGCTTGATACCTCCAGCTTTGTTCTTTCTCAAGATTGCTTTGGCTATTCGGGATCTTTTGTAGTTCCATACAAATTTTAGAATTATTTGTTCTGATTCTGTGAAGTATGCCATTGGAATTTTAAGAGCTATTGCATTGAATCTGTAGATGCCTTTGAGTTGTATGGGCATTTTAGTATTAATTCTCCTAATCCATAAGCACAGAACAGCTTCCCTTTGTGTCTTCAGTTTCTTTCATCAGTGTCTTATAGTCATAAGTGTCTAGGTCTTTCACCTCTTTGATTAAATTTATTCATAGGTATTCTTTTTGATGCAGATGTAAATTGCAAATGGAATTTTTTTTTTAACTTCTTCTGATGCTTTATTCTTAGTGTGTAGAAACGCCACAGATTTCTGTGCATTGATTTTACATCCTGCAACTTTACTGAATTTTTTAGTTCTAGCAGTTTTCTGACGGGGTCTTTAGGGTTTTCTATGTATAGTATCATGTCATCTGCAAATAGTTTTACTTCTTCCTTTCTGATTTGGCTGCCTTTTCTCTTGACTAATTGGTGTGGCTAGGACTTCCAGTACTGTATTGAAAAAAAGAGGTAAGAATGGGCATTCTTGTCTTGTTCTTGTTCTTAGATGAAAGGCTTTCAACTTTGCACTGTTGAGTATGATGTTAGCTATATGATTGTCATATATGGCCTTTATTGTGTTGTTACGTTCCCTACTGTACCTACTTCATTAAGAATTTTGTTTTTCATTGTTTATTTTTGAGAGAGCGTGCGAGTGGGAGCAGAGAGAGGGAGACACAGAATCCAAAGCAGGCTTTGAGCTGTCAGCACAGAGCCTGATGCAGGGCTCGAACCCAGGAGCCGTGAGATCGTGACCTGAGCTGAAGTCGGATGCTTAACCAACTGAGCCATCCAGGTGCCCCTTTGTTGAGAATTTTTAACATAAATGGGTATTGAATTTGTCACATGGTTTTTCTGCATCTATTGAGATGATCAGATGACTTTTTCTTTCTGTTAACATATCTCATTGATTGATTTCTGTATGTTGAACTATCCTTGCATCCCTGGAATAAATTCCACTTGACTGTGGTGTATGATCCTTTTTAATGTATAATTAGATTAGATTTGCTAGTATTTTGTTTAGAACTTTTGCATCTATGTTCATCAAGGATATTGGCCTATCCTTTTGTGTTGTCTTGGTTTTGGTTTTTGGAGTAATGTCTGGCCTTGTAAAATGTGTTTGGAAGCTATTCCTCCTCTTTTGGAAGAGTTTGAGAAAGGTAGTAAATCTTCCTTCAAAGTTTGGTAGAACTTGTCAGTGAAGCTGATTCTAGACTTTGCTTATTGGGAGGTTTTTTATTTACTGTTTCAAGCTCCTTATTAGTCATTGGTCTATTCATATTTTGTTTCTTCGATTCTGTTTTGGAAGATTGTATGTTTCCAGGAATTAATTGACTCTTTCCAGGTTGTACAGCTTGTTGGCATGTGATTTTTTACAGGAGTCTCTTAGTTAGGATCCTTTGTATTTCTGTGTATCAGTTGTAACTATTCTTTGATCTCTGATTGAGTCCTCTCGTTTTCTCTTGCTTAGTCTGCTTAGGGTTTGTGGATTTTATCTTTTCAAAGAACCCTACTCTTGAGGTGCCTGGGTGGCCCAGTCCATTAAGCATCTGACTCTTGATCTCAGGGTCATGAGTTCAAGCCCATGTCAGGCTGTGCACTGGGCATGAAGCCCACTTAAAAAAACAAAACAAAACAAAAAAAAACACCAACTTAGTTTCATTGATTTTTTTTTTTTTTTTTTTTAATATCTTTTGTCTCTATTTCTACTCTGATCTACCTTCTAATTTGGGGCCTTGTTCTTTTTCTAGAAAGTTCCTTTAGGTATAAATTATTTTCAGTCTGAGATTTTGTTTCTTTGGGGAGACCTGTATTGCTGTGAACTTCCCTCTTAGAACTGCTTTTGCTACATTGCGTATCTTTTGGTATGTCATATTTCTGTTTTGTCTATAGGTATTTACTTCTCCTTTGATTGGATTACTCATTGGTTGTTCAATAGCACATTTAAACTTTTTGTGGTTTTTCCCGTTTTCTTGTAATTTATAGTTTCATATCATTGTGGTCAGAAAAGATGCTTGATAGGATTTCAGTTTAATTTATTGAGACTTGGTGTTTTGGCCTAACGTGATTTATTCTGGAGAATGTTCTATGTACACTTAAGAATGTGTATTCTGCTTTAAGAATTTTTCTTAATGTTTATTTTTGACAGTGAGAGGGGAAGGGGCAGAGAGAAAGGGAGATGAAGAATCTGAAGCAGGCTCCAGGCTCTGAGCTGTCAGCAGAGTCCCAACAC
Source organism: Prionailurus bengalensis (assembly GCF_016509475.1). Lineage (NCBI taxonomy): Eukaryota > Metazoa > Chordata > Mammalia > Carnivora > Felidae > Prionailurus > Prionailurus bengalensis. The sequence continues at coordinate 119,812,811 of NC_057355.1, read as the reverse complement.
AGGGCTCAACCTCACAAACCGTGAGATCATGACCTGAGCCCAAGTCAGATGCTTAATCAACTGAGCCACCCAGCCACCTTTGTATTCTGCTTTTAGATGGAATATTCTGAATATATTAAGTCTCTGTGGTTTAATGTGTTAAGCCCAATGTTTCTGTATTGATTTTTTTGGTCTGGATGACCAATCCATTGATGACAGGAAGTAAAGTCTCCTACTGGAACACCTGGGTGGCTCAGTCAGTTAAGCATCTGACTCTTGATTTCAGCTCAGGTCACGATCTCACGGTTTGTGAGTTCAATCCCCAGGTCAGGCTCTGTGCTGACAGTGTGGAACCTGCCCTCTCTCTGCCCCTCCCTATTGCTTTCACGCTTGCTCTCTCTCAAAATAAATAGTTTAAGAAAAAAAAATCTCCTACAATTGCTTTCAGTATCTTCCTTTAGGTACGTTAGTATTTGCTTTACGTATTTTGGTGTTCTACATTGTGTGCACGTGTATTTATAAATGTTCTCTTTTCTTGCTAGATTGACCTTTCTATCCTATGTAATGCCCTTGTCTTTTATTACAGCCTTTGTTTTCAAGTCGATTTTGTCTGATAGGAGTATATAGCTTACCTGGTTTTCATTTCCATGGAATATCTTTTTCTGTCCCTTCCAATTCCAGCCTGGGTTGTGTCCTACTGAAGTGTCTCTTGTAAGCAGTATATAGATGTGTGGTTTTTTTAATCCACCCACTCTGTCATTTGATTGGCTAATTTAGTCCATTTTCATTGTTTCTTGTAGGCAGTATGTAGATGTGTGGTTTTTTAATCCACGCACTCTGTCATTTGGCTAATTTAGTCCATTTTCATTTAAAGTAATTATAGGTAAGTACACACCTTACTGCCATTTTGTTCATTATTTTCTGGCTGTTTCTGTAGTTTTTGGTTCTTCTTTCTTCCCTGGTGGTTTGATGGCTTTCTGGTGTTCTGTTTAAATTCCTTTCTCATTTTCTTTTGCGTATTTACTGTGTTTTTCCCTTGTGGTTACCATGAGGTTCACATAAAATATGCTATGTAAATTAGTAGTCTGTTTCAAGTTGACAGCAACTTAAGGGTTCTAAAATTAACAAGCGAAATGGATGAGACAGCCCCTTAGCAATTTTTCTTAGTAATAAAAAGTCTTTTCAACCAAATCATAATAGTCTTCCTTTGGGGTTTTTTCTTGGCTTGATTGATATGCCCTTCTCACACTGAATTTATCTGTCATTCATTATTTGGACTCCACAGGCCCATTAAGCAGAGGAGAAAAAGAGACTAGAGAATTCTAATGTAAAGCAAATTTATTAAATCTTGAAACTATGTGATGGCCTTAGGAAAAGATGTTCATTTTTCATCACCATAATCTCCAGAAGAGGAGCACTCATTTGCTTGCAAAGGCCATAATCTGTTCCTGGAGAAAAATGAGACACTGTAAAGCATGGGGGCAAGTGAAGAAAATAGTTTAAAATAAAATATTTTTTAAAAACTTTTATATATAAATCTCCAAAGTGATTAAAGCAAAACATTGGCAGAAGTCCCAGATAGATCCTCCTCCCAAGAGTCCCTCCAAAGTGTCTTTTAATAGAAGTTTCTCAGGAAAGCAGCTGGCCAAGCAGCAAAAGGAGTTTAAAACATCTTTAAAACTTTAAAAGTTCCTATTCACGATTTTTCCTCATATGAAGTTACTGCTTACATGTGGGCTCTAGCACCAAGCCCAGCAAGGACTTTTTGCTCATAACCAATGGGGAAGGTATTCAGAAAAAAATTCAAAGAAATTCAGAATAATTGGCAAAGTCCTCCTCAGTGAGCAGGACTCGTGGAGAGCCATGAGTGACCTTACCTTGAGTGGAGATACTGCATTTGTAGCCTGCAAGCCCCACGTCCTGAGCAGCACAAGTGGAGTGGCACTGGTGGAGTAGAGCCTTTTTAGGAGGTCAGTAGCAGCCAGAAGAGCAGTGTTGTGACGCTGTCGATCCGTCTCATAACCTGTGAGATGGCTCATAGAGCCTGGAGGAAAGGTATAAATCCTTAAAGCAATAGTGAAGTTCTTTGCCAGCAAACCAGACACATTGAAGTCTACCATATCCGGCTGCTGAGGGACATTTTGGGGTCCTGACCTTTCCTAACTACATGATCTCTGGATACTTCTCTGAGGTACCTGAACCCTTACCTAAGTCCTTCCCATTGAAGGCTGCAGCACTGAGGTGATGGACCAAGCTGGAGATATCCCCAAAGCCCATGTTGACACCTTGTCCTGCAAGTGGATGGACTCTGTGGGCTGCATCCCTAAAAAGAAAGCAGAGTTCAGATGCGGCCTCTGCAGCAGAGTGCGAAGACGGCAGCCCTGCTGTGTTGTCGTCTTACCCAATGAGCGCCAGCCGAGGCCGGACGTATTCAGCAGCATGTCCCAACCCGAGTGGAAATGACATTCGGCTTCTGGCGTCCACTCTGGCTACACTTGGGGGCAGCTGGCGAGCTGAGACCTTAGTGGGCTTCAGAAAGGCAACAGCATATTGCAGCATGGTGCCAGCCGAGTCGATGAAGTCGGTGTGGTTAGCATCACTCCACTGAGGAGTGTCAGCCGTAAACAAACCGTGAAAATTCACCAGTGATCAAAAGGGAATTAAATCATCAAGGAAATACATTTTATAACTACAGCCAAGAGTTAATAGTACCTCACATGCCAAACTGATCTAGACCGCAGGTGACAAGCCCCCTTAAACAAATACAGAACACAACTTCCCCCAGGTTTTAGGCTCAAGCCAAACTGCTCGTGAGCTGCTCCTGTCTACCTCTGAACTTCACCTTTCACTTCACCTTAACCCTTAAAACCACACACTAGCCACAGCGTAGCTCATTCTACAACATCCTCTTGCTTCTGGCATTCCCCACTTTGCTAGAATGTCCTCCTAGTTCACCAGGGTAACCCTCACAGCATCCAGAAGCTGTCACCACTTTTTGTGAACCTCCCTGCAAACCCTCTTCTGTGCTCCAACACCCTATAAATACTTGTACCACTGTTCCCCAACTGTCACTTAAGTATCTTTCTCCCTCACTTGTCTGTGAGCTTCCTGAAAGCGGGGACTGTGTCTCATTTGTCCATTTCCGGACTCTTCTACATAGAAGGCACATGTAATTGTTGCCAAATGAATGCACTGAAAACGTCTGTGCCAGGAATACATGCTAAATGACCAGAGGAGGGGTAGAGTTCACCATTTACTTCAGAAGGCACTTTAGCCTAAAAGGCTCTGCCCCTTTGACTCCTGTTGCTGCTCCAGAGCAGTGAAGCCTAAGTTCTTCAGTGTAAAACTACTGTGAAGTCACTAGTGAAGTAGTAGAGAGTTTGGTAGTTAAAACCACAGGCTCAAGGACCAGCCTGATTTCTGAACCAGCTTTACCGCTAGCTCTATGACCTCGTTAGGCAAGTAACCTAGCTGTAAAGGAGCATGATAATAGTACCTACCTCAGTGGTTCACTGCATTAAATACATGCAGGTAATACTCTTCACCTGCACATGGCACACAGTAAGCACTCCATAAATGTTGCTGATTATTACTATTAGTGAATTTTAGATAAATGTGGTATTGAAGCTCCAAAATTACTAGTGCCAGTATTTTTTAAATTTTTTAATGTTTATTTTTGAGAGAGACAGAGGATGAGTGGGGGAGGGGTAAAGAGACGGGGAAGACAGAATCTGAAGCAGGCTCCAGGCTCCGAGCTGTCAGCACAGAGCCCGATGCGGGGCTTGAACCCACGAACCTTGAGCCAAAGTCAGACACTTAATCGACTGAGCCACCAAGTTACCCCACTGGTGTCAATACTATTAAAGGCTTTATGTATCTGCTCTAGAATAATCATTACCATTTGTTGAGCACTTACAACGTACTAGGTATGTTCTAAGCATTTTACATAAATTCTCTCATTTTTTAAGTCTTTAGACTTTTGGGGTGCCTGGGTGGCTCAGTCGAGCATCTGGCTATTTTTTTTGGCTCAGGTCATGATCTCATGGTTTGTAGGATCGAGCCCTGCGTCGGGCTTCAATCTCTCTCACACACACGCACTCTCAAAAATAAACTAAAACAGTCTTTCGACTTTTTATTATTATTAAACTCTGAGAGGCTGGTGATACTGTTTCCCTTTTCTAGGAGATTAACAGAACCATAACAGTATTGAATCCATGTCTGTCTACAAAACTTTTAAGTTTATATTTATTTTGAAAGAGAGCATGTGTGAGAGAGAGCACACATGTGAGTGGGGGAGGGGCAGAGAGAGAGAGGAGAGAGAGAGAGAGGAGAGAGAGAGAGAGGAGAGGGAGAGGGAGAGGAGAGGGAGAGGGAGAGAGGGGGAGAGAGAGAGAGGAGAGAGAGAGAGGAGAGGAGAGAGAGAGAGGAGAGGGAGAGGAGAGGAGAGGGAGAGGGAGAGAGAGGGGGGGGGGGGGGAGAGAGAGAGAGAGAGAGAGAGAGAGAGAGAATCCCAAGCAGCCTCCACACTGTCAGCACAGAGCCCCATGTGGGGCTCAAACCCATGGAACTGTGAGATCTTAACCTGAGCTGAAATTAAGAATCAAGACCCTTAACCGACTGAGCCACCCAGGTGCCTCTACAAAACTTAGCTCCCTGCTGAAATGTGCTCAGCTCCTCTCCAGAACACTCCTAATGAATCAGGCTTCCAAAGTTCGTAGCTATTCAAAACTAGCCAAATATTACAGCTTCAAAAAAAAAAAAAGGCCAATGCTAACTACTGCCCAGGCAGCTGTTTCAGTCAGCACAACATCCCACAACCACAAAAAAGCACAGAAGTTATTAATTTCCATTGTTTTTCATTTCCCCGAATGCCCTCCTCTTCACATAACCCACTTACAAAGGGGCAGCTGGTTGGTTATTCCTTTTTCCTTCATCAAAACACCTTTCTGTATCTACCACCCTGCAACACGTCATCAGCTGGACAAATTCATACTCACAAAGGCAGAGTTAATGGCATCCACAAACTTTTCTTCATCCATGCTCACCAGTTCTGCTGCATGTTCATGGGATGTGGACCAAACCAAGGAACTCAAGGTGTCTGAGAGCTGTGTCAAAAGAACACCAATGCTAAGGGCTAAAACTTCTGTTCTTGGGAGCTCTCAAGCATAAAGGAAGTAAAGTTAGCTTGGGCATATTCCCTAGAAAGCAGAAAAAGGTTGAGAGAAAGTGAAGCCCTAAAAGAGGAAGACTGGGCATGTTTAAGCAGAGTACCCAGAAGGACTTCTTACCGGGAGCAGAGCAATGGGCCCAGAGGGAAGAAATCTCTGCCAGGCTACATTGTTTTCTGTGGCCTACAATTGAAAGAAGAGTTCTCACGAGAGGTGCTCAGTACCCATTAAACACGAGCAGGGTCCCCAGATGGTGGGCTCAGGACTTTACCTCCGATAAATGCAAAGTAGCTACAACAGCAGACTGATCATAGTTCCAGCTGATGTTCTGAATCCCAGCAGCCTGCCGCACTCCTGAGTTGTGACCGTCTGCACCAATCTGCATGGAAACAAGAGCCTGTTAAGTCTCATAACTTCTTAATACATGAAACTGTTCCAGAGGTTTGTTTCTGTCTCAAGTTTTCTCTAGGTCCACCTGTTCTCAAAGCCCATCTGTAGCAGACAACTTGTTACCATGCTTGCCTCACTCACAGCCCCTGGAGGGGTAGCCTTACCTAGGTGACCCCAGTCTCAGCTAATGGACCAAAGCTGGACGTGTCCTCCATGAGGTACTAGCCAGAGGTTAGCTTGGCCAAATTCTCTTGATGTTTGAACTAGAAATCAATAAGGCAGGCACTGGAGCTGAACACTCCTGTTGTAAGGTTAGGAATGGATGTCAAGTAAAAGAGGAAGCTGGCAAGTAGAAAAAAAAGTGTGGGAGGGGAATACAATGAGATGGATTGACTACAGGACTCCTGTGAGGGAAAAAAGAACCTCAATTTCCGGTTTTTGTCCCTCACAGGGACAGGTTTGTTTTATTTCCAGACCTAAGATAGTCTAGGAGACTGCTTCCTATACAGGATTTACAATGACACCATATTGACTTGAGTTGGCCTAGGTGGGTACTGGTCCTTATAACCAAAAGCTCTGCCAAAAATTAACTTCAACTATAGCTTAGATCTAAAAACTAAAGGCCCTAGAGTTTAGAATAAGCTATGGATATGCAAGACCCCTGGCAAAATAAGAATTTTCAACTACCAACAATTTAGTCTGGAGGGTGCTGCCATCACCTAGGGTAATATGAACCCAAGGGCTGGAGTCTGTCATGGGAAATGGATAAGGCCAGGTATAGCCGACTGCTTTGCTCCTGTAGAGAACCGTCACACGGTCTAGGAGTCAGAAGAGAGAAAACAAAACATTAGAAAGGCAGTCCACACGGCTGAGAAAAAAGCCCTAACTAGATCTAAAGCAAGCTCTCAAGACGGCCGTCTCTTATCATTTACCCCTAAGCAAGAAAAGATCTAACAACTCCTATAATTAATGCTATGGTCTGAGAGCTGATAAATGACAAAAGTCACAGGGATGAATCAGTGTCAAAAAAAATCAACTCTCACTGAGTTACCAGCCTGCACCAGGGATTCTTTCTTCTCATCTCCACACTCACTGCTCTTGTAGTTTCCCTCTGTGCCTAAGCGAATCCACATGTGCTTTCAGAATAAACAGGGTGGGAATCCCATGAGCCCAGGTAAGTTCTAGATTTCATAAGATTTTTCTTGCCATTGGAAATCGTTTTACTTTTCTGATCATAAAAATGATACACCTACTGGAAGTCTGAACAACAAAGATTTAAAAAGGAGGGAAAAATCACCCTTAATCTCATCATTCAGAGGCAACTACAGTTAAAGCTTTGCCATCTAGCTTTCCAGGTGATTTCCTATGCATATAGACACAGTGCACACGTAGGATATGACACATACTTTTTCCACCAATATATTACGGAACATGTTTCTAAGTGACTAAATATTAGGTCTAAGCTATCTTTAAAAGCTGCACATAAGTGGGATGCCTGGCTGGCTCAGTCGGTAAAGCAAAAAATTACTTAAAATTTTGGGGGCGCCTGGGTGGCTCAGAGAGTTAAACGTCTGACTCCTGATTTTGGCTTGGGTCATGAACTTGTGGTTCATGGGTTCAGGCCCTGCACTGGGCTTCACACTGCTGACAGTATGGAGCCTGCTTGGGATTCTCACTCCTCCTCTCTCTGCCCCTCCCCTGCTCACTCTGGTACTCTCTCAAAATAAATTTAAAAAGGGCACTTGGGTGGCTCAGTCGGTTAAGTGTCCAACTCTTGGTTTTGGCTCAGGTCATGATCTCATGATTTTGCGAGTTGGAGCTCTGCATCAGGCTCTGTACTGACAGCACAGAGCCTGCTTGGAATTCTTTCTATCCCCCCACCTCTCTCTCTGCCCCTCCCCATCTCGTGCTCACTCTCTCTCTCAAAATAAATAAACATAAAAAAAATTAAATAAACTTAAAAAAAATCTTTAAAAAAGTTGCACATAAGTTGATTACATGGATAAGTTATTATCCCATATCAGAAAGCTAGAACTCTGAGATATTTGCAAATTATGTATCTGATAAGGAACTCATATTCAGAATATATAAAAAACTCTTGTAACTCAAAAAGAAAGACAATCCAGTTTTTTGGTGTTTTTTTTTTTTATGTTGATTTGTATTTATAGAGAGAGTGCACAAGCAGGGGAGGGGCATAGAGAGGAGGGAGAGAATCCCAAGCAGGCTCCTGACTATCAGCGTAGAGCCTAACAGTGGGGCTCAATCTCACAAACCATGAGACCATGACCTGAAGCCGAAATCAAGAGTCAGATGTTCAACCGACTGAGTCACCCAGGCACCCTGACAATCCAGTTTTTATATGGGCAAAAGATTTTGAATAGTCATTTCTCCAAATGGCCAATAAGCAGAGGAAAAGATGGGAAATACAATCAAAACTACAATGAGATACCATTTCAGTCACTAAGATGGCTATAATAAAAAAAAAATATAATAATAAAAAGTGAAAAGTAAGTGTTGGTAAGGATGTGGAGATACTGGAACCCTTATATATCATTGGTGGGAAAAGGAAATGGTATAGCCTCTTTGAAAAAGTTTAGTAGTTTCTGAAAATGTTAAACACAGAATTATTATATGACCCAGCAAGGCTACTCCTAAGTATCTACCCAGAAACCTATGTCCACGCAAAAACTTGTACACAAGTGTTCATAGCATTATTCACAATTGCCAAAAAGTGGAAACAATCCAAATGTCCATTAACTCATGAATGAATAAATGAAATGTGGTATATCCATATGATGGAATACTACTTGGCAATAAAAAAGAATGGAATACTAATAGGGCTGCAACATGAATGAATCTCAAAGATATGTTCAGTGAGAGAAGTAGACACAGAAGCATACATATGTCCTGTATGATTCTATCTATATGAAATGTCCAGAATAGACAAATCCCAAGAGACAGAAAAGTAGATCAATGGTGCCAGGGGCTGGGGTTGGGAATGGGGAATGGATGTAAATGGACATAAGGTTTCCTTCTGAGGTGACAGAAATGTTCTAAAATGGTATTGTGATGGTGGCATAACTCTATAATTACACTAAAAATCACTGAATTGTACACTTAAAATGGGTGAATTCTATGGTATGTAAATTATACCAGAGTAAAACTGTTTAAAAAAAAAAAAAAAAGAAAAAGAAAAGAACAACCCAGAGCACCTGGGTGGCTCAGGTCATGATCCTGCGGTTCATGAATTCGAGCCCCGTGTCGGGCTCAGTGCCTGCTTCAGATTCTGTGTGTCTCTTTCTCTGCCCCTCGCCTGCTCACACACTCCCTCTCTCTCTCTCCCTCCAAAGTAAATAAACATTAAAAAAAATTAAAAAATTAGGGGCGCCTGGGTGGCGCAGTCAGTTAAGCGTCCGACTTCAGCCAGGTCACGATCTCGCGGTCCGTGAGTTCGAGCCCCGCGTCAGGCTCTGGGCTGATGGCTCAGAGCCTGGAGCCTGTTTCCGATTCTGTGTCTCCCTCTCTCTCTGCCCCTCCCCTGTTCATGCTCTGTCTCTCTCTGTCCCAAAAATAAATAAATAACCGTTGAAAAAAAAAAAATTAAAAAAAAAAAATTAAAAAAAAAAAAAAAAAAAGAAAAGAGAACAACCCTAAAATACCCATCAGAGGATTTCTTTATGGTGGATGTTCAGTCTCTGTAAAAGGCATCCTTTTTTCCAGTAAGTCCTCTGATAATTCTAAAGTAGTTCACCTTCCAGAGTAAAAGGAAGATGTAAGAAGTGGGTGCCTCACCCGACACAGCCTCCAGCTGCTTAGTGAGAGCGCACATTATGACATCATTCTCCACTATATAGCCCATGTCGTCCAGATTATCCTTATCGAACATTATCAGGGCCTCTGAGCAGGCATCCCACACCTGGAAAACACAAAGGGAAACTTGTATTATAACCCAAGGAAAAGAAAGCATTACTCCAGTCAGAAACTACTGCTTTCCCAAGTGACAGAACCAGAAAAATCACAATGTCAGTCCCTCTGGCAGGAGACAGAAGGTAAGAAGAAAATTCTCTCCAGAATGCTTCCCCCGACTCCTTAGACTGAGTGAGAACTTTGATTCTTCCCACTTTCACAGAAAATACGGAGAATATGGACTTCAATATCTTAACCCAAGACAACCAAGATATCTTGCCAAAAGTGATAAAGAAGGCACCTGCATTCGCCGAAAGGCTCTGTATCTCATGTTGCAGATGTGGTCCCAGGCACCAAAACCTACAAAAGAAAAGATCTATATATAGGCCAGAGCAACCTTATGGGACCACACCCTTCCTAGGCTCTCCTTGTCTTTCTAACCTTTGAAGTAAGAGGTTGTTTTCAGTGTTCTCCAATGACAAACTGGAAAATACTTGCCATTTCTTCCTGTTTGATGCTAGGAGTTAAGCTACTCTGCTCCCCAGTTCAGATTATATAGCATGAAAAAAGGCACAGCTTTCATAATCAAAAAGTCAAATCACATTAAAGTTAGGGGAAAGGGGGGTGCCTGGGTGGCTCAGTCGGTTAAGCATCCAGCTTCAGCTCAGGTCATGATCTCATGGTTCGGGAGTTCAATCCCCACATTGGGCTCTGCATTGGTGGTGTGGAGCCTGCTTGGAATTCTCTCTCTCTACCCCTCTCCTCTCTGCCCCTTTCTCACTTACACTCTCTCAAAATAAATAAGTAAACTTAAAAAAAAAATGGGGAGGGGGCATAAAAAAGGAAACCAAATCCACATTGTTTTTCACCATCCTACAGAAGTTAAACTCTCTGAATAAAGACTATTTTGGGAGGGCAACTGGTTCACTCAGGGCGTGTGACTCTTGATCATGGGGTTATGAGTTCGAGCCCCACAATGAGCGTAGAGATTCCTTAAAAGTAATATCTTAAAAAAAAAAAAAAAAGACTTTTTCTTTATTGAGCACCTACTTATGTGCCCAACACAATTCTAGGTACTGAGCATAAAGTGTGAAACCAAACAGAAAAAGTTCCTGCCCTTCTGCAGCTAACATTCTGCCTGGAGACACAGACGGTAAAAAAATACGTAATATATTGTCAGGTAGTACTAAGTGTTATCAAGAAAAATAAAGCAGCATAAGAGGCTAAAGAATGATGGAAGAGTCTAATTTTTGACAGGGTGGTTCTAGATAGGATAGCCTGAGGGAGTAACATTTGGCAGAAACCTAAAGATAGTTTTCTAATGGGTTCCATGTGCACACATCCATCTATACTCCAAAAGCATCTAGCATGCAAACTCCTAGCTCCCCAGAGGGCTGACTCTGGAAATGAAGAGGGTGCTCCTACCAGAAGTGAATGGTCATAATTAGTTCATATAGTTTCAATTCCATCAATTCATAATGACCCAACATCACAAAGGAAGCCTACATGATGGACCCACAAGTCCCAAGGAGGTCTTTCTCAGACTAGGTACACTTTTAACAGTGTCAGGGGTCCTCATCTTCAACGATGAACTAGACAACCTACACCATTCCCCCCCACCGCCCCCGCAATGAGCTCCCTCCTCACCAGATGCTCTGGAGACTCTGCCCTACAAGGCACACTGGAAAGCCAAGAGAGACAAGAGACCAGTTCTATGAAACATCTACTCACTACTGAGAAGGGTTGCAGAGCCAGGGGAAATGGAGCTGACTCTGTTGCTGTAAGTTTCTGGCAATTTCTCCCATACTTTTTTTGGACCTGCTTCTAGCAACAGGATTTTCTTGTCACAAAAATGAGTATCATGTCCTAAAAAAAAAAAAAAAAAATCAACATTTTACATCATATCAGAATTTCTTGCTTTTCTTGTTTCCAAGAGAAACAACAGATTAAGTAATTCATTCGCTCTTAGGATACATATTTCTCACAGGGCACACAAAAAGGAAACACCACACAGAATCCTAAGCAAGAACACATACCACTATTTCAGCCATCTGAACTACCCTGCCCATGACTTTAAGGTTTCTCTAGACAGTCCAACACCTGCCATTTGCACAGAAACAAATAATGGCAAAATTCATAATGAGCCAGAATTCCCTAGAGAGGAAGAAGTAAAAGAGAAAAGCTGAAGGAAGTAGACACCAGATACTCCTAATCTTGAAACTATTTCAGTCACTAAAAATATACAAATGCTGCTCAACAGAAAAATGGAATATTCAACAAGCAAAATTTATTGTGGCGTCAAGATTAAATCAAGAATAAAGAATTAGTTTGTAAAAGAAAAGGAGCCCAAAAAATACATCAACTGGGCCTCCAACTCTGGTCCTCAAACATCTATATAGGGAAGTAAAAAGGGATTTTGTTACTGGGCAACTGCAGCACAGATACAGTCCCGCCACAATATCCCAGAAAAAGACATGGAAACAGAAAGCAGGGAGTTGCTGCAGCCCAAAAAGGAAAGGAAAAAAAAAAATGTGTTAGGATTACCAGAGAAGAAACACCGGAGATTTTACTCAGTAATGATAAAAACCCCACATTCTCTGGAATCTAAATTAGAAGAGTGGCATTATTGGAACATTCAACTGAGGAGTGTGAAAATCAAGGTCGCTCCAGTGGAACAGGCAGTGAGCAGCACGGAGAGACCACCACGTTCACCTGCCCCCCCACTTGCTGCGCTGCTGTTTCGCACTGGAGGTTGAGGGCAGCCACACTCCTCCGAGGACTGCCTTCTGGTCCATCATACCTCTATGCCTCCTAGTAGCTACTCCACCCCAATGCTCACCTGGCCAACTCTTCCCTCTGGATCCGGCTCGCTCAAGCCTCACCTCCTCACCTGCTCCCCCAGCATAGGTCGGCTGCTTGTCCCTCTAGGGAGGTTTCATTTTATTCTTCCTTCTATTATTTACAAATCTTTCTCTTTAGCTAGATTCTAAATTCCTTGGGGGCAAGGAACCACTTCTTAGGGCTAATATTCCCAAGCAGCAAATGCTGTATCTTCTCAATCCACAAAATATACAATGCACATTTTTGTTAAATAAGACACAAGGAAACTAACAGAAAAAGTGTATTTCCAAACACATTATAAAATAGGTTCAGTATTTTATCTTTTAGCTATTTAAACTAACATTTTTGAAAACTTATTTGGAAAAAAAAAACACTAGAGAATACAATTTACAAATAACAACGAGAGAGGAAAATACAGATATTTCAAGACTGAAACAAAAACTAATGTGAGTCTGAAGAAGAATCCAGGAAAAACTGACTTAAGGGGGAAAATGAAGAGCCTGCTGAAAATTTTTCACTTTTATTTTATTTTATTCATTTATTTTTTAATTTTTCACTTTTAAAGCAGCTGCCCAAAATTAAGTGGATTCTGAGGGGCACCTGGGTGGCTCAGTTGGTTAAGTGACCAACTCTTGGTTTTGGCTCAGGTCATAATCTCATGGGATCGTTGAGTTTGAGCCTCACGTCGGGCTCCACACTGCTTGGGATTCTCTCCCTCTGCCTCTGCCCCTCCCCTGCTTGTGCTCATGTTCTCGCTCTCTCAAAATAAATACACTTAAAACGATTAAATTAAGTAGATGTTGAAATAAAAAGGTTGATCGCCACATAAACTACTGACAGTATTCTCTGGAATACAAGCTGTGATAATCAAGGGGAAATATTGGCATGCTTGAGACTTTTCTCAATTTGGTAGGTTACTTGACTCAACAGGAGAAAACAATCCCACACACACCTGCCTGTAAAAGGCTGAGCACCTGCCAGCGTCCCAACTGCTTACAGGAAAAAAGCAGCAGCTTGCTCACTGAATAAACTGCATGAGAGATTTCCAAACCTTCCAGAGCTCCAGCTTTCACCTTTTAGCACTTACTATTTTCTCTGAGCTTTTTAAGGAAATTAGTCGGTGTGTGAAATTTTTCTTTTATAAACCTGTGTTTGGTAGTTTTGACTTAACTTAGAGCAGTGATTCTCACAACCTGCTGTATTTGGGCCCTTGACCTTTCTTTTGTAGACATATACAGAGAATTCTGTACTGTGAATGTTTAAAGTCAGTCCTGACTTTATGAATTTATACTTCTGTGGAAGAGACAGGAAAATAAACAATTACAATACAGAATTCTGTTTAAGGTTGATAAAAGAAAGCCCTGCTGCTCTCCCTCCTTGAGGTGTTCGGAGAGATGGTAAGACAAAGAACAAAATAGGAAGGGAAAAAGTTAAATACAAACATTAATACTAAGGTGTTAGTAAGACTAGAAATTTTTTCAGGTACATATCATACAGAATTCTATGAAAAGTTAAAAGCTAAAGTCACCAATTGCTTCTCGGCCTTTTGGCTAAGATCAAGTGTAAAAGCTAAAGTCACTACAAGATTAAGCTCTTCCCAGTGCTTCTCACTCTCAAAAGTGTGGTCTCCAGGCCTCCACCTCTGCGGGTATTTGTTAAAAATAAAGGTTCCTGGGCTCCGCCTGGATAAACTCAATCAGTCATTGGAAGTGAAACTTGGAATCCTCATTTTTAAAATATGCCTCACAGGGGCACCTGGGTTGGTCAGTCGACTAAATGTCCAACTTCAGCTCAGCCATGATCTCGCAGTTCGTGAGTTCAAGCCCTGTGTCAGGCTCTCTGCTGTCAGAGCAGAACTGGCTTCGGACCTTCTGTCCCCCTCCTCTCTGCCTCTGCCCCCACCCCCTCTCTCTCTCTCTCTCTCAAAAATAATAAAAATATGCCCCACAAACCGGTAACAATGAGTATATTCAATGACTATATTCAAGCTAAAAATCAAAAATGGAAGTTTTACTTTATATCCTTTACACCGTATGCCCTATATCCTTTGTATTTCAAAACTCAAAGTCCCTTTTTGTGCCTTAGTTATTCAAAACCTCTAAACAAAACACAACAAAAACCCAGGTGATTCTTAAGTGCACTCAAGCTTGAGAACAACTACTTTAGCCCAATTACCAATAGGTACAACCAAAATGACGGTTAGAAAGCAAAGGTATATATACCTGCCAGGAAGTTTTGTGTCTCAAAAAGGCTCTGTATCTCCTAATTACTGACTTTTGAGTGCAAGTTACTTAACCTTTCTGAGTTTTACCTTCCTTATCTGCACAACCTACAATCAAGATTATGAGGATGCAACGTGGGGTCAACTACACGTCAATGAAAAAAGACTATGAGGGGGGCACCTGGGTGGCTCAGTCGGTTGAGCGTCTTTGGCTCAGATCATGATCTCAGTCTGGGAGTTCAAGCCCTGCATCGGGGCTCACTGCTCTCAGCACAGAGCCCGCTTTGGATCCTCTGTCCCGCTCTCTCTGCCCTTCCCCTGCTCACACAGTCTCTTAAAAAAATAAATAAATAAATAGTTAATTAAAAAAAAAAAAAAGAAGATTATGAGGGGTGCCTGCATGGCTCAGTCAGTTAAGCAGCCGGCTTTGTCTCAGCTCATGATCTCATGGTTTGTGAGTTCAAGCACTCTTTCAGGCTCATACTGACAGTATGGAGCCTGGATGGAATTCTCTCTCTCCCTCTCTCTCTTAAAAATAAATAAACTTAAAAAATAAATATACATACATAGAAATAAAATGGGGAAAGATTCTGAATAGGCATTTCTCCAAAGAAGATATACAAACGGCCAATAAGCATATGAAAGGATACCTCAACATCCTCACTCACTAGGGAAATGCAAGTCAAACCAGGAAATACCACTTCACACCCACTAGGAAGACTACAAACAAAAATACAGTATCAAGTGCCGTCCAGGATGTGCACCTTGAAATACCATTGGGCAGCTCTTCAAAACAGTTAGCATGTGATCCAGCAATTCCACTCCTAGAAATAGAACCAAGTAGCCAAAAATATGTTTACACACAAGCTTGTACACAAAATAGCATTATCTGTAATAGTCCAGAAGTGGAAACAACCCAAATGCCCATCAACAAACAAACCAAAGGTAATACATTCACACAATGGAATATTATTCAACCATAAAAAGGAAGTACTAGTGGGGCACCTGGGGGGCTCAGTCAAGTGACTCTTGACTTTTGTCATGATCTCCCAGTATGTGGGACACAGCCCCCATCGGGCTCTGCAATGACAGCACGGAGCCTGCTTAGGATTCTCTCTCTCCCTCTCGCTCTCTGCCCTTGCCCTGCTCGAGTGCTGGCTCTCTCAAAATAAATAAACTAAAAAAAAAAAAAAAAAAAAAGTACTGGTACAGATACAACCTGGATAAACCTTTAAAACATTAAGCAAAATCGATGTATATAAAAATGTCAGGAAAAAACAAATCTAGAGAAACCAAAATGTTCAGGAGTGGTTGCCTAGGGCTGAGGAGCTTTGGGGGGAAATGGGCAGCGACTAAGTGGTTCCTGTTTCTTTTGGAGGGGGGAGGGTAATAAAAATGTTTTAAAATTTACTGCGGGGATGGATACACAATCTGTTAACATACTGAAAACCATTAAATCGCATTCTTTAAATGGGTTAATTTTATAATATGCAATTATATCTCAAGCTATTTTTTAAAAGAAACAAAATGCCTAGCCCAATACAAGGCCTGATACTTTCCGACCGTGCCCATTCCTAAATTACAAAGGGCGGGATTTAGAATGACCCCTAAGGATCCTCCTCCCACCTCTGACCCTTCGGAATCCTGAAGGACCAGACGCTTGCCCTGGGGCTCCTCTGGATAGGGGAAAGACCACAAAACCCGCGTCGCGCAGGGCTCCCACGGTCCTCACAGTTCCTCCACGCCACGGTCCCGCTCCTCCCCACTACCTGCCTGGAGATGCGCTTACCCAAGGCACAAGCCATGGCGGCGCCCACCAGGCCTCCGCCCGACACCACCACATCGTACACGGTGTCTGCCTTGGCGCCCGACCACCGCCGGCAGGAAAGCAGCGGACCTCTCCCGGCAGCTGCAGGTGCAGCCCTCCACCGGCTCAGAGCCAGGCGAGCCGCCATGACGCTGACCCGCAATGTACTTGGCGCCCCGCTAGGCCCTCCTTTTGGTGCACTTCCGGAGCAGAGCCCTCCAATCATTAGCTGCTTTCGTTGCGGCTTTAGAACCGGATATAGAATGCGCAAAGAGTGGGCCAATCAGAAAAGGATCCTTGCCAACTTGGGCGGGAAGAATTAGAGGCTCCCTGGGAAGGGGGACTGGTTCAGGCATCCGCCTGGGAGCCAATCAGAGATCTGATCGCGTAGCTAGTGCAGCCACCGCAGCCAAAGCGTAGCACGCCGCTGTCACCGCCGCTTCTTTTTCTGCCCCGCGGAGAAGATGACCGTCGGGAGGCCTGCGGGAGCCTCCGGCGGCGCTCAGTGGAGCCGGCAGGTGAGAGAGAAAGAGAAGGAGAGGAATTCGGTCTGCGCCCGGAAAGGAGTCTCTAAAGAGAGGAAACTGTTTGTCATTGCCTTGGAGACAGAGTCAGGGGCGTGTCGCGGAGAGGTGTGGGATTAAAATCAGCAGCGTTTGGGGACCCGCAAGGGACTCTCTAACGGGTTGAGCGTTATGTTAGGCCCTTCATAGACCCACAGCAGTGGCCCTCGGTTTTCGCTTATCCTGTCAACTACCCTAAGACTAATAGTACTATTGTTGTCTCCATTTGGTAGAAAAGAAAACTGAGGCACAGAAGAATCCATACAGAAAGTAGATTGGTGGTTGCTTAGGGCAGGCTGGGAAGGAAGGGTCGAAAGGACTAGGGAAAATAGGGAATGACCGCTAAACAGTATGGGCTTTCTTTGGGGGGGGGGGGTGATTAAAATGCTCTAAAATTGTGACGGTTGCACAACTCTGTACTAAAACTCACTGAGTTGTACTCTTTCAGTAAGTGAGTTGTGTGAACTGTACGGTGTCTCAATAAAGTCGTTTTAAAAATTTTTCCCTAAGATCACATGCTCCTCAGTAGCACAGCAAGGGCTGGAGCACATACACACCTTTGACTCAGAATCTAGTGTTCTTTTCACTATTAGAGCTGGACCTTGGAGAACCCAGGAAAACCATCACCAATATCACCTGGAGGCCTGCAGCAGCCTACGCCTCACTGATTTCCTAGATGCAACTAGTCATTGTATACAGTCCAATCCTGGCCCCACACCAGCCTCTCTAAGGGTATCTCGAGAATACCACTGTCCTCCAGTCACACTGGCCCTCTTTCTAACTCTCCAAGGGTCAAGTTTGTTCCTGCCTCAGGTCCCTGATTTTGCATTTGCTGTTCCTTAGAACTCAAAACCCTCTTACCCCAGATCTTAGCGAGGCTGGCTCCCTCTCATCAATCAGATGTCAGTCCAAAACTCCTCCACAGCGAGAAAGTAAAGATCAGCCCAGGACTGAGAAAGTCCAGTTCAGACTGTAATGAGGCCAGCAGCCAGATTAGCAGAAAACAGTGTTTCTGAAAGGGCCACAGTGTGCCTACAAAGAGACCAACACCCCCTTCTAAATGATGATGCTTAACTACCAATTACCCAGCTCCACCTTGTTCTAGTTACCTTTTCAATAAAAATTGCTATCACCCACTTACCAAAGTGTGCCCTCTTCATGACAGCATCCATCCAGAATGGATCCAGAGGGATCCACTCTTCCTCAGAATCATTCAAGAGAAGCCAACCCTAGAAAAAGCCCCTCTCCCACCCTCTTACTGAAAGTCCCCACTCCTCCCCCCGCCCCCACACAAGTTCCCTGTAATTTTTCCTGGTGTAATTTTTCCAATAAATTAATAAGCCTAACTCTGACTATAGATACATTCCTAGTGGCATTTGTGATGGGATTTTATCAACAGAAAAGCTTCCTAAAGCCACTTCATCACTGTGTAATGTCACAATTTATGGCTCTTATTGAATTTATTATCATATACTTGTCTCTCTCCCTCTCATTAGAATGTAAGCTTCATGTGCTTGACTCGTTCTCAGCCTAATGCTCCGTGCACATAAGACACCCAAAAACTATTTTCTAAGTGAATGGAGTACTTAAACCCAGTTGGGTTTCCACTTTCTACGACATTGTTCTTTCAGCTAGACCACATTGTCTGTCCTGTTGATTACGCATTCCTAGTAACAGGTGGGATATTAGGTAGACTATTAGGAAAACAGAGGTGTAGACAAAGGAAGCAGGAAAAAGAAGACTGGAAAAAAGTAGGTGAAACCCCAATAGGGCAAGGCCCAGAGTGTGGCCAAGGTCACGGGTAGGATTCCTGGAGTGCCGGGGGCAGAATGCATGATACAGAGTAAGTACTCTGCAGATGCTCACTGCACATGAAGTAGGGAACCAACGTTAGCCGTCTGCTTCCCTTCAACCAAGCATATGCCCACATACCAATTTGTGAAATGTCTTTAAAGCAAGGAATGCATCTGATTCTTCTTCGTTCCTTCCCAGTCGCTAATATACAGAGACCTATTCAAAGTGAAATCAACAGTTAGGCTTTGAGAAAATTTGAAATTATAGTTGACCCACCGTCTTTTCTGTTTCATTTTAGATATTTCCCCCCAAATCCTCCCCAGACACAGAGACGGAAGAAGAGCTGTCTGGGGATGGGCTGGTTTTGCCCAGGGCTGGCACACTCGATGACTTCCTCAGCCCGGAGGAGGAGACGGTTTCTGATTCTTCGGACTCCACTGGGAGCTTTTATAAGACCCTGCAGGTACTAAAGCCGAAAGGCAGGTGGTGCCTGTTGGAATCCCTTTATCAGAACAACCCAGACAGTGGCGAGGACTTCTCTGAAGACGATGAGGACCTGGAGAGTATCGTCCAAGACAAAGGCAGGGGGAAGCCCGAGGCCCAGTACCCTGTGTCTCCGAGGTAAGGAAGGCCCTGCAGTTCAACAGCTGCTTCATGACTCTGGGCCTCATCCGCTTCCTCAGCAAAGTTGTCCCTTACCGAGGCTCCAGCTCAGAATCAGGCCTTCGGAGCCAAACACGTTCTGATTCCTACCCAGCAGTCCTAAATCACTTTGGATAACCCTTAGTCATTGGAAGCACTCGAATTGATTAAAGGGATGCCTTTGTCACTACCTCCCTGAGAATGGCAACAAGGTACGTTTACCTTGGCCCAGCCCTGTTATATGCGCCTACACCGTATCTTATTTTCTCCTCCCACTAACCCTGTAAGTAGCTATTATTTTTGCCATTCTCCAGATGAGGAAATTGAGGTGCCAAGCAAACCCTGCCAAAGGTCACACAGCCGGTAATTGTTTGAAGCAAGATTTGAACCTGGGTCTGACTCCAAAGCCTTGCTCTGCACCATTGCACTGTTCTCTCCCCCATATGAAGATAATGGAATGCAGGGCAACCGGTGGAACGTGAGACTCTTGATCTTACGGTTATGAGTTCGAGCCCCACATTGGGTGTAGAGATTACTTAAAAAGAAAATCTTTAAGGGGCACCTGGGTGGCTCAGTCGGTTAAACATTCAACTCTTGATTTCGGCTCAGGTCGTGATCTCACGGTTCGTGAGACTGAACCCGGAGTCAGGCTCTGGGCTGACAGTGCGGAGCCTGCTTGGGATTCTCTCTCACCCTCTCTCTGTGCCCCTCCCCCACTCACAGACTCTTCTCTCTCTCTCAAAATACATAAACATTTTTTTAGACATTAAAAAATTAAATCTTTAAAGGAAAATATTAGAATGCGAAGTGGCAAATCTTGAATCAGTTCTGAGGAAAGACTTCCAACTAGGGCTGCTAGATGGCCTGAGGGAAGGAGCGAGGCACAGGCCCAGACGCCTGCGGGGCTGTGTGAGGCTCCGGATCTAACTGCCGTCTTCTGGGAGGGAGGTGTGGGAAGGAGCAGGAGGAGGAAAGGGCCTCCAGCCTGGCCTGGCCTCCGCACAGCTGCTTTCTCCCCCCAGGTGCAGCTCCCCACGGTGCTGCAGCTCCCTGAGCAGCCTTCCCTCCGACACTCCCAAGGTTCAGCCCCAGCCACCTTCAGGCTCCAGGCCTCCCTCCCAGCACAGAAGCATCAGCTCCTGGGCATCAACCATCACGGTCCCGCGGCCGTTCCGCATGACACTGCGTGAGGCCCGGAAGAAGGCGCAGTGGCTGGCCTCACCTGCTTCCTTTGAGCAGGAGAGGACGCAGGCCCAGAGGCAGGCCCAGGAGGAGGCCGAGTGCCAGCGGCAGTTCCGGGCACAGCCTGTGCCAGCACACGTCTACCTGCCCCTCTACCAGGAGATCGTGGAGCGCAATGAGGCCCGCAGGCAGGCAGGGATCCAGAAGAGGAAGGAACGGCTCCTCTCTTCCCTGAAGCCCTTCAGCTTCCTCGTGAAGGAGGAGCAGAGAAAAGAAGCTGCTAAACAGAGGGAGTTGGCTGCCACAGCTAAGGCCAACGTCCCCAAGCAGAATGCCACCAGAAGGATCCCCAAGTCCATTCTGGAGCCAGCCCTCGGGGACAAACTCCAAGGTAAAGACATCGTTCCCACCCTGCTGCCTCCTACCTGGGGAGTACCAAGACGTGCCGTGGAGACTTAGGCTCGGGGGGTCAGCCTGGCTTGGGGATAAGTTCATTGTTCGGGCGGACGGGCCTCAAGGCCACGCTCCATGCCGGTTGGGTCCGTCTGTATCATGGGGGAGCCCTGTAAAGAGTGGAGAGTGAGAGGTCATGCAGCCTTCTCCAAGTTTGCCCTGATGACCTCTCTCTTAGAGAGTGGGTGTGAAGGCATCTGCAGCAGCACAGGTACAAGAACAGAGAACCAGGGAGGCATCCGGGGACCAGCTTGGGCCGGTGCTACCACCAGCTGCCCCTGAGGGAAGCTCCTACCGCCTGCCCCCCCCCCATCCTGGTGACCTGCACATTTCAAGAAATGTGGTTCGATGAAAGGACTCAGGCTTTACTCATTTAGTAATGTGTCAAGCCCCAGGCACTCCTCTGTGTTCAATAAACAGACATGGAGTTTGTGGACAAGGGAGGAAGGAAGACAGATAACAGGCAAAAAATTACTAATGTGAAGAGTCATTTGCAAGGATTAGAGGTGGGAGCCTCCAGGGTCATATAGAGCACATAACGGAGGGACCTAACTTAGGACATGGTGAGGCGGTGGGGACAGATAGGGAAGGTCCCCAGGGAAAGTGAGCACTGAGGCTGACCCTGAAGGATGAGCAGTGTGTTTAATTCAGGGAAGACAGAGGAAGAGTGCATCCGAGCAGCGTGGAGGTAAGAGGAGGCTGAACACATTCAAGGGATGGGAGGAGGATGGAGGGCAGAGAAGAGGGAGCAGGGAGGGAGAGGCCGGCATGGGCCAGACCTGGGGGAAGGGAAGGAAACTTGGACTTTATCCCAAGGGCACTGGGGAGCCAACTGAAGGGTTTCAAACAGGGTGGCTCAGGATCAGATCTGCAGCTCGGAAAGATCACTCTGATGCTGTGGAGATGATTAAGGGAGAGGGACAGGACCGGAGGGATGGTGATCTATAGGACACTATGTCACCAGTTCAGCGGAGAGACTGAAATTAGCAGCAGGGATGGTAAAGAGAGGCCAGACCGGAACATGGTTAAAGAGGAGGAGACTGGAGGACGGGGGACTGATGAGAGAAGGCAGGCAGGAATGATTTGGGCAATAACCTGGGCCTCTGGGTGGATGGCGGGGGCCTTCCTTGAGCCAAGGAGACCGGCTCACCCCTCCGGCTTGGCCTCTGAAGGAGGAACCGCAGAGAGCGCTCAGTAAACGTAAATGGTGGCTGCCTCTGCAGCCTGCTGGCACATGGCAGGGTGTCCTGGTCAACATTTAGGAATGAGCTCTCTCCAGAAAAGAAGAAGCAAGCTGATTTGTAGTGTTTGCCACTTTCCCTGGTAAAAATACACCTATTCTGGCCAAGGTGGAGCTTCCCATATGATGTCAACTGGTTCACAAAATCCTGCAAAGCTGGCAATCGGCTCCAGCACAATACTGCACTGGAGCTTTAGAGGGAACCTTCTCCAAACCTTTAGGTATGAGGCGGGGTCCCCTGTCACCCATCACCACCCTGACCTTTTCTCCACAGAAGCGGAGCTCTTCAGGAAAATTCGCATCCAGATGCGAGCCCTAGACATGCTCCAGATGGCCTCCTCCCCTATCATCTCCTCCAGCAGCCGGGCTGACCCCCAGCCTCGAACAGCTACCCGAACCCAGAAGGAAAAGCTTGGGTTTCTGCAGACTGACTTTGGATTCCAGCCTCGTGTGAATCCTGCCGTCCCTGACTACGAGGGCCTTTACAAGGCCTTCCAGAGAAGAGCTGCCAAGAGAAGGGACACCAGAGAGGTGACTCACAACAAGCCCTTCTTGCTGAGAACCGGCAGCCTGCGTCGCGCTCAGCGGCCCTGTGACACCACCACCTCTGGAGAGAGGAGGGTGAGAGCCCTGGGCAGTTACGGGAGGGTCCTGGCCTGAGACCCAAAATACAGGAATGGGCCGGGTCTCAACATACGGCACTTCTCATGACATTTTTGTTTTTTTAAAAACACTGGCTCAGCTGTTGGATTGATATCCAACTCTTGGCCTGGTAATAAACTTGGGAACTCATTACTCTTTCCTTAATCCCAGGGGAAAAAAAAAGATTCCTGGTCTGACTAGTCCTTCACTGAAACTGAATCCTCCTTACAATAGAAACTAATCACACGTTGCTGTCCCACCAATACCAGCCTTCGTTTCTTCTAGGACTCCCCACAGTCACCAGCCACACCCCTGCCAAGGAGTCGTTCTCTGAGTGGCCTTGCTTCTCTCTCTGCCAACACCCTCCCTGTGCACATCACAGATGCCACCAGGAGGAGGGAGTCTGCAGTCAGGTGAGTGGTCAGGCTCGAGATCTTGGCCCAGGACCAAGTTCAGTGGTCAGTGCTCGGATTCTGGCCCAAATGCTAGAAACCATCCTGCTGCTGGGCCTCCCTCCTGTTACTACAGAGACCTAAATGGGTAGAAGGGAGTTCTCTGATCAGGACAGGAATACAGGTAACTCTCCACATGTAGTGATGGAGAACAGTTGGCCATCATTCATGGGGGACTTACTCTGTGCCAGTCACAATGTTAAGGCTGGAGATACCTTATGGAGCCCATAGTTTAATAGCTAGTATGAAATACAGAAAATCAAAGAACTACTACTTTGTGAGTAGTGCAATGACAGGGAAATACAGGGGATCTGGGAGGCTCTGGGCAGCCTGGGGCAGGGTTCTCTTTAATAGATGTCTGAAGAATGAGGAATTAGCCAAAGGCTGGAAAGAAAGAAAGTTCCAGAGAGAACAACATAAGTGAAGACCCACAGATGAGAGAGGAAGCCATTAGGAATAGGAATTCAGAGAAACCTGTTGGCAGGTGGCTGACCCTGTCACAAAGAAAAGGCATCCACTGCACAGATTTGAGATTCTCTGAGATTCTGCTAGTTCAACCGAACTAGCAGTCGGTTGGGAAGCAGGAGCCTCCTTACTTTTTCATTCTTCAACTGGCCTCTGTCATGGTGTTGTTCTCGACGAGCCAGCGCCCCAGCAAGAGTTCCTCCACTAGACCCCTGAGCTGAGGTCAGCACAAAAGGTTGTGGTGTAACAAGCAGTTTAGCGCTGGGAGAGGACGAGCATCTTAGTGCTTTCCTGTGGGGCTAACCAACTTGGCTCTTTAGGCTCCACAACAGGGATTATAGAAATATATTTAAAATCCAAGAGATACTCCCTTCTTCCTCAAATGTCATAGTCAGAGCTACTAAATCAAGGCTAAATGCATCGGTGTCCTGAGGTCCCAATAAGGTAGGCCTTATGAGTGAGTGGCTTATCCTCTCCGAGGCTTGCTCTCCTCACCTATAAAAAGAGGGGCTTACAGTTCTTACCTCATGGGGCAGTTCTGGAGATTACAAAAGATAATTGATATAAAGCACTTGATTCTTTTCTGCTCTTGGTTCAGAGTAGAGTAGCTCAGCAAATGGCAACTATTAGTATTGTTTCCAGACAGGCCAGAAGCCTTAGTGTAAGGATATTGTATTTCAGTTCAATTATTGAACTTCCCCTGGGGCAGAAAATCACCGTGTCCATAGTGCTGGGAAGGCTTCATTTGCCAATCTCAGAATCCTGTTCTTTCTGAAGCGCCAGTGTGGTAAATTACCCCACTCATAGAAAACACCATTTTACTTTCCAGAGGTTACTAAGAGTGCTTTTAATATACTCAGGTTGGTCATCTTGTGTGTTTTTTGCCTCCTTTCTTCAGAAGTTCACTTGAAAAAAAGGACAAAACAGATGAGAGTACTCAGTGGTTGGAGATGCACAAAAAGAAGTGTCAAGCGATGTCTAAATCTGTGACCTTGCGTGCAAAAGCCATGGATCCTCATAAAAGCCTGGAGGAAGTGTTCAAAGCAAAGCTGAAAGAGAATCGGTCAGTGTCCTCCATGTGCCAAAGGGTATCTGTCTTGGGATCCAACAGATCATTGCCCTTGAAAGTAGGCTCCTGTAATCGCACACAGTCAAGGATTTAGTTTTGCTAGGCAGTTAGGAATTTACAATGTCTTTGGGAATTACTCTGCTTAATTGGAATGAAGGGTTGGAAAAAGAATTCATTCTAAAAATCTTGTTAATTCCAGGAACAATGACCGTAAAAGAGCAAAAGAGTATAAGAAAGAATTGGAAGAAATGAAGAAGAGAATACAAACAAGGCCCTATCTCTTTGAACAAGTTACCAAGGTAAAACTAAGCCATCATTCTTCTCTCTCAGTCTTGGATGAAAGTGCTTTTAGGAATGATGGAACAGAGGGGCACCTGGGTGGCTCAGTCAATTAAGCCTCTGAGTTCGGCTCAGGGCATGATCTCATGGTTCTTGAGTTTGAGCCCCATGTCAGGCTGGGTGCTGACAGCTCACAGCCTGGAGTGGAGCCTGCTTTGGATTCTGTGTCTCCCTCTCTCTCTGCCCCTCCATCACTTATGCTCTATCTTTCTCTCTCTCAAAAATAAACATTTAAAAAAAAGAAATGATGGGAAAGTTTAATATCTGGGTATTAAACATTTCCTTGAGGATCAGAAAGATTCAAAATTGAGCCTGTTACCAATTTCCACCCAAAGAAGTGGTGCAATGGTGAATGTTGCTTGGACTGATTTCACCCAAGACTAGACTCCAGAGGCATCTGTGAAGTGTTTCACTTCTGGGAGTGTTCGCTACAGTCTAGCTTTCACTAGACTGAGGGCTAGATGCCACATACACAGTAACAGTCTGGCTGTGTTAGTGAGAATATCTTTAATTTACTAACATCATCCCTTCCCCTGCGGTGCTGGTGCCCTGGGCATCCCCAGCCTCTAGAGCTGTGGCACAGTTATAGGTCCCCAGAGGTTGGGATGCTCACAAGCACCCCAGCAAGCCCTTTTCAGATTAAGTAGCTTTCAGGATGGAAGAATCATTTTAAGATGTTCTCTAGACTTTTAGGGAAGTTGGATCCGGTTGAGATCTCCTCCTTAAGGGACCTCTGGAGCTATCTGAACAGCCTTAGAAAGGCCACTATTCCTGGAAGTTTTGGGCTGTATCAGGCTGTCGATCCCTCTTCTCTCTAGTTTCAGACAAAAGTTGGAGTTCCCTAGTAACCTGGTTCCAACTGCTGGACATCATCTCCATCTTGCAGCCAGTGTGTTATCTAGGCATTTCCTGAGTCCACCCCTCCCCACCCCCATACATACCACACACACACTTGCACACATGCTGGACTGTCTGGACTGGATTTACTTAGCAACTTGCATTGTTCAAAATCTCTCATAATGATCTTTCCTCTTTATGTTAATTCTTTCCAGCAAAGCTCACTCTCAGATCTCAACAGATCTTTCACCACTCTAGGAAAAATACAAAGTGCTCTATATGATTTTGCTACTAAACATTTAAATTAAAACAAACAAAGAAATAACCTTTTTCTGGTCCACATACAGACCATCTATCCTGTTAAGAGTGTTACTAGTGCAGCTTATTTTCTATTTGTTATATATTAGTGTTCCTGATGATGGCTTGATTGCTTTTTTTTTTAAGTTTATTTTGAGAAAGCGTGGGGGAGGGGCAGAGAGAGGTGGAGAGAAAGAGAATTCCAAGCAGGCTTTGCACTGCCGGCAGAGAGCCCTACACAGGGCTTGAGCTCACATATTGTGAGATCATGACCGGAGCTAAAATCAAGAGTCAGATGCTTAACTGACTGAGCTACCCAGGTGCTCGTGGTTGCTTTTAAATCTTAAAACATTTTTAGTCCATTTTTTTCATCTGAGTCTTACTTGGTGGTCCAAAAATCTAAATCCTTGCTTCGCAAAGGTGTGGCTCCCAAATTCACAGTTGGCATCTCCTGGGAGTGTTAGACACAGAGTTTCGAACCTTATCTAAGACCTACCAAATGAGAATCTACATTATAACAAGATCTTCAGGTAGTTCCAATGCACTTTAAGGCTTGAAAACAGGCTCTAAGTAATTTTCATGTAAATCTGTGCCCAGCACTAATGGGGATTGGGTTAGGGGACAATTTTAGGCATGTGGATTAAGCAAGTGATTTAGAATTACCTTGTAATTCACAAGACAGCTACAGCAGATTTGTTTCCATTCCACAGGACCTTGCTAGGAAAGAAGCAGAACAACGGTATCGAGACACCCTGAAGCAGGCTGGGCTGGATGAAGACTTTGTGAGGAACAAGGGTGAGGGCACCAGGGCTGTACAATGGAAGGAGCAGTCAGAAGTCCCTGAATGTCCCAGGTAATAATCTCACGTGCGCCTGTCACCCTGTGGCTCTCAGATTACGATCCCTAGTAATGCCACTAGGAGGGACCTTTAGAACAGCCACACATATTTTGAGATCACAATCCTGTATTTATAGAATACTAACCCAGAGATCTCCAGATAATATATTTAAATTGGGAGAATAAGTGCAGTTGTTATTGTTAATAAAATATAACCATTGTATATTAGGTTTAGGTTCCTTCGATTTGAAACAGATCATTTTTCCAATTCTAGTTCTAGGGCCATCAGTCAAGAATATTTTTACTTCACTTTTGAGGGACAAACATATATATTTTTACTTACTATAAAATGATAAAACTGCTTTTCTAACACTTTTTATTTTGTTTGCGTAATTGAAAGTAAAAACCTTTAAAGATGCATAATAAAAGGTATAATATCCTAAACAAGCAAAGCCTGTCTTCCCCCCCAGCACGATCACGGTGGCTTGTTGAAATCTAGCACTCTTTAAAAAGTAACTCATTAGCACCACCCCTCCACTGATATCAAAAGGGAGAAGAAAAGCATAGTTATTGCCATTATTCTCAACTTTGTTTCTTAAATCCTAATGGCTCCTCCCCTAATTCCTACCCCAGTTCTCCCCCTAGAAATTTAAATTTCCCTTTACACCCCATATAAAATAATGAAAATGTTGAAACCATCCTTAAGCCTTACATAATGCTTTAATTACAAACATTTTATTTCATAATGCTTTAATTTATTCTGTAGCACCCATGAAACTACAAAACTCGGCACCAGAAATCCACAGCAGGATTTAGAAGAATCTCTACAACAGCCTACAAGCCCCAAAAAAGAACTGGAGGAGCTGTCTCATGAATTGCTAGATAATTTCAAATCACTTGCTTAATCAGTAACACTTAAAATTACTGATTTTCAATATTAAGTAACTAACTTGGGGTTGAGTCAAGGCAGGCAAAACTTGGCTTTTGAGCCAATGGCTACTCTTAGAGAATGAAGATAAGAAAAGTAGCAAGAAAAAAAGTAGCAGGTAACAAACAGGGAATGGTTTAAGCAGATCAAAGTGAAAAGCCTCAGGGTGGAGGATTCAGAGCGGAGTTAAGCATTCTTGCTTCTTGGGCTTCCTACTTAAAAAAGGAGCACACACCCAAATGCCTACAGGGGCCAGTTAGGAAACAAATGGATCACATGGGCTGGGTATAAGGTACACTATTAATAGCTAGAACCCAGGCCCAGAATTGCCAGATCAGCAACTGAGTTTTGAAACAGAAGCCAGGAATTTCCTGTTGGCAACCAATTAAAACATTACTTAGAAATATTGTGTGGGAAAACAAAACACTTGCAGGAAGACAAGTCTGCAACTTCTAGTACATGGTTTCTTAACCTCAGTACTATTGATTTAGGGCCAGATGAGTGCGTCGGTGTTGGGTGTTGGGAGAAGGAGCCGTCCTGTACATTGTAGGACGTTAGCAGCATCCCTGGCTTCTACTCACTGGATGCCAGTAATGCCCTCTCCAGTTATGACAAAAATGTCCCTAGATATTGCCATATGTGGGGCAGTGGGCAGGCAAAAATGTTCCCAGTTAAGAACCACTGTTCTAGTATAAAAGTAAGGGCTACAGAAAATAAAAATTGGCATTTTAAGAATACAAGATATTGACATGAACTCAATCTACATAACAAAGGGTGATTATGCATATCATTAACAACTTAAGAACTATAACTACTGAATTTAAAACGGCAGTTAATTTTTCCTGTTATCTGCTTAAAATATGTCACTGTGTGCATGGTATGTGTGTAAGCCTGAGGTTCATTTTCAATAAATGTGAAAATTCTCTGACAGCCATGATTTTCTACTAGTAAGCGGTCTTTGAAATACTTTTCTTCTCACCAGTGATAATTATTCTCTATCAGTAGCTGTGGATGATAGCAATAGTGCCTATTCTTACGAGAAGCCCCCAATTTCTCATGTTTTAACATTCTGGAAAATTCAAAAGTATATTATTGCCATTTTTCCAGACTCAGACATGGTCCTTTCTGGTGAAGACGGAGCAATACTACAATAACTACTATCTAGGTTTGCTAGTTAGAGATGAAGATGCTTATGTCATGTTCCCCAAGACTCCTGGGCTCAGTTTTACCTGTATGGAATCCAAAGGGTAAATCGGTGCCCTGTCTTAAAGGGAAAAATGGAACTATTTTCTTAATCTCCTCTCTGAGAAAACAAATTTTGTCCAAAACAAGGAGCCAAAGAACTTACTGGGCTGTCTTGTTTATTTAAAGGGAAAACAACTGAAGCTCTGAATCATGTGATAGTTAACTTTAAAAACAAACAAACAAACAAAAAAACCAAAAAACCCTTTTAACATGCTATCGTATATTCCATAAACAAAGAAAGCAAAGTGGCCAAGTAGAGGTGGATGTGACAAGATAGTACCTCAGCCTGGGCCAAGTAGGGATTCAAGTAATTTATTTTTTTGCAGCCCAGTGGCAGAGAGTCTCTTACTCAGGTTGCTAAAGGGAGTATGCCACAACAGAATTGACATCACTCCCTTCTCCAAAGCAACAAGGCATCTTGAAAGCTCAGCTTCTTGGTGAAGTTTTATGGTTGGTGGCAGGGCTTAGTTTATCCATGTGAAAAGACAGCTGAGTCTGGGATGAAAATTCTTCAAAGGAAAACCCCTTCTCAACAGTCATACTGAAGAAACTTCAGCCAACACATAATCAAATTCACTTTTGGGAGAAGTCCATCCCAAAATTTTATAGTGGGAAGAGAGGTAGGTACAGTTACCCAGCCCACATTCACTGCTTTCTTCCTTGTCTGGATCAGATGTAGTTTGAAGAGAAGCTCTCCTACATTCATCTTCTATGTCAGGAAAGATGAACAGAGGCCAAAGCGGGGTCCTGTCTTTCACAGATTCATTTTGGTTCTGGCAGATCGTGAGCCATAAGCATCCTGTTCCCACTGTGTGCACTCTGGGATCAGACAGGGCTGCTCTTCCAGGAGTTGACACCCATGCTCATGTCCGTCTTTCAGTTAAATCTCCTTGGTTTAGTAACTGTAAAAGATTAAAACCAAATCTGGAATAGGCTACCACTGAATAATAGGAAAAATAATTCATACTAAGGAAAAGGTTTAAGTGGGAGCGGGGAATGCACTACAGGGGTAAGTCAAGGGTATCTAGTTCCAAAGCAAGAGACATACGTAGACTGATAGATCTCTTTCATATCCTGGCCTTGGGACAGCATTTTGGCCTCTTCATAATGCTGGCATTTTCACTATGACAATAAGGTATCCCGAGTCCCTAAGCCAAACTATTGTTTGTGTAGTCATGTACTCACTAGTCAGTGATGGAGGCATGCCGAACTTAACAGATATATCGGAAATGGTGGAATCCCAAATCTCCTGTCAGGCAGCGTTAGTCCAAGTACAGGCTGAAAGCTCAAGCAGAAGTAAGAGGAATGGGAGGCTACCCCAGTGAGTTCTATATGAGTTCCCACTCGTAAGGAATCCAGGGATTCCCAGGGTCCAAAAGAATGCCTTCCCTATGATGAAGGGAGAAAGCCTGAGACTCCAAGAGGGTGGCAGCCAAAACAGACTTTCTACCCTACACTCAAGGCTTTCTGTTGAAAGTGTTCTGTACAATTGATGAAACGGAGTTCCATTTTGTTATGAAAATGAGATGGGAATAACACAGTGAAATTCAGAATAAAAATGGCTTAGTAAAAATATAACCAGATAAATTCTTGAGCTGGGGATAGATTTACTTGGTGATCTCAATTTGGGTAAAGGTAATTTATACAGTAGAATTTAATAATATGGAATTTAAAGAAATTTAAACAAAATTTAAAGAAAAATGTAAAAACTTAAACCACAAATTTCATTTGATGCTGTGTTGTTAGGATGTAAGAATGGTGTCTTTTAAATCCAGGTCAAGATCCAGATATTGGCACTCAAATTAGCAATGACACTTGATGAGAAATCTTAAAGAATTTGTAATTTGTTTCTTCTTTTTTGGAAGACATTCTGATTTATTGAAGGCTGGGTGGCAATCATTTATACTGGTTCCTGCATTCGAGAATATGAGCTCAGTGTGGCTATAGAACCCCACTTGAGATGCCTTTTAGTCAGCAGAGGTCCCAAAGCCCTGGGGTCCCAATTGGGCCTGCACAATAAGTCCTCTATCTGATTTGCAGAAGGCTGGGTAACACCGAGGGCAAATAAAAATTGTTCAATCTGAACCATTTGAATAAGGTGTAGTTTTGATATAATTCCCATAATTTCTTTTATTTTTTAAGAAGAGTTGTTTTTTTTTTTTTAAGTAGTGCTTAAAATTTTAAGTAGTGCTAAAAAATTACTTAATTATTTTTAAGTAATCTCCATGCCCAACACGGGGCTTGAACTCACCACCCCGACATCAAGAGTGACATGCTCTACCAACTGAGCCAGCCAGGCACCCCTCCCATGATAATTTCTGATAATTGCTTTGGTTATTCTGATATTCTTGTTACGTTTTTACTTTTAGAGCCTATTTACAGGGGTCCAAGTAGAAGTGCACAAGTAGATTCTTACAGGTCTGATCTACAACGTGTGATTATCTCCAAAAATTTGAAATAAGCATTGTTGTTTTAAGGACTGCAAATAGCCTTTTATCTGAGAATCTCTAAGGACTCAACATTCCTCACTCACTGGAGGAAGGTCAGTTAGTACCAGGACCTTGGATGAGGAAGAGAACTAAACCTGGAGGCTTGAGGGCCTTGTAGCTTTTAAAAATGAAGGTATCAGATGACGTGATAAGCCTGTCTCGATAAGGAAAAGGAGAGGAAGAGCAGTGGAAATGCCTGTGGTAAGAGGAGAAATAATAGAGGTAACAGTGAAGGAAACAAAAGAAGTGAGGCTCAGACAGAGGGTGTGTTTGTAAATACACAGGACCCGAGGACCCGTGAGGGAAAAGTGATAATCTAGGACTTTCAGCCTCACTAAGGGCAGCACTTTCCCCTTTGTGTTAATATTTTCCTATTAAGAGTTTGGGGTTTCCACCATGAAACTGGGTATTTAGGGCCTGCAGACCCTCAGTGTCCTCCTGGAGGGAAGGCCAAGTTTTTTGGTTTTTTTTATAGGTGATCTGTGTTACTGGGTCTGCCTGAGACTATGAGTGAGCATCACCTAGACAAGGACACAATGAAGCCAATTCCAAGACCCATGTGCCTAGGCCCAAGGGGAAAAAATGTGCTATTGCTGGACTTTTTCATACACAAATCTGACCATGTCATACCTGCCTTAAAACCATGCAGTGGCCCCCCACTGCCCCTGGGATAAAATCATGTCCTTTAAGGCCCTTCAAGAGAGAAACTGGCATAACTTTCCTGCTTTCACTTTTCATTCCAGCCCATCTCTCCATTCCACATCCCATCCTACTCAACCCTTTTGATTCCACAGTTGTGTGCCCTGTTCCCTCTCACCTTCTACCCTTGTACACACTGCTTGCTACCTTTATGCCTGTTATCTTCTTCCAATCCCTCCCACTTATCCATCAAGATAACTGCTATTCATTCCTCAGGTCTCAAACCTAGAATTCATTCCCTGACTTCCCCCAAGGCTAGCACTTACTACACCATATAAAAATTGCCAGTTTATTGATCTGTCACCCTTCCCATGCTCTCTGTACAGTACAACTCCAGGGGCACCATTTGCACAGTTATAAAAGGCAACGATTGTACTTTGTTTACTATTGTATAACTAGTACCCAGCAGAGGGCCTTGCCATATTAGGTATATAGCACCCTGTTGACTAAGGTTTTCTGTTCATTTTGTTGTTGTTGTTTTGTTATTTCAGAAAGAGCGAGTGAGAAAGTGCCCGAGTGGGGGAGAGGGGACTGGGGAAGAGAGAGAGAATCTTAAGCAGGCTCCACACTCAGCGTGGAGCCCAACTTGAGTGCAACGTGAGCCCAATATGGGGCTTGATCCCACAACCCTGGGATCGTGACCTGAGCCGAAATCAAGAGTCAGACGCTCAACCAATTGAGTCACCCAGGCTCCCCTTGACTAAGTTTTTATACATCTGGTATTTATTTGAGGAAACTTGGAATGATTCATTGAAAAAGGTATTTAGCAATACAGGAGAGAAAAGCTCCAAGGTTTCAAATATAAAAAAGGAAAAGGCTGAGTGTTGGGGACTGGCTTGTCAGAATGACAATTTCTAGTAGGTAAAAAAGAAATAATTTTTCTGAACTATTGCAGAGCGATCCAGTAGTTGGTGAAAGCTTTTCTCTGACAGAAGAATCACAGTTCATAAAAGCAGAAAGAAAAAGGGAATTAGGATATCACCATTTTGCAAGCCTAAAAAAAAAAAAACAAACAAACTGATCTAGGCCATGATCAGTAATGTTTACCAAAATTTTTATGTAACCCATTGGTCAATCATTAAGCTTAGTAAGAGGACAACTGAATACCATATGTCTCCTGTGAACTGTAACAGAAAGCAAGAGTACCACCTATAAAATATTCTTGCCAAGGAAGGGGGAAAAAAACATGAATCTAAGCTCCTAACTACCAGTTTTTAGAAAATCTCTGGATAGAGAAATATATTAAACAGCAAAAGGAGTCAATCAGCCAAAACCAGAATGTAGGAAATTGTATAGGACAAATAACCCAATTCCTTAAACAGCCATTCTGGAAAAAAAAGACAGGGGGGAAGAGGGGGAGACTATTAGAGATAAAGAGAATTAAGAGAATTATTAACCAAATGCAATGAATGGGGCTTGTCTGAATCCTAATTCAAACCAACCAACCATTAAAAGACATTTTGAGAGGGGCGCCTGGGTGGCGCAGTCGGTTAAGCGTCCGACTTCAGCCAGGTCACTATCTCGCGGTCCGTGAGTTCGAGCCCCGCGTCAGGCTCTGGGCAGATGGCTCGGAGCCTGGAGCCTGTTTCCGATTCTGTGTCTCCCTCTCTCTCTGCCCCTCCCCCGTTCATGCTCTGTCTCTCTCTGTCCCAAAAATAAATAAAAACGTTGAAAAAAAAATTAAAAAAAAAAATAAATAAAAGACATTTTGAGAAAAAAAAGGAATACAGACTTACTGTTTGAGGATATCAATAAATCGTTAATTTTATTGGGTGTGATAAAGACAGCTATGAAAAAAACATGTTTGTTTTTTAAATTTTTTTTAATATTTATTTTTGACAGAGAGAGACAGAGCATGAGAGGGGGAGGGGCAGAGAGAGGGGGAGACACAGCATCTGAAGCAGGCTCCAGGCTCTGCACTGACAGCACAGAGCCCCATGCATGGCTCGAACTCATGGACCATGAGATCATGACCTGAACCGAAGTCGGATGCCAACCAACTGAGCCACCCAGGCGCCCCCAAAAAACTTATCTGTTAGAGGTATATCCTGAAATACCTACAAATGAAATGGTATGTCTGTGATTTGCTTTTAAATACTCCATCCAGCACAGGGGTGCCTGGGTGGCTCAGTTAGGAGTCCAATTTCATCTCAGGCCATGATCTTAGGGTTCATGGGTTCGAGCCCTGCACTGGGGTCTGCGCTGACAGCAGAGAGCCTGGAGCCTGCTTCGGATTCTTTGTTTCCCTCTCTCTCTTCCCCTCCCCAACTCGTGCTCTGTCTCTCAAAAATAAATAAATAAATGTTAAAAAATTTTTTAAATACTCCAGCACAGACAGAACAGCAGCAACAAATTGTAGGTAGGAAGAGAGAAAATAAGAACAGTAGAAAGCTAACTGTTGAAGTTGGGTGATAGGTACATGAGTACTATACTCTCTCTCACTGTACTTTATGAAAACTCCTATAACAAAAATTTTAAAACACATAAATGAAGAGGGGAAATAACAAAGGAAGTCTTCATAGGTGAGACATGTTCCAAAGCAGTAGCCAGGAGAAAGTGGATTAGGAAAAACCAATGATACCAATAGCAAAAAAACTTTCAATATAATACAAGCAAGACTCAGACAATGGGTCATAATGATGACATACAAGGAAAGATCCTGGCAAAAACATGAACATGCATGGCCAAAGCCCTGTGATCCTGAGGATCCCCAGGAAGCTTATAGAATAATTAAGAATATTCAATATAGGATGCAGTCATTTGAATATGGCAACAGTTGTGGTATCAGGTTATAATGAAAGGACAGGGGGAAAAGATGGGACAGCACTGTAAGAGATACTGTAATACGAAGGTATCCGGGATACCCAGGTTTTGGCAAAAGTTTATACATATGAAATGAGCTCATGATGAAGTCATTTACTCCCAAGACAAAAGACCAATAAAATATCCTAAGATTCTAGAAGCCTGACAAGTTTTCATTCTGTTTTCTGGATTGGAGCCAAGACCATAAAGATGGGAGTGCTTAGAATAAACTTAAAACTTTCCCTGCTTTAGATAATGGTTCTCATTCCACAAGCAAGTGAACATGTCCTGTATGTCCAGTTGGTTCAGCCTGGTACAAAATGAACAATGATTACTTTCAATGATTTTGTCACTACTCTTTTTGCTCAAGGACCACTTTGTCCCAGGATATTATTTTCCTTATAAAATAAAAGCAATATCCTTATGTCACAGGCAGAGAACAGTAGGAGCAGATATCATTCAGTAAGGTATGTATACAAAGGAAATTAAAGCTGAGAGACCCAGCCGTGAGTGACCAATCTCCCAATCCAGGAGACCCTAACAATCAAGTTTCTTTCAAATCTGGTCTCATGCTTAGCTTAAAGGAAGATCTTCTAGTCAAAGTTTCCAGGAAAGGGAAACTGGAGTCAGTTTCAGATTTTCTAAACTAGATCTCTAACCACTGTCCACATTAGTCTCTACAGAAACAAAGTAAGGGCAAGCGATAAATTTACCTCCTGTGGATTTACGGCAGTTAAGACAGAAACCTCATATGACTGCCTCCCTGACTGCATGGTCACCAAGTGATGTGTCACATCAGGCACTGAAGACAGGGGACGTGGGGATCCTTCAGCAAGCACCTCTGAAACAGCAGAAAATGTCTCAATGAAAAGTGAATCCACAGTTATACCTACCTGCATTATCAAGCCTCATTAAGAACACTAAAAAACTGTTCCCTGAAAAACCCATATTCCTATATGTTTTCCAAATTAATTCCTGTCTGATAATCATTACCAGTGAATTTAGAAAGTACGACAAAAGGGGGATGGGAAGGAAAGGCAAGAAATCCTGATGTAAGAGTTGACCATTTTGTAATATACCAATTTAAAGTAATATAGCTTTAGCACTGTTAACTGGATTAACCGTGCATTGAAACAGGGCAAAATCTGCTTATGCAGGCAAATCAGGAGACCAGAGCCAACCCTTAAAGCAGCCACCAATGATAGAAACAGCATAATATGAGCAAGTCAAGAACTTAGGTCTGGCTTCAAAGTTCCTGTACTCAGTGTCCCTTCCTCCCTTGAGACTTTCTTCCTTAAGAATGGCAAAGTAGTTCCATGCATTTTCTGTGTCTTACACTTTGGTTATCCACTAGTATCATTTACGAAACCAAGGAGCCTTGTTGTGGAAGCACACTCTGGCCCATGTAGACTCCACACAGAAGTTACACAAACATGGTCACCTATACACAAAACTGAATGGGATATGAGGAGTAACTAAAACACAGGATCTCAGACTTTATCAAGTGAGATCACCAGAAAAATCTTCTGGAAACAGTTTATACATAAACTACTTAGCCCCCTAAAAAATTAAAAGTTTCTTCCAGGGGGGCTTTCAATACCTACTGCTCTTCCAGACTGCACCGTGCAATGTAACATTTGCTTATATACTATTTTCTGTTCACTGTTGTCTCCCGTATGTAAATTTTGACTTCTCAACTACATTTTAAGGTCCCTGCTTTCTACTTTTATCTTTCCCATGGTGCCAGGCACACAGTAGGCACTGAATAAATGCATGCTGACCTCACCTGTTAAGTTTTTCAGAGAAGAGGGCCTGGCCTGTGTAACTTGGGTGAAATTTCTATACCAGAGAGGAGCAACTGTTTCCTAGAGAGCCCTTTCTTTTCTCCAGAAGATATGGCTTTTGAAGGTATGGAGAAATTGCTTTATATCTCCTCTGTAAAACCTGGTTATGTTCTGTTTAAATGTTTTAAAAGTTAAGTTCTTCCAAAACTGCAATAGGAAAGATAGAAATAGTTGGGCTAGGATGCTAGGATTATGGATAATTTTCTTCTTAAAATTTTTTGTTACTCTTTTGTTACGTCATCTGTTCAACGAAAAAGAAATTTTTTTTTTTTAACAGATTCACTTATCCATCCCAGAGACAAAGAATACAAATGCTACTCAATCATACCACAGCTACTCACAAGAAATGAAATTAATTAAAACCTCCATTTTGGAGACAACCCCATTCCTTAGTCCCTAGTTGCAGCCCATTTTCCCCAAATAAAGGAGAGTTGAAAGTCTTACCATCATCAACTCCTAGGATAGAATTGGTATTTGGTAGGTTCAAGGACTCTCCACCAAGGCTGGGCTGGGAATTCATAGGCACCAGGTTTTTACTGGTTACTGAAGCCTCTTCAAGCAAACTACTGCCCATTAATGGCTCAGCTGCACAGAGAATAGGATGTAAGAGACATGCAGCGGTCAAGGCTGTGCCTGGTCCCCATTTCCCTTCATGGGAAGCTGACTTTTTCTTTCGGAAGTGGAAGCCAACCTGTATCTTGGATGCTACCTAGTTTTGGGAGCAAGAGTAAACCTAGAAGGGAAGGGTGGAGCCTCATAGATAAATATCCTTGCCTGTGATCAGCAGGTGGAGAATTAAGGTATGAAATGGGATGGATGTGTCCTTGGAAAGGAGTATTTGGAATAAAATAATTGATTAAAATAACACGTGGAAAAAAATAATAAAAATGAGTTATCAAATTTAAGTTAGGGTAAAAAGGGAGTCATGACTGATACATAAAAAATGTTTAAAACCTTGTCTTATAGAAATCTTTATCACAGTAATACTCAAATGCTGGTTCATGGATCAGCACGAGTTACCACTAAACTCACTAGGGAAGCTTAAAAACTACAGATTCTGGGATCTTATTCCCAAATAATCTCATTTATCAGGTTGTATTGTTTTATTTGGGAATGAAGAGTGGACAAGCAATACAAATATGTACATTTTAAAAGCTTATAGATTTTATTGTACAGCTACATTGGAAACCACTAGTCAATCCAGTGAGACCAGGTCTTTCTCCCCAACACAGAATCTGAAAATTTCCAAACAACCAGACATGCCAGTCATTTGGCTTTTTGAAACCAGAAGATATAGCCCTCCACTACACCCTCTCTTCTCACCAGTTTGCTCCTGCTCTTGACTCCCAGCTGCTCCTAGCTGCAAATGATGCTTTCTCATGTGCACATTCCTACTCCCACTCTGAGAGAAGGTCTTCCCACATACTTGACACTGATGGGGCTTCTCTCCTGAAACAGAGACCAGGTTAAGACAGGGTAGCCAAAAAGACAGGGTACACTCCTGACAGCAAGAGAATGGATTCAAGACCAGGACAGAGAAACCCAGAGAATGTTAAGCTAAATATAAGAGGCTTTTTCCTTCTCCCATTCTCCACCCAGCCTCGGAGGCCCCCAGCCTCCAAACTTTCAGTACACCAGAGAAGGCAGGAAGAGTTCACCAGTGAGCACGCTCACTGCTCACTGCTCCCAGCCCCTATCCTTCCCACACCCACTGTACTGCTGCCTTCACAACCTCTGGTATCAGGTCATGGCGGCCATGTAGAATACTTCCTTCCCCTTCCAGATACAGTCTTCCATGGACCTCCAGAACACGTACCATCCTCAAGGATCCCAACCCTGCATTCATAATACCCCCTTATTCCACTTCCTGCCACCACTCTCACAGTCTTCAGTGTTTACACCGATGGCTCTTCCACATGGCGATCTGAACTACCCTCTGTGTCCTCAAGTCCAAAACTCTCAGTCGGCCTTCCACCTACTCAGACAATCACACTTAGAGCTAGGGTCAGAAACACATGCCTACAAGGGACTAGCCTGTGACAAAAGTAGGTGAAATGGCCAGAAAACTTCCAGAAATGGCAAATCTATAGAGACATAAAGCTAACCAGTAGTTGCCTGGATCTAGGGGCGGAAGCAAGAACTGACAACGAGGGGGCAAAAAGAAACCTTCTGGTGTGACAGAAGTGTTCTAAAACTGGATTGTAGTGATGACTGTATAATTCTATATATTTTCTAGAAATCACTGATTTGTATGCTTATAATGGATGAATTTCAAGGTACATGCATTACACATCAAAAAAGCTGTTGATGGGGCACCTGGCTAGCTCAGTGGAGCGTGAGACTCTTGATCTCAGGATTGTGAGTTCAAGCCCCATGATGGGTGTAGAGATTACTTAAAAATAAAGTCTTAAGCTCTCCCAGGACATCGAAAGAGTAGGTCTGGGGAGCCACCCCTGGAGCCAGAGCTGTCGTGTCCCCCTCCTCTTTTAATTTCCCGTTGCCAACAATAAAGGCCTTTCCTACCATAACAAAAAAAAAAAAAAAAAAATTAAAAAAATAAAGTCTTAAAAAAAAGCTGTTAAAAAAGAACTAAAATGGATTGACATACAGTGACTATACAGAAACCCATGAATTCAAACTAATACTAATGAGAAAGAAAGGCAATTATCTGACACTACTAGAAGAAACAAGAGCACCAATTTCTTATTTTGAAAACTCATAATCAAAAGAAATTAAAAGAAAAAGATGACATATTTATTCTCCATTCCTGTACAGATTACCAAATAGCCCTACTACATAGAGAAGAGACCTATTATACACAGAATTCCAGCCGAAGTGAACAAAATAACAGAATTAGAAACCTACCACTTTAATATCCTAATGAAATAACCAATTCAGGCATCATTCAGAGATGAAACCATAAAGCAAAATGTTGCTGGGGAAATTTACAGTGTGAATATCATGGTGTTACCACCTGAACCTACTGATGAATTCTGTAACCAAGCACTTTGTGCCTCCTGATGTGATAAATAATGAAACACATACGACCATCTATAACATATCTATGCTAAATCTTTGAACCTTTGAGGTTTTTAGGGCTTACTTCCTTTTATAGGAAATCTAGGGGAACAAGTTAAATGACATAAAAGGAAACAAACCAACAAATCCAGAATATGGGACATTCTATAAAACCCAACTAACTCCATTATGCAGTAAGTCTATGACATGAAAGAAAAAAAGTGAGTACAGATGGATTTAGAGAAGCCTTAGTACAATAATTAAGCCTTGTTGGATCCTGATTTAAACAAACCCACTTTAAAAGACACTTTTGAAAAAAGTGAAGAAAAACTAAACATGGATTGGGTATGAGATAAAACTAAGAAATTGTTAAACAGTATTGTTGTTATATAAGAAGACATCTTTATTTACTCTTATGTATGTTTGAAATAATTTTATGTAATAAAATTAAGTAAAATAAAATAAAAACACTCTATAAGCCAAGCAAAACCTACGTAGAAGTCTACATCTAAGCCACAGGTTATCATTTGCCACCTCTGCTTAGAACTTGTCATCATATAAAAAACTGCTCCGTTCCTACAAGCTCAGCTCTGAAATTCATGTCTCTGATTGATTACATCTTTCCAACTCCCTCATTCCCACTGAACTGCTTCACTGCCCTCATCGTAAACAACTTCTAGTTCCTTCTCTCCACTCCTCCTGTTCTGGCTTCCCTATACTTCCTGTGGCTAACGATTTGAATAATTACTTGATTCTGTTCTAGAATCTCTCCACTTTGAGTTCACTTCTGCCTTGGCAAGTCTCGGCTTTGAATGACCTCCATGGTCCATACCTGATATAATTTATAAAGCGCCCAGCACAGTGCCAAATAAATTTGCAAATAAATCTCCTCAGAAAAGCTCTGAATTAGAAAGCAATTCAGTCAATGGCTAAGCTGAAAATAAGAAAAATCAGTTTTTTTCCCCTTTGATTATACAACCCTTTGAATTCAAGCATTAAGAGCCTTGATTTTTAATTTTGTCATGAGGAGAAGCGAACTTTATGTTGAACAGTTTGTTACTTTCTAGATTTCTTTTTTTTTTTTTAAGTTTATTTATTTATTGTTGAGTGTGGCCATGCACGTGTGCATGTGTGGGAGCAGGGGAGGGACACACAGAGAGAGGGAGAGAATCCCAAGCAGGCTCCACGTGCTCAGCACATGAAGACTGAAGCAAGGCTCGATCTCAGAAACCATGAGATCATGACCTGAGCTGAAATCAAGAGTCAGAGCTTAATTGACTGAGCAACCCAGGCGCCCCCTCTAGATTTCTTTATACCATCCCCCTCCCACACATTTACACTTTTGGTTCTCCACCTTCCCTGAAATCTATGAATGGCCAGAGTTCTAGTACCTGAGTGAACCACCAAATGTTTTCGGAGGCTAGAATACTCAGCAAAGGAACGGCCACATCCTTGGGCTTCACAAAGGAAAGGCTTCTCTCCTAGAGACAGAAAATAAGTTAAAGACTCAGTCTTCTGATGAATTGACTATTACTCTTTTCCCATTAATCTTACTCTGTTTCCAATGACTTGCTCTGATTTCTTGAATTCATGCTATATAATTTCAATTGGGCCATTCAGCAAGTGTCATGTCTCAATGATCTCCTAGTGGACAGCCCACCATATAGTCCTGCCCTCTTCTTTAGAGGCTTTAGTGGCTACCTCTGAGCATCATACTTCTTTCTCCCACCTGGCTCAAGGGCTGACCCCAAGCTACAATGACCTACCTTCTTCAGTAATCCCATCCCTTTTGAGGGTATCAAGATCAACACCATATATGCTATCAGGATTTTTACTTTCAATCAATTCTCTTTATGATTCAGTTTCTAAATCCACTAAAAAGTAGAGATTTCTACAAGTTACAAAATAGATATTACATAGTCCTTTTCTATAAAGTGAACAAAAACAGGTGTTCAGTCAGAAGTATAAAGAAAACCCTGTAACAATATGCTAAAGGTAGTTATATCCTGACAGTGGTATTATGGATGGTTTGCTTTCTTCTTTGTGCTTTTCTGGAAGTTTCATTGTTTACAGTATTTCTTTGTTATTTTAAAAATCAAAGATGCATGGTAAAAACTAA
The DNA here is from genome assembly GCF_016509475.1 of Prionailurus bengalensis. Taxonomy (NCBI): domain Eukaryota; kingdom Metazoa; phylum Chordata; class Mammalia; order Carnivora; family Felidae; genus Prionailurus; species Prionailurus bengalensis. The sequence goes on along the minus strand of NC_057355.1, from coordinate 119,770,543 downwards.
TTAAGGTCTGTAGACTGAAAGTACTATTAACTTTCTGGTTTTGATATTGTACTGTGGCTACATAAGATGTCACATTTTGGGGAAACTGGGTGAAGCACACAACAAAACCCTTTGCACTTTTTTTTTGTTTAATTTTTTTAATGTTTCTTTATTTTTGAGAGACAGAGAGACAGACAGAGCATGAGTGGGGTAGGAGCAGAGAGAGAGACACACACATACACACACAGAATCCGAAGCAGGCTCCAGGCTCTGAGAGGTGAGCACAGAACCCAAAGTGAGGCTTGAACCCATGAACCGTGAGATCATGACCTGAGTCGAAGTCAGACGCTTAACCGACTGAGCCACCCAGGCACCCCTCTTTGTACTATTTTCACAACTACTCATGAGTCTATAATTATTTCAAAATAAGAAGTGGAAAAAAAAAATCAGAGATGCAGTTCTTATCTGAAGGTCACAGACTAGTATGAGAGAGAGAAATGTATTCATAAATAACTTTAATGTAAGTTTCTGTACAAAAAAGTACTGTAAGTATTTAGAAAAGAGAGGAATTCTAATTGTGGTTAATTTTTTTTTTTTAAAGAAGCTGAATTTAAGCTGATCTTAAAAGATGACAAGGAAGGAAGGGAATTTCAGGCACAAAGAACAGTGTGAGCACAGCCTTGAAACTAAGAGTGCCCAGGACAAGTTCAGAAAATAGCAAGTGTAAAATAAGAAGTATACCTATTGGTCTCTGCCTCTGGTTCCTGACACAGAGCTCCTAAATCCCTTGGAATTTCCTAGGTGATAGTAGTGTCTCTTATTCTAGTGAGGTAACTCTTGGGTGGGCTCCTAGATAAGGGGTGCTCTCCAGAAAGACCAAGCCATGATTAGAAGCTTGGGATTTTCAGCCCCATCCCCTACTCTCCAGAGAGGGAAGAGGGGCTGAACATGGAAATTAATAACTGATGATGCCCACATGGAGAAGCCTCTATAAAATTCCCGAAGTACAGGGTCCGGAAGCTTTCTGGTTGGTGAACACAACTACACGCCAGAAGGGTAGCACACTCCAACTCCATGCGGGCAGAAATCCCTGTACTTCAGACCTTTCCAGATCTCGCCCTATATATCTCTTTATCTGGCTATTCACCTGTATCCTTTAGCATATCCTTTATTATATAATAAACTAGTAGATGTAAATAAGTGTTTCCCTGAGTTCTATGAGATGTTCTCACAAATAACTGAATCCAAAGGAGGATCATGGGAACTTCTGATTTGTAGCCTGGTCAGACAGAAGTTGTGAGCAACGTGGGAACCTACTACTTGCAACTGCCATCTGAAGCAGTGTGGGAACAATCTTGTGGGACTGAGCCCTTGATCTGTGGGATCTGATGCTACCTACAGGTAGACAGTGTTAGAATTAAGTTAAATTGTAGGACACCCCGCTGGTATTGCAGAGAATTGTTTGGTATGAGAAAAATCCTCACACATTTGGTGTCAGAAGTGTTGTCAGTGTGGCAGCAGTGTGAGAGTAAAGGAGAAACCCAGGAAGAGCGAGTTTCCCTACCCGGCAACTAAAGCTGACACGGTGACAACAGGGGAGCTGGGCATGGAAGGGGGGACAACACTGCTCTAGATTATACTGTTCTTTCAGACTGTACCACAGTTTAATGTTTGTGACTTTCCAGTGAGTGGTCTGTAACTTTTCTGAAAACGTGTTTATATACTCACACCTACCCCAAAATGCTAGGCACTCAAAAGTTGCCAAATAAATGAATAATATACTTGTTATTACAGCCTTAGAACAAGACTCATCAGAATCTAGTGGCATGAATCACTGCATCAAGCTGGCTTAGGTGAGATGGCCTTCGCATTTGGAAACTGAGAGGATGGTGATTTTTGCTGAAAGGAAAAGACACAGGAGAAGAGGATGGTCAAGAGGCAATGCTGCGTAATGATTAAGAGCATGAGTCCATTAATGTTGAGTTCAAATCTTGACACCACCATTTATTAGTACAGGGAAGATAGCTGACCTCTCTGAGAAGCAGCTTTTTCTCTATAAAATTAACACAATACAATCTCGAAAGATTATTTTGAGAACTGAGACACTACAAGTTAAGTATCTTCAGCATAGTGTCTGGCACATAGTCAGCCCTCATGGTAAGCCACTGAAATTGGTAGCTTTAATTACTATTGTTACTACTAATAAAGACCAAAACTGTGGCTCAGTTTTGACATTTGAGATAATGTGAATTATCAGCATTTGAAATCAAAATCCTTGTAAGAGCTTTGGAGTCAGATCAGAATTCAAATCTCAACCCTGCCTTTTCCTAGCTGTGTAATGTTGGGCAAGTTATTTAACTCTAATCTCCTGTTTCTTCATCAACAAATACAGTATCTCATGCATAAAGTATCCTTGAGAATTAAATGGGATAATGTGTATGTGCCGGACCCATATTAAATTGTGTCAATAAATGCTAACTTTTATTATTATATTAATTATGGCGACTCAGATCTGTGAGGCATCCAGGGAGAAATGATCACATTGAGCCCTGAGACTGCAATGAGAGAGCACACTGAGTGAAATGGGAGAAACATGAAATTCTGAAAATGATGAACAATTAGAGGAGATTAACAAGGGAGAGCTAGAAAGAGCTAGAATGAAGAGAGAAAATAAGGTCATGCCCCAAAGTAAAAGGAAGCATTTTAAGATGTTCAGTTTTATCAAATCTACAAACATAAGGAGCAGCACGAAGATGAATGGGTTAATGAATTCAAAAATCAAGTACGGTGAACTCTATCTACTTCTTCCCTAATCTATTCAGCTAGATGTTTTTCTTGTTCTTTTATTCAAACTGCTTCTTGGAGCAAGTATAGTTTACTCTCTCAAGAAAGAGCTGAGAACACAGCTATTCTGCCCTAAAACATATCCAGTGGTAATGGCACTCTAGCAGGAATCATAGGGACATACCTGGAACAAGTTTCACTTTTTAATGCCCTTTAATTGTATTTGCTATTGTTTTAGCAATGCAAGAATAAAGAAGAGACAAAGAAAGTGGCAAGAGAGGGGGAAGAACAGTTACACATCCTCAGAGATCAGTCTTGGTTCAGTGATTAAACTCTGACAAGAGACTTAGCACGTTTTAGGCTTGGAAAGTCGCCCTTAAACTCTCAGAATGAGAGTCAAGGTATTTTTATCGTGGTCCTTTGGTATTAACATGCCATTGGACCCAAATCAAGTCACTCTTCCATTTTGCTTCTCATGTTGTGAGGCTTTAACAAGAAAGCAAACTCCTCAAAGTCAGGGGTTAAAATTAGCTTTTGTATTTCCCCCCACCTTACCCCATTTGGTGGCTAGAAGAGGCTCTGTATGGTTTGTATAATTCAATAAATATTACTGACCAAAATTACAACCAAGTAATATTTGAAGAAATTTAGCAATACTAATTTTGTCCATATCTCATCATATCATTGTTATCAGAGAAGGTCTTATATGCCTTCCTACACTTTAAGCTCCTAGAGGCAGAAATTAACACTGTCCATTCCTCACACACAGGTGAAAAGTCAATAAATGTGACTGAATTAACTGAAAAGTGCCACGAAGCATGTGAAAAAAAGAAATTCCACTTTTCGAGTTCTAGCAACAACCCTAGACCTTCATTTCTATTTCCACCTCAGAGCCTTTCTAAGGATAGGCAAGCAAACCCTGAGCCAAGTGGTAGATTGCCTGCAGGAATATTGATGTGCACACACCTGTATGGATGCGCAAGTGGTTCTTCAGATTTCCAGCTGTAGTGAACTGCTTACCACAGCTAGACTCGGGGCACATAAAGGGCTTCTCCCCATTATGAGTCCTCATATGCACCTTCAGCCTCTGCAACACATAAAAGCTTTTTCCACAACCTTCCGCCGGACAGATGAAAGAGCGGTCATTTCTGCAACAACAAAACAAAACAAAAACAAACCAAACAGAAACAAATCACATAAGCACCAATACCTGAAAATGCTCTTTGCTAAAAAGGGCAAGCCACAGCTCCTGTTGCCTCTCAAAGCAGACAGTAACTCCCAAACCTAGGTATGTCAATCACCTGATGTCTGCTAAAACTACAGATGCCCTGGACTGCCTTCCCTTTTTTTTTTTTTTAAAGTAATCTTACGCCCGATGTGGGTCTTAAACTTACGACCCCAAGATCAAGAGCTGCGTGCTCTACCTACTAAGCCAGCCAGGCGCCCACACCTTACTTGTTGAATACTGATTTTCATAGGTTCGAGAGTAGGGCCCACACTTACTTTTTTTTTTTTTAAGTTTCCCAAAAAATTATGTTTTATGTTTTGGCACATTTAGGTGCCAAATGTCTTACTAAATATCTGTAAAGAATGAGGTAAATGAGACAACGCAATCTTTCTATTAAAGAACAAAAGACATCTTAATCACGAGTAAACTGGAGCCCCTGCTTTCCTTTGTCAATTGAGGGACAAGCTCCTCCAGAAGCATCACCGTTCTTGACCTCTAAGCATGGAACCTCAGATATGCTCACCGATGAGTTTTGAGATGGTACTTGAAGTGAGCTGGCCACACAAATGTCCGGTCACAGCCTTCAACTGTACATTTGAGTTTCTTTTCCACTTGAGGAAGGGGCCCAGAATCTTTGGGCTGCCCATCTCCAGAACCAAGGTGGATATTCTCTCCTGTAACAGAGTCACATATTTGTAATCTAGAGAAGGAACCTGTTGAGGTACTTTGGTTCAAACCATAAAGCTCCTATATTTTACTCCTAATGATCAGCAGGCAGATATCTATCTTCAGCTTCCTTAGCTCTCTCTATATCCATTTAACAACAGAAGTGAGTGAGCAATTTGTTTCTAACCCTTTAATCCAGAGAATTATCAAAAGCCATCATGCTTTGTTTCACAAGACTAGGCCTCTCTGGCAAATGTCCACATGGTTTCGTATCAAAATAGGAGAGTTAAACCTATTTTGTATTACACAAATTGGCAGGGTAGCAGATACATCAATACCCGGAGTGGGGTGCTAAAGATGACTTCAAGTTCTAGGTATTACAAAGCTTGTATTTATTTTAGGAGGAGCAGCCATTCTGGCTTAGTTGTGGACTTAAGGTTGTGGTTTCTTTTGTAAATGATCATTCTTAGATTTCTATCTTCTGAGGTCAATTCGGCTGTTTCTATCATTGTAGAGAATTAGAATAACCTTCCAATTTCCTGTGCTACCTCTTTTTAGTTATAAAACTAAAGAATGCAAGAATTTAAGAATGCAAGAACTCAGCTGATTTTAAAATTTCTAAACACATTTTAAAAAGCTAGAGGTAACATCTACTGAAGTTTTTTGTTCAATAGAATAAGAGGAGGAGGGAAAAGGAGCATGTAGGGAGGTTCCTCCCTTAAATTTAAAGAAAATCAGTTAATTAAAAATTTATATAAATCCCAGATTCACAGGTGGTACTCCTTTTCTTTCATTTTCTTCAAGCATATGGAGTTTATTTTTCTACTATACATACCTCGGGAATAAGATTTATATTTCCAAATTTCCCTCTCAAAAGCCAAGAATAGGAATAATAAATGTTGTACCCATCACACTCCTGGAACCTGACAACTGATCAGTTTCCATCCCGTCTATTAATCTTATTCTCTTCCTATCCTACATTCCCTTTGCTGTACACTTCAACTAAGATGGCTTTTGCTAGTTAATATTAACTTTTTCTTTCTTAATGTTGTCCCACAGTTTTTTAATTTAATTGAAAAATACCTGCACATAGGTAAATTTTTAAAATTTCCTGCAACAGGAAATTTCCCACCAACTCCAGAGCTCCAGGCAATTAATGTCTAATGAAAGGTCTGTAGAAATCCTATGCTAATATAGAAATTTAAACCAGTGACATTTGGGGCTTTGTGCATTCAATGTTATAGATACAATGAGAACACTGATATAATCATGAAATTTAAAAATTGCTCAGAAAATAGTGGGTTGCCTTGTATTTGAGTCCTCATAAAACCACTCCCTTAAAAACACTAAAGCACTGTTTGCAGAAGACGGATAAGCTTAAAAGGACCTCAGCCAATGATAGTTTTGGATATTTATTTATTTATGTATTTATTTATGTATCTATTTATTTTAGTTTTGGATAGAGATCCTCTGATGAATGGTTCCCCCCACTAAAAAAGAGAAAGACGAGGAAATTCAACACCTCATACTGAGCATGTCAGATAACACTGTAAAGATTTTAAAGATCCCACAGTTATGTGAGAAAGGCCTCTGCATTTGGGATAACATTTCCAGTGACAGTATCATATATAGAATGGCTCAATAAATTTTTTCTGTAAAGGGCTAGACAGTAAATATCTTCAGCTTTGAGGACCATATGGTCTCTGTCACAACTACTTAACTTTGCCACTGTAGCAGCCATAGACAATTTGAATGTATGCCTGTGTTCCAACAAAACTTTATTTACACAACGGTTGGTTATTTGGCCCTTTACTAACCCCTGATATACTGCATCATATACAAAATGTAAATATTTCTGTATTTCAGTCAACTTAGATGGAAGTGAAGATGTGCTCTAAAAAACTGCTACAGGACTCTCAAAGTGGCTTTAATAACAACAAAGATATTTATCTTACAAATCCATTTAAATACTGAATAAAATCATTTCATTATATGTTAGTAGGTAAAAAGCAATATTAAATTAATATATTTCATGATTTAAAATGCATGTGTACAGGCACCTGGGTGGCTCAGTCGGTTAAACATCAGACTCTTGGTTTCAGCTCAGATCATGATCTCATGATTTCATGACTTCGAGCCCCATGCAGGGCTGGCTCTGTGCCGACAGCACAGAGCTTGCTTGGGATTCTCTCTCTCTCCCTCTCTCCACCCCTCCCCCACTCACGCTGTCGCTGTCTCACAAAATAAATTTTTAAAAAATGTTAAATGCGTTTGTAATCAAAACAATAAAAATTTCAGGCTGGAGTTAAGATGGCAGAGAAGTAGGGGGACTGGGATTTCCCTCATGCCTCAAACACAGCTGTCCTGAGGTCAGAACACTTAGAACAGAATACAGAGTGCAGAATAACAGAAAAATCTCTACAGATGGACAGAGACAGCTTGGTGGGACAGAGGTGTGTGTTTGTGAATTGAGAAAGATAAAATGGTGGGCAGCATAGGCATGGAGGGGAGGAGACCCCTTCTGTGGAGAGACAAAAGGAAGAGAAAGAGAGGTGAAGGAAGCATAGTATTGTGTTTGGACAAAAGAAAAACCTCTCAAGAGCATGAATGGGGAACAAGAAATAAAGGAGTTTCTACTTGGCCGTTTCTACTTTGCAAACGGCCTTAGAAGTGAAGATCAGAGTTTTCAGGGGTACATGACTTTCCCGGCACTGGCCTGGACATGTCCCTGTGTGCACAAGTCTGGGGGGAAAGGGGAGCCCAGCCCTGGGGCACAGTAGCGACCTCAGGGAGCACTGGGAGAGAACAGTCCCTTCCCTCGAGTACTGTGGGAAGAGGGTTTATTGCCCCCCCAAGGACAAAAGATCCTGCAGGCACCTGCCAGCCAGAGGCCCTGTGTCGGCTGGGCGGAGTGGTGCTACCCCAGAACCAGGTCTGCACGAAGCTGGACCCTTTAAGACAGTGGGTTCTGAATGCCAGCCGAGCACCTAGGAGGCATGGGAGACTGTGGAACAGGACAAGCCACCCACGGCGCTATTCTGTGAGGGTTGCCTGAACAGTGTGGTTTGAGACACCTGGTCTGGGGAGGACAGACCAGGGTGTCGCTGTTTTTCTCCCCATCACCAACACAGTGGGGCTTCAGGGAATAGGAGAGCAGCCTGCAGTGGAGGCCACTGGCTTACACCAAACCCCACCCCTCCGTGCCTGGCAACTGCTTATCTACCAAAGTGGAACTGACACTGACCAAACCAGACGGCCTCTCCTGCAGACCAGCACAGCCACCTGTTCCAGGCCCCAACAGACAACTGGACTGTGGTTTTGTATGTGAGTCTGTTATTGTTTTCTTTTCTTTCCTTCTCTTTTTCCTTCTTTTTCTTTCTACCCTCTTCTTTTTTTTTCTTCCCCTTTTGAAATCAGGCTCACAGTTTCTGATTTGATTTCTGATCGATCTTTATATATATACACATATATGTATATATGTACATACATATATACATATATGTGTATATATATATATAATCTTTTTTTCTTTCTTTTTTTCTCTCTTCTTTATTTTCCTCTCTCTCTCTCTCTCTCTCTCTGGATTAAGCCTTACAGTTTCTTTGATTCTCTGCCTGTTTTTTTTTTCACCCCTTCCATTTCTCTCTTTGTATGGAATAAGGTTCCCTCCCTCCCTCCCTCCCCCACTTTCCTCTTTTCCAAGGTTACTTCAACAAACACATCAAAGCACACCTGGTGGAAGGTCCAAACAATCCACCACTATGAGCAGTGGGATACAGCAGCCAAATACTCAACAACAGAGTACACACAACACACTCCAGACAGTTCCTGAAGTGCCAGGCCCTGGACAGTGTACGACCCCTTTTTAATATAGCACTCACAGGTGCGGGACACATAACAAAAGCTATTAAAACACATAAAAGGCAGAAACCTTGTCATAATGATGAAATGGAAGAATTCTCCTCAAAAGAAATTCCAGGAAGAAATGATAGCCAGAGAATTTCTCAAAACAGATATAAATAATATATCTGAACAAGAATTCAGAATAACACCCATAGGACTAATAGCTGGGCTTGAAAAGAGCATAGAAGACAGCAGAGAATCTATTGCTACAGAGATCAAAGACCTAAGAAATAGTCTTGATGAATTAAGAAATGCTATAAATGAGATGCAAAATAAACTAGATGCAGTGACAGCAAGGATGGAAGAAGCAGAGGAGAGAATAGGTGAAATGGAAGATAAAATTATGGAAAATGATGAAGCTGAAAAAAAAGACAGAAAGAAAATCACTAGACCATAATGGGAGAATTCGAGTCTAAGTGATTCAATGGAATGAAATAATATCCATATCACAGGAGTTCCAGAAGAAGATAGAGAGAAAGGGGCAGAAGGTTTATCTGAACAAATTATAGCTGACAACTCCCCTAACCTGGGGAAGGAAACAGATATCCAAGTCCAAGAGGCACAGAGAACTCCCTTCAAAAAAAAAAAAAAAAAATCAAAATCAGCATCACGACATATCATAGTGAAACTGGCAAAATACAAAGATAAAGAGAGAATTCTGAAAACAGCCAGGGACAAACAGATCTCAAACTACAAGGGTAGACACATAAGTGTAGTAGACCTGTCCACTGAAACTTGGCAGGCCAGAAGGGAGTAGCAGGAAATATTCACTGTGCTGAATAGGAAAAATATGCAGCCAAGAATCCTTTATCCAGCAAGGCTGTCATTCAGAACAGACGGAGAGATAAAGGCTTTTCCAGACAAACAAAAAGAAAGCAGTTCATGACCACTAAGCTAGCCCTGCAGGAGATGCTAAGGGGGACTCTGTGAGTAAAAAGCAGCAAAGACTATAAAGGACCACAGATGTCACCACAAACATGAAACCTACAAAGAACACAATGGCACTAAATCTATATCTTTCAATAATAACTCTGAATGTAAATGGACTAAATGCCCCAATCAAAAGACATAGGGTATCAGAACAGATAGAAAAACAAGATCCATCTATATGCTACCTATAAGAAACTCATTTTAGACTTGAGGACACCTTCAGATTGAAAGTGAGGGGATGGAGAACCATCTATCATGCTACTGGAGGTCAAAAGAAAGCTGGAGTAGCCACACTTATATCAGACAAACTAGATTTAAAAAAAATTTTTTTAATGTGTATTTATTTTTGAGACAGAGACAGAGTGCAAGTGGGGGAGAGGCAGAGAGAGAGAGGGAGACACAGAATCTGAAACAGGCTCCAGGCTCTGAGCTGTCAGCACTGAGCCCGAGGTGAGGCTCAAACCCACGAACTGTGAGATCATGACCTGAGCCAAAGTCGGACGCTTAACCAACTGAGCCACCCAGGTGCTCCCAGACAAACTAGATTTTAAAACAAAGGTGTAACAAGAGACAAAGAAGGGCATTATAGCATAATTAAAGGATCCATCCATCAAGAAGAGCTAACAATTATAAATGTTCATGCCCTCAATGTGGCAGCACCCAAAATATAAATCAATTAATCACAAACATAAGCACATGTACAGATAATAATACTGTAATTATAGGGGACTTTAATACTCCACTCAGATAATCTAGGCAGAAATCAGTAAGGAAACAACAGCTCTGAATGACACACTGGACCAGATGGACTTAACAGATATATTCAGAACTTTTCATCCTAAAGCACCAGAATACACATTCTTCTCAAGTGCACATGTAACATCCTCCAAAATAGATCACATACTGGGTCACAAAACAGCCCTCAACAAATATAAAAGAATTGAGATCATACCATGCATATTTTCAGATCACAATGCTATGAAACTTGAAATCAACCACAAGAAAAAAAATCTGGAAAGTCCCCAAATACATAAAGGTTTAAAGAACATCCTACTAGGGGCGCCTGGGTGGCTCAATCAGTTGAGCATCCGACTTCAGCTCTGGTCATGATCTCACAGTCCGTGAGTTCCAGCCCCGCGTCAGGCTCTGTGCTGTCAGTTTGGAGCCTGGAGCTGGCTTCGGATTCTGTGTCTCCCTCTCTCTCTGCCCCTCCCCCACTCACATTCTGTCTCTATCAAAAAATGAATAAACATTAAAAAAAAATTTAAGAACATCCTACTAAAGAATGAACACATCAACTGGGAAGTTAAAGAAGAAATTAAAAAATATATGGAAGCAAATGGAAATGAAAACATGATAGTCCAAACCCTTTGGGATGCAGCAATGGCAGTTCTAAAAGAAAAATACATTGTAATTCAGGCCTATCTCAAGAAGCAAGAAAGGTCCCAAGTACGTAACCTAACCTCACACCTAAGAAACTAGAAAGGCAACAGCAAAGAAAGCCCAAAGCCAGCCGAAAAAGAGAAATAATAAAGATTAGAGCAGAAATAAATATAGAATCCAAAAAGTGGTAGAACAGATCAATGAATCTAAGAGCTGGTTTTTTGAAAGAATAAACAAAATTGATAAACCCTAGCCAGACTTCTCAAAAAGAAGACAGGACCCAAATAGAATAAGATCAGGAATGAAAGAGGAGAGATCACAATCAACACCACAGAAATACAAATAATTATTAGAGAATACTATAAAAAATTACATGCCAACAAACTGGGCAATCTGGAAGAAAGGGACAAATTCTTACACACCCACACACCACCAAACTCAAAGGAGAAGAAATAGAAAATTTGAACAGACCCATAACCAGTGAAAAAATTATCAAAAATCTCCCAACACGTAAGAGTCCTGGGCCAGAGGGCTTCTCAGGGGAATTCTACCAGACATTTAAAGCAGGTTAAGGTGTGCCTGGGCAGCTCGGTTGGTTAAGCGTCCAACTTTAGCTCAGGTCATGATCTTGTGGTTCGTGAATTCGAGCCCCACGTTGGGCTCTGTGCTGCCAGCTCAGAGCCTGGACCCTGCTTCCAATTCTGTGTCTCCCTCTCTCTCTGCCTCTCCCTGCTCATGCTCTGTCTCTGTCTCAAAAATAAATAAACAATGGGGCGCCTGGGTGGCTCAGTCGGTTAAGTGGCTGACTTCGGCTCAGGTCATGATCTCACGGTCCGTGAGTTCGAGCCCTGCGTCGGACTCTGTGCTGACAGCTCAGAGCCTGGAGCCTGTTTCGGATTCTGTGTCTCCCTCTCTCTCTGACCCTCCCCCGTTCATGCTCTGTCTCTCTCTGTCTCAAAAATAAATAAACGTTAAAAAAAAACATTTTTTTTAATAAACATTTAAAAAAATAATAAATTAAAAAAATAAAGCAGAGTTAATACCTATTCTTCTCAAGCTGTTCAAAAAGATAGAAATGGAAGAAAAGCTTCCAGGCTCCTTCCATGAAGCCAGCATTACCTTGATTCCCAAACCTGACAAAGATGCCACTAAAAAGGAGAATTACAGGCCTATATTCCTGATGAACATGGATGCAAAAGTTCTCAACAAGATACTAGCAAATTGAATTCAACAGTATATTAAAAGAATTATTCACCATGATCAAGTGGGATTCATTCCTGGCTGGTTCAATATTCACAAATCAATCAATGTGATACATCACATTAATAGAAGAGAGGATAAGAACCGTATGATCCTGTCAACAGATGAAGAAAAAGCATTTGGCAAAATACAGCATCGTTTCTTAATAAAAAACCCTCAAGAAAGTCAGGACAGAAGGAACATACCTTAACATCATAAAGGCCATATACGAAAGGCCCACAGATAATATCATCCTTCCTGGGGAAAAACTGAGAGCTTTCCCCCTAGTATCAGGAACATGACAGGGATGTCCACTCTCACTACTGTTGTTTAACATAGTGTTGGAAGTCCTAGCCTCAATAATCAGACAACAAAACAAAATAAAAGGCATCTAAATTGGCAAAGAAGAAGTCAAACTTTCGCTTTTTGCAGATGACATGATACTCTACGTGGCAAACCGGAAACACTCCACCAAAAATCTGCTAGAACTGATACATGAATTCAGCAAAGTCACAGGATATAAAATCAATGTACAGAAAGCAGTTGCATTTCTATACAATAATAAAGCAACAGAAAGAGAGGTCAAGGAAACATTCCCACTTATAACTGCATCAAGAACCACAACATACCTAGAAATAAACCTAACCAAAGAGGTAAAATATCTGTATGCTGAAAACTATAGAAAGCTGAAGAAACTGATGATGACACACAGAAATGGAAAAACATCCCATGCTCATGGAATGGAAGAACAAATATTGTTAAAATGTCGATACTATCCAAAGCAATCTACACGTTCAATGTAATCCCAATCAAAAGAGCACCAGCATTCTTCATAGAGCTAGAACAAACAATCCTAAAATTTGTATGGAACCAGAAAAGACCCCAAATAATCGAAATAATGTTAAAGAAGAAAATCAAAGCTAGAGGCATCACAATACCGGACTTTAGCCTGTATTACACAGCTGTAATCATCAAGACAGTATGGTATTGGCATAAAAACAGACACAAAGACCAGTGGAATAGACTAGAGAACCCAGAAATGGATCCACAAATATATGGCCAACTAATCTTCAACAAAGCAGGAAAGAATATCCAATGGAAAAAAGACCGTCTCTTTAGCAAATGGTGCTGGGAGAACTGGACAGCAACATGTAGAAGAATGAAAACGGACCACTTTCTTACACTATACACAAAAATAAATTCAAAATGGATGAAAGACCTAAATGTGAGACAGGATACCGTCAAAATCCTATTGGAGAAAACATGCAGCAACCTCTTTGAGCTTGACCACAGCAACTTCTTACATGACATGTCTCTGAAGGCAAGGGAAATAAAAGCAAAAATGAACTATTGGAACCTCATCACAATAAAAAGCTTCTGCACAGCAAAGGAAACAATCAACAAAACTAAAAGGCAACCTACGGAATGGGAGAAGATATCTGCAAATGACACATTGGATAAAGGGTTAGTATCAAAAATTTATAAAGAATTTGCCAAACTTGGGGCGCCTGGGTGGCGCAGTCGGTTAAGCATCCGACTTCAGCCAGGTCACGATCTCGCGGTCCGTGAGTTCGAGCCCCGCGTCGGGCTCTGGGCTGATGGCTCAGAGCCTGGAGCCTGTTTCCGATTCTGTGTCTCCCTCTCTCTCTGCCCCACCCCCATTCATGCTCTGTCTCTCTCTGTCCCAAAAATAAATAAACGTTGAAAAAAAAAATTAAAAAAAAAAAAAAAAAAAAGAATTTGCCAAACTCAACACCCGAAAAACAAATAATCCAGTGAAGAAATGGACAGACGACTGGAATAGACACTTCCAAAGCAGACATCCAGATGGCAAACAACCACATGAAAAGATGCTCAATACTGCTCATCATGAAGGAAATACAAACCAAAAGCACATTAAGATACCACCTCACACTGGTCAGAGTGGCTAAAATTAACAAGTCAGGAAACAAGAGATGTTGGTGAGGATGTGGAGAAAGGGAATCCTCTCGCGCTGTTGGTGGGAATATAAACTGGTGCAGCCACTCTGGAAAAAAGTATGGAGGTTTCTCAAAAAATTAAAAATGGAATTATCTTATAACCCAACAGTAACACTACTAGGAATTTATCCAAAGGATACAGGAGTGCTGATTCACAGGGGCACATGCACCCCAATGTTTATAGCAGCACTACCAACTGTAGCCAAATTATGGAAAGAGCCCAAATGTCCATTGACTGATGAATAGATAAAGATGTGGTATATATATTAAATGGAATACTACTCAGCAATGAAAAAGAATGAAATCTTGCCATTTGCAACAACATGGATGGAACTGGAAGGTATTATCCTAAGAGAAATAAGCCAGAGAAAGACAGATGCCATATGATTTCACTCGTATATGGAGTTTGAGAAACTTAACAGAAGACCATAGGGGAAGGGAAAGAAAAATTAGATGCAAACAGAGAGGGAGGCAAACCATAAGACTCTTAAATACAAAGAACAAACTGAGGGTTGATGGGGGTGGGGTTGGGGGGGCTGGGGAAAAAAAAATGGGCTGGGGATGGGCATTGAGGAGGGCAATTGTTGGGATGAGCACTGGGTGTTGTATGTAAGTGATGAATCATGGGAATCTACTCCTGAAGCCAAGACAACACTGTATGTTAGCTAATTTGATAAATAAACAATAAAATTTTCAAAAAACTAAACTTTCAATGTTTAATTTTAACTACATGCCTAAAGGTTTATATATCTAAGTTAGCCCCCCAAAAAGGTTTTATGAAATCATCTCATTGACAAAATAGAAGATGGTCATATATTTGGGCTGACTTTATATTTTAGCATACTAAGTAGTTGTTTGGGTAGTAAGTTAACATATTTTGAGAGTAATGAAAATATCACAAAATGCTTTGTTAATTACAAACCATTTCCCAGACAGAATCTTATTTAAATATCTAAAACAACCAAATCTGGTAAGCTACTTGATCTCTATGTTCTGAACAAGAGAAAACTGAAGGTAAGGAGTTTAAATTCCCCAGGCAGAGAACTAGTTAATGACAGCACCAGGTCTGGATCCCAGGTCTCCAGATTCCAAATCCCAAGTTCCCTCCCTACACAGCTTCTTAATGGCACATACAACACTACTTCCGTAATGCAGCAAAGAGATGTTGAAGGTTTTGGGATCCACAGATTAGGAAAAGCATCTCAGGAAGAATCTGAACTTTAGAGCCCCCCAAAATAGTAAAAGGGACCAAGCTAAGCAGCACTACAGTAGTCAAAGCAGAGCTAATTATTTTGAACCTAACAGAAGTTTGAAGTTCTCTTTGCAATGACATGGATACAGCTAGAGTATTATGCTAAATGAAATAAGTCAGAGAAGGGCAAATACTGTATGATTTCACTCACAGAGTTTTAAAAACAAAACAAAAAAGCAAAGGGGGGAAAAAGAGAGAGAGGCAGACCAAGAAACAGACTCTCAACTATAGAGAACTGATGGTCACCAGAGGGGAGATGGGTAAGGGGATGGGTGAAACAGGGGATGGGGATTAAGGAGGGCACTTATTGTGACGACCACTGGGTGACATATGAAAGTGCTGAATCACTATACTGTACAGCTGAAACTAATATTACACTCTATGTTAACTAACTGGAATCTAAAGAAAAACTTTAAAAAAAAAAAGTAGCCTGGAGTTCTCGATACAGGAAAGATTTAGGTTAATGTTTTTAAAACTGGAATACTCTAAAATATTCTCAGGAATCCTTCAGTTCTGTATGAGAAAGTTGTTGTTTTTTTTTTAAGTTTAGTTACTTTGAGAGAGAGCGTGTGCACGCACACACGCGCACACCAAGCATGGGGGAGGGACAGAGAGAGAGAGGAGAGGGAGAGAATCACAAGGTGGTTCCACAGTGTCAGCACAGAACTCGATGTGGGGCTTTATCTCACGAACTTAAATGACTGAGCCACCCAGGCACCCCTGTATGAGAAAGTTTTTAATTTTCACTTGCATGTTAATCACAAAATAATCATAAGCATGTTCTAGATCATCTTCACGAGCTCTAAATAGCTAGGTACCAATGTAAGATTTCAGGGATTAAGTTTGGTTTGTGATAATGATAGTGTGCACCTTAATAATTTGCTGTAGTACCTTAATTGTCACAGATTAGAGAGAAATATAGAAGCAGCTCTAAAACAAAAACTATTATGGCATAAGCAAAGGTTGTGCACTGGTTTAGGAGTACTTTAAATAGAGTCCTGGTTCTCAAGTTTTAACATGCACTGGAACCACAGAGAGGGCTCACTAAAAGATTGCATGTTTCTGATTCAGTAGGACGAGAACCTGACAATTTGCATTTCTAAGTTTCCAGGTGATGCTGATGGTTCAAGGACCACATCTGAAAATTACTAGATAGAGAAAAGTGGCACAGAGTAAGGAGTACAGGCATGCTGAACTCAAAAGAAATAGCACTACAGCCTGTTTGGATATTTAGAGGTCATGAGATGAACTGGTTCCCCTGCCAAAAAAGGCAGCGATAGTTACTGAAATTTCTAAATTGCAACGAGTAGCAATTCAGTTTCAGCAAAACACCATTATCTGCCACACTGACTATTAACTTTGTTTTCACTGGTTTTGTAATTTTATGTCTATTAATTGGTGAAACTGTTTTGATGTTGTAGTGGTATAAAAGCTCTAAGTATAGGGAACATTGTAATAAAAACAATTCAAGGTAACATCAAGATCTGGGAAATGGTTTCCCTTTAAAAGGGCTCTGTACGTTATTTAAAACTGACAACTGAGGATGCTAGTGTAACTACATTTTGCACATGGTTACGTTATTTTATAGAAAATAAGATAATTTACACATTTCTAGCCTTCTGCTCTCACCAATAAAATAACTTGGATTATGGTCAACTCAAAATACAGGCATTGCATTACCAAAATCTGCACACAGAATACTGAAAATGAAAAAAAAACAAACAAACCCCACCACAGGGGACTCACCATTGCTGCTGGTTTTTGCATTCTTTGCCAGTTGTGCGCGAGTAGCAGCAATCAAACTATCATGAGCCAACTCCTGAACCCGGAGGAACCATGGAATACTACTATCCGTGCTCTCACTGGAGAGGAAATCATTCCCTGAATCCTCCGCCTCATCTTGTACAAATACTAAGTGCTCAGCTGAAGAGCCCAGACCTGGAAGAAAAAAGAGGATATGTGAAAGATACCTATCAAGTAATCCTTTTATTGGCCCTGCCTCATGTGTCCTGAAATCAGCTATTCCAGATTTTCACCTCTCACCTTAGGCTTCTGTTCTCCTACAACATTAGTTTATCACCTTTTCACTCCCAGCCAACAGACTTTTCTTACCTCCTCCTGTTTCTGAGGCAAAGCTGTCCTCCCTGGCAAACAAGCTAACCCTCACCTCTAGTATGCTGTCCCTATCCTTCAGTTATCTCCTCTCGGCCATCTGCGAGCCATTCCTCCCTACTGGCCATGTTACTATCTCCCTTTATAGCCTTTAAATCTGTCTCACCCATTTTTATTTTAACGAGAAGAAAAAATCCCAGGTACTTCTGTAGCTATTCACTGTTTCACAGTCAAGTTTCCTAAACAAGTGTAACTTCTAACTTTTGTATCCACTTTCTCATCTGCTATCCACTCCCCACCTCTAACCCTGGCCTCCATACCTCCACCACCTCAATAACAAGTGCTCTTGCAGAGGTCACCAGATACACACACTTCCCAGCCCTCATCTCACTATCCCATCCTGTGGTATTTGTACTACCTTTCTTCTTTAAGACTTCTTCCTCTCTTGGCTTCTCCCACACCACTCTCCTTCTGTTTTCTTTATCCCTCTCTAGCAACTTCTTCCCATTCTTCTGTTACCCTTTTAAGTGTTGTGTTTTGTTTTTTTTTCAGGATCCCAGATTTGCCATCTTTTCTGTTTATGCTCCTGAATCAAAGAATCCATGTTCATTGTTTCATATATTTCCTGAATGCTGATAAGCACCAAAACAACTTATTTCACACAAGACAATTCTAGAACTTTAGATTCCTGTTTCTAACTCTCTAAAGGACACCTCCTCGTGAATGTCCCTCTGATCCCAACATCAACAAGCACAACTGGAACTAATCACCCTCCCCACAACTCTGTTCTTGGGTTATCTTGCTGAATGGCACAACCAAATTTCCCAAACAAGAAACTTCTGAGTCATCCTAGAGTCTGCCTCCTCCCTCTACACATTCTACTAATCACCAGACTATACCAATTCTCTAAAATAATAAGGCTTCTTTTAAGTATGACTGAATTAAATATGCCCCACCCCTAGTTTTTTTCCTTAAGCATTAGCACAGTTCAGAAAAGGATAAAGGATACCTGCTCTTGTTAGGTTAAGAAGAATAAAAGAAGTGCTATCACTTGGCTGTAGATCTTGCAACAAGCTAGGAGACTCTGGAGTGGACAAAAACTCCGGGGACTTCTGTACAGTCTGAGCCCTCGTCTCTTCTCCGTCTGGACCCACATTCACCTGAAGGCTTCTCAACACGGCCGAGGAAGGGACCTCCTTGGAGGAGTTTGTATGACTTGGAGTATCATCTAGCAAAGGGAAAATACCATGGCTTTACGTAGCACCTATCTCCAAGGAGCTCACCAAACGTAGCCTCTAATACTCTTACAACATCCCTTATGCAGCAGCATTTTTATTTTACAAATACAAAATTTGCCTTAAGAAAGAACAAAGAGATAACTTTAAGTTTTAAAGGGAGTCAGCTGAAATGTGAAGGATAGACTTGTCTGACACTCGGCAGTAACTATCAACCAACCATCCACGTTTGGACATTACAAACGTTTGTCTTTGAGGTCAGAAATTAGTACTTTTCCCTTGAAAAATGTAGTTATACAATGAATACTAACTCAAGAATAGGATCTAAATTTTTATTTTTCTTGGGAAGAAGTCCCTCCCTTTAATTTTTATAGCATGTATGTGACAGCTCTGTTGAGTCATTAGGGGAAAAAAACACAGCCTGAGAAATAATTGAAATTTTATAGAATCGCCAATATGTTTTATTATACCTCTAGATTTACACTGAAATGTAAAGAAGTAATTCAGAAGACCTGCTCTCTAGAACTTTATTCTAAGGGCAGGGATGAATTTCCAAAGGTTTTGGCTGCAATGAAATGAGCAACTGCACTACAGTGACAAAGCATCCAATGTCTTCAGGGGTTTCATTCATCTTTATAAAAGGCAGGTAATTTTTTTTCCTTTTTTTTTTAAAGGAAATAACAAATAAGATTATAGGAATGAAAGTGGAAGCCTAGGGATGGTGTTGCCATTTCAAAACCTAATGAAGTAGCACAATGTGAATGTGCCACAGAACTGGTTAAATGGTAGATTTAAGTGGTTAAAATGGGTAACTGGTTTAAATGGTAAATCTTAAGTTACGTATATGTTACCATACACACACAAAAATTTTTTAAGTTCATAGCAGCACTGTTTGTCATAGTACAACGCTGGAAAATAACTAAATATACATCAACAGTGTTATGGATAAAGAAGTTGTGGTTACACTCACATAACAAAACACTATACGGCAATGAAACCAAACAAACCACAACTATACAGACAAAGATTAATCTCACAACTACAGTTAACGGAAAAAAGGTACAACAACGTACAGTTTCATTCATTTAAAGTCTGAAAACACCTAAGATTAAACTGCATTGCTTAGACTTGGATGGCTGAACTTGGAAAACAAGTAATGGTCAAAAAATTGAGGATAGTGGTGACCTATTGAAAAACGGAGGTTGTCTTTATGAGGGAAGAACCCAAGGAGGGCCTGGTAGCTGGCAAGGTTCTACTTCTTGATTGGGTGGTAGGTATCTTCTTTATAATAATTCTTCAAAATGCTTAAGCATAGGGTTTTATATTTTTCTGTATCTATGACATATCCCAACTAAAAAGAAAACATCATTCATGGAATGATACACATATGTTTAAGATGCAGGGGAATAAGGTTCGGGAGGTATGTGCAGGTAGGTATGTTTGTGTTTGTAATATTATGTTTCATGAACTAGGAGGTGAGTACATGGATTTTCATTTATTATTATTGATAATTGGTCATCTAAAATATTTTTATTTTTTAATGTTTATTTATTTTTAAGAGAGAGAGAGACACAGAGTGCAAGTGGGGGAGGGTAAGACAAAGAGGGAGACACAGAATCCAAAGCAGGCTCCATGCTCTGAGCTGTCAGCACAGAGCCTAATGCAGGACTCAAACTAACGAATGGTGATATTGTTAGTTTGATATCACCAAAGTCAGACACTTAACCAACTTCGCCACCCAGGCGCCCTGGTTATCTAAAATATTTTTAATCAGGGTACCTGGCTGGCAGAGTCTGAGGAACACATGACTCATGATCTCAGGGTCATAGTTCGAGCCCCACATTGGGTGTAGAGATTACTTAAATGAATCTATAAATAAAAACTTTAAAAAATTTTTAAAGTTTTATTTATTTTGAAAGAGAAAGAGAGCATGACCAGAGGAAGAGCAGAGATAGAGAGACAGAGAGAATCCCAAGCAGATTCCACACTGCAAGCATAGAGCCCGACACAGGGCTTGAACCCACGAACCACAAGATCATGACCTGAGCCAAAATCGGGAGTGGGACACTTAACCAACTGAGCCACCCAGGTGCCCCAATAAATAAAAACTTAAAAAAATAAAATAAATAAAAAAATTTTAATCAAAATTAAAACTAAAAGTTACTGTAGATGCTTTTGTTCCTCTTTTCACTTCATTATTGTTAAAATATTCAACAAATTTAAATTAGGAGAGAAAAAAATTTTTTATGCCTAATGAAGATCAAAATTTATTAGCACATGGAAATTTACACATATTAAAAACCCACAAGGATTTGGAAAAACTCCTACATACCAGTCGAAAAACAGGAGCTGAATGATAGAAGATATGGGAAAGCTAGGAGCCAGCTAGATATGGAAACCTTAAGTCAACATTGGTTGGTTGAATATATCTGTCATTCTTGAATCTTTAAACATTGAAAAAGATTTTAAAGTCACTTCAAAAAATCAAAAAAGAGGGGCGCCTGGGTGGCGCAGTCGGTTAAGCGTCCGACTTCAGCCAGGTCACTATCTCGCGGTCCGTGAGTTCGAGCCCCGCGTCGGGCTCTGGGCTGATGGCTCACAGCCTGGAGCCTGTTTCCGATTCTGTGTCTCCCTCTCTCTCTGCCCCTCCCCCGTTCATGCTCTGTCTCTCTCTGTCCCAAAAATAAATAAACGTTGAAAAAAAAAAAAATCAAAAAAGAATACCACTAGAGGATAGTAACCAGAAGACTTTGTAACATACAAGTTATCACTAATCACCAATAGGTGACCGTCCCGATTTAATATCAATACATTGTGAGTAACTTGTTCTGTGAGTGTTCTGCGAGACAAGCAAACATTTCTAATAAATTTTAACTTGATAAATGAACAATGTCTTGCAATATGAGTAATATGTCACACCAAGTGTCACGTGATCACAACTAAGCCAGTGGTTCTTCTCTCTCTCTCTCTCTCGTTCACTTGCTCACTGTGGGATTGTGGGTGGGTGATGGCCTCCCATGCTCACATCCTTGGTCTCAGGCCATGGTGTTTGTCAGAAATCAGTGACTTTTCAGAACATTGGAAGGTGACCACAGCTAGCACTAGTGTATTTTTTGTCACTTCAAAGCACCTATGGACAGTCAGTCCTTTGCTTTTCCATCCACAAGTAAGCTTAAGAATGTTTTGCTTCAATTCCAGGTCATTGGATAGGTTCCTTGTTAAAGTTGCAGAAAAAGAAAAAGACTGCACTGAGCCAATAGATAGCAGTGATTCCATTAATGATAGTGAAAGTCATCGTACATAATAACCCTGCTCTCTCATCTCCCTCACGCCAGCCACGAAGGCTTTCAAAGGTAAGTGCAGGTTACTTTGTTTATTTTTCTTTATATTTTGTAGTTTCTTTATTATTTTGTATCATATTACAGTATTATAATCATTTTTATATGAATATTTTTGGGTTGTGGAATGAATCATCTGAGTTCCCATTATTTCTTATGGGGAAATTCACTTTGATATATAAGTGCTTTGGATTACAAGCATGTTTCCAGAACAAATTATGCTCACAAACCAAGGTTTTACAGCATTCCAAATTTTAAACATTCCAATTTCCAGAAAATAAAGAATTCACTGCATCCAAAAATAATGTTCTTCTTTCTAATAGTCAAGTGATAGGATCTCCTTTTCCCCATCCAAAATTAATCTCACTACTCATGATCAGCATTCTGCCTCTTCCTACCTCTCCTAGAGACTCCCCACTAATTATCCATTCTTTCTGCTCTAACTGGCTCTTTCCTCAGCATAAAACCATCTTCAAATATTTCAGACCTTAAAAAAGAATTCTGCCATCTACTTTCTGTCCTTTTTTCCTCCCCTAGCAAGAGAGCCTTTAGAAAGTGTAGTTACTTCCTCAACTACACTTAGCTTGCACTGATACCTCAACCCACTGCAGCCTGGCTTTCCACTCTCTTTCCATGGAGCAGGTCCTGCCAAGGTCAACAATGGCCTTGTTGGCCCTATCTCATTGGGATAGTCCCTATCTCATGGGCTTCTTAGAAGCATCTGACACATTGATTCTCCTGCTTTACAGCAGGCTCTCCTGCTTTACCCTGTACCTTGAATAGGGAATTCCACCTTGATCTTTTCTTCTCACTCTCACATTCTATGAATGATCCTATCCATTACTATAGCTTAAATTACCAATGCACTTGTGACTTCCGTGGCTGCTTATTCTCTATGATTCCTAATTTTTACAGTTGCTACCAGTCAGTTATCTCATCTCACCAGTATCACAGAGCAGGCTAAGCTCTTAAGACTTGCTTATCTTGGGGCGCCTGGGTGGTGCAGTCGGTTAAGCGTCCGACTTCAGCCAGGTCATGATCTCGCGGTCTGTGAGTTCAAGCCCCGCGTCGGGCTCTGGGCTGATGGCTCAGAGCCTGGAGCCTGTTTCCGAATCTGTGTCTCCCTCTCTCTCTGCCCCTTGCCCATTCATGCTCTGTCTCTCTCTGTCCCCAAAATAAATAAACGTTGAAAAAAAAAAAAAAATTAAAAAAAAAAAAAAAAAAAAAAAGACTTGCTTATCTTATTTCTTGTGATCTTAATTTTTACCTGGTAACATTAGCCGACTGCATTCTGAGGCCTCAGTCACCGGAAGGAGGGACAAGCAAGTAATGTCTTTAGCTTCTGATTCTACTAGCCCTTGTCCCAATGGGATGGATGTATTCTGAACGAACTGTACCAGGAGCTGAGGGTGTGGGGGAGACAATATTGAAAAATACAAGTTGTTAGGAATGAATCTAAACCGTTGAATTTACCAAAAGTTGATACTGTAATTAAGTCTTCATTGCTTGCTAGTCTCAACCACATTCATAGAAAAACTAGATTAACTATATAAAATAACATTTAAAGTTATTTTTATCAAGTGCACTGTTCTAAAGAAAAGCTGAATTATATAATTAAGTTAACCTCTATCACCTTCTATCAGAGAAAATACAAAAATAATTTTATTTTTAAATGAAGGCTATTAAGAAGTCAACTGCATTGTACTGATTACATTTTACAAGGCACTTTTTTGAGTACTGGCTCATTTAATCATCAGTATAATTCAGTTAAGACTGAACATGTATTTTAAAGATAAGGAATCAAGTTGAAGACATCAAATAAGTTGTCTAAGATCACGACTACTTAGGAGAAGTAAGTCTTCCAACTTACGTACCCTGATTCCAAATTCATTGAACTTTCCACTATGCAACACAGATATACTAAAATTATGTGAGAAAAATGAATAAAAATAAAAAATGTTTAAATCATCTAATCACATTTAGGAAGAAAACACTTTCAGACATATACAAAATTAATTTAAAAATGGTTGTGGCAGTAAAAATTTACATATGTATATACACATACACATATACACCATCTATATAAAAATTTCGTCATTATGCAATTACCTAGATGTATACTAACTTACACTTACTTAAATAAATATAAAAAGTGATAGGTAAAAACAAAGTTTTTAAAGTACTTAGTGACAGAAAAAATAACAAACTAGTAGTTATAATCAAAACCATACAGCCCACAAAAACTTTATTTACTATCTGGTTCATTATAGAAAAAGTTGGCTGACTCCTGAACTAAGGATGAACTCTGGAAGATAGCCCACAAAAAAATATAAATAAATAAACAAAAAGTGCTGCCTTGGCTCACCTCTGGTTTGGATTCTAACTCATCTGATAACATTGATTCAGCTTCCAAATCCTGTAGCTGTTGAGGGGACAGGTTAAAAATTTAATTCAGAGTCAATGACACCTTCCTGCTATGCTCATATTCCTTTAGGAAATGCTATGCTTTTCCTGTAAGATGCTGTGCTGAGTGGATAATCAATTTAGCCTAAAAAAAGATAAGAGAGAGAAAGAGAGAATTAGAGTAGTGAAAAAATGCAGCTAAATAAACAAAGGCACTTCTCCACGTATCCAAAAATCACAACAAGCAAAAAATAACGAATTCAGCCCAAAACACTTGTTTTAAATAGAACAAACCCAACAGGTGTCAAAATCCATTAAAAGTTGTATTTAGAGGGGCGCCTGGGTGGCACAGTCGGTTAAGCCTCTGACTTCAGCCAGGTCATGATCTCGCGGTCCGTGAGTTCGAGCCCCGCGTCGGGCTCTGGGCTGATGGCTCGGAGCCTGGAGCCTGTTTCCGATTCTGTGTCTCCCTCTCTCTCTGCCCCTCCCCCGTTCATGCTCTGTCTCTCTCTGTCCCAAAAAATAAAATAAACTTTGAAAAAAAAATTAAAAAAAAAAAGTTGTATTTAGAGAATTCCTAATTCTAATATCTATTTTAGAAAAGTTCTTAAAAATGGAAAAAGGGGGGCGCCTGGGTGGCGCAGTCGGTTAGGCATCCGACTTCAGCCAGGTCACGATCTCGCGGTCCGTGAGTTCGAGCCCCATGTCGAGCTCTGGGCTGATGGCTCAGAGCCTGGAGCCTGTTTCCGTTTCTGTGTCTCCCTCTCTCTCTGCCCCTCGCCCATTCATGCTCTGTCTCTCTCTGTCCCAAAAATAAATAAACATTGAAAAAAAATTTAAAAAAAAAAAAAAAAAGGAAAAAGGTATGTGCCCAAAGAATTTCTTGTTAGCATCTGTGATAACAAACAACTGCAAGCAAGATATAAATAGACATATATACCCAACACTCAGGAAATGGTTAATTAGGTTATGGCACTGTCACTTAAAAATACAGTTATGAAAACAATGCAACAACAACAAGAAATGCTAATGACATGTTAAATTACAAAAACAAAATTCAGAAGTATACACTTGCTATTATTAAAACTAGTTAAGAAGGTAAAAGGGAATTTACAGAACTATGATAGTAGCTATGTTAGGTGGTATAGGCTGGTGTGACTTATTTTTCTTTTCTCAATTTCCCCATCTTTCTAAAAGTAGTTACACAGTGAAAATTTGAACACTGTTTCCCAAAAGTAGTACCCTTGGGACCTGATGCAGCTGTTTTCCCCCATAATTAAAATTCTTACTTTCTTATAGCTTAATTTTTTTTCAGAATTTTGACAAATGAATCCACTTTATTTTGTACAATTGTTGCTAAAATTGGGAACACTGCTATATACAAACTAACCATACAGCGTAAAATGTACCCAGGATGGGAATTTTCAA
Organism: Prionailurus bengalensis; assembly: GCF_016509475.1. Taxonomy (NCBI): domain Eukaryota; kingdom Metazoa; phylum Chordata; class Mammalia; order Carnivora; family Felidae; genus Prionailurus; species Prionailurus bengalensis. The sequence continues at coordinate 119,744,684 of NC_057355.1, read as the reverse complement.
TGAATACCAAGGTTGACTAGAAAGTTAGAAAAGGCAGACTTACTCTACAAAAAGAACATATAGAAGTGCCTGAATAAATTTTCATTTCTGTTCATTGTCCTTTTGGTTCCTTCCCCTCCCCCTTGCTAGCTTCCAGAAATCCTCATTTTCATCGTAAAAAAATAATTCATAAGATGTAAGTGAAAGTGTCCTTTTATTTAAGTTTCCCACATAAAATCAAGTATCATAAATTCCTGACTTTTCCTTTCACATGTGTTTTTTCTTATGCAATGACTATACAGAATAGTTCAATGTGATTTATCCATCTCTCTTTTTCACAGAAGAAGGAACCAAGGCTCAGTACATCACTTAAGTTATTAAGTTGCAGAACCAGAACTCACACCTACAGAGCAGGTTGGCATGAATGGTGATTACATCTATCTACATCTGATCTTGGAACACCAGGATTTAAGAACTCCTTTTCCCCAATTCTAGCTCATCTCAAGAAGCCAAGAAATTACCAAATGTTTAAGTTATCCTTAAGGTTCCTCCATCTTTGAGTTTACAGGATTGTAAAATCTCTAGGAAACTAGACAACTATTCACTCTCCTTTATATTTGTTAAGGTTCTTAGAAAAGAATGGTGCTAGCTGCATTTCTAGTACCCTTACCTAAAGAGAAATGAAAAAAAAAAAAATGAAGTGCATGAATATGTGCACTGAACAAGAGAAAAATCATATACTAGATCTTAGTTTGGCAAAGCTGTAATAACAATTTAAAGAGGGAAGCTACCACCTCTCTTCTAGTTTAAGAGTCACCTCTAGATCACCATTTCTCAAGGGTCCATGGCTATCCATGATATCTTTTTATTTTAGTGTCTTCATTTTAGTGATAATCTTTCTGTTTTATTTTGAGACAGAGAGAGAGAGAGAGAGAGAGAGAGAGAGAGAGAGAGAGAGAGAACTGTGCATGTGAGCATGGGAGGGGCAGAGAAAGAGAGAGAGAGAATCCCAAGCAGGCTCTGTGCTGTCAGCTCAGAGCCCAAGGAAGGGCTTGATGCCAGGCTCTATCTCAAGAACTGTGAGATCACGACCTGAGCCAAAACCAAGAGTCAGATGCATAACTGACTGAGCCACCCAGGTGTCCCTCATTTCAGTGATAATCTTTAAAAAAATTAACATAAGCATTTTCTAGGACAAAAGGGTATATATAATTGAGTTCTGCCTAAGTTTGGTGCCCAAGTTTGTGGTTTGTATGTACACTGTGAACTAAAGAGAGACTAGTAGCATAGAACAGACAGGCTGACCTCAAAAGAATCTGTACTAGAGCACTCAATACCAAATCAAGTGTACTGTGTGAATCTCATCTTTAACACAGCAACCTGCTATGTTTATTAGCTGAAAGTGTGATGGCAAATATGCAGTTAAATCTGTTTCTATTCTTAATTCCCATCATCCATTTAACAGGTTTCAAAAACTGCAATGTAAGTCTTTAAGTAACAGTTTCACTGAGGTATAATTTATATACCATACGATTCACTCATTTAAAGAGTTTGGTTAAATTGTTTTTAGTATATTCACAGAGTTGTGCAACTACAACCACAATCAATTTTTAAAATGTTTTTAGTGTTTATTTTTGAGAGAGAGAAAGAGACAGAGTATGAGCAGGGGAGGGGCAGAGAGAGAAGGAGACACAGAATCCGAAGCAGGCTCCAGGCTCTGAGCCGTCAGCAGCACAGAGCCCCACACAGGGCTCAAACTCACGAACCACAAGATCATAACTTAAGCCGAATTTGGACGCTTAATCAATTGAACCATCCAGGTGCCCCACAAAATCAATTTTATAACAACTTCATCACCCCCAAAAAGAAACTCCTGTACCCATTAGCAATCACTCTTCATTTCCTTCCAAACCTTCCCCTGACCAGGCCTAGGCAACCACTTGTCTATTTCTGTCTGTATGGATTTGCCTATTCTGGACATTTCATATAAATGGAGTTATACATGTGATCTTTTGTGCTTGGCTGCTATCACTTAGCATAATGATTCCAAGGTTCCTCCCTGTTGTAGCATGTATCAGCATTTCTTTTTATTGTCAAGTAATATTCTATATACATTTTATTTATCCAAGTAACAGTTAATGGACATTGGGTTATTTCTACAATTTGGCTATTATGAATAAAGCTGCCATGAACATTGATGTACAAGTTTTTGTGTGGACCTGTATTTTTACTCTTTTGGATATATACCTAGAAGTGGAATTGCCAGGTCACATGGCAACTCTATTTAACCTTGTGAGGAATTACCAGGGTGTCTTCCAAAGTGTCTGCACCGTTTCACAATCTCACCAGCAGTGGATTTCTCTACATCCTCACCAACACATTATTATAGCTCTCTTAATGGGTGTGAATGGTAACCCATTGTGGTTCTGAACTGCATTACCTGATAGCTAGTGGTTTTGAACATCTCTTCATGTGCTTATAGGCCATTTGTACATCTTTTTAGGAGAAATACTTACTTAGATTGTTGGCTCATTTTTTAAATTGATTGGTCTTTTTATTGTTGAGTTGTAAGAGTTCTTTATATATTCTAGATATAAGCTCCTTATCAGATAAATGATTTGCACAAACCTTTTCCCATTCTGTGTTATCTTCTCATTTGCAATGCAAATCTTATCTTCATTTGAACAAGGCAACTCTAACTCTACAGTTATCAAACAAAACCTCATTAAAACTGTCATTCAAGGACTTCTAGTCAGTTTTAGTTAAATGTGAGATCCCATTATCATAAGCTGCTTAACAATGTCTTGACACTATAAATACTACCTTGTATGATATTCTCTGGATTAGTATTACTAAAGGTAAATGTAGAAACCGATGAAATATATTCCCGAATCCAAGGCTAAATCTTTCCGCTATTAAGTTCAACATTAAGTACTTCATTTCAGCAAAACAACATCTCTACCATACAATATGAATGGTATTTTGAATTTTGTTTTATGGTGTAGTTTACATTTGTATACTTACTCATAAAGATCTAACTCCATGGCAACAACTGATATAATCGTAACAACCTAAACTGTACTAAGTACACAGTTCCTTAGAGTCATCAAAACATATTAGACTGCTAATATTGTAATAAGTTTGTATGGTGGCAGGTGGGTAACTAGGCTTACTGAATAGTCTATCAAATTGTGGTAATGTATCAAACTGTCAAATCACTATGTTGTACACCTGAAACTAATTTAACACTATATGTCAACTATTCATCAATTAAAAATAAATCTGTAGGGGCACCTGGGTGGCTCAGCTGGTTAAGCAGCTGCTTTTGTCTACTCTTGGTTTCAGTTCAGGTCATGGTCTCACAAACGCGTGTCAGGCTCTGCCTTGGTGATGCGGAACCTGCTTAGGATTCTCTCTCTCTCTCCTTCGCGCTCTCTGCCCCTGCCCTGCTCATGCTCTCCTCTCTCAAAAAAAAGAAAAAAAAAAAACTTGAAAAAAAAGAGCTACTGGGATCTTCAATGTAGGAGGGATAAGAATTACTACATAGCTTTATGTCTGAGTATATTTAATGTAATCATAATAAAAATAATTTGGCAGTATGGGGGCCACTATAGTGTGCAATGCAATGTTTTTCCTTTAAATGCAATTTGCATGACACAGGAGTGAATAGGACTGCACTTACTCAAAAGGAAGCTATTTTCAAGGTAATTATGGGTCTCAAAGAGATTTCTTCCCAGGCTTTCTTATTAATTAAGATACTAGAAATGTAATACCAAGTAGTCACATACATCACCCCAAATTCTTTATTTTTATTACTATTTGTTTTTGAGAGAGAGAGAGAGAGAGAGAGAGAGAGAGAGAGAGAGAGAGAATGCACCCACGAGCATAAGAGAGGGTCAGAGAGAGAGATAGAGAGAGAATCTCAAGCAGACTCCACACTTAGCATGGAGCCGGTCATGGGGGCTCAACCCACAACCCTGGGATCATGATCTGAGCCAAAATCAAGAGTCGGATGCTCAACTGACTGAGTCACACAGGTGACCCATCTCCCAAATTCTTTAATGTGAACACTAATAGTTGCTCATTTTTATTTTGTATCTTTACCTGGTAGACAGGCAAAATTTATATTCTTATTTCCTTTTATATTGGAAAAATTACTAATTCAGCCCATTTTATTTATTTTTTTTTCAACGTTTATTTATTTTTGGGACAGAGAGAGACAGAGCATGAACGGGGGAGGGGCAGAGACAGAGGGAGACACAGAATCGGAAACAGGCTCCAGGCTCTGAGCCATCAGCCCAGAGCCTGACGCGAGGCTCGAACTCCCGGACCGCGAGATCGTGACCTGGCTAAAGTCGGACGCTTAACAGACTGGGCCACCCAGGCGCCCCCAGCCCATTTTAAATAACAAAGGAGATAATGACATTTAACTATCATCAAACCAAGGATAGGCCCATCAAATCATATTTTTCACAAGTCATAAATAAGGCATCTTGGTTCTGGATAGAGTTCACAACAAAACAAACTGATCTCAGAAACCCAGGGATAAGTCTAATAAATACGAAATAATAGTCAGACCCTTTCTCCCTCTACCCATGCCAACAACTGAATTTTACTGTGTGCATTGCTCCTTTTGGCCATCAAAGCACATTAGACTGCTTAAAGAAAACAATCTTGGTCCAGCACAAATTATATTTTTTAGAAATCCACCGCCCTACCACTGCTATTATATTAACAGTTAATAATAGCAGAATATGTTAATATGCTATCCCATAGTCAGCTTAAAGGTTAAAAGGAATGCAGGCAATAGACATCTTTGCAATGAACCAAAGCAAAGTACAGGAAGGCCTGAAAACTTCTGTAAATTGGTAATGAGAGAACTCATAACAAAAGCAAAGCAGATTTAAGACAAAAGAGATTTCTATGATCTAGACCATCCTGAAAACAATTCTCCTTCTGTTTTTAGCCAAATAAACAAATCCTGAGAACTGAAGTCTGATAAACTGCATTCTTCTACAGTACACTCAACATCATCCAGCAAATTATTCATTAATACTAAGTAGCTAAACAAGTTAAATAAAGAAGCTGAGATGTTTATTTAAAAAAAAAATCCAAGGTCTCTAAAGCAAAAATCTAAATTCTGCCTCTGACTTTTTGGTTGAGACCTAGGCAAGCTACTCAACTTCTTGGCCCTAAGTAACTCATCTGAAATACAGATGAAACAAATCTACCTAGGACTATTTACCTATCATTCAACAGAAACGCTTACAAAATTCTTCAAAAACAAAGCTCTGCATAAGTGCTTAAGAGACAAGTAAATCTATCAAATACATTGTATACTATAAAAGGTTAAGAAATCTGCCTTTATTACAGAGCCCAAATTTCCTATAAAGCAGTGATTTTCAAACATTTTGACTGCAACCCACAGTAAGATATATTTTCCATGATACCTGAGAATGAAACACATGCTGAGATGCAAATAACATATTTTCATGAAACAATACTAACCTATGTTAATCTCATGCACTCTAAATTTTTTTAAATAAAACCCACTAAAGTGATCTCACAAACTACTTAACAGATTATGTCCCACAGATTGAAAAACACTATATCTTCAAAAGTCTAAAATACATATGTTAAACACAGACTCAGCCATAAAACATAAAACCATAGATATAAACCTGCTATAAATATACATTACAAGTCAGCAATTATCACTGATAAGAGTCTTGGGGAAACTGAAATTACTTGAATCCTCACACAAGACAGGAATTAGTTAGTGGTAACACTGTGTCCAGAGGGTGGAGATGGCCTAAAATCAATGCAGGCTACACAGAGAAATATTGGGAGGAAAAACCAAGCCAAAATAAACTAAACAAGCAACAGAGGAACATAACTGATACAGGTCTCTTGCCTCAGTTCTGACTGCCGTACAGAAGGGAGTGCATTCCAAAGGGAAAGATTATCAGGGGCTTTTACTACTCTGCAAGAAAGAAACAGAACATCATTGTGTCAGCTTCTAAAAAGTAATGTGATTCTACCCTAGGAAAACAAAGTCCGGAATATCAGTACTGTACTTATTTGAGGGAGGTAGAAAATGCCTTGACCTTGACCCAGTTTCAGAAAGAAGGGAGGGAAGGGGTAAGAAAAAAAAGGGAAGAAATTAAGAAACACCATGGTTCTTCCCGATTGGTCACCAATCTGCTTCTTGGCTCCCTCCATTTCTACCTATGTCTGACCACAGATATAGACCCAAATGATGTTTCACTAAAGCTGAAAAATACTACATCAAAAATCCTACCAATGGCAGGGAATTACAAAGGCCAAAAATTAAAATTTAAAAAAGAGTAGTTTAAATTTTGGCATAAAACGGTAGTTGTAGGGGCGCCTGGGTGGCTCAGTCAGTTAAGCATCAACTCTTGATTTCGGTTCAGGTCATGATCCTAGGGTGGTGGGATCAAGCCCCACGTTGGGCTCCTGAGTATAGAGCCTTTCTGTCTCTCTCTCTCTCTCTCCCTCTCTCTCTCTGCCCTTCTCCTTAGTTCATGCTCACACACTCTCTCTCTCAAAATAATTAATTAACTAATTAATTAATTAATAAGATAGTAGTCCTAGGAAAAGAAAAGCCAGGTAACTTCTTATATTCATATCTAGTATATTATGCAAGTTGATTAAACTCTAATAGTTAAGTGGTAACAGGTACTAATGAAAAAAAAATTGGAACATAGAAGTGTGAAGCCAGAATGAATCTTAGCAATACAGGATTTATCTGGGGCCTTCCCTTTTCCTTCCCAGGATCTGCTGAGGTGTTCTATTCCACAGCTCTCATTTTTATTCTAGTCACTTCCCCCTTTCTCTGCAAACCTTCAGAGCCAAATTTATCAAAAGACTTGTCTCCACTTTCTCATCTCCAGTCACTATTCAATCCCAAGACTTCACCAAAACTTCTCTTGTAAAGGGTACCAAAGATCTTCATGTTATCAAATCCAATGGACACTCTGCAGTCCTAATCTTATTTGACCTTTGCAATGAACACTATTGTTTTTAATTGTCCTACATTCATTTCCCCTGCTTAGGTGACAGGATCTACATTAGTTTGGGGATGTACCCTTCCCCCATTGGATACACCTTTGGTGAGACTGCAGATTAAGGTGTTCTTTCCTTCACTGACCAACTGTTGGACACTTGACCTGCACTGAACAAATCAGCCACTTTTCCTCAGAACATGAATTCTAAAAGAAGTAACAAAGGGCTGAAAACTGCTGCAGCAGCCCATTCATTCCAGTAATGCAGCTAGCAGCCTCCCCTGGGGCTGCTCAGATTCCTGTCCTTTATGAAGCCAAGGCCTTCATCATTTCCTTTGATCCTATGAGCTGCCCACATCCTTGTTATAAATTCCTCTTCTGAAGCAAACTGGTTACTTCTGAAGCAATCAGAGCCACAACTGGTATTATCCCTTAGAAGCACTGTCTCCTTCCTCAAACACTTACTGTCTTTGCTTCAAAGATACGTGTTCCTCATTTTACTCTTATTGTCATTGCCATTCCTCCAGTTTCCTTTGGTAACTTTTTTTTTTTCCTTTGAGAGAAAGAGCAAGAAAGAGAGAGATGGAGGGAGAGAGAGAGAGAGACAGAGACAGAGACAGAGAGAGAATCCCAAGCAGGTTCTGCACCGACAGTACAAAGCCCGATGTAGGTCTTCAAGCTCACTGAGATCATGACCTGATCCAAAATTGAATGCTTAACTGACTGAGCCATCCAGGCGTCCCTCCTTTGGTAACTTCTATACTCTTCCTGCTTGCAGCCTCTAAATACTAGTATTCCTCAGGATAGTATTCAGGACCTCTTCTCTTGCTACACTCTCCTCTTAGCATAAGTTCATGGCTTTAAATGATAGTCTCCAAAATTTTTTAAAGTTTTTATTTAACAATTAGTTAACATACAGCATAATATTAGTTTCAGGTACACAATACAGTAATTCAACACTTCAATACAACACTGCGTGCTAATCACCAAAATTTTTATTTATAGCCCAGATACGTCCCTGAGCTGCAGACCTGCATATACAATTGCTTACTTGGTACCTGTACTTAATGTCTGAAACTTGGTATCTCTAATGTGTCTAAAATTAATTCTCTCTCAAGCCTGTTTTCCATCATGCCCTGCCAGCCCCACTCACCACAATCCTCCACTTAAGACAGGACCACCATGCACCCCATTTAGGAATCATTTTTATTACTTTCTTTCTTTTGCTCCCAATATCCAGTCCAGCTGCTAGTCCCATTAAGATAACAAATCCACCTACTTCTATCCACCACCCTATTTCAGGCCACCATTAACACTTGCCCTAAACTACTGTTAGTGCCACCTAACTCGTCTCCCTGCTTCTACTCTTGCCTACCTTCCATTCTATTCTCTTTCCAGTAGTAAATATCTTTTTAGGGGCACCTGGGTGGCTCAGTCGGTTAAGCATCCGACTTTGGCTCAGGTCATGATCTCACGGTTGGTGGGTGGGTTTGGGCCCCGCGTCAGGCTCTGTGCTGACAGCTCAGAGCCTGCAGCCTGCTTCAGATTCTGTGTGTGTGTCTCTCTCTCTGCCCCTCCCCTGCTCACACTCGTCTCTCTCTTGTCTCTCAAAAACAAATAAAAATGTTTAAAAAAATTAAAATGATTCCTATTATATCACTCCCCTGCTTGAAACTCTTTACGCGGCTTCCCAATGCACCTACATAAAATTTAAACTCCTTGGGGCGCCTGGGTGGCTCAGTCGGTTAAGCCTCCGACTTCGGCTCAGGTCAGGATCTCGCAGTCTGTGAGTTCGAGCCCCACATCGGGCTCTGTGCTGACCACTCAGAGCCTGGAGCCTGTTTCGGATTCTGTGTCTCCCTCTCTCTCTGACCCTCCCCCATTCATGCTCTGTCTCTCTCTGTCTCAAAAATAAATAAACGTTAAAAAAAAATTTTTTTAATTAAAAAAAATAAATAAATAAACTCCTTCTCCTGGCATGTAAGAACCTATGTGATCCATTCCTGTTCCTCCAACCACACTCCAGAGTCACTCTCCCTTACTTGCTCTCCAAGCTCCAGCCATCTTAGTTCCTTCAACACATTAAGCTCTTTCTGATGTTAGGGATGTGCACACGTCTTTTCCTCTGCCTTGGAATGCTTTTACCTCCCTCTCCATTAGTTACCTCTTTTTCACTTTTCTGGGCTCTGTTTAACTATCAACTCATTTACAAAGGCTTGGCCTGGTCACCTTATCCAAAGAAGATTCCCCACACTTCCACCTTTGTTCTCTATCTCTACCATTTCTAATTCCTTTGTTTTTATATAATATTCCTTTTTTTTTTTTTTTTTTTGGTCTGGTTACTCCCCTAAATTGTAAGCTCCATAAACAAGGGCAGGAACTAGTCTGTCTTGTTTATAACTTTACATTCCACTACCTAGCACAGTGCCAGGCAAAGTACTTTATGTAATTCATAAGGAATTTAGGTCTCCAAGAGTCATTTCTGATACTGTGAAACTCCAAGGCTGTCTTTACTATGAGATTAAAGGGCTTCTATACAAACTTCCCTGCAAGCACCTAGTAGGCACTGAATAAATGAATGAATGACCTGGATATAATACCAAAATATTTGCCTCTATTCCTGACCTCTCTCCTCAACTCCAAATTTTCATTTCTAACTGCTTGCTGGGTATCTCCACACAGATATCCACCTCAAACCGAACAATGTTCACAATCCAGATAATCATCTCTACCACCAAACCTGTTCTTCTTCCTGTATTATCCATTTCAATTATTGCCCAATCTTCTTCCCACTCAGCCATAAATTCTAGGTCTTTAACAATGTCTCTCATCTTCAATATTTAAATAACCCCAGTAGTTCTAATTCCCCCAAATTTATTCCCCCTGGAATGCCCTGTTTAGGCCTCATTATCTTTCAACTACACTATTAAAAGAAACTACTAACTGGTCATCCTTCCCTAAAAATTCCTCCCCCCCCTTTTTTTTTAAGTTTATTTATTTATTTTTGAGAGAGAGAGAGAGAGAGAGAGAGAGAGAAAGCAAGCAGGGGAGCGACAGAGAGAGAATCCCAAGCAGTGGGACTCACTCCCACCAACCATCTCATGACCTGAGCCAAAACCAAGAGTCAACCGACTGAGTAGTTTAGGTGCCCCAAAATTCCCTTCTTCAATCCATCTTTTTATGCAGCCACTCAAATTATCTTTCCAAAACACAGAAATGCTTGTTACTTCACTCACTCAAAATTCAGTGCCTCAGAATATTAGTCAAATCCCTAACTATGGCATTTCAAATATCCTACAATCTATCTTCAAACACTGTTTCAGTTAGAGCACGTCCATCTTCCTCAATTAACCCTTTGCTCCAACCCACACGGACTGGCTACTGAATGAACACACCAGCCTATTTCAGTGCTCCACATCTTTGCTTAGAATAGTTCTTCAACCAATAATAAGCACTATCCAGCTGTGATTTTTTGAAATCCTTTCCAGACTTTTTTTTTTCATTTTTTTAAATGCTTATTTATTTATTTTGAGAGAGACAGTGTCAGCAGTGGGAAGGGGCAGAGACAGTGGAGAGAGAATCCCAAGCAGGCCTCCCGCTGACAGCACAGAGCTTAACACAGGTCTCCATGCCGCGAACAGTGAGATCGTGACCTGAGTCAAAATCAAGAGCTTGACGCTTAACCCACTGAGCCACCCAGGAGCCCCTCCTTCCCAGATTTTAATATCCAACTCAAATGCCATCCTCCACTAAGACTCTGATCCTTTCCCTCCAGTGAAAACAAATCTGTCCTTTCCATAGTGTTGTCACAACACGCTATTTCACCTCATTTTAGCAACGATTCTATCCTGTCTAGGCTCTTAGGTGTCTACATGTATAACTTTCTCATTGGTTAAAGTGGTTGAACTTATTCATTCTACTCTCATTAACTGAGTATTATGCTTTGCACAAACTAAGCATTCAGGAAATACCCGCTGAATAAATAGGTAAGCCTCTTCATTTACAAAGAAGGGGGAAAAAAGGTAGAGATTAAGCAACTTGCCAAAAACCAGACATCTACTTAAATGCAGAATTTTTAAAAATTAGAACCTAAATCTTCGGTTTAGCTGACTTTACTCTGTCCATACTAAGTAAGATAAAACAGGTGAAATTTCTCACTCCCTAACAACAAAACGCCACCGGCTTTATTTCAAAAATGTTTCTTCTATTCACTTCGCAAATATGTTGCATTGACCCGTGCGCCAAAGTGAAGAAGCACAAATTCTTAAGTCCCAAGTTAGTAATGTTTAACTTCCAAATGGTGCCTAAATGCATTTCAAAGCCTCATGAGCAAGTGGGATAAACTTCAACAGCCGAACTGCATTCTTTTCTCTGAAGAAACGTCGGAGGAGAAATTGAACCTTGGAATGCCTACAAGGCTGTAAACACCCACAGCCCACAGCCTCGCCTTGAAATGACAGGCGAAGGAGAAGCTAGCAGCCAAAGCCCCTCAGAGCGGGCAGCCGTCCTTCTTCGAGACCCAGAAAGTAAGTGGACGTATGAAAGAAGGGGTAGCTCTGGACTGAAATACCGAAGGCAGAGTCTCCTCGGCATCCTCTTTGCCCCACCGCAACGGCCTTAGTGTAAGGCCCCGAAGCCCGCGGGCAGGGCTCGACTGCGGGTGCAGTCCCGGAGCCCCCGCCCTAGGGACTCGCTGACTCTAGCTTTCTCAGGACCGTCTTGTTCCCAAGCCCCGGCCCCCAAAACCAAGCAAATGAGCCGAAACACCGGCCCCAAAACGCCTCGAGGGGAAGGGCCGAAGCCGTAGGGCTTCAGACCGGCCGCTCCCGGGCCCGCCAGATAAGGGAGGGGTGCCCAAGGGGGGGGCGGTTTCCCTGTCCTCTCCTGAGTCGAACTCGGCCCGAGCCCCCGAGGGACCGGTACTGGCTCCCTCCCTCTCGGCGACCACCTAGCTGTGCGGCTGTGGCCTGGCCCAGCCCGGAGCTCACCTCCCCGTCCCGGGCAGCCTGCTAGCCGTCAGTCGGTCCCGAATTCCGTCCACACACAGCGTCTTCCGGCTCCCGCCGGAAGCAGCGGCAGCGCGGGACAGGAAGTTTGGCCGGCCCCCAAGGCTCACACCCACTCGCCGCCCCAGGCTGGACAGCTGCCGCCCCGCGTGGGAGTCTCCCCAAGGCGTTGATGGAGGCCTGGGGCCGGGCTGTCCGCGCCGGGCTGAGCCCCCGGACGCCAGGAGGTCTCTCGCTTCCTATTCATTCCCGACATTGGGGCCCCGTGGTCTACGAAACCCGAGAAATGGGGTCAGTTCGTGCCAGCCGTGACGTCACTGCTTCCTTGCAGCAACAGAAGGGGTAGTTTTTCCTGTCAGCTGAGACCAGAACTAGTTACGACGGAGGCAAGCGAGGAAGAGAGCCCTACTTAAACATTTATCAGTGAAGAGGATCTCAAAGCTTCACTGACTGAGAAGGGAACTTGCAGAATCAGATTCTGCATTGCATACGGGACGGGGTAAGAATTGAGACTCAGGTGTATAACTTTTTTGGTAATATGAATTCTCCAGAGTCTGGGTTCCCTGTGTTGGGATGGAAAGAGCTCTCGGATATCCACACCGCGGACTAGAACACTTGAGTTCCAGGCTGGATGCCACCACGTGTTAGAGCTTAATGGGGTTGACAGACTTTTCAAATTCTTAATTTTTGAATACTTGCTGTGTGCCAAAGGACGAGGAACTCAAGATCGTGGCAGTGGGAATTAAAGGAGTTCTCTAAGAAGGGTATTCTCAAGGTTAAACACAAGCCTTGATTTTATAACAGGTATCTGAATGGGTGAGAGAGTAGTAGTTTGGGTGCACAAACAATGGTGATTTAAAAACAAAGTAGAAACATGTAAGAGAAAGGTAATTCCACTTTAGATAAACAGAGTTTATCCCAGGTGTCAAAAGGATATTTTACTTGGAGGTCCCCAGCTCAAGTAAAAGGTCAGAAATAGAGGTGTAGATTTGGGAGTTATCAACATACAGACCTTTCTGGAGACGAAACAGTCCAGGAAAGGTATATAAAACAAGAAAGAGAACACTGAGGTCAACTGGAGTGATTGATTACTAACAAAATTTCAATCCACTTTCTACAAATGTTATAGACAAAAGTATATTGCAGGGTGTAAACAGGTGACCATAAACCAGCACAACACTTAGAAAAATATCCTCGATTTTATTCTTGTAAATGGTTGATTAAATTAATGAAACAAACCCTCTTATTTAGAGGTTCATTAATAGATCTTGAAACTCATGTTCAGAACCATTTGTTAATTTGTTCAGTCAGTCCTGTCATTTTCTTTTAAGTCCTGTCATTTGCTAAAACTGCCTTTGTTGTCTTAATCTTTCTAATCACCTAGGACTTCAAGTGATGTTTATATCTATTTGCCCTCGAAATCTTTACACTATGTGACAGTGTGTGCCTGCTAACCTAAAACAAACATGCTTTTGTCAATATGAGTTTTTAGACTATACAGTAAATTATTTAGCAAAACACAAATAGATCATCCTCTAGTAAAACTACTGTCTCCATCGACCTAACTGACCTCAGTTATTTATCTTCTCAACACAAAGCCTCTGCTCTGTATCCTAAAAACTGCTCCACAAGCTCTGGATTCCCCCAAAACCCCTACACACACACTGCCATCTCCATCTCCACATGGAAAGCCCATCCCAATTCTATTCTTACACCAAATTACAGTTCAAGAGTTATGTAAAGCATTTCCAGGTCAACGTATATTTACAATGTGTCTTCTCAAGCATTCTATATAATATTTCTTTTAATTTGAGAGAAAGAGAGGGAGAGAGAGAATCCCAAACAGGCTCCATGCTGTCAGCACACGATGCTGACACAGGGCTACATCTTATGAACCGGGAGATCGTGACCTGGGCCAAAATCAAGAGTCATATGCTTAATCAACTGAGCTACCCAGGCACCCCTCAAGCATTCTATTTTAAGTGAAAGTTATTAACTATAAAAATCTGTTTATTTTGTATGATCTGCTAAAGAGTTACATCAAATCTCTATGGGTTTCAGACTGTCTAATCAAAACATCATATGTCATATTGGTAAAGGAAAGAAAAATATGTCATGTTGACTTCAGTCTATTATTGTAAATACTCATGTTGGATACAGAGAACATATATGATATTGAAGATAAAGGAAAAAATGTTATCCAACTAGAAAATATTACCTATGATCACATTTTCAAATTAAAAGCTATCTGTACTCGGGGCACCTGGCTGGCTCAGTCAGTTAAGCATCCGACTTCAGCTCAGGTCCTGATCTCATGGCTTGTGGGTTTGAGCCCTGCGTTGATTCTGTGTCCCCCTCTCTCTCTGCCCCTCCCCACTCACACTCTGTCTCTATCTCTCAAAAATCAACATAAAAAAAAAAAGCTATTTGTAGTCTAAGATTTTTTTTTGTGAAATATCTTAAAAATCTTTGAGTAAAATGGAAAGAAATCTGTGTATTTCCTTGATGAAGATGCTTATACATATTACAAAGAGGTTTCTTCTGAAATGCAAACTATCTGCTTTCCGATGTTACCTCCTGTCATCATGGACTGGAATGCAACTAGAAAGAAAACAAACAAACTAGGTTATATGAAAACCTAAATGTCACTATCATACATGTTTATCAGTAGGTCCAACGCATCCAATTAATTTGAATAATTTCTTCAATTATTTTAATATTAACTATAGAAGGAAATTTTCATGAAGAGAACCTCAAGTGAAATATTGGCAAAGCCACTAAACTAACTCAATTTACATCTTAAAAATGTGTTTTTACCCAAACTAGAAATGTTTAATTGGTATCTACCTCAGTGTTCACTGTTTATAGAATCTGAAGACTAGAAGCAAATAAGTATGTGGATAAAATGCCAGCACAAACAATTTTTCAGTTACTATTAAAAATAATAGAAATCTAACCATAAAGTTTTACTAAGTAAAATATGCATCTGTTATGCCAGGAAAATGAGTAAATTTAAGTTGTTTAGTAAACATATTGACCAAATGTATTAAATATTTTTTCCTAAAAAGGTAAAAAAAAAAAAAACAACAGTTTGATCTAATCTCTTTCATTTTAAACAGACAAAAGAATGTTGAAATCTGTGTATGTTAGGGGAAAAAAAAAAACCCTAAATATTGAAAATCTGTTTAATATAATCTTATGATGTCTTAGAACGATTCAATCTGAAAAAGTTACCTAGAAGGTAAATGACTTTTGTGATACTTGTATTTTTTTCATAACTTGTTTCAAAACCAAAGAAATACTTATTTGATGACTTGAAATGTGAAAACAATACTTTCTTAAATACCATTAAGCTGAACTTTAATGGAGTTTGATTAACATATTTAAGTAAACCTGCAGGATGGGTTTACAGGAAAGAAATAAATGATTTAAAAAGAAAAAAAAAAACGAGGGAAGTAGAAGTAAAGGAAAAAAGGGAATATTTGTGCTAAGCTCATGCATATGATACATAAACCTATATTCATCTTACCTCCCATGTTTTCCAATCCATTTACCACAGTCTCTTTAATCTGTAAGTCAAAATAACCAAATATAGTATTCTTTAGACTTCATCATGTCTATTTAAATTTTTTTTTTCAAAGTTTTTATTTATTTTTGGGACAGAGAGAGACAGAGCATGAACGGGGGAGGGGCAGAGAGAGAGGGAGACACAGAATCCGAAACAGGCTCCAGGCTCCGAGCCATCAGCCCAGAGCCTGACGCGGGGCTCGAACTCACGGACCGCGAGATCGTGACCTGGCTGAAGTCGGACGCCTAACCGACTGCGCCACCCAGGCGCCCCTCATCATGTCTATTTAAAGTTGACCATTTGAACAACACGGGTTTGAACTGTGCAGGTCCATTTATACACAGATTTTTTTTTCAATAAATAAGTACTGTAAATGTATTTTCTCTTCCTTGTAACTTACTTAATAACATTTTTTCTTTAGCTTACTGTATTGTAAGAATCCAGTACAAATTACATATAACATACAAAATATGTGTTAGTCAACTGTTTATGTTATCAGTAAGGCTTCTGGTCAATAGTAGGCTACTCGTAGTTTTGGGGGAGTCAAAAGATACATGGGATTTTCAACTGCATGGAGGGTGTCAACACCCTTAACCCCTGAGGTGTTCAAGGTCAACTGTAATATTCTCCATGTTGGCAAAGGGCAGTAATACTATTTAGCACTTTCTGTCTAAAAATAGATATTCTTCATTTCATGGACATAGCACAGAAGTTTCCTATTGAAAGATTTTTAAAAATAAAATCTTCCTAAAAAAATAAAATCCTCTTTTCCCATTGTCTAATCTTCAATTGGCAACATCACAAGCTATCCCCTCTTTTCAGAAAACAAAGTATATAAACATAAGCACACGCACATGTAACTTTGCCTGTCATTTGCAAGTTTCAAGAACATCCCAGGTCAGTGTCTCTAGACCCCAGATGAATAACTCCTGATTTTCAGCCAGCAACCAAGAAATATATCAGGCTATCAGGGAGGGCAGGAAAGAAGTATAGTGGTGGTGAGATAGGGGTACAGGGAGGTGCTTAAAAGATTTTGAGGAAGCACAGCTTCTAGGGACACCCGGCTGGCTCTGTTGGTTAAGCTACCAACTTTGTCTCAGATCATTATCTAGTGGTTTGTGAGTTTGAGCCCTGCATCAGGCTCTCTGCTATCAGCATGGACCCTGCTTTGGATCTTCTGTCCTCCTCTCTCTCTCCTCTCTCTCTCTCTCTCTCTCTCTCTCTCTCTCTCTGCCCTCCTCTCTCCTCTCTCTCTCTCTCTCTCTGTCAAAATAAATAATAAACTTTAAGGAAAAGAAAGAAAAAAAGCACAGCTTCTAACACATAGTAGCATTCCATAAATATTTGTTAAATTAGTGAATATTAAAATTTGAAAAAAAACACACCTTTCTATCTTGTATTGTAATCTAAGAAAAGTAAAGGTTAATAAAATTTTAGATAAAGCGACTGACAGTAGAGGGTTTCTCAATTAGGAAGTTATACTCACTTGAGAGTAAACTTAATTTACAATATTCAGTGCAATTTTGTAGGAATTCCTATTACAAAGCTAATATGTTCACTATAATAAATTCAAATAACACAAAAGTATATAATTATGTCAATATCAATGATATTGATAAAAGAATAGAGGCAAGTTCTACCTTTAGCTTTCCTTCTTTAAACCACTGACTCAGCTGTAGAATGCCAGACTCAAATTTGTCCTTATAGTTTAACACCAGAAATCTTTCTCTGTAGTTGGGAAGAAAAGGATAATGATCAGAGACTATGGAGGGTGAAAGAGCTCAAAATCAAATCATTCCAGAACTCTAATATTTGTTAGTCTTTCAAACATCAGGACTTAATCACACAGAATCAGGCCAGATACAGTTTTAGGTGTAGTTACATGTGTAAGTGTAGCGGGCTTCTATTGTTTGGTCTGGCTAGCATTAAAACCCTGTTTGGTAATTAGCACTGTGATTTTACTTTGTGGGTAATATCCTTTCCCCACTCTCCTGTGACCAAAGCCAGGCCAGTCGGAGCCAGTATCAGCTTTGATAAAACTGAGAGGAAGAGAGCTTTCTCTTTTTGCTTGGGTTACTAACTTGGTAACATGTAAGACTAGAGATAACAGTCATCCTCTTGATCTGCTGCAAGAGAAGAGCTTGCAAAGGAACAGAGCCAACCCAAAAGAAAGCACAGCCCAAAGGTAGAGAAAAGCTTGGTGATGCCACTATCCAAACCTTATGTCCAGCCAATACTAATACCGGACTGCTCAGAAACGTGAGCCAATAAATTACCTTTGCACTTACACCAATGTGAGTTGAGTTTCTATCACTTGGGGAAAAAAAGACTTGCGAAAGATTGATAGAACCGATATGTTTTTTAGAAAATTTTTTGCCAGGGGGCGCCTGGGTGGCTCAGTCAGTTAAGCGTCCTACTTCAGCTCAGGTCATGATTTTGCAGTCTGTGGGTTTGAGCCCCGTGAAGGGCTCTGTACCGACAGCTCGGAGCCTGGAGCCTGCTTCTGATTCTGTGTCTCCCTCTCTGTCTACCCCTCCCCTGCTCATGTTCTGTCTCTGTCTCTCAAAAATAAATGTGAAAAAAAAAAAAGTTTTTTTGCCAGGACTCTAGTTAACAAAAACCTAAACACTGAAAAAAATGTCCATTTTCAAGTTTTACTTAATAAGGAAGAATTATATATGAAAAACACTACCATTTCATATACATCTATGATCTTTAAACTCATGAATCTGGTAATAAGGGGAAAAGGGTGGTCCATACCTTGTGATGTTTCTTTCTTTTTGGATTGCTTCTACAGCAGGGGGTAGTGGAGGAGGATAAGGCACATCTTTGTTGTACTGAGAAATCTGACCACACAGGATGATATGGCTGTTCTGATTCATCTGTTCAGGAAAAATTGATGATTATACCCTAAGATATATGCCTTTCCTATGTTTACTGATTTTATGGCTGCCTCAGCGAAAGCCTCCTTGACTATTGTAATTTAATCCTTCGGTGCCAATTAATTGATTTTGCTTTGAAGATTTACTCCTTATATGTATTTAAGAGTTTTAATTAGCTAGGAAACCAGTCCCTTCCAAAGGAACAGAGGTAATTGAGAGTTTGGTAATGCACAAAAGAATTACACCGGTATCATCATTGTTGTTGCTACTGGTAGTAGCAGCAGTAAAGTATTTCCTTGGATTTAAATAATTTAACCTTCGGGTGCCTGGCTCAGTGGGTTAAGCGTCCACCTTCAGCTCCAGTCATGATCTCGCGGTCCGTGAGTTCGAGCCCCACGTCATGCTCTGTGCTGAGAGCTCAGAGCCTGGAGCCTGCTTCTGATTCTGTGTCTCCCACTCTCTCTGCCCCTCCCCAACTCATGCTCTGTCTCTCTCACTCTCAAAAATGAATAAATGTTAAGAGAATTTTTAAATAATTTAACCTCAACTGCAATATATATATGTGTGTGTATGTGTGTGTGTGTGTGTGTGTGTGTGTGTGTGTGTGTGTATACAGAGTAAAGGACAATGCTGTGTTAATAGCTAATGTTGATATTTTATAACATTGTCAATAAAAATATGTAAATAACTGGGGCGCCTGGGTGGCTCAGTCGGTTGAGTGGCCGACTTCAGCTCAGGTCATGATCTCGCGGTCCGTGAGTTCGAGCCCCGCGTCGGGCCCTGTGCTGACAGCTCAGAGCCTGGAGCCTGCTTCAGATTCTGTGTCTCCCTCTCTCTGACCCTCCCCCGTTCATGCTCTGTCTCTCTCTGTCTCAAAAATAAATAAACGTTAAAAAAAATTTTTTTTAAAAACATGTAAATAACTATAATCTATGAAAATCGTTTCCCTACCCAAAGTCAGAGGCCATGGCTGTGAGTGAGTTAGTTGATGAGGAATTAGGGTCAAAACTTCATCACTTGAACAATACAACTGTAATTTTTTTTTTTAAGATTTTATCTTTAAGTAATCTCTAACACCCAATGTGGGGCTAGAACTCACAATCCCAAAATCAAGAATCCCGTGCCCGACCAACCAAGCCAGCTAGGCACACCTCCCTACAACTATAACTCTTGATAAAAATAAATTGCAGGTGAAAAATACAATACTGCTATCAAAGAACTGAAATTGATGCTCATATGCAAATCTGCAAGCAAACAGAAGTTGTTGTCAGCAAGCTCTTCTGCATCACTAAATTACAATACTGACCATTAACATTATTTCTCACAATAAACCCTACAATTCTATAGGTTTTTTTCGGTATCAGGTAAAAAGCACAGCAAATAAAATATAGCATTCAAATTTGTAACAAATTGGCAAACAACCTGACTTATCACTGTATCACTGATGTCACCACCAACATTGTCAAAGTAAACATCCACTCCAGCTGGACAAAATTCACGGAGCTGTTCTGCCACATTCCCCTTTTTATAATTAATTGCAGCATCAAAGCCCAGTTCTGAGGTCAGAAGGTGGCACTTCTCCTGTGTTCCACAAATTCCCACCACTCTGGAACAGCCCATCAAATGGCCAATCTAGGGGGGAGATTTTAAAAAAGTAAACAACTTTCCGTTGCTACATTTAAGTGTAAAAATGTGAGTATACAAGATATCACAAGTATATGAGCGTGTTCATCACAATTTAGGTTAGATTACAGGACTCTGGCTAAAAGTAATTTGAAACCAAAAGAATTAAGACCAGATATAATGCCACTGCTAAAAAACAAATTAAGATTGACTAAAATCAGACTTAGTCTGAATGTTAAAATCTCACAATTTAAAGCTGATTTCATAAAAGAAGTAGACTCAAAACATCACTAACTTGCAATTCAATATTTCTCAGGCCTATGATAAAATATTTTGTTTCAATAAAAACTGTTAGTCATAAAACAATATACTTTAAAATTCTATTATAATCTTTACTGTATTTCTAGAACCCAGTAAGTGCTCTCTTATTTGAAGATTCCTTTTAAAAATATGAGTTTGTCTTTTAATTCATGTCATGAAATTCCAGATAGGTACTCTATGGGTTTCTTCCTTATATTGATTAGAGCAATGCTCTAGCATTTACCATGTCTATTTCTGGTTAACAGAGAACAAGATACAAAAATCTACATTTTCCATATCGTTATGAAGAGAGTCTAAGCAAGTAATAACATCATTCCTACCAGAAATATATAAAATAATATTATAAATTTGTTCAGTTTTATATTTTAAATTATATACATGTATCCAGAAATTCAAGTTTTTAGAAAATCAAATAGTTCTCAGAAAGTTTACCTGCCCAGCCAAGGATCCACAAGCACCAGCAGCCCCACTAACAACCATTGTCTGATTAGATCCAGCAGTTATATGACCTTTCTCCTGTATCCCAATCCAGGAAGTCAAACCAGGCATACCTATAGCTCCAAGAAAGTATGAAAGGTGTCCATTCGCAAGTTGTGGGTCTACCTAAAATAAAATATCTAACTTTAAAAAATAATACTAGAAATTCCTATTTTAAATCAACAAGGCAGAGAAAAACCTGTTATGGATTGAGCTGTGTTCCCCCAGATTCTGATGTTGAGACCTACCCCTTAATATAACTCTATTTGGACACAGGGCCTTTAAGGAGATAATCATGGTTAAATGAGGTCATCAGGGAGGGGCCCTAATCCAACAGAACTTGCATCCTTATGAGAAAAGGAAGAGACACCAGAGGTCTTTCTCTGCACGTACACAGAAGAAAGGCTAATGCCCTGTGAGGACACAGCACAAAGGCAGCCAACTACAAGTCAGGAAGAAAGACTTCACTACAAACCAAATTTTCCATCACCTAGATCTCAGACTGTGAGAAAATAAATTTCTGTCATTTAAGCCCCCAGTCTATGGTATTTTGTAATGGCATTCCAAGCAGATTTTAATAAACAACCTGATATGGTTTCTAGAACAGTGAACCATTCTTCAGTCTTGTGAAAATTCTATAATTTACTTGTACAAAGTAAAAAATAAGTATTACTTCTCTTTATAGTAAAAAACAAAAACTTTAAAGAATTCTACATGAAAGACACTTATCATTCTTTCTTATCAATGCCACCAAGTATATTTAAAAAAAAGAAAGAAAGAAACACTTAAGGGGAAAACACTAGGCAAAGTAGGAAGGTTTTAAAACCTCTGAGCAATTCCAAGGGGCCTGGGTGGCTCAGTCAGTTGGGCATCTGGCTCTTGATTTCAGCTTATATCATGATCTCATGGTTCGTGAGATAGAGCCCCTGCTTTGGGCTCTGGGTTGTCAGTGCGGATCCTGCTTGGGATTCTCTTGCTCACTCTCTCAAAAATACGTAAAGAAGCTTTTTCAAAGAAAGAAGATTCACCACATTAATTTGATTTGTAGTTAAACTGCCATAAACAAAATGGCAGTTTGTATTCAGCAGTCTTAAATGGCTGTCAGATCTAGTGTGTACATAAAGGCAATCAAGGTATTAAAGTCAACAATACTTAGGTCTACAGTACACAAAAATATATCATGTAGGTAATATTTATTAGTAAATCCAATATAGAAACTTTGGGAGTCAGGTTTGTGTTTAGCAAATATCCTTTCTCCATCCCTTCTGAATTCCTTTTCATTTCTAATAACTGTGCTGAAAGCATTCTGAAGCTCTCCTCAGCTGCCCCATTTCCCTCCATAGTAAAATGACGGGGAAAAACCAGAACCTGCTGAATATTTCTTCCTGCTAAGAAGTTTCTTGTTAAATATATTTTACTGGTATCATTAAGTTGAAAACTATTGTATAACATCTCCCACATATCGTTTGTATTTTAACAGTCACCTTTAACTGATTATAAGAATTCATAATAACAGGGCTGCCCAGGTGGTTCAGATGGCTAGGTATCCAAGTCTTGATTTCAGTTCAGGTCATGATCTCATGCATGGTTCGTGAGATCTCTCTCCTCACCCCCCTTGCACCCTCTCTCTCTCTCTCAAAATAAAAAACTTAAAAAAAAAAAGAATTTCTAGGGGGCACCTGGGTGGCGCAGTCGGTTAAGCGTCCGACTTCAGCCAGGTCACGATCTCGCGGTCCGGGAGTTCGAGCCCCGCGTCGGGCTCTGGGCTGATGGCTCAGAGCCTGGAGCCTGTTTCCGATTCTGTGTCTCCCTCTCTCTCTGCCCCTCCCCCGTTCATGCTCTGTCTCTCTCTGTCCCAAAAATAAATAAACGTTGAAAAAAAAATTAAAAAAAAAATTTCTAATAATGAAAAATACTAAAATTTTATAAAGCTTTTTGGAAAGCGTTAGTCATATTTATCATAGCACTTAATTTCCACATTCAGTTGTGAAAGAGCTACTATTTTCATCTTGCACATGAGGAAACTAAGGTTCAGAGACATAAAATAACTTCCCTGATGACATAAATTGGGTTGCATTACATGAAGCTGCCAGGTTTTATAGGTCAATACAGACAAGTATTGGTAATTTCACATAATTCAACTAACAACAGACACTGAACTCAGGACTTTTGATACAAAATGGAATTTTAAGCACAAACCAAATGAGTTTAAGTCAAATGGCAATTTCGTAGGAAACTTTAAAGCATACAACTATAAGAGAACTTCTGGCTCCCTTGGTATAAATTATTTTTTGATGCTTACAATTCAGGTGTTATTTTATATATGTAAAATTCAAGAAATAAATTAAATATGAAAAACAACACTATTCACTAATAATCTAAGAACTGTCATATAGTTATGGCCAACAGTGGAAAAGAAACAAAGGTTTTCCACATTTTAGCAGCCATCTAAAAGAAAATGTATGCTTTTATTTTTTTTTCTCTGATAACACACTGAACCGAATGCCAAATGCACAATGATTTATAGGGAGGGGAAGACCCAGATAGTAGAACCTTGGATTGTGAGTAACTTGTTCTGCGAGTGTTACACAAGACAAGTAAACATTTCTAAAAAATTTTATTTGACTTGATAAACGAGCGATGTCTTGCAACAGGAGTACTTCATGAAGTCAAATGTCACACGATCACAACTAAGCCAACGATTCTTGAAATTCCCTTTGATATACGACTGCTATGGATTACAAGCCTGTTTCTGGAACGAATTATGCTCACAAACCAAGGTTTTACTGTACTGTATATTATACATCACCTTCTCAAGGCTGTTTCCATTCAGAATAACCTTGGTTTGCCAGGGCCAATAGAAAGAAGTCACAAAATCGCCTTTAGTAAAATGTACGTGTTTGCTTTCTTCTACAATCCCAATACCTCCACCATCAACCACTTGAGACAGCTGCCAAGGTGTTATATAATCACTGCCAGTGTCTTCATTCATTCTGCAACGCTAAAAGAAGAAAATGTTGATGAGGATAATTCTGCCTGATAATACCGGCCAGTTTGTTAATTTATTGGGTGACTAAAAGAAAGGTATATAGTCAGTAATGTTAAGTAAAGTGTTAAACAAATTAAATTTATCTTAATTTCTATCTTCTTTTCAGTTATTCTTTATCTTTAAAAAAAAATGTATCCCCTCTCTAACAAGTAAAGAAGTATAATTAGAGGGGCGCCTGGGTGGCTTAGTCCATTAAGAATCTGACTTTAGCTCAGGTCATGATCTTGCAGTCCATGGGTTTGAGCCCCACATCGGGCTCTGTGCTGACAGCTCAGAGCCTGGAGCCTGCTTCAGATTCTGCCTCTCTCTCTCTCTGTCCTTCCCCTGCTTGCACTCTCTCTCTCTCTCTCAAAAAAGAAATAAACATCAAAATTTATTTTATTATTTTTAATTTTTTTTTAACGATTATTCATTTTTGAGAGACAGAGTGCGAGTGGGGGAGGGGAAGAGAGAGACAGAGACACAGAATCCAAAGCAGGCTCCAGGCTCCAAGCTGTCAGTACAGCCCGATGCAGGGCTTGAACTCACTGACCACGAGATCATGACCTGAGATGAAGTCGGACGCTTAACCAACTGAGCCACCCAGGTGTCCCCGCCCCCCAAATTTTTTAAAATAAATTTAAAAAATAAGTACAATTAGAAAGGACTTTAAGTATGGTCTAATATCAGATTGTGGTAATGGTTAAACAACTGTGTAAACAGACTAAAAACCGCCGAATTGTACACTTTATTTTTTGAAAATGTATTTATTTAGTAATCTCTACATCCAAACTGGGGCTCAAACTCATGGCCCTGAGATCGGGAGTTATATGCTCTTTTTGGGGCACCTGTGTGGCTCAGTCGGTTAAGTGTCCAGAGCCTCTGTCAGCACAGAGCCCACTTAAGATCCTCTGTCTCCCTCTCTTTCTGCCCCTCCCCCACTCGTGAGTGTGTACGTGCACACACACACTCACTCTCTCTCTCAAACATTTAAAAAAAAAAAAGAGTCACATGCTCTTCCAACTGAGCCAGCCAGGCACCCTGAATTGTATAGTTTAAATGTATAAATTGTATGATATGTGATAATATTCCAACAAAGCTGTTAAAATTTTTAAACAAATTTAATATTACATTATGCTAGCAAAAATAATGTGTCAATGGTTTCAGTGGATTGTGGTGCATTAGCTACACTTAACATGTTGCTGTTATAAAACTGTCCAATTTTTATAGAAAGCAAACTACCAACATAGAGACTGTAATATTATTCATTTATTTTGGCCTAGCAATTCTGCTTCCCCAATGGAAATAACCCAAAAGAAATGAAACAATTTTTACACGGTTGTTCATCACAGCTTCAGGCCAAGCCCTACATCATACCCCATAACTTTGGATGGATGTTCTCTTCTACTACAAAGGCAAAATGTCACAATGGCACCACATCTTTCCATGGGAATAGAGCTAAAGATTTCTCTGGGAAGTAATCAAGGCTCTCTTCCTCTCTGTGGCTCACTCTTGCCCACTTATGAAAGCCAAGACGTAGAGGCCTACAGTGTGGTCCAGGAGATAGAAAAGATAGACGGCTCCTTGACTATGTGGGTTCAGTTCACCGGGGTAAATGACCAAACAGGGAATTGAGGGAGAAGCTTCTATGAGAATATACTAACTACACTTCTGCTAGTGTGCCCCTCCAAGTATTCTTGGAAAGCAAGTGCAGCAGCCACTGAATACTGCCGGACCAAGGACCTGACTCTTAAATAAGGCTAACAGAGAAAGTACAAACAGTAATTCTCTATAGGTAAGCAAATGATGTGAACACAATCGAATGTTATATAACCACCAAAATAATATTTGGACTCGTTTGTCATATGAAAATATACATAAAGTCACTTAAATATAAAATAAAAAGAGTATAATACATTAAATATAACCATGGAAAATACTGTGTAAACATGGGGATTAAAATGAGTTATGAATTTGGATACGTTCTTTTTTTTTTTTTAAGAACAATGTCTAGTAAAAAGAACCAAAATTATTTTCTTCTCTCCTTCCTTTAATCAATACTTAATAAACGCCATGCCAGTCACTGGAAATACAGTGACAAATAAGACCTCTGTCTTCATAAGTTTACTTTTTATTAGGGAAGACAGGCATCTAAGAACTACACAGATCATTCTTCATTACAACCGGAAGAAATGCTGAAGATCAAGGTACTTTTTTGAGAAAATATAACAGAGAAGACGAGTCTGAGGGTGTAAGGCGACTTATCAAAGCAAATCTTTTTTTTTTTTTTTAATTTTTTTTTTTTTCAACGTTTATTTATTTTTGGGACAGAGAGAGACAGAGCATGAATGGGGGAGGGGCAGAGAGAGAGGGAGACACAGAATCGGAAACAGGCTCCAGGCTCCAAGCCATCAGCCCAGAGCCCGACGCGGGGCTCGAACTCCCGGACCGCGAGATCGTGACCTGGCTGAAGTCGGACGCTTAACCGACTGCGCCACCCAGGCGCCCCCAAAGCAAATCTTTTTAATGCAGGCTTTAAGAGAGTAATAGGGACTGGGCAGGTAACAGGAAAGGAGCGGGAGGGAGACAGAGGGACAACATGTATAAAGGCTTGTTTTAATTGTACTCAGGATTTTGTTGTAGTCAAGTATGGAAGAACAACAGACACAGAGACACCTGCCTTGAAAGAAGTTTAAAGTGCCTGGGTGGCTCAGTTGGTTAAGCATCTGACTTCGGTCACGATGCTCAGGTCATGATCTCACAGTTCATGAGTTACAGCCCCGCTTCGGGTGAGCTCGAGCCCTGCACTGGGTGAGCCCCACTTCCCCCACTCTCTCTCTCCCTCCTCCTCTCTCTCTCTGCCCCTTGTGGAATTCTGTTTCTCTCTCTGCTCCTCACTCATTTGCACCCTCTCTCTCAAAAAAAAAATAAAAATAAAAAACAAAAATACAAGTATTATAAAAAAGAAGAGAGTTTATTACTTACAAGTCCCAAGAGGAGGAGCACACCATACCACACAGGGCCACAGGGGGAAGCACCAGAGTTAGGAAGAAAAAACAGCAACAGAAGAGCATGGCCCAGAGTCTTTATTATGGTTTCAGGGGGAAGAAATGGACAAGACAGGGTAGGGAAATTTGAGTAAGTTTAGGAGGAGACAGCTTGAATAATTTCAGTGGGATCTGGCTTAGAGGGGTGGTCCCTAGTTGTCTGGTACCAGGCCCTGGGGTGATTTGGGGCAGGGAAAATCACCTGTGTGAGTTAGATGAAGGAGGCAGTTTGGTGTGTTCCAGGCAAGTTGTTTGTTATCTCTAAAATATGCTGGGAGGAGCTGTCTCTCCAGGATTAGGAAAGCTCCTAAGATATGAAAGCATTAAAAAATACAGCAAAGGAAAAACATGATCAATATAAGGTTTGAGCAAAAAAGGCACCGGTGTGTTACACAAGAAAGAGGCCCAGTGAGGCCAGCATCCAAGAGGAAGAAGTAAAATAGGATATAGCAAGGCTGGGCAGGCAAACAGCAACCAGACTATGTAGCATCTTAGACCATGCCCAAAATGTTAGTCTTTATCTCAAGACTAAAAGAAAGCCATTAGACATAAAGGTGACGTGATTAGTTGTTATTATACAACTACCATTTCTGGCTGCAGTGTGGAAGACAGTCTAAGGGGGCGAAGAGTGTTTGCAAGGATACTCCATTAGGAGAAAAAGAAACAATGATGACTCAGACTGAATACACGTCCTTGAAGTTTACTGAGAAGTGGACTGAACTGAGATGTACTTAGGAAGGAGGATCCACAGGACCTGAGACTGACATACAGAATGAACACAGAGAACGAAGAGACGGTCTCAAGAAAAACTCAGTGCTTTGTAGCATGAAATGAGTGGACAGAGGAGCTATATACTCCCCTGGAGGAAAAAGAGGTTTTTTGTTGTTATTTTGAAGTTGGGGGTGTTTAGAAGTGAAGATCATGAATCCAGTTCATGTCATAATCTTAATTGTTTCATCATCTCTCCACCCCTAAAATCCTTGGGTCATGAATTTATCTCACTATAAGTCTCTCAGAGGGAATTCTGCTGAACAGGAAGTTTGTTCCAACTTCGAGAATCCTGTGAAAAACACATCCTTTCTGCTTGTTTTCAACTATTCCTTTTTGACTGTTCTGTTTCATTTTTAAAACCCTTCTAACCCTGAACCTTGGTTTTATTTTGGTAAATTGTGTTCTCTTAATTTACTTTGTATTTATTATCCTGGACTTAAGTGATACGCTTTACATTTTGTTCATCAGGGCATATGTAATCCTTAGATGCCCTGAGCTATGTCTTATTTATACATTGAAGTGTTGAAGTCTTAAGAACTCCACACCAATCATCATCAAGAATTGACTCTGAATACTAAATAGTGCACTGCCATTTTTCTCCTGAATTTGTGGTAATTATTCTCCTCATGTGATTTGCTCAGCACAGTCTAGAGTACTGAGGCTGATAACCTGACTGAGCTTGTCTTGGCTTCCACTGAAAGGTGGAGCATCTTTAGACCTATGGGAAATCAATGCCCTAATTTATCCCTCAGTATCTATTTGTCTTTTGTCTCTTTAGAATGTTCTAGACCAGTCACCACTTCATTCCCCTAGCCCATAAAGAAAAATTTCTTGCTACCCTGGGAAGAATTTTGAATGAAGTCGTCAAACTGTTTTCCGTGGTAAGCATAATCAACTATGACTGGTGTTACTTGAAGACAGAGCCTGAATTACACTCCTGGATCAGAGGGAAGAGGAGCCTTCCCAAGGCTACAACTACCCTGGCAGAAAATTGGTATTGCCAATTGGGTCTCCACTGTAAATGAAGCCTGAGAAGAGGTCAGCCAGGATTTTCTCTGTGCCCTACCAGGGCACTCTAAAAGCCAAAAGCAGGAAGCAAGCATATGTACAAGAACAGTAATATATAAAGAGATTCTAAATTGATTATTTGTCCCTTTGCCCAACTTTTCACAGGCTAATATAGACAAACTTTCTGCATATCAGCCATTATTATCTTTTATTTCTATCGCAAATTTGTCTAAGTTTGCCATTGATCTTTTGATTTCGTACATCCTGTTTTATTATGTTTTACAAAATACAATGTTTTTAAAAATAGGTCTATTTATCAATCATGTTCTTTCCTATTAGCTGGGTTTGCTGTCATTCTTACAAAGTCTTTCCCCAACATCATTCGATTGTTTATCCATGTTTTTTCTAAAAATTTTTATAGTTTCACTTAAAAAATTTTTTTTATTATCTGTTGGAATTTATTCTGGTATAGGGGTTGAGCTAAGAATGTAATTTTTGCCCCAAAGTACATAGTCAACTAACTGATCCAACCCAGTTGGATTGAATAAGCTATCCTGATTTTCTTTTAACTTTTTTTTACATAAATAAAGACTCAAAGGAAGCTGTAAAACTAGTACAAAGAACAGAAATTAATGAAATAGACAACAGGAAAACAATACAGAAAAATCAACAAAACCAAAAGTTGGTCCTTTGAAAAATTAACAAAATTGACATAGTTTTAGCTAAACTGAAGCTTATTTTAGCTTATTGTTTATTTTTTTTTTTAATTTTTTTTTCAACGTTTATTTATTTTTGGGACAGAGAGAGACAGAGCATGAACGGGGCAGGGGCAGAGAGAGAGGGAGACACAGAATCGGAAACAGGCTCCAGGCTCCGAGCCATCAGCCCAGAGCCTGACGCGGGGCTCGAACTCACGGACCACGAGATCGTGACCTGACTGAAGTCGGACGCTTAACCGACTGCGCCACCCAGGCGCCCCTAGCTTATTGTTTATTAAGAGAAAAATAAACAAGACTTAAATTACTAAAATCAGGAATAAAAGAAAGGGCATTACTACCTATCTTTCAGAAATAAAAAAGGATTACAAGGAAATACTAAGAACCGATGGCAATAGATTACACAACTTAGATGAAATGGGCAAATTCCCAGAAAAACACAAACTACAAAAGCCAACTCAAAAAGGAATAGAAAAGCCTAGTAGACCTACAACAAATAAAGACATTGAATTAGTCATTTAAAAACTCTCCAAAAAGAAAAACCCAGGCCAGATAGCTTTACTGGTGAATTCTACCAATCTTTGAAAGAAGAATACCAATTCTTCACAAACTCTTCCAAAAACAGATGAGGAGGGAACACTTCCCAACCCATTCTGAGGCCCAGAGTACCCTGATACCAAAATCAGGCAAACACATCACAAGGAAACAATAGATGATGAATATAGTCTCACAGCTTTATGGATGCAAAAAACCTCAAGAAAATAGTAGCAAACTAAATCCAACAACGTATCAAAGGAAACACACCAGGACCAAGAATGCAAGATGGATTTAACATCTGAAAATTAATTAATATAACAAACCATAAATAGACTAAAAAACAAAGACCACATGATCATCTCAATAGAAGCAGAAAATGCACATGACAAAATCTAAAACTGCTTCTGGGGGGAGAGAATAATGGGGATTTTATTATTTAAAGGGCAGAGTTTCTGTTTAGGACGATGAAAAAGTACTGGATATGGAAAGTGTGTAACAGCTGCACAACACCGAATGCTCTTAATGCCACTGAATCATACACTTAAAAATGGTTAAAATGGCATACTGTTAGATCTACTTTATCACAATAAAAAAAACCCAACACCTCTTTATGATAAATATACTCAACAAATCAGAAACCAAACCAGGAATAAGACGAAATCTCCTCAACCTGACAAAAGGCATCTACATCCCACATATTTAATGGTGAAAGATTGAATGCTTTCCCCTTAAGATCAAGAACAAGACAAAAATGTTCACTCTCACCGCTTCTATATAACAATGTACTAGAGGTTCGAATCAGGCAGGCAAATAACATAAAAAGCATTCATACAGGAAAAGAAGAAAAAACTATCTCTCTCTTTTTTAATGTTTATTTACTTATTTGGGGGGGGGAGCACGAGCACATGCACAAGCAGGGGAGGGGCACAGAGAAAGGGAGAGAAAGAGAATCCCAAGCAGACTCCACGCGGAACCAGATGTGGGGCTCAAACTCACAACCATGAGATCATGACCTGAGCCAAAATCAAGAGCTGGTTGCTTAACCAACTGAGCCACCCCAGTGCCCGCAAATCTATCTGTCTTTATAGAGACTAAGTCCATGTGCCTAAGGGCTTCTCAACTGTAGTCCTTCACAATATCTTTCAATAAATCTTCTTTATCTAAAAATAGCGTAAGTGAGTCTGTTCCTTCAAAAAGAAACCAACTAGAATAAAGGTCTTATTCAGAGCCTGCCTTGTAAACTAGATCAATCTGAGAGAACTTCCAAGCCTAATTCACTATGTTATTTACAACCGGGAAGTGATCTGGACATTTGAAAGAATCGGATTAACATGTACTACTATGATGAAAACATTTCTTCTACAACATTCCTCCACAACACAAGTGAATAGAAACAAAGACAACCTGTAATTCCCAGGCATCAAGATATAATTGCTCAAATTATTTATTAATCATGAGGATTGCACAATGAAATTCAGATGCAACATAAAAAATATGAAAATACAATTAATCTTCACCAAGTCACAAAATCCTGATTCTTACCATGTAAGGATCCACAGAAAGATAAAGAGTTCTCACTTGTACTTGTCCTTCATTGATATTATCTGGTAAATTTACTTCTTCTATTCGGAAATTTTCTGCCACTGGATTACCATTTTTTCCTAAAATATTAAGGAAAATATAAAATCAAAAAGTCACTTTCTTATGTAATTATTTCTCTTTTTTTAAATGTATGTCCTTGTGATTTTTTTTTTTTTACTGTTTATTTATTTTTGAGAGAGAGAAACAGACAGACAGAGCGTGAGTAGGGGAGGGACAGAGAGGGAGACAGAATCCAAAGCAGGCTCCAGGCTCTGCACTCACAGCAGAGAGCCAGATGCAGGGCTCGGACTCACAAGCCATGAGATCATGACGTGAGCCAAAGTGTATTTATTATTCTTTAAAAGGTAACTCTAGGATTCAGCGAACTCCCTTTTAATACAGACATGAATAAATCTATATTGTTCTGTAATTTTTCTATAACTCAGCATAAATTCTTCAAATAGTTTCAGTTGCTCTTTATCTTCTCCAAGAAGCTCCTATAAAATATTGCCATCAACTTCAAAATTCCTTTTTAAAGATTATTACAGGTAAATCACCTCATCTGTTTTAAAATTGTAAGATTTCAAAAAGTAAAAACTCACAGCCATCTTTTTTAATTATGAAAATCAAATTTTACAACATAACAGAAACACATCAGCCAAAATAAATAGTTATGTAAACTTTCCTTCCTCATCTTAAGAAGAAATGGAAACTGGAATGTAATTTTTAAAATTTTTTTACAGAGAAAAAGTACGAGTGGGGAAGAGGCAGAGATAGAGGGAGACAGAGAGAAAATCCCAAGCAGGCCCCATGATGCCAGCATAGAGCCTGACACAGGGCTCAAACTCACAATATGTGAGATCATGACCTGAGCAAAAATCAAGAGTTGGATGCTTAACTGACTGAGCCACCAGATGCCCTCTCTTTTTTTTTTTTTTGAGAGAGAGAGAGAGCGTGTGCAAATGGAGCAGAGGGAGAGAGAAGGATAATCCCAAGCAGCTCCACACTCAGCACTGAGCCTGACTCTGGGCTCGACCCCATGACCCTAGAATCATGACCTGAGCTGAAGTCAAGAGTAGGACAATCAACCGACTGAGCCACCCAGGCACCCCATAATTTTTTTTTTCCAAAATAAAATTTAACTTTATGAGATGACTCCGAATGTACTAGTGTCTTAGGAAAGTTTGATATGGGCCCGTGTCTGTATGTGACAGTGTTACATAGAATGGGACTCAAATGTCCAATTTGCTCATCAAATTTTTTTTGGTCAAAGCCATTTCCCAAATCCAATTTTAGATAGGTTATGTAGGAGAGTCAGAAGCTTCACTTTAATGCGATTTCTCTCCAAATGCGATATGCTGAATGAGGGAGAAGAGACCTAGCCCCAGCTTCTCTCATCTCCCATCAGGGTCAGGTGGCAGGCAGGGATTGTCTTGCTGCTAAGTTCTGCAGGAGGGGCTGCGTGCAGGCTGTTATCACTGGGCATCCCAGCTGAGGCCACCAGCATTCAGATAGGCATAGGCAGGCATTTGTGGACAAGGGATGCTGCAAGGTTACGAAAGCAACACCACCGGCGGAGATGGGGCTTGAGCTGGAGGGGCCCATGAGGATGAATGTAATTTTTTTAAAAAGTAAAGCCTTGGGGTGCCTGGCTGGCTCAGTTGGTGGAGAATGTGATTCTTGACCTCAGGGTTGTGAGTTCAAGCCCCAGGTTGGGTGTGGAGCCTACTTTAAAATAAAGTCTTGGGGGCGCCTGGGTGGCGCAGTCGGTTAAGCGTCCGACTTCAGCCAGGTCACGATCTCGCAGTCCGTGAGTTCGAGCCCCGCGTCAGGCTCTGGGCTGATGATGGCTCAGAGCCTGGAGCCAGTTTCCGATTCTGTGTCTCCCTCTCTCTCTGCCCCTCCCCCGTTCACGCTCTGTCTCTCTCTGTCCCAAAAATAAATAAACGTTGAAAAAAAAAATTAAAAAAATAAAAAAATAAATAAAGTCTTGAAAATTAGGAAATTAGAAAATTTGAAATATAGAAAGAAAAATTTGTAAGCAGAAAATGTCATCGAAGTGTATTCTTACTCAGTTATGTTAACATAAGCAAACTTCCTATTGATTGAGTCATCAAATGTCTAAGGTGGAAAAAGAATAAACACTTTAATCTAACATCTCACTTTTCTAAAATGGAAGTCAGAAAAGGTAAGGGGCTGGGGGGAAGAAGGTAAGTGATTTTTCTAAGCCACACGGTGAGTAAACAGTAAAACCAAAGCAGCATGGGCCCAAACCTCTCAGGTTATTTTCAGACCTAAGTTTCTATGATTCAGGTTAGATGTCAGCACAGACATAGGTCAGTGTTTTTCACATAGAACAGAAAGACAAATTTTAAGAATCAACAATACATACTGCAAGTAAAAAACAAAAGCCATTATATTTGTACTGTAATATTTTTTAAGTTTATTTATTTTGAGAAAGAGAGAGTCCAAGTGGGGGCAGAGAAAGAGCAGGGAGAGACAGAGAGAGAAACAGACAGAGAATCCCAAGCAGGCTCTACACTGTCAGCACAGACCCCAATGCAGGGCTCGATCTCATAACCGTGAAATCATGACTTGAGCCAAAATCAAGAGTCAAGATGCTTAACCAAATGAGTCACCCAGGTGCCCTGGGTAATATAGCATTTTAAGTACAATAATTCTAAAATACCTTTTTTCTTCAACAGATAGCCTTGATAAGTGATCACTTAAAAAACTGAATACTATATTATTTAAAGAGTTTCTTCCAATATCTCTACTAGGGTTAATATCTTCCTACCTTAATTTACCACATTAACTATTACTTTTTGTTCCTTCATTTTCACTAATAATTATCAAAGACCAGGTCTTTGATACAAATACATACCAGGTCGGGAATTCAATACCACTCTTTGTATAATCATCACCTTGCTGCACAGTGGTCTCACAAGACTTCTGTATAGAGCAACTCCTATAAACAGAAAAGTTTTTAAATCACAAAGTTTTAAAATAGTCAACAATTAACAAAAACAAAGCACACTTATGATTCCGAACAAGGAGAGGAAAAAACCATCTTTGGGATCCAGAAAAGATGTAGTCTCCTGCCAGAGTTGGCCTCGTAAAGCAAATATGCAAAGAAAGACTAAATCCAATTACAATTTTTGACTAATAGGAACAAGATCAAAAGACTGAGTAAGACAAATGTTTTTGGCTTCATAATTCAGGCACATTCATTTTTATACCGTCCTGATTAAGCCTCCTACTGTGACTTGATTAAAAGAAAACATGATATATTCCTCCAGAGCTAGAAGTTAATCTAGTAGCAAAACAAAAACACTAGCTGTTTGAGATGTAACCAAATGTTCAACAATTCTTTTATTCATTGGTCAAAATGGAAATTACTTTAGTAGTTTTATTTATACAAAAGCAAAACATCAGTGGTAGCTGGCTCAGTCAGAAGAGCATGCAACTCTTGACCTTGGGGATGTGAGTTTGAGCTCCATGTTGAGTGGAGGGATTAAAAAAAAGAAAGAAAGAAAGAAAACTTAAAAAAAAAAAAAAGGTAAAACATTAAAAGCATTTTTAAATTCTCACCGTATAGGAAATTCTGAAATACAAAATAGCCAAAGAAGTAAAGGATCAGCTTATTCTGGGCTTACAATTTAAGCTAATGAAAGAAGCAAAATGAAATTCTGGTGTTGGCACTGTATCTCCTCATCTTCTATTAAGTATTATTATCCCCATTTTACAGATTTTATTTCATGCCATTGAATGCTGAAGAAACATTTGTTGCTAAATTCCTTTGTCTATGTAATGTCCTTTGATTGCTTCTTCAGGGTGTCATTTACCTCATTCTTCTATCCCCACCCTTCCACCCCACCCCCACCCCCGCCTCCCTATCCTTGACTGGTAGTTAGATCTAGAGATTCGATTTAGACACAGGTTGAATTTTTTAAGCAAGAATCTTTAAAGATGTTACTGTGTGCATCCTGTCCCCTCACATCAAGAAGTCCAAAATGTCTTGTAGGGCTAAACATATTTTTAAAAGGAAATTTTCTACTGAATCACCTTGTGTGTAAATTATGGAAGAATTAAAAAGCAAAATTTTCCATTTGATGCTGGGTCCAAAGATAACTGCCCCAGAGAGGTTATTAACAGCATCATAATTTTCAATCAAAGGAATTCTTCCCAAATAAGTTTCATATTTTGCCCTCTTCTCTGATTACTTTCTATGTGTGCTTTCTCTAAAATATGCACACTGTAGATTTGTCCAAATACTTTTTATCAGCATGAAAAGCACACCACTAAATTTCTCTCCCTCTGTATTAAATTAGAAATTTTTCAACTGTCAAACACTAGATTTAACTAAGGTAAGATAATTGCACAATATCCCTTGATAGCACAACAAACAACACATTTAAAGGATAAAGAATTGATTTGGTTACAAAATTAAAATCCTAAAATATGACACACCAAGTTCTAGATCTGAGAGGACAGGCGGTGGTGGTGTTAAATGCATCCCCAGTGAAGGAGTAGGGAGGACACTCAACTCTTTTTTGACTGATGTTAAGCGTACCATATTTGGTTGCTATGATATTAAATGGATTCCCAATTAGTGATAAGTAATATCCCAAAATAACACCAAATCAATGGTCAACTGAAAAATTCACTCCGGTGCTGCTCATAAAGACTGTGTTATCTGAGAATCTCCCTTGTAGCTTAGCATTAGAAAAGAGCACTGAACTAGGTAGAGCAGAGGACGAGTCCTGGTTCTAATCACGTGGGATCTTAGGAAACGCACTTCTCTCAGCAGGTTCTCTGAATGTTACTAAGTGCCAGGAACGGGGCTAAAGTTTTTATAATCATTGTCTCGAACCCCTTCTACCCAACAACCCTATGAGGATGGTACTGTCATCTGTCCCCATTTTTGTAGATGGAGAAAAGGAAGAGACAGGTCGAAGACCTTGCCCAAAAGAAAGACCAGAACCCACACTCAAACACAACACATAACCATTTCCATAACACGAGCTTCCTAACATGTTTAAAACAAACAAACAAACAAACAACTCTTCCCCATCCTGATCTTGTTCAATTATTCTGCCCAAATGGCTCTGCAGACCCCGGCCTTGTTATAAAAGGTGGAAATCTCTGGGATTTCCTCCACTCTTGCCGGCCTGTCGCTCCCTTTCCTTTGACTCTTCTGGTTTCCTCCTTCCTCTGCCCAAGTCTAACAGGTTGGGAGATTCCTGCCTGGCTCTTCCCTTCTCCCAGTGGCCTCACCTTCCTCTCTGGCTCCCACTACCAACCACTCACATGGACATTACTAAATATCTGCATCTACAGCCCAAATTTCAAACTGGCTTCCCAGATTGCAAGTGCCAAAGGGACAGGGATTTGTGTCTGTTTGTTCAATGATTCATGTTCACCCTCTGGCACATGACAGGTGCTCAATAAATATTTATTAAATGAACCTCCCAGATGCACCTTAAACACAATTACGTGCAAACTTAAGGTTGCTTACACCCAACATTAAAAAACAACAACAACCAAAAACGAACAAACAAAAGACCTGCCCCCGTTTCTTCTAGAGCATTCCCTAACCTAGTTGTGGTAGGGTCCCCCCTCCCTAAGGAAAAAAAAAAAAACAACCCTCAAGGTAACCTGGCTATGCGCGTAGGTGACCACAACCCTCATGACCTTGTAACATGAGACCACTTAATCAGACAGCATGTTTGTATCTATCACCACATGTGGGAGATTAAAAAAGTAGAAAATATGTAAAAAATTACACCGGGTGGCATTCGGAGCTCAGCTCTTCGGGTACGAGCCCAACTGAGCAGTGCCGGCAGGAATAAAGTTGCTTCCTGTTAAGAAAAGCCGTGGTGTCACGACTCTCTATGCGAGAACCCTGCTACATAGTGACCTAGGCAATAATGCCAGCCTCGAGGCAGCTCCGAGAGGAAGAGTGGAAGTCACCCCGGTCCCTAGATCCTCCCTCACCCGGAAGACCCAACTCAGCCTCGGGCTTGGCTGACCCAGCAGCCCCGGCGCCGGGCCCGTCTCGCGTCACTCACCAGCACGCAACTCGAGAGGAAACCGCCCGCTTTTCAGAGCTTGCGAACTGCAGACAGCGAGACCTCTGTCCTCCCACCCCACCACGCAGGCGCACCGCTAGACCTCTGCCCCACCCCCACCCCCACCCCCGCCTCCTCCCCGTCCCCTCCCCTCCCCCTCCCCTCCAGGAGCGGGGTTTTGCAGCTAAAGCGAGATCCTTGGGTTCCCACGTTCCCAGATCCCTGGGTTCTGGGAGAAGTGGGGAAGATGCGGAGTTTTAAACGATCGTCACGTGTCTGGGCAAGGTATATTAATCAGTTAAACAGGACTGGTGCTCTATGGCCGCCCATACTGGACCAAAAGAGCAAATCGTTCAGCCTTGACCATTGAGTTCACTTCCAGCAGTCCTTGAAGGAATTTAATTCATTGTATGGACTTCTCCGTAAGCCTCAGAGTGGAAAATTACAGCGAGACGGGGCCCATCAAGCCTACCCCTGGTTTTACAGACAAGGATACTGAGGCTCGGAGAGCTGATGTGATTGAACCACCTACTTTTTCGCTGGTTAAGGGCAATGCTGCGGTTAAAACCGCCTCTCCAGAGGCTGGGCTATGATCCCTTCCCCTACGAGGGGCTGCCTTTTCTTTCACACACACACACACACACACACACACAAATCCCAGCTTCCTCAAAGATGGATTACTTAGTGTTGAAAGAGGACTTCAACTGCTTCCTTTTTGATCTCAAACTTTGTAATTGATTAAATTCTTTCCAGCCTATCTCTTAACGCAGGCAAAAAATCCTGCAGGCAAAGCATCCCCTCAAGCAATAGACTGTCCTAAACCAGTAAGACCCTGAGTGACGCCAAGACATGACCCATTTGACCTTCACTGCCTACCTTCACTGCCTACCTGCACGTACCAGCGGTAGTGACCAAACCTGCTTTGTTTGGGACCCCTAGAGCCAGGTGCCCTTGCACTCCTGCCCCCCTGCTACAGTGTGGACTGATTTCTCAATTTCATTAATTATTAATTGCTTTTTGTGTTGAACTGGGTTGAGCAAGGCTTATTCCTAGGACAGCTTGGATCCCTGAGGATTTTAAACCCTAAGAGACCATCCTGAGAATTGCTATTTACATTGTATTCATGTCAGTGCTAATAGCTCAGCATATATGATGGTATTCGGTAGCTGAATGATGACTGGGGTAGTGAGCAAAGGGGTGAGAATCTTTCAACAGGTTGGAGATTCTGATAGAGTCATCTCTGAAATTTTTTACTTCTTTGAGAAAGCTTCAGGAAAGGACTAGAAGGATTATACTACCTTGCAAACTCTGTCTAGCAGGAGCTTATCACTTATCAGTCTCGTACAGGTAGATCTTCAATATCATTTTATTTTATTTTATTTTATTTTTTAGTATAACATTTTATCTTTATAACTTGAACCAACTGATGAAAAAGAAAATGCTCTAACAGATTAAAAGTAATAGCATAAAGTAATGATAGTTTAGAACTTGATCTTAAAGGAAACAGTCTTTCAAAGTAGAAAAGAAACTCTACAGTATTAGTTTTTACTGTCTCGATTCTGGAGCCTATGAATTCCTTGCAAAAAGTGTGATTTGTCTCCCCAGAATAAGTTCCCATTCCCCAAAATTCTTAATTATGAACTCATGAAAGGAGAGAAGCTTATCCAGAATCTACCTAGCTAAACCTCTCCCAAATTTCTGACCTCAGAAACTGTGTGAAATAACAATTGGTGTTATAAGCTAAGTTTTGGGGTAGTTGGTTAGGTAGCAATAGATAAAACGAATATGCCCACTTAAAGAGAATTAACACCCCTTAGAGAAATGGCTGATTCCAGGGCTGGGGCAGGTGAGCCTAGAACATCTTTTTGGTTGAAATGAAGGAAGTGATGAAAAAATGATGAGGCAGGGCGCCTGAGTGGCTCACTTGGTTCAGCATCAGCCTCTTGATTTCGGTTCAGGTCATGATCTCACGGTTCGTGGGATTGAGCCCCAAGTCAGGCTCCAGGCTGATAGCACAGAGCCTGCTTGGGATTCTCTCTCTCACTCTTTCTCTGCCCCTTCCCTGCTTGTGCCTCTCTTTCTCTCTCTCAAACTTAAAAAAAAAAGAAAAAAAATGATGAGGCATGTCACAGGGACACAGAAGCCAGCTTGAAGGGGATCCTACTGGCCAAATCTAGAACAACTTGAGCCCCAAAATAATTAAGTACAGTAATGACTTATAAACACTGAAGAAATAGAAATTCATGTATCTGTACCAATAATAAACAGAGAATGGAGACGTTTTGCTTACAATAGGATGTTGAGACCAACTAATAAAGGTAAAAGAGAGTCTTAGAGTTGGAAAATTGGCATTTTATAGTTTTCATAGTAAAGATTGAATCAGACGAGAATTATCAATGGATGCCAAATCTAAGAGGACTAAGATTCTACACCCATGCCAGTGGCAGGGGGGGTTCCCACACACACACCACAAAGCAATGCTCCAACACCAGCTGGTTGTCCTACAATTCAACTCAATTTTGATGCTATCTACCTGGAGACAGCATCAGATCCTACAGGTTAAGGGCTCAATCCTACAAGACTGCTTCCCGCCCCCCCCTCCCACCCCACACACACATACTTCAGATACCAATTGAAAGTCCAGGTTGTCACCTGTGCTCCTGACCAAATGTCTATAGATTAGAGGTTCTAACAACCCCCTCCTTGGGTTTGATTAATTTGCTAGAGTAGTTCACAGAACTCAGAAACACACTTTACTTACTAGATTACCAGTTTATTATAAAATGATATAACTCAAGAACAGCCATATGGAAGAGGTACATAGGGCAAAGTATGGGGAAAGGATGTGGAGCTTCCATGCCTTCTCCAAGCTCCACACTCTCCTTTCATCTCCACATGTTGACCAACCCAGAAGCTCCCCAAACCCCCATCCTTTTGGGTTTCTATGGAGGCTTCATTACAAAGGCATGATTGATTAAACCACTGGCCACTGCTGATTAAACTCGATCTCCAGCCCCTTTTCCCTCCCTGTTGGTAGGGTGGAGGGAAGACTCAAAGTTCAAACCCTCTAATCATTTGGTTGGTTGCCCTGGGTACCAGCACCCATCTTTAGGTTACCTAGGGTTTTCTAAAAGTTACATCATTTTTTCAAAAGTTTA
Source organism: Prionailurus bengalensis (assembly GCF_016509475.1). Lineage (NCBI taxonomy): Eukaryota > Metazoa > Chordata > Mammalia > Carnivora > Felidae > Prionailurus > Prionailurus bengalensis. The sequence goes on along the minus strand of NC_057355.1, from coordinate 119,703,886 downwards.
TGTATGTATGTATGTATTCTTAGTAATTTATTCATGCAACTTGAGGCTAGAACTCACAACCCTGAGATCAAGAGTGGCACACTCCACCAACTGAGCCATCCAGGCACCCCTAAAATTTGCCTCATTAACATAACAGAAGACACCTAGATCACTCTCATCACTTGGGAAGTTCCAAGGGTTTTAGGAACTCTGTGCCAGAAATGGAAGAAGACCAAATATCTATTCCTTATTATAAATCACAAAATAACAGAGACAATGTGTTAAGGAACAAGGTATTTGCTTGGTCCTAAAGTACAAAAATCAACAATAACTTGACCAAGTAATCAAAATTAACATCACCAGTGAAGGACAGATGGATATTGAATGGCTCTAGATATGATAAAGTATACTATAGTATATTTCAAAATATATGCTACAAAATACCATATTAGATGTAGAGTATGTGTACTCGATGTAGAAATGATCTAGGGGTGCCTCGGTGGCTCAGTCAGTTAAGCATCCGACTTTGGTTCAGGTCATGATCTCCACAGTCACTGGGTTTGAGCCCCCCGTTGAGCTCTGTGCTGACAGCTCAGAGCCTGGAGCCTGCTTCAGATTCTGTGTCTCTCTCTGCCCGTCCCCTGCTTGTGCTCTGTCTCTCTGTCTCTCTCTGTCTCTCAAAAATAAACGTTAAAAAAAAATTTTTTTAAATAAATGATCTAGGGGCGCCTGGGTGGCTCAGTCAGTTGGGCGGCCGACTTCGGCTCAGGTCATGATCTCACGGTCCGTGGGTTTGAGCCCCACATCGGGCTCTGTGCTGACAGTTCAGAGCCTGGAGCCTGTTTCAGATTCTGTGTCTCCCTCTCTCTCAGACCCTCTCCTGCTCATGCTCTGTCTCTCTCTGTCTCAAAAATAAATAAACGTTAAAAAAAATTTTAAAAAAGAGATTTCTATTTAAAAAAATGATCTAAATCATCTTTTTAAAAGTAATTTCTATGCCCAACATGGAGCCTGAACCCACAACTCCGAGATCAAGAGTTGCATGCCCCACCGACTGAGCCAGCCAGGAGTCCCGAAATCATCTTTTAAAGAAAACATTATCAACACAAAAATAATCACATTAAGATTAAAAGTCAGTATATTCAATTATGTTCCATGCTGTGTATGCCCTAATATCTTCTTTGTTAAAGAAGAAAATAATTTTGTTTGCATTTTAAAAAATTCTTTAATGTTTATTTATTTATTTTTGAGAGAGAGTGCACGCACAAGGAGGGGAGGGACAGAGAGAGGGAAACAGAATCCAAAGCAGGCTCCAGGCTCTGAGCTGTCAGCACAGAGCCTGACATGGGGCTCAACCCACAAACCACGCTATCATGAAACAAGCCGAAGTTAGCCACTTAACCAGCTGAGCCACCCAGGCACCCCTGTTTGAATTTTTCTTAAACTGGATTCAGCTAATGAGTATAAAGGCTTTTATTCCAAGAAAGAACCATCTTGCTTTATGCTGCAATTACCTGTCACCATAGGTTGGAAAGAAGCTGCTAGCATAAAATTTTTCATAATATTTCCTTTCCTTTTTCATCAAATTTAAGAAGTTGTCAGCCATAATTTTTTCAGATATTTTTTTCTGCCCCACTCTCTCTCCCCTCTCTTTCTGGAACTATTATTACAGGTATGTTAGTATGCTAATGTCTCCCAGGTCTCTGAAGTTCATTTTTCTTCCATCTTTTTTCTCTCTGTGTTCAGACTGGATCATTTCTATTGATCTATCTTCCAGTTCATTCCTGCCACTTTAAATCTGCTGTTGAGCCCCCTAGTGAATTTTTCAGTTATTGTACTCTTCAGTTCCAAAATTGCCATTTCGTTTTATTTAAAAATTTTTCTGTACCCTTACTGAGAATCTCTATTTGTTGATACATTGTTCTCATCCTTTCCTTTAATTCTTTAGACATGGTTTTCTTTAGTTCTTTGTATATATATTTATACTAGCTGCTTTAAAGTCTTTGCTAAGTTCAACCTCTGGGGATATCCAAAGACCATTTCTATTGACTGCTTTTTTTTCCCCCCCTGAGTATGGCTTACACTATTCCTGTTTACTTACAGGTCATGTAATTTTCTGTTGAAGACTTTACGTTTTATTTTTATTTTTATTTGTTAAAGATTTTGTTTTTAAGTAACCTCTACGCCCAACATGGGGCTTGAACTCGCAACCCCAAGAACAAGAGTCGCACACTCCACCGACTGAAGCAGCCAGGTACGTTTTATTTTTTTTTTTAATTTTTTTTTTTCAACATTTATTTATTTTTGGGACAGAGAGAGACAGAGCATGAACGGGGGAAGGGCAGAGAGAGAGGGAGGCACAGAATCGGAAACAGGCTCCAGGCTCTGAGCCATCAGCCCACAGCCTGACGCGGGGCTCGAACTCACGGACCGCGAGATCGTGACCTGGCTGAAGTCGGACGCTTAACCGACTGCGCCACCCAGGCGCCCCCAGCCAGGTACGTTTTAGATAATATATTGTAAAATATAGAGATTCTGAAATTTTCTTCCTTAAAGTTTGTTTCGGCTGTTTTATTGCTCTCTCCTTCCCTCCTTTTCTTCTTACCTTCCTCTCTTTTTTCCCTTCCTTCCTTCTTGTTCTCTTGCATTTGTTTTGCCTGGGCTAAATTTGTGAAACCAGTCTACCCTGCAATCTGCGACCACTGATGTCTTTGCTCATTTTTGTTGTTATTGTTGATGTTCTTTTCCTTTGTTTGTATGTTAAATATTCTTGTCTTTTTTTTTTTTAAGCCTGGCTTCCTGGAGGTCTCAATCCTGTGTCTCACAGCTGAATGGTTGGATAGTGGTTGCTTAATGGTTAAACAGAAAGGTCAGGGCGCCTGGGTGGCTCAGTCAGTTGAGTGCCAGATTTGGGCTCAGGTCGTGATCTTGCGGTTTGTGGGTTCGAGCCCCGCATAGGGCTTTATGCTGACCGCTCAGAGCCTGGAGCCTGCTTCGGATCCTGTGTCTCCCTCTCTCTCTGCCCTCCCCCACTCATACTTTATCTCTCTCTGTCTCTTTTTCAAAAAGAAAAAAGAAAAAAAGAAATGTGCTCACTTTAAACCAGTAAGTCTTTCTTTTCCTGTGATACATCTGTGTATGTTTAGGGGAACACATTGAAAATTCAGGCTGTTTGCATGTATGCCCCAGGGTTTATCTTCTACAGGGCCTTTTTGAGTCTCCTGTGTGCATATGTGGAACCCCAGGCTCAGCCAAACGTGTGTGAATAGCTTGTGCCCTCCTTGGTCTCCACTACACATGTATGCAACCTCAGCCAGGAATATTTGCCCTATTATAGCTGCAGCCTCAGGCGAGCAGAACCAAGCTGTTAGCCTCCCCCTGCTTACCTGCATGAGATTCATGTCGACCAGCAGGGCCCCTGGGCATGGGTATTGCACACTGCTCCAGATAAAGCGTCTCCCTTCAACTACCTCGGAAAAGCTGCCAGTCCTCAGGGCCTGCCCCATCCTGGCAGAACCTGCAGTATTGAGCTGGTGTGGTGGTGGCGAAAAGGAGTAAACCCAGGCCACAGAACACTTCAGATTCCTGCTGCTCTTACCCCAAAGTTCAACAGTTTTTCAAGCGTAACTGCTTCTCAGATTGTTGTACGCCTTTGGTCAATTTCCAGGGCACAAAATGGTTGCTTATGCTCATTTTGTCCAGCTTTATAGTTGCTTTTTGGGGGAGTGGATTTGCCAGTCTTCTCACTTGGCCATAACTGGAAGTCTATTGATTTTGATTTTGATCTTTTTGTTTTATTTTTTTAACATATATTCATTTTTGAGAGACAGAGAGAGACAGAGCGCGAGGAAGGGAGGGGCCGAGAGAGAGGGAGACACAGAATCCAAAACAGGCTCCAGGCTCTGAGCTGTCAGCACAGAGCCAGACGCGAGGCTCAAACCCAGGAACCATGAGATCATGACCTGAGCCAAAACTGGACGCTTAAGCAACTGAGTCACCCAGGCGCCCCAGTTTATTTTTAAATTCCAAATAATTTTAGAAAAGGACTTGAGATTTTTGTGTGCATCAAAAGAGGCATAGGCAAAAAGACCTAGCAACCAACCAACCAAATAAAACTACATTTAAGGAGCCCGATCTAACACAACTCCCTCATCATAAAAGAGGAAGAAAAAGAGATAGAAAAGTTATATGACGTACTTCAAATCATAATAACTTGGTTAGTTTTTAAAATAGTGGTAAATTAAGCTACCATTTATTTAAATAGTGGTGAGTAAAGTTACCCTTTCTGTAACAATTTTTTCCAAATTCTTTAAAATATTGCCATCAGTTGTTCACCTCCGTTCTTCTTTTCACGTACTGTTTCTATGGTAATTATGACCAGGACTTTTATAATAATGAATGATGGGGGCTCCTGGGTGGCTCAGTCAATTGGGTGTCCTACTTCAGCTCAGGTCATGATCTCGCAGCTGGTGACTTCAAGCCCGGCGTCAGGCTCTGTGCTAACAGCTCAGAACCTGGAGCTTGCTTGGGATTCTGTGTCTCCCTCTCTCTCTCTCTCCCTCCCCTGCTCATGCTCTGTCTCTCTCACTCTCAAAAATAAATAGACTTGAAAAAAAAAAAAAAAGAACTCTATAATAATGAATAATAGATTAAAATTATACCAAGTTCCTATTCATGTTACCAACCAAGGACTCGTTTCTAAGCCACCATTTTTAACAAAAACAATGCCAGATCTAAAATCTTAAAGACATAATGATGGGCAGAAAAAGCACGCGACAGAAGGAAACAACAGTAGGATTCCATTTGTATAAAGTTTAAAAACATGCACAAAACAGTACTGTATGTTGCTTCTGAATACAGCTTGTGTTGTAAAAGCATACAACAGCATTCAGGCTGCATAAACACACCCAAAGGGATGATAAACTCCCAATCCATACTGAGAATGGTTACTCCTAGAGAGACAGAAATAACATCAGGGAGGAGGGAACAAATACAATTGCATTTCTTAGAGTAGTGAGTATCTGGATGTTTGCTCTATCATTCTATAAACTTTGCATATTTATAAACGATTCCATGAAAACAAACAAAAAACAAAAACAAAACAACAACCTTAAATACCAGGCATATTGTTTTAAGGAGGACGTGAGAGTTACATTTCAAAGAAAAAGATCAGGTTGGTTTTTGAAGCACACAAGCACCTAAACAGAACTGAGATTTTAATTCCGCTTACTGGTTTTATCTGAGGAGATTGGAGACCTTACTTTCGTGTGGTTGATCTTCAAAAACCCTGTATTTTTCTTAACCTTTTTAGAAAAACACTAAGCCTTCACACAGTGAAGCCTTATGTTGGAGCACAAGTTAGGGGTCAGGAAAAATTGTGAAAGACTTTGAACTGGGTGAAAAAGATTACTAGGTGACCAGTCTAACAGATCACCTTAACTTTTCATTGTCTTTGGGCTATTTTACAACTCTGTGAGTTGCAAAAAAAAAAAAACAAACAAAAAAACAAAAAACAAAAAAAACCCCTGAGAACTGTGCAGAAGATTCTTGCCCATAGAAATGCAAATGCAAAGTGTTCCAGAATACACTTGATCTCTTTCCCCCTCATCCAAGAAGCCATTGTTGCATCTATGAAGCAAATTAACTTCAGCATTGCTGATTGTCTATATATGTGTCCGCTCTTTGGATTATCTTTTGAATCAGTTATCATATCTTACCGGTTCCCTCATTAATTAATGCGTTAAATAACATCTTGGACACGTGTTAATTTCATATTTGTATGAGTCATGATTTTACTTTTTAAAAATAACTATCCTTTAACGGGAGGGAAGAGGACTCTTTCACCTCATTTCTGCCAAACCACATATATTGCACAATATATGAGGCAACTCCTTCCTGGCTCTAGACGATGGCCCCTCAGATTACTTAGTGCTATTATTTTTCTCCCGCTCCCTTCTTTTTTCTCCTCCAAGTTAGGGACTTTTAAAAAAATCTATTTTTAAACCTTGATGCCTTGCTCCCTTGGCAACTGTAAATATAACAAATTTCCTTTCTAAGCTGGTAACATATAAGGTTTTCTCTGTGATTAAGGCCATATTGACAACTCCTATATGGTATAAAAAATGGAAGCAGTTAGGTTTAAATCAGACTCATTTCCCAGCTTCCTTCTCACTAACCTCCCTCTTCCCAAACTTCACGGCTACCTTTAGCTTTGTAAACACACTCTATATGCTCATTAAATTCATAAACAAGTGAATGGATGCCTACTGTGTGCTTAACACCACCTAGGCACTAAGTGGCATATCAAATGCTAAGTGCAAGTCCCTGACCCAGGGAAATTGGTGGGAAGGCGAGGAAATAGCAATGTATGCAGTATATGATAAGTACCAAACGGAGATTGGCAATAAATGTTTCATTCATTCATCCACTGAGCAAATAATTATTTCTTGCCCATTACATGCAGGTGCCGTGGTATGCAATGGTGAAAAAGACCGGCACAGACTCTCCCTTCACGAAGCATAACCTAGGACAAGTAATTGGGCCGCTCCAATACTGCATTGCCACGGCTACAATAGGAAAGTGCAGGATGTTGTGGCAGCACACGGGAGGAACTAATCCCTGACTTGGGGGTGTCTGGAAAGCTATCTAAACTGAGATTGGAAAGATCTTAGGCCAAATTAGGCCAGGAGTGGGCTAAGGGGAGCAGAATGGGGTGTAGATGGGAATCAATCCAAACTATGGGAATATGGCATATTCAAGTCTGGAGGTAAGAAAAAGCAAAGCAGGTTCAGGGAACTTAAGGAAGTTTAGTATGGCTCAGGCAAGGAGTTTGAGGGGAAAACTCAAGGAGTTGAGCGCGGAAAAGGATAAGGTAAGAGAAGCAGGAAGGGACCATCAGATTACACGGAGCCTTGTTAGCAGTGTTAAAGTACCTCTGTTTAATCCTAAGAACAATGGAGGAACTATTAAAAATTTGTTATTTTGTTTTAAAAATCTGGACCTGATTGTATTTGTATTTTATTTTATTTAAATGTTTGTTAATTTTTGAAAGAGAGAGAGCAAAAGTGGAGGGGGGGGGCAGGAGGACTAAAGGCAAGGAGACTAAGCAAAAGATAATGATCACCTAAATAAAGGTTATGGTGGTGGAAATGGAGAGAAAAACACAGACTATGGGGTGTTTAGGAGTTAGAATCAACAGGACTTGATGAAAGATTGAAGTGGAGATAGCCAACAGGTAGAGAGAGATACATGGGTCTATATGGAATTCAAGACAGACAACTGAACTAGAGATAGAGTGGAGAGTCAGGATTCCTGGAATGGGATAAGATTGTTCAGAAAGAGTAATAGAAAAATAAGAAGAATGCCCACGACAGAGCCCTGAAGAGGACTGCAAGAGTCTGAAAAGAAGCAGAGAGGTGGAAGGAAAACCAAAATAACAAAATGCCATGAAGGTCAAGGGAAGAGAGGGCTTCCGAAACAAAGACAAGGTCAACAGTGTCTAAAGCTGCAGAAAGGCTAAGTACATGAGACTTGAGCTGTAACTTTCAGATCTGAAGGGGAGCAGAATATGCTACCCCCCAAATATGACCATGGGAGTTCAGTTCATGTCACCCCAAAACATGCACCTTTGGTTTATTGGTTATTCTGAGCTGTAGGCACTTGAAAAACAGCAAATGCAGAGAGGGACTTTTTCTGAACTCCCCTACATGCCTAAAGACAGATCCTATGAAAGGAATTCACTTGTCATAGATCCCCCTCTCCTGGAGTTTCATCAACCAGGCAGGGAAGATTGATGCTTACCATAGGAGAGGAGACTAGAAGTTGACATCACACCCAGACAAACTTTGTCACAAACCATCATATCTCTGTTCTTCTAAAGACCCACTCATCTTCCTTAGAGGCCTACAACACTCCTCTCCTTTCCCTATTAAGATGGTATTTAATCCTGAATTCTAAACTACCTTGGGGAGTTACTCATTTTTCCTGAGTATCTCCCTTGTGTACATGAGGTATACGTGATAATATACTTGCTTGTTTTTCTCTTGTTAATCTCCTCATTATAGACATCTCAGCTAAGAACCAGGAGAATAGACGGAAAATTAATTTTCTTCCCTTACAGATCATTTAACCACAGGAAACTCACTGTTGATCATGGTGAGAGCATTTCAATGACATGGTAAATGGTGATTGCAATCATTGAGCGAAATGATGGTACTATTTTTTGACACTTGCTTTGCTGTTATCAGAAATGTGCATTGATTGCCTCTCTATCCTGTATAAGTATATTGTTGTCCCATTTAACAATTATTTACCTGTCTTTCTTACTACTAGACTTGAGCTTCTTGAACCTAGGAATTGCATCTTCTTCAATTTTCAAATGCCAGTGGCTAGCACAGTCTTCGACATATATAAAAGATGTAATATGTGTTTATGATTTAATAAAAAGTCTAGATGCTCTCTTCCAAATTCAAGTTGTCTGAAGTCTCTCAGGCAAACCTCCAAGCTCTGTGGTCAGAGTCTGAAGCCTGAGGTAAGCAACTGAGGATAGGAGCTGAAACCAGGAATCCAATATCTGTATCCTCCCTGAAACTTCTTCTTTATCTCTGGGCCAAGTCACAGAGACTCTTGTCTTCATTTTCTCATCCAGGAAGTGACCACCTTCATATTTACTACCAGAGCTTTTGAGAACCTTAATTAACATTTAGGAAAGAATTTGTGATCTTTATAACATGAGACCCATATAATTGAAAGACTCTACCATTAACATGGCCCATTTCATTTTATCTGGACGGTTTTTGTTGGTTTTTTTTTTTTTTTAGCTGGATTGCTTTTACATTTCAACATGAATTAGTATGCAGTGCTACTGTTAAATTGAGTGTTCAATGTCACTCCCCAGAGAGTTTTCTCCTTCAGTAATGGAAAAATGAAGCATACATTATTGCAGTAATAACACCCTCACTGTGATCTTGTCATTTCACAAGAATCTTAAAACAGGAGCTCAGCTGAATTATTGCTTAGAAGAGAGACCTTCAGAGAAAAGCCCTGTGCTGTATGAATAAGCTTACGTGCTATTGTTTGCATATTCTTTTTCCTTTTTCTGTTTCCGCATTCAATTTTTGAGAATCCAACATCAGAGGGCCTCAAACACCTCTTTTAAATGGCTCTCATTTCTCCCCCACCTGCTCCCCCAATCCTATGAGGCTCCTCTCACGGACCTTCTGATACTCCAGAGATGACTTCCTACTACCTGACCCCAGCTATTCCTCCTAGCTTGCTGGCCACTGAGGAAATTGTGGGTAAGAGCTAATGGGTGTAGCAGCTGCTGGGCCACACATCGGCACGCATTCTCCTCAGAACCAGACTCGGTGGTGCTGCCATGAGTAGTACTCTGCTTGGGTATTAATCATAGCAAGAGATGGTTTCCCCAAAGATGTAAAGATGTAGAGATTATATAGAAGTAAACATAGTTGAAGACTGCGTTTAAGTCATCGCATAGGGTCTTTCTCTTTAGAGAGGTGAGCATAATTGTTCACCAGGGAAACATAATCAGAGCCCACAGATGCTCACCAGTGCCCACGTGAACAGCACATGTATCACGCGAGCAGCAACCTCGAGTTTTTCATCAGTAATCAATTCCCAACTACAGCCATCCCCCATTTTTTCTGATATCACTGATAAGCGTACCTCCTTTAGTTGATTTCAGCATTTCATCAGCCTGAACACAAAATCACTAAACCAGCGTTACGAGAATATCTTCTGACAGTGCAATGCCACTGAATAGATGTGTTGGAGTGTGTGTGGGGGGGGGTGGAGGACATACCTAGGGAAGGGCAAGGAGAAGGGGTATGTATAATAAAATCAGGAGTGAAAGTAACATCAAAAGAGTGTCAAGTGCAACTCATCTAAAACACAATGTGCAACCAAATCCTTGGCAACAGTATGAAATTATTCTTAGAACATTCAACGAAGCCACTATTTTCAGACTTCAAGTGGAAAAGGATTGCTACGCAGCAGAGTACTTAACATCATCCTGAGAAACAGCTAAATGACGGATACATAGCAAAAGTGGGTAGACGAACATGTAAACAAAGATGTAAGCATTTTTGTGTGTTAGAAGTTATAGTATCCTGAGTAAATTATCAAGAATTTTAGGGGCACCTGGGTGGCTCAATTGGTTGAGCAGCTGACTCTTGGTTTTGGCTCAGGTCATGATCCCAGGGTCATGGGATCAAGCCCCGCATCCGGTTTTGCACTGAACAGGGAGCCTCCTTGGGATTCTCTCTCTCCCTCTCTCTCTGCCCCTCCCCATTGCACATGCTCTCTCTCTCTCTCTCTCTCTCTCTCAAAAAATATAAATAAACATTAAAAAAAAAAGAACCTTAGGGCACCTGGGTGGCTCAGTTGGTTGAGCATCCAGCTCTTGACTTCGGCTCAGGTCATGATCTCATGGTTTGTGGGTTTGAGCCCCACATTGGGTTCTGCACTGGCAGTATGAATGAAGCCTGCTTGGGATTCTCTCTCTCCTCCTTTGTCTCTGCCCCTCCTCTGCTTGTGTGTGCTGTCTCTCTCTCTCTCTCTCTCTCAAAATAAATAAATAAACTTAAAAAAAAAGTAGAAGAAAGAAAACAGAAGAAGGTTCAAGAGTTTTACAGTGGAATGTCTTTAAGAAAGTTGAGGGAACAGATCTTCGGCACTCTTGGCTTCCTGGCAAGGCCCCAGAGATGTGATAAAACTCCAGAAAAGAAAAGCACTGGGGCCCTCAGCCTTGCAAACAAATCCCATGTCCCAAGTGGGGCATGGAAACAAAGTGTCACTGGACCTGAAGGTGCTCTTGGGAAAGATGCAATGTCTGTGTCACAAATGTACCCAATGACAGAAGGGTACCTCCTACTGGGAACTGAGTAGGATTGTGAAATCTTCACCAGATCCCAAAGGGGAAACACCAGGAATGACTGAAGTAAATATTCTGCCCGTCTGTCAGAATGGGGCTCAGAGGCAGAAACTCAATTGATGTGGAAAACAAAGAAAATGCTGTTCTGCGAGTCGGACTCTGTAGACTGAGAATCGTATTCTCTGCACATTCATTGGGAGAATTGTGGAGGGTTTTTACCATGTTGCTGGAGCTACATTTTCCAGAATTCCCTCCCTGGTATTGTACACATTGGGCTTGGCCACAAGAGAAAGATCGCGTGAGATTTGGAAGGCAGAAGTGAAGCGGCAGCCGTGAGGCTCTGGAGGACGTTTAGGGCCCTGGGTGCTGCCATCGCTGACCTTCCTGGGCCACCTTGCTGGTGGGGAACAGCAGCTGGGCCCACAATTCCTCCAGCTCCACTGGTGCTCCCTAGGATGCTTCCCAAATAAATAACTTGTACTCAAATCATCTCCGATTGGTTTCTGAGAAAACCCAACCTGAAAACAGACCTCATTGGACGGAAGAATGGACTGAATCCGATGAGGTTCATTGTAAAGGTGTGTCCCAAGTTTTCAACAACCACATCTCTGAGGCTCCAGGGGAGATACTTCCAATGTCTAATCAGTGCTTCAGCGTGGGCTCCCACCAGAGCAGCTGTCGATAGTGCCTCTGAGGAAGTCCAGGGGGTCCCCGGGGTCCCAGGTTTTCAATAATTTTACATCCTGTACAGCTGTACCAGTAGAATACGTGTTGTTTGTGCATAGGATGCTGCTGGTGCAGATAAAGAGAAGCATGTGAGTGTGACCCAGATACATTTGAGCCCCCATTTCCTTCCTTAAAGCCTACCTTAGCTCTGCATCCTGGTCAAAAGAAACAGTAAGTCTGAGTCCAGAGCCTTGAAAGTAACAAGCCTTTAGTAAATATCTCCGCCCTTAAAGGAGTCGCTTAAATCTTCAGTTTTCCAAAGGCTCCAGGCTGCCGTGGCTTCTCCCCCACTGTCTCCCGCTGGCCCATCAGCTGTGTCACGCAAACCAAGACTGTCCTCAAGAGGTTGGGATGAGTGAAGGGGTAGGGTTGGGGGTGGGGAAGGCAGACTGACTACACTTCAAAAATTTTTGTCCAGGGCCATGTGAAAATGAAGTGTCTAAACTGACCATAATTCAGGATCCACCACACCCTCCTCACTAGAGAGTCAGGCCTCCTCTCAGCAAGAACTAGCATAGAATAATAGTGTATCTACAGCGCAATTAACCTCTCCCTTCCCCTGGAAGCTAGTCTCAAGTTCAAATAGGTATTGCAGGGAGGGTTGCTAATGACCTCCACACCCATTAGCAACATGGTTTATGTTGGCTTCAAATGCTGATGCAGGTAATGTGACCCATTGTCCCCTGGCAAGATGTGAACCTCTCTGTCTGCCCTGGCACCGTCTGGCTCAAAGTTCTCAAGTAGCATTTACTGTTGTCCAGACAGTAAAAATCCAGGCTGGTACAAAGGGTTTTAGAAATTGGCCAACCTCCGTGTCCTTTCCCATTTTGTTCTTTTCAGCACAGATGTATAAAGTAGAAGCTTATGTGGTTGAGAGAGTGCCAAAACTCCATTTTCTCTGCTAATGGCAAGAGAGTAGGAGATGAGAAAACACAAAACAGGCTCTATTTGCACAGGGCTAACATCATCATTCTCACTGGGCGCATTTGCTTCCTGGACAGCTTGCCTCTGGAGAGGAGAGAAGGGCCAGCGGTTGTGGGGCCAGGAACTCCAAGGCGGGTCAGAAAGGGCAGCCACTGCCTATGAAGGCTGAGCAAATTCCCTGAGGCATCCAAGCAGTAAGCAAACCTTTGCTGCCTCTGTGCCTCCCACCTAGAAAGTACGGGTGGCAAGCCATGGAAGGGGAAAAGATATTTTCCAACTAGCAAAGCCCTAATACCCAGAAGGTATACATACTCCAGGAAATGAATAAGAGAAAAGACAAATAACCCGGTGGGAAAAAAGGGGCAAGACTTAGACATTTCACAAAGACAAAAAATATAGGTACAAAGATGCTCAACCTCATTAATTAGTCGAATCGTGTCACTTAAGACAGTTATGAGATAACTTTACACACCTTACAAAAGCAGCAACATTTAAAAATCTGACAAGATCAAACGATAGTGAAGATGTAAAACAATGGGAAGTCTCTATTATACACTTCAGGTGAGAGAATAAATTGGTTCAATCACTTTGGAAAACTGGCAGTATCTAGTAGAGACACTCCGAATATCCACAGATGCTATGCACAGAACTTTTTGCTACCCGTCCCAAACCTGACCACTTCTCTTCCAGTTCTCCTAGAACCCGGTCTGGATCAGCTATGCAAAAAAATGTGGTCTGGTTTGGGGGACTGCCCTTCCTTCCTTTTAGTTTTTCAAAAGAGTGCGATAAAACACATATACCTTAAAAGGCATAAGACGTGGGGCGCCTGGGGTGGCTCAGTCGGTTGAGCATCCGACTTCCGCTCAGGTCACGATCTCACGGTCCATGAGTTGGAGCCCCGCGTTGGGCTCTGGGCTGATGGCTCAGAGCCTGGAGCCTGCTTCTGAGTCTGTGTCTCCCTCTCTCTCTGCCCCTCCCCCGTTCATGCTCTGTCTCAAAAATAAATAAACGTTAAAAAAAAATGCATAAGACGTATTTGTACAGTTTAACAAAAAATTGCAAAGCAAGCCTCTGTGTAATCAACACCCAGATCAAGAAGCAGAGTAGTATCAGCATCAAAGAAACTCCCTTGGGTCCCTGAATAATCACAACTCTCTCCCTCCTTATTAGAATTAACTACTATTATCCTGTCATTCATAATATTTTCTTTGTATTCTTTGTATTTTACCCCCATTTGAACTTTACGTGTACGGATTCCTATTGAATACATTCTTCTGGGGGTGCCTAGGAGGCTCAGTCGGTTAAGCGTCTGACTCTTGGTTTCGACTCAGGTCATGATCTCACAGTTCGTGGGTTCTAGCCCCACACTGGGGCCTCTGCTGTCGGCACAGGAGCCCGCTTGGGGTTCTCACTCCCTCCCTCTCTCTCTGCCCCTCCCCCGCTTGCTCTCTCAAAATAAATAAATAAACTTAAAAAAAAAAACTTTAAAAATACATTCTTCTGTGTCAACACTATTTCCTTCAACATTGATGTTTGTGAGATTCAAACAAGTCATTGGCTATAGCTGTAGGTCACTCATTTTCATCGCTGCGTTGTATTCCATTGTATGAATACCCTATCATGCATTTTTCTATTCTATTCTTGATGCATAGGGTAGTTTCCAGTTTGAGTCTATTATAAACAATGCTGCCAAGAACATTCTTGCACGTAAATCCTGGTGCACGTGTTCAAGAGCTTTTCTAGGGTGATGACCTAGAGTGTGGCTTCCTTTTAATCCAGGCTCAGTGTGTTCATGTTTTCTCCCTGTCTCCTCTTTCAAACCAGCTCTCAGAAAAGACCGTAAGTTCACTCATGCTAAGGTGGGAATGGCTGAGAAGTACTATGTACCCTCTCCCATGTAATCGTGAACTGACATCAGATGAATTAATTTCTAACTGTAGAATCTCAGTTATTTGGTACTGGGGGTGGGGTGGGGGGCAGGGGAGAAATTCATCAGGGTTGGCCCTGAGTAAAAAGTATCACATAACAGTAAGACCATGAACCAAGAAAACTAAACCCCAGAAAACCAAAACCACAACAAAACAAGCAAGAGAAAAAAATAGCCAAGCTATTATATTTAGTTGTTTTTAAAACGTTTTATTTCATACTTTCAAACATCTTTTATGGAAAAAAAAAAAAAAAAAAAGGATACCATAAAGGCTGTTGTATTTGACAGGCCAGAAACCAGGCAGAGGAGATGAAGCCTTCTCCAAGGGTCAGTCGGCAGCTAATGGCTAAGATAACTGGAGTGGTCAAAAGGAAATCCTTAAGACCGACGCCCACACATGCTTGAGGCCTGGTTCCATCAGCTATATAGACAGTCATCTTTTCCAAGCTGGTTTCCTCTGTGAAATTGACATGCTGACAGCACTTATTTCATGAGGTTGTTGTGAAGAAAACATAAGGAAATGGCTGGGCTGCATTTCACACAGTGCTTGCCACTGGTAAGTGCTCAAACGGTATTCGGTAATCATCCTGCTTATTTTTATTACTTGAAGCTGAGTGTGGGCACTTTCTCTGAGGACAGGCAAACAGACGATCTGAGCAGCGTTCACTGATGCTGTGGGGGATCCCGGCAGCCTTAATGCTTAAATTCAAGAGGAGAGGGGAAGAAAGTAACACCGAAGGCAGAGAGAGATATGACAGGGGCACATGCGCTGCGCAGGAGGAAAAGGCCCAGTTTCCAGAGGTGAGCTGCTGAAGGCCAGCCAGAGGGATGAGCGGAGTGGGGGCTGGGGCCAGGGCAGCCCAGGGGACTCTGTAATAGATCCAGCCTAGGGAGAGGTTTGAGCAGGTCTCGTTGGGCCAGGACGGAGAGGTCAGATGTAGTCAGTACATGAATAGCAAGGTACAGGAAAAAAAAAAAGTGGGTCAGGCGGCAGCTGGCAGACAAAGATGTGCATACTCACAGGGCAGCCAGGAGTCAACAGCTCCTGTGCACGCTGACGGCTTCCATCTGAGGCACCAAGGAGTCACGCAGCTTTTCTGCCTCAAGAATTCTCCTAGCTTGGAAGCTTGCTCCCTGGACTTGCAGGCGGCTGGAGCAGGAAAGTGTGCGTGGATGTGGGGGTGGGGGTGCCACCCAGGGGCCACTCTCAACCAATGGAGGATGAAGGTGGGAGGCTAAGTGTCCCAACCTCCCATACTTCAGAGGGGGCGTTTCTAGGTTTTTGTGTGGTTTTTCAAAGGGTCTCCAGGGAGATCGAGCCAGTTAGTTGTCCGCAGTGAGAAGCAGCTCAATAATGCATCTTTCATTGGCTTCCCTGTGTCACTCTCCCTTCTTCCTCGCTGCCTTCTTGGGATATCCTCACAAATAAATGATGGTCACCAAAGTCCTTGCCTCAGTTCTGCTTTAGATTTTTTTTTCAACGTTTATTTATTTTTTGGGGGACAGAGAGAGACAGAGCATGAACGGGGGAGGGGCAGAGAGAGAGGGAGACACAGAATCGGAAACAGGCCCCAGGCTCTGAGCCATCAGCCCAGAGCCTGACACGGGGCTCGAACTCACGGACCGCGAGATTGTGACCTGGCTGGAGTCGGACGCTTAACCGACTGCGCCATCCAGGCGCCCCAGCCTCAGTTCTGCTTTAGGAGGAACCCAAACTAAGTTGTTACCATCTAACGTAAATCTGGGAGCTGAGATTCCCACAAAACAAAACAAAAGCCCAACCCCTGCCCAAACTTTAGCTCAAACGGTGTTGAAAAAACATGGTCAAAATGGAAATTGGGAATTAGGAAAATTTTAAGAATGAACAGAATCAAGATCGTAGCAAAAGCTCAATGTGCTGAGATAGACTCATCAAATGTGGATGGGCATACGAATAGAAAAAAACAAACTATAGAGTACTAGAAGAAAACGTAAGCAATCTGGAAACACACACTAAAGAGCCTCTCACATGGGACTGACGGTACATGTACATGCGGTTGTTCATGGGAGGGCTGTTTGTGGTTATGGGAGTTGCAGGCTCCAGGGGCTCACCACTGGGAGAAGGGATAAAAGAAGCAGTCAGCGAGAAACTGCATGTACCACGGTCATGTGGATAGCTTACAAAAGAGTGTTGAATGAAAATAGTAAGAAATAGATTAAGGTCTATGGCGCTACATAACTTACATAAATATTCCATATATATACATATACTACATATTTTATAAGAATGTATATATATACATATTTTATAAGAATGTATATGTATATATACATATACTACATATTTTATAAGAATGTATATATATATACTATGTATATGAATATATATAGCATATATAAGAAAATATATATACTATATATATGAATATATATAAGCATATATATAAGAATATATATACTATATATATGAATATATATAAGCATATATATAAGAATATATATATACTATATATATGGATATATATATAAGCATATATATAAGAATATATATGTACTATATATATGGATATATAAGCATATATATAAGAATATATATATACTATATATGGATATATATATAAGCATATATATAAGAATATATATATACTACATATTTTATAAGGATGCATACAAATGCTATTATACCTATATAATACATCAGAGTGATTATCTATGGAGGGCAGGAGGAATGGGAGCAGGAAAAAGGAATTTAAAATAAGGGTCTTACATGGACCAATGATGACTGTGTGGAGTTCATATAGAGGAGCCAAGGAATGTGATCAACTCAACTCTGCACCTGAGGTCCAAAATGAGAGAAGGAGGAGAAGGACGAAGAGGAGGAAGGAAGGAAGGAAGGAAGAAAGGAAGGAAGGGAGAAGAAAAGGAGAAGAAAAGGGAGGAAGAGGAGCAGGAGGAGGAGGAGGAAACATAGAAAGACACTACTATAACCTTAGAGTAGGAAAGGCCTTTTAAACAGGTAAGAAAAGACACAAACCAAAAGTATGAAATTATAACTTTGGCTATATGCCCAAGGAGGCATCTCTAAGGACTTCAACACAGCATTTTAGTGATAGTTAAACATTGGAAATGCCCTAAAGTTTCATTGAGAGGGAAATGGCTAATCGTGACCATAGAATGCTATTCAGAGCTCAGAAAGAACAAAGCTGACCTGTATGTAATGACAAAAGCCACAACATGCAAGAAGGCCATTCTCAATGTCATGCAGGTCTCACTTGTCTCACCCAGGCACTGACCCTGGGTCAAGGTGTATTGATAGGTGAAAAAAGCAAGTCAGAGAATAAAATTATTGCATTAATTTACAAGTGAAATACAATGCAATTTATACTATAAAATGAGGGTGTGGCACAAAAACATCTACGCTTTTATCTGCATCCTATACATATGTAAATACCTAAAATAAAGTCCTGGGACATTTACAAAATAAATATATGTGTTTTTAAAAGGGATAGGGAGCATGAAAGGATTGCTACATGATTAGTGTCCCTGTGGCAAGAGCTTCCAGAATAGTTTTGAGCAATAAGGCCAATTTTTCTAAGTGTCACCGGGTTCATAAACTCTCATCTCTCCGGTCTCCCCAGAGAAAGTCCCTGAGCTAGAGCCTGCACTTTCTTGATTTATCCAGCAGGGGGCAGAAGCACCATGAGTCGGCAGTCCTGAGACCTGGAATTTAGGGCTGAGCCCGCCTTCTCCAGCAGCGGACATTTGGCCTTGCTTCTCCACCATTAAAGGGTGATTATTTTTAAGTTTTCCTGCAGAGAAGCAGATTCAAATACGTATTCTTGGCTACATATTTTAAAAATTGAAGGGAGCCTGGGTGGCTCAGTCAGTTAAGTGTCAGATTCTAGATTTCCATTCAGGTCATGAGCTTAGGTCATGGTTTCAAGGTTCATGGGTTCCAGTCTATAGCTGGGTTCTGCACTCACAGCTCGACACCTGCTTGGGATTCTCTCTTTCTCTCTCTCTCTCTGCCATTTCCTAGCTTGTACTCATGTGTGCTCTTTCTCTCTCTCTAATAAATACACATTAACAAAAAAATATTGCTTTAAAAAAAAATTCAGAACAGGGACACCTAGGTGGCTCAGTTTGTTAAGCATCAGACTCTGGTTTCCACTCAGGTCAGGATTTCACGGTTCCGGAGATTGAGCCCCATGTAGGGCTCTCTGCTGGCACTGTGGATCCTGCTTGGGATTCTCTCTCCCTCTCTCTGCCTCTCCCCATCTCGTGCATACACGCTCTCTCTCTCTCTCTCTCTCTCTGTCTCTCAAAATAAATAAATAAAAATGTTTACAAAATTTAAAAATTCAGAACATGCATTTGAATTCAGGGTAAGATGTGCTGAGCTGTCAGCACAGAGCCAGATGCAGGGCTTGAACCCACAAACCACGAGATCATGACCTGAGCCGAAGTTGGACACTTAACTGACTGAACCACCCAGGTGCCCCAGGAGAAAACACTTTAATATATCCCTTTCCCAGACTTAAAAACGTATAAACAGTTTACCAACAGGGCCATCATACCATTTTATAGTTGCTTCTTTTCAACTAGACCACCAAAATCTCATAGCCATCTCTTAAGCTCTCAATTTTATTATTTAAAAAAAAAATTTTTTTTTTACATTTATTTATTTTTGAGACAGAGAGAGACAGAGCATGAACAGGGGAGGGGCAGAGAGAGGGGGGGGACACAGAATGGGAAGCAGGCTCCAGGCTCTGAGCCATCAGCCCAGAGCCTGACACGGGGCTCGAGCTCACTGACCGCGAGATCGTGACCTGAGCTGAAGTCGGACACTTAACCGACTGAGCAACCCAGGCGCCCCTTAAGCTCTCAATTTTAAATGAATTCTACATGTGTGTTATTAATCCAGTTATTTCCATTAAAAGGCATCCTGACATTGAGTGAGATGGGCCAAGACCCCATGCCACTGTTTGGGCTTCAGATATGGAGTTGTCCTGACGGCAAGAGCCTAGCATTTCGAGGAGCAAATCAGCAGCAGAGGAAGCCAAGTCCATCCTTGGATTCACACCTCTAAATGGCATGGAGTTTTGACAGCCAAGAGCTTATGTGCTCTGTGGTCCTTTGTAGGTTTCCCTACACAGTGGCTTCCTGGACAGTGGATGTTATTTCCATGTATTGGATGACAAAAGATAATCACAGATCAGCTTCAGAATCTCTCTTGGAAGAGTGACTGAGTTGTCTATCTGCATATTGTGTGGACTGGCTTACTAGAAAGTGAAGATTTTGGATGGCCAGATTCTAGCTGCTTACCCACAGGGAAGGTGATGACCTCATTGTAGAAAGTTATAAATGTAGCCCTTGCTCATTCCATTGTTTGGGGGGCGGGTGTGGTTCAAAAAAAGATAAAGTAATGGCTTCATATGTAAAGATATATCAGATTTAAATTTTCCGGCACGGTTCTTCTAGTTGTGCTAAATCTAAATCCTAGGAAACTTAGCCAGATGAAAAATTGAGTTTGTTTTTTTTTTTTAATGAATTTATTTCTTGGTTTGGAAGGGATTTACATAAATAGAAAGTTGAAGGATTGGCTGACAAGTAGGAGAAAGAACGTACCATTTGGAGAGGACCAACAACTGTACAAAACCAATGTCCAAGGAAGCTAAGACTATTTTGTCATCAACTTTCAAAGACCACGGAATGAAGGGCTCAGAGAAAATGTGGTATCATTTGCTCAGAGGCATAAAGAAAGATTTCCAAGCCCAAACATCTTTGCAGACAATGGTCCAGACAATGGCTGAATTGAATAATCAAAACCACGGGAACAATAAGCCACAGATGCAGAAAGGGACCTGGGTGGTCTGGCTTGTGGTGAGGTGACAGCTTGCCAAGCATCAAGGTCCCCCGCTGTTGAGTTTTGTAGTTGTATTCCTTCTTCCTCAGGATTGAGGTCACAGGAGATGATCTGTCCTGGTTTAAACTACCAAGTTTCAAACCACCTCCAAATAAATGCCTGGAATATCAGCCTGATTGGAGTCTGAAAAGCAGATTTCATTACATATGTGTTTGTTTTTGACACGATGGAAGCCAAAATTTGTTTAAGGTACAAAAGTCTGTTTCCCAGAACAACCGACTATGAACAACTTCATTAAGGAAGTGTCTCATCCCAGTGTAAAGGCAGCAGATGATGCAGAGAATATTACCAAATTGCTGTGAAAAGCATTTGTCCTCAGGAGATGATCAACCAAAAATAAGAGAGGGGATCATGAATCTATCTTTTTTTTTTTTAATTTTTTTTTCAACGTTTATTTATTTTTTGGGGGACAGAGAGAGACAGAGCATGAACGGGAGAGGGGCAGAGAGAGAGGGAGACACAGAATCAGAAACAGACTCCAGGCTCCGAGCCATCAGCCCAGAGCCCGACGTGGGGCTCGAACTCACGGACCACGTGATCGTGACCTGACTGAAGTCTGACGCTTAACCGACTAGCCACCCAGGCGCCCCGAGGGGATCGTGAATCTAAATGTAACAGCTAAAAACTATAAAGCTCTTAGAAGAAAACAGAGGAGCAAATTTTCATGACCTTGGATTAGACAATAGTGTCTTAGCTATCACGTCAAAAACACAAATAACAAAAGAAAAAAATAGATAAATTGGACTTCATCAAAATTAAGATTTTGTGCTTCAAAGAACACTATTAAGAAAGTGAAAAGACCATCCAGAGACTGGAAGAAAATATTTGCAAATCTTATATCTGATAAAGGGCTTATCACCAGAATATATAAAAATTCTTACAACTCAGCAATAAAAAGACAAATAACTCAAGTTTTCAATGGGGCAAAGGAATTGAACAGACCTACAAATGGTCAATAAGCACATGAAAAGATAGTCAACATCATCGTCTAGCAGGGAAATGCAAATCAAAACCACAATGAGATACCACATCACATGCGCTGGATGGTTAAGATAAAAAAAAAACAACACAGATAATTCCAAGTGTTGACAACATATGGAGAAATTGGATTCTCATACATGGCCAGGGGGGCTGTAAAATGGTACAGCCTCTTTGAAAATGGCAGGCAGTTCCTCCAAAAGTTACAAAGAAAGTTTCTTTGCACTCTTAGGTATGTATATACCCAAGATACTTGAATATATATATTTACACAAAAACATGAATGTTCATAGCAGCATTACCCAAAGAGCCAAAAAGTGGAAACAACCAAAATGTCCACCAACCGATGAGTAGATAAATAGAATGTGGTATGTCCATAAGATGAAATAGTATTCAGCCCTAAAAAGGAATGAACTACAGATGCGTGTTACCACACGGATGAACCTTCGGAGCATTGCGCTAAGCGAGAGAAACCAGACACAAAAGGCCACGTATTATATGATTCCATTTATATGACATATCTAGAACAGGCAAATCCACGCAAGCTAGCAAGTAGATTGATGGTTGACAAGTCCTGGGGGGAGGGGGATGAGGAAGGATGGCCGAGAGGTGTGAGGTTTCTTTGGGGGGATAATGAAATGTTCCGGAATTGGTGACGGTTGCACAATTCTGTGAATATACTAAAATCAATGATTTGCGCAGTTTAAAAAGATGGATTGAGGGGCGCCTGGGTGGCGCAGTCGGTTAAGCATCCGACTTCAGCCAGGTCACGATCTCGCGGTCTGGGAGTACGAGCCCCGCGTCGGGCTCTGGGCTGATGGCTCAGAGCCTGGAGCCTGTTTCCGATTCTGTGTCTCCCTCTCTCTCTGCCCCTCCCCCGTTCATGCTCTGTCTCTCTCTGTCCCCAAAATAAATAAACGTTGAAAAAAAAAAATTAAAAAAAAAAAATTTAAAAAAAAACAAATAAATAAAAAGATGGATTGTATTGGTATGAACTGTATCTCAATAAAGCCATCAGAGCAAATAAATAAATAAATAGATAGCATAAATGAGTGAGTGAATGAATGAATGAAGGTCACAGCCAGCCAGATCCCTTCTCCCTAATTAACGGGAGCCTGGGGCTCTAGGTATTGATCTGGGTCAGGTGGCCAGCTGTGGCCCAAGCACGAGCTGCCAAGGAAGGAGTGAAGAACAATCAGGAGACACCCACGGCAGAAGTGTGACCGACACCTCTTAGTCCCTTCTCAGTGGGAAACTCCTGGTAGGTGGCAGCCTGTGGAAACTGAGGAAACCAGAATTGAGCAAGAGGGAGTGGCAGGAAGGTAGAAGGAGGGACCAGTAAGATACAGCCAATTTGATAGCTTCCTGAAAGCAGGTGGGAGCAGAGAAGACGGTAAGGGCACCAAGCAGAAATCGTGTGTGACGGGGGCGCCTGGGTGGTTCCGTTGGTTAAGTGTCCGACTTTGGCTCAGGTCATGATCTGATGGCTCATGAGTTCAAGCCCCGCCTCGGGGAGCCTGCTTGGAATTCTCTCTCTCTCTCTCTCTCTCTCTGTCTGCCCCCTTCCTGGCATGTGTACCCTCTCTCTTTCGCTCAAAAATAAATACAAAAACTTAAAAAAGAAAAAAAGAAATTGTGTGTGACTTGTGGAAGTAGTCATCCATTGTCCCCAAAGTGATTTGTGACCTTCATTTTGTTCAGTAAGCTTGTGTGCCAACCGGGTGCTAGTCATGGGCCATAAAAGGAAACTAAGAGCCAGGAGCTTGCAGCCTGCTAAGAACGACAATAAATTGCTCTATAGTACAATAGGCGCAATGGCGAAAGTAGGTGTCAGAGCGAAGAAGGGTCACCAGATTCAGGCTAGATCACCGAGGAGGGCTGTCTGGAGGAGGCGGTACTTGAGAAGAATCTGTGCCTTTGAGGAGACGTTGCCCTTTCGGGAAACCGCAACCTAGGGAAGCTGGCCAAATCCCTTCAGGTAATCCAAGATAGAGGCCAGACAAGAGCCCATTCCCGAGCCAGCCATGTCCTTTTGCTGAGACCTTCATCTTCCACAGCTTCTAGCTCTCATCCCGGACTACTCGCTGGACTGCCTTGTGATCTGAGACACTTTAGATCTATTCTAAATCTAAACCGAAAATGTCCTCTGCTAAAGAATTAGAACCGTGGTGGTTCTTCGTGGAGATGAGGTGGTTTAGGCTAGTTGTTTCCCTTTCCATAAGTGAGTTGTGCGCATGTGCGTGGGAAGAAAAAGTCTGGAGTCACCAAATGGAGACCCCTGAAGGCGGTAGTGGGATTGGTAGTCCTTCCTCTAGATTGACATCTGAGTGCAATTGTCTAGCCCTACACATTCCTCCCAGGGCCCAGAGGTAGGTGTCTGGTGGCCTGAGATGGCGACGTCCTTCGCATTCAGAAATCTGGAAATGGCCTGCAGTTGCTAGAGAAGCTCTGTCCCTTTTCCCTAGTACTTTACAAACGCTACTATTTTTTTTCCCCACTGTGTTCCACGATATAAATAGGATGAAGAGCCTTGATTTAGCAGCCGTGGATTGCCAGCCTCGGAGCTCATGAAGGGCCAGAGATTGATGAGTAAATAACTTTTTTGTCCTAGTGATGCCTCTTGATTGTTGTGTGTCTGTTCTGGAAGAAAAGGCAGGAAATGAGTGTCCCAGAAAGGAGTTACCCACAGTGAGCATGACCCTTGGATTCAAGTTCTAGAAAACAGCAGGCTGCAAAGGTTTGGTCAGACAGGATTGGTTTGATACATTGGGAAATTTGCCCAACTGGAGCCTGATGGTTTATATCAACTTTCAGAAGGTAGTAACCAAGCAAGTAACAATTTGACTTTCTGGGTCAACTGGGTCACTGAACCTTGTTTTAATTGTAACATGCTCCAAAACTGCCTCTGTTATGAGTTGGATTATGTGCCCCTGAAAAAAAATATGTTGAAATCTTAACTCTAGTCCCTCAGAATCTGCCCTTATTTAGAAATAGGTCATTTCGTGGGGCGCCTGGGTGACTCAGTTGGTTAAGCGTCCGACCTCAGCTAAGGTCATGATCTCACAGTTCGTGAGTTCGAGTCCCGCGTCGGGCTCTGTGCTGACAGCTCAGCACACCTATTAACTAATAGATGATTAGTTAAGATGAGGTCATGCTGGAGTAGGAAGAACCCCTAATCCAATGTGACTAGTGTCCTCATAAGCAGACGGTCACATGCAGGCAGACACATGGGGAGAAGTCTATGTGAAGATTGAAGGCTGAGACTGGAGAGACGCAGCTACATGCCAAGAGATGCCAGTGAGTGCCAACAACCCACCACAAGCAGGGCGAGGAAGGATTCTTCCGCAGGTTTCAGAGGGAACGTGGCGTTGCTGACACCTTGATTTTGGACTTCTAGCCTTCAGAACCGTGAGACAATAATTTCTGTTATTTTAAGCCACCAAATTTGTGGTCCTTGGTTACAGAAGGCCAAGGAAACTAAAATACAGTCTCCCAAACTTGAGGCTTTATTGGCATGCACAAAAAATCTGTAGTCTTTATTGGAAGGGCAGAATTTTGGCATTTGTTTCTATTTTATATAAAAAAAAATGCTTTTCAAATCTCCTGGGACTCTGGTGCTGTTCTTAAGAGTGCTGATGGCATCCAGGGCTGGCTTTCATACCTCTTACTCCTGTGGCTCAGCTTTCCTTGAGCTGGAAATGCTATATTCAGATCCTACGTGAGCCTGCATAAATGAAAAAAGTGGGCTTCTTTTTTCTAATTTTTAACACACATTGCACCACTTACAC
Organism: Prionailurus bengalensis; assembly: GCF_016509475.1. Classification (NCBI taxonomy): domain Eukaryota; kingdom Metazoa; phylum Chordata; class Mammalia; order Carnivora; family Felidae; genus Prionailurus; species Prionailurus bengalensis. The sequence continues at coordinate 119,678,768 of NC_057355.1, read as the reverse complement.
TTTCGTATGCATTGATGGTCTTTCTCGTTTACTCATTCAGTCAACAAACCCTTGTTTTTTTTGTTTTTAACGTTTTTTATTTATTTTTGAGACAGAGAGAGACAGAGCATGAACAGGGGAGGGGCAGAGAGAGAGGGAGACACAGAATCAGAAGCAGGCTCCAGGTTCTGAGCCATCAGCCCAGAGCCCGAAGCGGGGCTCGAACTCACGGACCGCGAGATCGTGACCTGAGCTGAAGTCGGACGCTTAACTGACTGAACCACCCAGGCGCCCCAGTCAGCACACCCTTATTGTGCACCTGCAGTGTGTTGGCCTCTGCCCTCCCTGAGCCTCCAGCCTAGAGGCAACCTCACACTATCCCACCACTCCACCCATGGAGATATTGCCTCGAACCTTTCCAGGCCTCCTCACTGAGTCATGCTTGGCTAACTTATGGCTTCTTTCCAGTGGTGACACACCTCCATCTCTGAAGGAAGAGATGAGTTTTTGGACCACCCAGAGTCCTTCAGAGCCATGTCTGGGGAACAAGTTGTATGCTTAAGCTGCAAAAAAAAAAAAAAAGTTTAGGTCTTTGTTTTTCTTCCAAAAACCTCAAAAAACCCCCACAAAAACCCTGAAATATTTTAATAGCAACACCAATGGGATACTTAAACATTTTTTAAAATGTTTGTTTATTTTTGAGAGAGTGTGTGTATGTGTACAAGAGCGGGGGGGGAGGGGTGGGGGGGCAGAGAGAGAGGGTGATAGAATCCCAAGCAGGCTCCACACGGTCAGCACAGAGCCCCACTCAGGGCTCGAACTCCAGAACTGTGAGATCATGACCTGAGCTGAAACCAAGAGTCGGACGCTTAACTGACTGAGCTACCCAGGTGCCCCTGGGGAGACCCCTTCAACTCAAACCCAGTTCAAGCCTCAGTAGCCTTTCCTTATCTTTTTCTACATTGTGTTTCCTTTGCTCTAGAGAGGGGAGCAGGTGAAGGAGCAGGATCATCTCCTTTCTCTCTTTTTATCTTACTCTTGGGTAAAGAAATGGTGCTGGGCTCAGGTCTCTCAAAACAGCCAGTGCTTCCCAGAGTAAAACTCTTTTTTTTTTTTAATCTTTAATTTTTTTAATGTTTATTTATTTATTTTTGAAAGAGAAAGAGAAAGTGAGTACGAGCAGGGGAGGGGCAGAGAAAGAGGGAAACACAGAATCCGAAGCAGGCTCCAGGCTCCCAGCTGTCAGCACAGAGCCTGATGCAGGGCTCGAACTCACGAACTGCGAGACCACGACCTGAGGGGAAGTCGGACGTGTAACCGGCTGAGCCACCCAGGCGCCCTCCCAGAGTGAGACTCTGGATTGCCCGACTCTACCAGGGATCTTCTTCCAAGGTTGTCACAGAATTGTGACGCGAGCCTCATCACAGCTGCCATAACACATCACAAGACATGCACATGGCAGGCACTCAGAGTTGAAGCTGCAAATGAAAACCGGAAGCAAGCTGGGCTTTCCACTGCAGAGAGAAATGTCTCCACATGCCTGGGAAAATGACTTCTGCCGCAGTGAGCTGACCCTTGTTTCTAACTCTAGAATATTCCTTTATGGTGTATTGAGACAGCAACGGTTAAAGTCGGTGTTTCAGGAGGCAATCATACATCTAATAATCGTATCTTGTTACCTCAGAAGACTACCACCTCTGCAAAGGGTGAGGGGGGTATTTATTTATTTATTTGTTGTTTGGTTTTTTTTTTTAACTTTTTTTTCCATATTTGAGTATATCTTATCAACGTTTACTTATTTTTTTGGGGGGGGGACAGAGAGAGACAGAGCATGAATGGGGGAGGGGCAGAGAGAGAGGGAGACACAGAATCAGAAGCAGGCTCCAGGCTCTGAGCCATCAGCCCAGAGCCCCACGTGGGGCTCGAACTCACGGACCGCGAGATCGTGACCTGAGCTGAAGTCGGACGCTTAACCGACTGCGCCACCCAGGCGCCCCATGTTTGTTTGTTTTTTAAGTAACCTCTAGGCTGCCCAGCGTGGGGCTGGATCTCACAGCCCCAAGGATCAAGAGTTGCACGCTCTACCGACTGAGCCAGCAGGGTGCTGCTCCTTGCCCTCTTTTCCAAGTGTCTCTGCAGTTGCCACATCTCAGCTCTCATCTGGTCCCACCCGGAAAGCAGGCTCTTAGCCTTTTCTCTCCTGCCCACAATACCCCTCTGCTTGCAACCTGGTTTCGTAAAACAAGACTTGATCTCAAGTGTCTCTCAAGATTGCTTCTAAGGACCCTCAATTCGATGTGTCTGCAGGACCGTGAAGTGTAAGGCAGGAGGCGGGAGAGCAGAGAGGAAGCCCTGGAGTCAGAGTCATGTGGCCTTCATAAGCCAGACCATTTCTGCTAGTGGCTGCACCTACCCTTGGCCTTTTGAAACAGAAACCAAACAAGCCTCCCCTGCTTCCCCCCTGCCTTCCCCTTGTCTCTTTCTTTGTTGAAAAAATTGAGTGGTCTGTCCTCACAGTCTGCACATCGCTGATGACACTGCCATCCACGGTGGTGGCGTTTTTAACATAGTCTCCTGTCTCCCATATTTCCTGGTAGTTAGATCTTAAGACTTAATCAGATTCAGGTCTGACTTTTTTGGCTAGACAACTTCTGGGTTGCCAGGTATGGTAAATAAAAATATAGGATGCCAGTTAAATTTGAATTTCAGATATATAATAAATAGTTCTTATTATGTCTCATGGGATATTTGAGATATACTAAACATTATCTGATATTCATTTGAAATTCAATCTTACTTCGTAAGAGATATTATGCCTATCCATGAGGAGGCATAGAACGATCCTGCTCTCTCTTTTTGGGATGTTAGCAGCTGTTGGTGATCGTGGCCTGGATTGGTTATTTCCCTAGAGCCTGTAAAATTGTGATGCTCTAATTCTCTCTCTCTCTCTTTTTTTTTTTTCTTCTTCATTTCTTAGCTGGAATATGTCTATAAAGAGAAGTTTTCCCTCATCAACTATTTGATTTACCTGGTCACTTTCATGGAGGAAAGGTAGGATACGTGTTTCATTCTTTATTTTTCTTTGCCAGTCTTCAGAATAAAACATCCTCCCAGGGGAGAAAGAAGGCAGTAGCTGGAGAGAGATGGAGGGGCAAGGAAAGGTATGTTCAAGCCGGGAGATGCTGTGTAATGAACAGAGATGACCTCAGGGATTCTAATTACACAGGACTGAGAAGCCAGGGCTGTAGGAGACTATTGGAGTAATCTAGGCAGGAAAGGATGCTCCAAAAATGCATCCTCCAAAAGTGACCAATGAGTTGCATTCTTTCCTTCAGAAGTATCACTGGGGCGCCTGGCTGGCTCAGACAGAGAAGCGTGTAAGTCCTGATCTCAGGGTAGTGAGTTGGGGCCCCATGTTGGGTGTACAGATTATAAATAAATAAACTTAAAAGCAAAATTGTAAAGGTATCATTTTACATTCAGGGATTTTGACGTGTACATCTTTTGATCCATGCTACCGTTATTCTCTCTGATTCTCAAACTTCCTCCTCCTTGGTCAGTGGGAACTTCTTGAACGTGGCTTCTGAGTCCCTTTTTTTTTTTTTTTTAAGATTTTATTATTTTCAAGTAATCCCTACAGCTAACATAGGGCTCGAACCTACAACCTGACAAGAGTCACACATTCTATTGCCTGAGCCGGCCAAGTGCCCCAGACATGGCTTCTGAGTCCTTTTGATGCCACCCCGGTAGTCGGTGTTACCTTCCTTGCTTTCTGGTGTAACAAGATGTTCCAGATGCATCTCACACATTTCTAGCCCAGACTTGGAATCAAACATTTCTCTTAGGAACCTCTGTAGTGGGAGATGATGTTCAGAGATTAAACATTTCTGACTTTGCTATTTAAAATCGTAACAACCCCCAGGGCGTCTGGGTGGCTCAGCTGGTTAAGCGTCCAGCTTTGGCTCAGGTCATGATCTCACGGTTCATGGGTTCAAGCCCCACGTTGGACTCTACTGTCAGCTCAGAGCTCGCTTCAGATCCTGTGTCTCCCTCTCTCTCTCTGCTCTCCCCCATCTTGTCCTCTCTCTCTCAAAAATAATAAACATTTTTTAAAAACACTCTTTGGGGTGCCTGGGTGGCTCAGTCAATTAAGCGTCCGACTGGCTCAGGTCATGACCTAACGGTTTATGGGTTTGAGCCCCACATCAGGCTCTGTGCTGACAGCTAGGAGCCTGGAGCTAGAACCCCTAATCCCTCTCTCTGTTCCCCCCTCCCCTTGTTCTCTCTCTCTCTCAAAAAATAAATAAATAAACATTAAAAAAACACTCTTAAAAAATAAAATAAAGTCATAACAACCCCCATTACAAACACACATACCTATGCTCCCGGAGGTCCCCTTACCATTTATCACCTTCTAACATATCACATCATTTAGTTTAATTATGTTTACTGCCCATCTTCTGCCATGAGGCTGTAAGTTCCTCAGAGGCAGAGACTTTTGTCTATCTGTTCGTGGCCTGGTACATATTAGACACTTAATAAACATTTCTTGAATAAGAGAATGGCTGAAAGCCATCAAATTGTATTTTGAAAAGCTCATTCTCACTGCTGGTAGAGAGTGAACTGGGGAGGGACCATTGTAAAGCAGGGAGGCCAGCGGAGAGTCTATTTCAGTCATCCAGGTAACACATGAGTGGGTCATGGAGATGGAGAGGAAGGTTGGGTGGAGGTAGAACTGACCAAACAGGGGGACAGACTGGAGATGGGCGATGAAGGTCAAGGCAGAATGAAAGAGGACTCCCAGGTTCTTGGCCTAAGGACATAGATGGATAACGATGCTAAAGGGATGAGAGGAAAGATAAAGGGGGAGGGCCTGAGGATAAAGAGAATCAAGGGCTCCATCTTGGAAAAAGATGGCGCCCGTGTCTATTAGACAGCCAAGTGGAGGAATGCGTCTGGGCTCAGGGAAGAAGATATAAAATCGACAGTCATCAGTATTCAGATGGTATTTAGAGCTCTGGGACTGGATGAGATCATCTTGAAAGTTTCAGACAGAGACCAGAAGCTGTTTCAAGACCAATCCCTAAGGTACTCCCAACATGGAGCAGCCAGGTGAAGGAGGAAGAGCCTGCCAAGGAACAGAGATGAGGAGGCTAGAGAGACAGAGAGAAAACCAGGAGAGAGCATCATCATCAGAACCAAGGGAAGACAAGAGCCAGGGAGAGCAGACTACTAGTTCGAGAAGCTTTGTGGAAAGGAAGACATGGGAGCAGTAGCCGGAGGGAGATGTAGGGGCAAGGAAAAGGTATGTTCAAGATGGGAGACACTGTGTACACTGTGTAATAACAGAAATGACCTTGCACAGTGGAAGATTCTAATGATACAGGACTGGGAAGCCAGGACAATAGGAGCCTTGGCATAACCCAGGCAAGAAATAAGGGCCTGAACCAGGACAGGGAAATAGCACTGAATGAACTTATAAAGCGGGTTGACTAGAGATCTCCCGATTTCAGACCGGGGGCAGGGGGGGGGGGGGGCAAATGTCAGGATGCAGAATTTCTCAGGATCCAAACCTGCCTGCTCAACAGCCTTGCCCCTCCTCACCCCCAGATAAACACACAGACCAAAACATCACACCCTTTCCAAAAGCAGAGAAAGCAGGATACACACTGGGATCCTGGACAAATGCCCGACTGCCCCCAGGAAGGCCTGATCTGAGTTCAAAGCCGAGAAGGCACACAGGGTTTCCTTGTTTCCCCCGCTGGATTTAAGTGTGTTTTTAAAGTGCTCTTCTCTGGCTACCCAAGGATTAGCCATGTGTTTCAGCAAGTGATTGAAAATCATTACTCGTCTCTTTTGCTTGAACCTCAAACTTTTGAAATGTACACAGCTTGGCAGGCTGGCCAGGGCAGCTGAGCCTCAAGAGGACGTGTCCCAGCCATCTGTTGCCCCATTTCATACCAGCCTTCTGCCCTTCCCACTGCCGAGGAGCGCTGGGCTGGACAGGCAAACACACCACCAGGACAACTGTAGCCCTGGCTTCCGACAGTTGCTGCAGTCTTGGGTGGCGTGGGGGAAGGGAAGCTATTTTGTTCTGCTTTGCCTTGAGGTTATGGAGTCCCCCTCCCCCCATTTTAGAGATCCAGAGAGGTCTAGGGATAGAGACAAAGGACATCATCTGTGATTTTCCCTTCATCAGAGCAGCTCAGACTGTACTCAGCTACTCAGAGGCGATTCAAGGATGCAATGTGAAGATTAGAATTTCATTTGAAACAATATTTCAGTATTTTAAAAACTCTATTAAAAAATGTTTAGGGTGTAACAATGTGAATGCATTAAATAAACACTTTTAGCCCCACAAGACCTCAGTGGTTTAAGTTGCACTGCCAAGTGAACTAACTTTGAGGGGAGAGCAGTTGATATTATTATTCCTTTTAATTAATAGGCTTTATTTTTATTATTATTTTTTTAAGTAGGCTCCCTGCTGAACGTGAGGCTTGAACTCATGAGCCTGAGATCAAAAGTCTCATGCTATACCGACCCAGCAAGACACCCCAAATAGACTTTATTTTTAAGAAAGATTTTAGGGCCCCCTGGGTGGCTCAGTCAGTTTGGTGTCTGACCTCGGCTTAGGTCGTGTTCTCATGGTTCATGAGTTCAAGCCCCACGTTGGGCTCACTGCTGTCAGCCCAGAGCCTGCTCCAAATTCTCTATCCCCCCTCTCTCTCTGCCTGTCCTCTCAAAACACTGTCTCTGTCTCTCTCAAAATAAATGAATTAAAAAAATTTTTTAGAGAAAAATTTTAGATTTAGAAAGAAATTGAGCAGATCATACAGAATTCCCATATTACCTTCCTCCTCCCCAGCACTCACTTTCTCCTATTATTAACATCGTACATTAATGTGGTACATGAGTCACACACAATTGGTGAATCAATTCTGAGACATTGCTATCAACTAAAGTCCGTAGTTTTTTCAAATTTCTTTAGTTTTTACCTAATGGCCTTTTTCTATTTCAAGATCCCAAGCAGGATTCCACATTAAATTAAAGTCACATGTCTTCCTGGGCTTCTCTCGGCTGTGACAGTTTCTCAGACTTTCCTTTTTGATGATCTTGCGAGTACAGGTTGAGTATTTTGTAGGACACTTTTCTTTTTTTTTTTTTTTTAATGTTTTTTAAAAATTTATTTTTGAAGGAGAGAGAGAGAGACAGAGCATGAGTCGGGGAGGAGCAGAGAGAGTGGGAGACACAGAATTCGAAGCAGGCTCCAGGCTCTGAGCCATCAGCACAGAGCCCCATGCGGGGCTCGGACGCACAAACTGTGAGATCATGACCTGAGCCGGACGCATAACCAACTGAGCCACCCAGGCGCCCCTGTAGGATACTTTTCTATTGGGATTTGTCCCATGCTCTTCTCACATGTAGACTGGGGTTGTAGGTGTGGGGGAGGAAGATCACAGATGTAAAGTGCCATTTCCATCACATTATATGTAGTGTACAGAGATACATGCTATCAACATGGTTTATGATTATTGATGCAGATGGTGATCACCTGGCTAAAGTAGCGTTTGCCAGATTTCCCCACTGTAAAGTTTTCTTGTTTAAAACAATGTATGTAAGTATGGATTCACAGATATTTACGTTATACGTTGGGCTATAATCTAATGCTACTTTATTTTGCTCCTCAAATTGTCCTAGCTTTGACCACCGGGAGGGCTTTTGGCTGACACCTATGCCCCTGTGACATATTCCCGTAAGTATAGTATTTTTTTATACACTCAGTTTTGTGCTTTGTACTGACTTTGGCACAAGCTCCTCCTGGCATCTCTGAGCCCAGGTTGGCACGGATAGTGGGTGTGCCTTGTGAGGCTCAGTGCTGCGCCAGCCTGGGCATGTCTCCTTACGAAGGGCAGAGTACTTCCCGCATGGGGTGCACTGGGCTCCATAAACCACCAGGCTTATCCTAGTGACTATGAAGTGATAAAAGTGTCTTGTTTGTTCAGTACTTGCTCTAAGTTTTACTTGTTTATTGCCCAACTTCTATGTTTATGATGAGGATAAAGAGCAGTTGTTGGATATTTTGATAGTTACTCACTCAACTTTTTTTTTTTTTAATGTTTATTTATTTTTGAAGGAGAGAGAGAGAGCGAGCGGGGGTGGGGCAGAGAGAGAGGGAGACACAGAATCTAAAGCAGGCTCCAGGTTCTGAGCTGTCAGCACAGAGCCCGATGGGGGGCTCGAACCCTTGAGCCGTGAGATCATGACCTGATCTAAAATCAGATGCTTAACTGGCCAAGCCACCCAGGCACCCCCTCACTCAACTTTGAAACAAAGATTTGTATTACTTATTTCTCTAGTGTCTAGATTGGTTTCATTGAAGACGATTCTAATCTCAAAAGACAAATTAACAGGAGTTAAGAGCACAGACCCTACCGTAGGACTGCCTTGATTTAAACCCTTGACTTTGAGCAAATTACTCCATTCCTCTGTACCTCAGTTTTTCCACCTATAACAGGGGAATGTTAATGAGAGATTTACTTCAAAGGTTTGTTAAGTGAGTTAATTAATGTAAAGTGATTGGAACAGGGCCTGACATGTAGTGAGTGCTATGTAATGGTGTCTATCATCATTACTTATAACCATCTGCTGTGGCCTTAATGTTTATGTCCCCCCGGCCCCCAAATACATATGTTGAAATCCCAATCCCCAAGGTGATAGTATTAGGAGGTGGGGGCCTTCAGGAGGTGACTAGGTCATGAGGACAGAGCCCTGATGATCAGAATTAGCACCCTTATGAAAAAGGCCCCACAGAGCTCTCTAGTCCTTTCTGTCATGTGAAGATCTGATGAGAAGTCTGCTACTCAGAAGAAAGCCCTCAGTCGACCACGCTGGCACTGTGACCTTGGACTTCCAGTCTCCAGAACCGTGAGAAATAAATTTCTGTTGTTTATAAGCCTCCCACTCTTCAGTATTTTGTTATAGCAGCCCAAATGAACTGAGATACCACCCATTTATGTGATCAGAATTTTCTCAGAACTGGATGACCAAAGCCAAATAGAAAAATAAGTTGGATGCCGAGACTGACTGTGAATCAGCCAGGGCTTTGATTTAGAAGCCCAACAGGAACTGGCTCTGGATGAGTAAAGCAGAAGAGGAATTTATGGAAAGGATGTTGGGTAGCCCGTGGAATCTCTGGGAAGGCCTGAGAGCCAGGCACAGGGCATGAATGAGAACAAAGGATGCTGGGAAGTAGCTAAGAGCATGGCCAAAATTGTGGCACAAAAGTTATCCAGAGCCCTGCCCTGGCCTCAGAACCCTGGAAAGCTTGTGCCACAGCCAGGCCTGGGGCCTGAAAGATAACCAGGCTGCTGCCACTACCCTGGAATCTGGACATGGCTGCCACAGCTGCTGCCGTCCCCACTGGAGAAGCTTCTCTAAGGGGTTCTCTCTGTGATCTCTGATTCAGGATCCAGGTGGTGCTCCTGATTGGCCAAGCCCAGGTCACATGTCTGAGTCCTGCCAATGAAAGAGGCTGGGAAGCAAGTGTCATGATTTCAGTCTCTATAGTGAGAGGTGAGCAGTAGACTTTAACTTCCACTAAGACTCATAAGATGGTGTCTCCCGTGCACCTGGGAAGGGATTCTGAAGCTGGACAGCCAAGAAGTGACAAATGCCATCGATCAACTCTGCTTTCAGATTTCGTTCCATCATAGTAACAGCCTCAGTGGACTTTATAATAAGTAAAAGTTTGAAAAACACTGGCCCAGTGCTCTGGTGCCCCTTATATTTTTCAAGCTGGAGGTATAAGAGACTGATTTTTGTGAGTTCTAAGGAAGATAAAAGCTATTGGTTGGATTTGGGTAGGAGTTTTTCATGGAGGTTGTGATTCTGAGCCTCACAGGATGTACTCCTCACAGGACGTTTTTATAAGCGACAGTAGATGCTCCTGTGATTAACAAAATGCAAATCCCTTTAAAGGATTTAAAAGTGGTTGGTTTTGTCATTTTGCGTTTTTTTTTTGATCAACAGGTGCCAGATTACCATTGTCATCCTGTGGAGTCTTTGAAATGTTTGCTTTGAAAAAGAAGCCTAGGGGCACCTGGGTGGCTCAGTTGGTTAAGGGACTGACTATGGCTCAAGACATGATCTTGCAGTTTGTGGGTTCAAGCCTCACAGTGGGATCTGTGCTGACAGCTCAGAGCCTGGAGCCTGCTTAGGATTCTTTATCTCCCTCTCTCTCTGCCACTCCCCTGTACTTGCTCTCTCTCTCTCACTTAAAAAAAAAAAAAAAAGTCTTCATATTTGAAGGTTGGAGAAACCCTTAGCACTGTCCCAAACTTTTCTTTTCTTTTCTCTTCTTTTCTTTTCTTTCCTTTTCTCTTCTTTTCTTCTCTTTTCTCCTCTTCTCTTTCTTTTTTAAAGATTTTTTAAAAGATTTTTTTTTAATTTTTTTTAATGTTTATTTATTTTTGACAGAGAGAGAGAGACAGAGCATGAGCGGGAGAGGGGCAGAGAGAGAGGGAGACACCGAATCCAAAGCAGGCTCCAGACTCTGAGCTATCAGCACAGAGCCTGACGCGGGGCTCAAACTCACAGACTGCAAGATCACAATCTGAGCCAAAGTCAGACGTTTAACTGACTGAGCTACCCAGGCGCCCCTAAAAGATTTTTTAAATGTTTATTTATTTTTAAGAGACAGAGCAGAGTGCCAGAGGGGGAGGGGCAGAGAGAGAGGGAGACACAGAATGTGACGCAGGCTCCAGGCTCTGAGCTGTTAGCACAGAGCCTGACATGGAGCTCAACTCAAGAACCACCAGATCATGACCTAAGCCTAAATCAGATGCCCAACTGAGCCACTCAGGCACCCCTTTTAAGATATTTTTTAAGATTCTTTTAAAAGTTTATTTATTTATTTGGAGAGAGAGAGAGAGCATGCAGAGGGGCAGAGGAAGAGGCAGAGAGAGAGAGAGAGAGAGAGAATCCCAAGCTCCACACTGCCAGCCCAGAGCCTGATGTGGGGCTTGAACCCACAAACCACGAGATCATGACCCGAAACAAAGTCTGACACTTAACCAACTGAGCCACTGAGGTGCCCCAAGATTTTATTTTTAAGTAATCTCTACATCCAATATGGGGCTCAAACCTACAACCCTAGATCAAGAGTTGCATGCTCTACCAACTGAGCCAGCCAGACGCCCTCCCCCTGAACCTTCCTTTTCTAAATGGAGTCCCAAGAGGTGAAGTGACTTATGCAAGGCCACACAGCTGTCCAGCCCCACAGTCACTTCCTTCCTGAGGCAGGTCTTGAGAAGAGACCCAAAGTGGCTTTCGAATACTGGCTTGTGGCTGTTGTTGCCGCTTTATTTGCCCTTACTTTCTGGAGCAGGAAACCCCCAGTGGCTTTCTCTCTGCCTTCAGTCTTTTCCATGGAGAGAAGAAGGAGAAGGAAGAAGGAAGAAGGAAGAAGGAAGAAGGAAGAAGGAAGAAGGAAGAAGGAAGGAGGAGGAGGAGGAGGTGGAGGAGGAGGAGGAAGAGCAAGCAGACAATAGCCCCCACACTGCTGGATTCTGACCTTTGCTGGTCTCTATTCTGCCTCCTTTCAGTGTGGCTAACCTCCTGCCCTAACTTTGGACTTGCTTCAAATCCTGGCAGCCAGATGCCCTGGTCCTGCATTCATGTCCTGGCTCCCAGTAGTGAGGCTAGGTCAGATCCTGACATCTGCTGAATGCACCTTGCAATGGAACTGCCCATCTCCTTGCCTGGCCAGCCAGATCCGGCCATCTAGGAAGCTCCTGGGAAGCAGGGGTCATGTCCTCCCCTTCTGGCATCCTCAACACCCAACAGGGCATGACCCAGCAAACCCTTGTTGAAGAGGTGATTGACCTGCTGTATTTGGGTGTTGCCCACACCTAGTCGTGACAAACTAGAACAAAGGGAGGTGGAGGTGCTAAGTGGACAAACTGTGAGAGATTTTCCTTCTATACTACCTGGGGGTATTTCTGGTTTGTACTGACGCCAGTTATTTCTATCTGAAATCACAATACCATAGACAAGATTTGGGCTCTGGTCTATCCAGGCCAGAGCAGGGGATAGCATCTTGGGAGTCCAAAAGAGCCCCAGGATCAGATAAAATCATCTGAGATAAACCAGGGGGCAGGACATTCATTCATTCGTTCGTTCGTTCATTATGAATTGAGTACCATGTGTCAGGTTCTATGCTAGGCACCCAGAGATTCTATGATAAATGAGACAGATTCCATGTCCTCAAGATGCTTAGAGGACAAAGATGCTTAGAGAAAGACAAAGCAGGGGATTTGTGCTTATATCGGATTACGATGCATGCAGAAATAACAATAGCTAATATCTATTGAGTGCTCACTATATGCCAGACTCTGCCCTAGTTATGCGGCATTTCAGGCACTCCTCACTGGAATCCTCTTAGTAGGTATTATTATTATTTCCATCTCACCGATGACAAGATGGAGGCGCAGAGAGATTAAGTGACTTGCCCAAGGTCACACAGCTGGGATGAACGACATACCTAGAACTTAAATCCAAGTAGTTTGACTCCAGGGCCTGTGCTTCTAGCTCCTCCACCATAGTTCTGTTTCATCATGACAGAAGAAAGCGGAGGATACTGTCGGACCACATAAAGTTGCACCTAACATGAGAGGGCATAGAAGGCTTCTTTGAGGAGGCAACACGTAGGCAGAGTCCAAAAGGACTAGTCAGAATTAGCTGGGAGAATTGGGGGCGGGGGCGTGCCTATCAGACTGAAGGAACGGCACATACAAAGACTGGAGACAAGAGGCCACGGTACATTAATTCCTGTTTGGTGAGCATCGACTGTGTGCCAAGGATATCTAGAGGCATTCAGAGACTGTAAGTAGTGCCAACGTGACTGTCTCATAGTGAGTGGAGAGAAGACTGGAGGGAGAAGAGGCTGAAGTGTTCAGCAGGCACCAGTTCACAAAGATCTTTAAAGGCCAGGCTAAGGGGTCATGTCTTTATCCAAGGGACAGTGGAGAGATATGAAAGGATAAGCAAGAGAGTTTCATGATCAGGTTGCTCTTCAGAAAGCTCATTTTTAACCGTACTTTGGAGAAGGATTGGAGTCAAGCAAGAATGAAGGGCATTTGGGTTGTCCAGGCAGGAGATGATGGCGACTTGAAATGGGGATTGGCAGTGACATGCGAGAGAACTTTGGGGACTTTGTTGGAGGGGAGGTCATCATCAAACCGGAAGATTGTGGGGACCTAGACACGTAGGCGAGCCTCAGAGGGTAAACAGTTAGTGTTGGTCCAATGTTAGGCAATTGGCCAAAGTCTCACCAGGAAGTGGATGGTAGAGAGTAAGTTCGGGGGGGCGGGGGGGGGGCGGCGCTTAGCTGACTCAGTTGGTGGAGCATGCGACTCTTGATCTCGGGGTTGTGAGTTTGAGCCCCATGTTGGGTGCAGAGGTTACTTAAAAATAGTTTTAGGGGCGCCTGGGTGGCGCAGTCGGTTAAGCGTCCGACTTCAGCCAGGTCACGATCTCGCGGTCCGGGAGTTCGAGCCCCGCGTCAGGCTCTGGGCTGATGGCTCAGAGCCTGGAGCCTGTTTCCGATTCTGTGTCTCCCTCTCTCTCTGCCCCTCCCCCGTTCATGCTCTCTCTCTGTCCCCCAAAAAATAAATAAACGTTGAAAAAAAAATTAAAAAAAAAATAGTTTTAAAAAAAATCATTAAAGAAAGAAAATAAGTCTAGCAGGTGGTGGGGACTCAGCAACAGAAATAAGAGACCAATGAAAGAACCCCGGTCCCTGGAGAACCAGATGAAGAAAGAGAATTTTCCACTGGGCAGGTTGAAAAGGGAGATAATGGGAAATCAGAATCAGGAACCAGGGTCCCCATAGCTGTCCTGGACTGGCAGCAGGACCTAGGATGCTCATCTATGAGACAGGGGTGCAGAATTCCTTGTGTCTGCCTCACTCCATCTATAGCTAGGTAGATCCTATTTAGTCGGATTCAGCTTCAAGGTTTGTGGGGAAGGGACATGTGGTGAAGGGGAAAGGGCAGAGTTTTGCCATTAGAGAGAATGGGGTTCAAACCTCATCTGGAGTCACTTACTAGTTCTACGACTTAAAGCAAGTTACTTAACCTCCCTGAGCCTCAGCTCACTCGTCTGCAACTTGAGGATAAGAATATCTACTCCACAGGCCTACTGAATAAGAATGACAGTATCTACTGCAGGACATTATTGTAAGAATGTGGCAGTTAGTACATGAAAGATCAGGCCTGGCACCAGGGGGGACGCTTAGTCAAGTTGTCAACCATCCCCTTTATCGGAAGTCATCTGTGTGCTGGACCCTGGGCTGAGGGTTTCAGGTGCTATGTTCTCTCCCTCTTAAGTTTTTTAAAAATGTTTTTATTTATTTTTGAGGGAGAGAGAAACAGAGCACAAGTGGGGAGGGGCAGAGAGAGAGCGAGAGAGAGAGAGAGAGGCACAGAATCTGAAACAGGCTCCAGGCTCTGACCTGTCAGCACAGAGCCCGACATGGGGCTTGAACTCAGGAACAGCGAGATCATGACCTGAGCCAAAGTCGGAGGCTTAACCGACTGAGCCACCCAAGAGCCCCTAAGTTCTCTCCCTCTTAACAAATCAAGGGAGATATTCCTATTCCCATTTTGTAGGCCAAGAAATAGGCTCAGAAAAGTTGAGAAACTTGTCCGAGATCACATTGCTAGCAAACTTATTTTTCACCAAAGCCCACTACTGTTTTGGTACTGTTTTGTTTAGTCTGCATCCTCTGTACAACTTGTTCTGTACCAACTCACCACCTATCCTATTTTTTGTTTAATATTTTATTTAAATCAGTCTTCCTATTTATTGTAATTAATGTAATTTAAAAACAGCTCTGCGATACTAATTCGTATGTCATCCTATTCAGCCATATAAAATGTATAATTCATTTTTTTCAGTATATTCACAGAGTTGTACAACCACTACCACAATCAATTTTCGAACATTTTCATAATTAATTTACTTTTTTTTTTTTTTATTTGAGAGAAACAGAGAGAGTACACACTCAAGTGGGGGAGAGGAGCAGAGGGGGAGAGAGAATCTCAAGCATACCCAGAGCACAGCCTGACTTGGGGCTGGATCCCTTTATGTCCTGAGACAAATATCAAGATTCAGAAGCTACAGGGCGCCTGGGTGGCTTGGTCGGTTAAGCACCCGACTTCGGCTCAGGTCACGATCTCACTGTCCGTGAGTTCGAGCCCCGCGTCGGGCTCTGTGCTGACCGCTCAGAGCCTAGAGCCTGTTTCCGATTCTGTGTCTCCCTCTCTCTCTGCCTCTCCCCTGTTCATGCTCTGTCTCTCTCTGTCTCAAAAATAAATAAAGGTTAAAAAAAAAATTAAAAAAAAAAAAGATTCAGAAGCTCAACCAACTGAGCCACCCAGGTGCCCCATCATTAACTTACTTTTAAAGGAAACTTTTGTCATTCCCATAAATGGAAAACTTGTATTATTTACCATAAATGGAAGGCAAAACAAACATAAGTAGAGCAACAACCAACAGCTAGGTCATGTTTTTGCTCTCTAGTTAGGGCTGCCTGTTAAGTGTCTACGCTTCAGACATCTTTCTCTTTGCCAAAAAAGGAGATTGGCAGATATTACAGCGTTGTTAAAGACACTCTAACACTAAATCGAGACTCTCTCTTTGGCATAATCGGAAAAATAAAAAGGTAATTGAAGCGAAACTTACTTTCTTACTGTGTAATTTCATACCACATCCCTGAGCCACCAAAAATCATCGTGCGTGTACCTCCCACACTTGTCTTTTCTAGGTGAGGTAAGTGACTTGTCCAATGTCACACAGCGAGGTGGTAGCAGACTGGGTCCAGAATTCAGGCCTCTTAACTTTTTTTTTTTTAAGTTTGTTTATTTATTTTGAGAGAGAATGCACACGCATATGCAAGCAGGGGAGGGGCAGAGAGAGAGGAGGGGTTCCATGATATCAGCCCAGAGCAGCAGAGCGATGTGGGGTTCAAACTCATGAACCTGGGGCGCCTGGGTGGCTCAGTCGGTTGAGCGTCCGACTTCAGCTCAGGTCACGATCTCGCGGTCTGTGAGTTCGAGCCCGGCATCAGGCTCTGGGCTGATGGCTCAGAGCCTGGAGCCTGCTTCCGATTCTGTGTCTCCCTCTCTCTCTCTGCCCCTCCCCCATTCATGCTGTGTCTCTCTCTGTCTCAAAAATAAATAAACGTTAAAAAAAAAAAATTTCAAACTCATAAACCATGAGGTCATGACCTGAACCAAAATCAGGAAATCAAGAGTCGGAGGCTTAACCCACTGAGCCACCCAGGCGCCCTCAGGCCTCTTAACGACTAATGCTATCTCCTTTTCTTTGTTTCTTTCTTTCTTTTCAATTTATTTAAATTCAAGCTAGTTAACATCCAGGGTAGTAATGGTTTCAGGAGTAGAATTTAGAGATTCATCACTAGAGGTCATGGCAAAAAGTGCCTTCCTTAATGCCCATCACCCATCTAGCCCATCCCCCCACCCAACACCTCTCCAGCAACCCTCAGTTTGTTCCCTGTATTTAAGAGTCTCTTATGTTTGCCTCCTTCTCTGTTTTTATCTTATTTTTCCTTCCCTTCCCCTATGTTCATCTGTTTTGTTTCTTAAATTCCACATAGGAATAAATCACATGATATTTATCTTTCTCTGACTTTCTTTGCTTAGCATGATACCCTCCAGCTCCATCCACGTAGTTGCAAATGGCAAGATTTCATTCTTTTGGATTGCTGAGTAATACTCCGTTGTGTATATATACCACATCTTCTTTATCCATTTATCCATCGATGGACATTTGGGCTCTTTCCATACTTTGGCTATTGTCGATAGCGCTGCTATAAACATTGGGGTGCATGTGCCTCTTTGAATCAGCATATTGTGTCCTTTGGATAAATACTTAGCAGTGCAATTGCCGTGTCATAGGGTAGCTCCATTTTTAATTTTTTGAGGAACCTCCATACTGCTCTCCAGGGTGCCCACACCGGTTTCAACTACACTGTAGTCCTCTTTGCAATCAGTATTTTAAATGAAGTCAAGTGCCTAATTTGTGTGTTGGACAGACATGTTACAAACTCATAAAGCACATATTTAAACATTTTTTAAATGTTTATTTATTGATTTTGAGAAATGAAAGATAGAGAGTGAGCAGGGAAGGTGGAGAGAGAGAGAGAGAGACAGACAAACAGAATCCCAAACAGGCTCCGCACCATCAGTGCAGAGCCCGATGTGGGGCTTGAACTCAAAACTGTGAGATCATGACCTGAGCCAAAAATCACAAGTCAGTTGCTTAATCTACTGAACCACCCAGGCACCCCAATAAAGCACATATTTTATAGCTAAGAAGGAACCTCAGAGACAATCTAAGCCAACTCATTTCATTTCATATATGAGAAAACCAGTGAGTTTGTTCACCTAAGCATGTTTAGAATTGCCTGCCAATCAGTTGAACATATAACCAAAAATGTAGCTATAAATAGTCCAGAATTATAATAATTCTCCTCTGGTTTCAGGCTTAAGCCAAACTTCCTGATATCTCAGTCCTGCCCTCACTTTATTCTGCTCTTTAATTTGTTCCTTTGGTCTGTCCTGATCTCTGTATGAGTAGTTTCCCCTTGGCCCAAACTACCAAGATGGATTGAAGGATCACAGGCACAAGGGGAATTAGTGGGTCAAGGGTGTGTATCATATGAGAAAGAAATGAGGGGTTGTCAAGAACTGTGAAGGCTCTAAAACTTAACCCGACTTGCAAGCTGACAAGGTAGCCTGCCACAGTTTCATGGAAGCTTCTGGGTCAGAAACAAAGGACTTCTTTACTCACAGCAATAGTAACAGCAAGAGTATTGGCATTTCGTTGTACTGGTTTCCTGATTCCCAATTCCCAAAGGCAATGCAAAGAGGGCCAATTATTAACGCCTGTACACACAGTGAGGCCCATTGCAAGAGAGGGACCCAGAAGCCTAGGCAGCCAGATCTTAAATAATGGACAGTATCTGAGAAAGATACTATCTTCAAAAGATAGTCTGAAGGGGCACCTGGGTGGCGCAGTCGGTTAAGCGTCCGACTTCAGCCAGGTCACGATCTCGCGGTCCGTGAGTTCGAGCCCCGCGTCGGGCTCTGGGCTGATGGCTCAGAGCCTGGAGCCTGTTTCCGATTCTGTGTCTCCCTCTCTCTCTGCCCCTCCCCCGTTCATGCTCTGTCTCTCTCTGTCCCAAAAATAAATAAACGTTGAGAAAAAAAAACAAAAAAAACAAAAAAAAAACCAAAAGATAGTCTGAAACAAAGAGCATTCAATGACTCTGCTCACAAGGCATGCAGAAATGTGATAGACCCATGGAGAATGATCTCCCAACAAGTGTTAAGTACAACCGTAGAAAGTGAGCTCACAGTCCTCCAGCTACATCAGACGACAAAAGATGGGGAAGATGGAAATGGAAGCAGAGGCGAATCAATCCCGTCCTTTCTACATCGATTCTTTACTGGTGTCAGTTATGGCAAGGGCACCCGGAGGCCTATTTGTGGTGTTTGGCACGTTTCCTGTTTTGACGAATATAGCTTTCAACTCACTGCCTTGACAGGGTTTACCCAATTCCAATCATTTCTTTGCATAGCTGTTAGAAATCTCTAGAAGCTCCAAAACTCCACAGAAGAGAGAAGGGTGCATCCTTCCAAACATTATTTGCTTCCAGGAGATCGTGTATGCTGGGCAAACCCATGGTGGCCACACTGCAGTTGCGTGGGGGACGTGCGCCGATTTCTTGTATCCTATCCGTCTATACCTACGGATATTTACTATACCTAGTAAATGTGGTAAGGTTTGCTTGCCACTGTGATGCAGTCAGCGAGACCCCTGACTCGGTCTAGCCTCTCATTTGAAACCAGGACTAGATGGGTCACAAAGTCAGGCTTTATTTGTCATGTGTGCTCCATATCTGAGGCAGGTATTTTGTATCTATAGCCAAGACCCAGAGTTCCAGGCCTCTGACTGACAGGCCTCAAGTCGGCTCGGTTTTTTGTCTTTTGTTTTTTGTTTTTTCCTCTGCCTAGAGGAGGATGAATTCCTAGGGTAAAGGAAGGACAATGCAGCTCAGGACAGGAGCTCATAGTCATTGTCAGAACCACTTCAGGACCTGGGATAAGGTCCACAGAGGGATTCTGTGGCATTCCACGGGTCCTCAGGCTCTTTGCAACCATATCAGATGGGAGTTAACCAATCAACCGGAATCAGGCAGTGAGAGCCTGGCAGGTGAGTCAGTGACAACATCCTCTAACTAGGGGCAAAGGGCAAAAATTATGTCAAGAAACCAAGCAAAGCCCAACACTGCCCAATAAGGGCAAAGGCCATTCAAGTGGGTTAGCCTTGGAGAGTGATTCTAAAAGAATGCTAGAGGGACCACAGATGATCCAGCTGAGGTGATGGGCTGCTCTAAATATAAATACGATATAAATATAATTTAGAGCTGGCCATGCAAAGTGGTCCTTCCACTTCATTAGGGAACTCTATTTAGAATTACGAAGTAGAAGGGGATAAATTGGAGAGCCCATGGGGTTTTCTGCACTGTTCAAGCAATCCACGAACTACAACTTTACATAATTCCTTGGAGCTGCCGTGAAGAATTTTAGTTTGTGAAGATCCTCACAGAGCCGTAGCTCTCTATGGACTTGATACACTGCCACAGTATATGGTCTCTTGTTGTTATCCCTAGATATTACTTCACCCAGGAGAGGAGGACTTCCTTCTTCTCATAAGAAGTCATGAGTCCCAAAGCAATGTCATAAATGTCTAGCAACTTCTTGGCCTGAGAACTCAAATGACACCACCCATGTTAGTGCTAGGACTGATGTCCCAAGGGCCAATATATATTACTGGCAGACGATTGTGTAAGGACTTCCTCCCCACTATGCAGTGAGCTCAACCTTTGAGCTGTGCACGCCAATAAATAGTCACCTGTCTCAAACAGGAAAAAGAAACCTGTGCGGGGTGATTGAACTCTGACCTTGCTGGCCAACCTGGATCCCAGGAATGCTGTGCACATTGCCTTGACTCTTGGGTTTGTGTTTTTCTCTTCCTTGTGAAAAGAAAGATTCATTTACAAACTCTGGGTGGTGGTATAGCCTTGCTGGGGAACTGTGGTCATCAAACGCACAGAATTTCCACAGCAGCTTTTGACAATCAACTCCGGTTTACTTTTGTTAACCACTTTTCTGTTTGGCCTCCACACTGTGGCCTGTTAGCATCAACAGTTATTAAGTCTTGAGAAGAAGTTCTGAGGAATGGTTTGTGAATTAGAGTTCATCACTAAGTGAGAGGACTGCATACAGATTGAACTCTGAAGGTATGTCTTTGAGTATCTAGTGGCCTGTTACTTATCATGGGACTTTGCCTAGCCCCAGCCAGCCAGCCTTCCTTTTCAAATTGTAATCTGAAAACTGAAACTCCTGATACACAATGTAGCACATGCATCTAATACAGGATGCAAAGTTACTTCCCAGAAAACACTGCATTTGGAAAATGCCACCTCATTAGTTTTCTATGTCTCTTGTAACAAATTACCATGAAATTGGTGGCTTCAGACAACACAGGCTGAAATGAAGGTGTCAGTATGGCTGCATTCCTCTCTTGAGCCTCTAGGAGAGAATCTGTTTCCTTGCCTTTTCCAGCTTCCAGAACCACCCACATTTATTGGCTCATGACCCCTTTTCTCCATCGTCAAAGCCAGCAATATTGCATCTCTGGCCATTCTCCCATAGTCATAGTCACATCTTCCTCTGACTGATTCTCTTCCGTCTTCCTCTTCTTCCACTTCTAAGGATCCTTGCGATTCCATTGGCCCATCCTGACAATCCAGGATAATCTCCTTATTTTCAGATCAGCCAATTAGTAACCTTAATTCTATTTCAACCTCAATTCCTCTTTGTCATGTAACCTAATACACTCACGGGTTCTTAGGATTTGGACATGGACATTTTGGGGACAACTATTATCCCCTGCTGAATTACATCTGGACAGTCAGTGGTGAGGAAATGAAAAGGTTTGCTCGGGGCGCCTGGGTGGCGCAGTCGGTTAAGCGTCCGACTTCAGCCAGGTCACGATCTCGCGGTCCGTGAGTTCGAGCCCCGTGTCAGGCTCTGGGCTGATGGCTCGGAGCCTGGAGCCTGTTTCCAATTCTGTGTCTCCCTCTCTCTCTGCCCCTCCCCCATTCATGCTCTGTCTCTCTCTGTCCCAAAAATAAATAAAAACGTTGAAAAAAAAATTAAAAAAAAAAAAAAAAGGTTTGCTCAGTGTCTATCTTCCCAGCTGGCCTGTATAGAGGGGTCAAACCTTTTCATCTTAAATGAACATTGTATAGCTGATTTGATTCTCTCCATGAGCTGATGGTTGGGGGAATTTATAACGGAGTGTCCTGTTTAGAGGTCTCGGAGACCTGTGATACCCATACAGAATCCTTTTTGTTGGTGAATGGTTTAGTTATTTAACTGACACTTTAACACATATATCAGAGCTTTACAAACTAATTTAATTCTTACAACAAACCTATCAAGTGGGTAAAGTTGTTATGTCATCCTCATTTTACAGATAAGGAAACTGAGGCACAGGAAAGCTAAGTAGGGGCTCCTGGGTAGCTCAGTCCATTAAGCATCTGACTCTTGATTCTGGCTCAGGTCATGATCTCACGGTTTGTGAAGTTGAGCCCCATGCCAGGCTCTGCTCTGACAGTGTGGAAACTGCTTGGGATTCTCTCTCTCTCTCTCTCTCTCTCTCTCTCTCTCTCTCCCTGCCCCTCCTCAGCTCTCTCTACCTCTCAAAATAAGTAAATAAACAGTAAAAAAAAAAAAAAGAAGAAGAAGAAGAAGAAGAAGAAGAAGAAAGAAAGAAAGGCTAAATTACTTGTCCAAGGTCACGCAGCTAGTATGTGGCAGAAGTGGGACTTGAAGCCAGGCAGTGTCTGTGTGGTCCAGAACCCCTTGTTCCTGACCACCATGCCAAGCTGCCTTGTCCTCTTGGTTTCCACCTGTCCCCAGGCCTCTGCTGCCACCAGCTCTGGTAGGTGGCCTTGTGGTCTACAGCAACACCCCCAGCACTGGCTTCTCCCCTTTGCAACTTGCTGCTCATTTCCCTCTGTTCTCAGTGGTGCAGACCCATGACCCTCCCCCGAGCTTTGCCACAGGTCGTCTTGCCCCACCGGGGCAGTCACACAGCAGGCTGTTTGCTCACGATGTGACCTCCATGCCATGTGGGAATGGGGACTCAGGAATGCTGAGCCTCAGAGCCTCTCTGCTGACCTAGGCTTGATCACCAGGGTCACTTTGACATAACCTATCCTGCTTTCCTCTAAGACCTGAAGAGGAGGAAAAGCATGATGCCTTTCTGACCTTCCTCTCTCTCCTCTTTCTCCTTCCTACCATCTGACCCGATAGAAAGGGGGTGGGTACTCTCTCACTGCCTTAGAGCTGGCTTAACCGTCCTGGGGGGGAAGGGGTCTGGGAGCTGGTCCTTCAGGCTTGGCTTTGATTCACTAAGGGAGGAGAATTTGGAAGGATTAAGTCACGGCTAGTTCCTTCAACTACACAACGGGACAACACTTTGAGGCCAAGCCCGTCATAAGTCCCCTGTGTATGGGGGGGGGGGGCGGTTATTTATTACTCTCTAAACCTAGAACTCTCACGCTTCTTTGCCTGTATATAGGGAATATGTTTTACACTGTGACCCAGACAAATATGTACATATATATTACAAACAACCAAACCAAAAGCTACACAAACAACACTTATTACTTAGTACAATGCATCTGATCATTTTTAACGTAGTCTTTTTTTTTTTTTTTTTTTTTTTTTTCAGAAAAGGAAGAACACTGGTGGCAGCCCATCATTCCTGTCCCCAGGCAGACTTACTTGCTTCCTCCTCTGGGATCTCACGGTGCCCTGTGTGAAGCTTCTCATGTCACACTGTAATTTACATGTCTTTCTCTCCCACTAGGGAGAGACTTTGTCCCTTTCATCTCCGCATTCCTAGCACGGCTACCAGCAGACATCCAGGAAGTGTTCATCGAAGGAGTGAAGGAAAAAAGGCCAGTGGTTTCTCTTTTCATGGCACACGTCCCCTAGTTCTGGGGTTGGAGAGCTTGGACCTTGTCAGTGAGAGACCTGGGCTCAGGGTGGGATCCCTGTGGAAGTTAGTTCATATACCTCCCGCGGAATGGACCTCGGTGGGCAAAGAATGAAGACCAGAGACTTTATTTCCCCTCCTTTGATTTTTCTCCGAAGCTGACCTGTTGGCATCCTGGGGCCAGAATGCCTTTGTGTTCTCCTCCACAGTAATTTAATGCCGTAAAACTGACTGCTGCAGACTCAAAAATCCAGGGCACTTGGCGTTTTTGCAAAGCCAGGCTCTAGGAAATGTTCCCGTTGCTGAATACATTGGATGTGGTTTAGGTAGCAAAGCAAATGACCTAACAAGGAATATATGTGCTGAGCCTAGTTCCTGTTAAATTAATAGATTCACGTTCTGGCATATCCACAACCTCACAAGTCATAGCAACCGGATGACGGCATGGCAACACAGCAGCTGTGGCCACTGCACGTGAGAAAAATCAGAGCCGAGTGTCTCTGGAGAGAAAACAGAAATGGGCTCTAAGATCGCCAGCTTGTACGTGACTGGCTGAGGCGGGGGCGGGGGGGGGCAACCACAAGTAGACGCCTGCCCTAGTTAGGGATGCAGGAGTGTAACATCTCTCCCGCTTCATAAAACTTTGTTTTGTGTTTTCAAAGTAAATAATTTGCTCCAGTCAGAGAGGAAATGATGTTGAGAGAGAGATACCATCACGTGGACAGAATGTTCTTTGTAGCCCTGGAAGCAGTGTGGAGGTGATTCTTATCGGGGATTGTCCACAACTTGCTCTTCAGCAGCAGGACCACAAGCCTTTCTTTCTAGTTTTAGACCTGCACTGAAATCACTTACCTCTTCCGGCTGTCAGGCTCGAAAGCCCTTCTTTCCACCTCTTCTTCTAGGACCGAGGTTGGACCCCACCGCCCCTGCGTGTGCTGAGGCCTCAGGACCAGGATAGATGCTCTGAGGAAGAGGAATAGGACACCTGGACAGATGTCGATTCTTGTGCAACAAAAAATATCTGCATGTACTATCAGGATGGTGACGCCCAACACCAGGGCTGCCTGGGACTCAGCAGCAGCAGCCCACACCCCCTGATCTTGTTTAAATTCAAGGGTGACCCTTGCTCTGCAAAGAGGTGAAGGCTGGGCTGTCTGTTCTTAGGACTCATGTGTTACCCTTAGGTCTGCCCCTTCCTCCATGTTCTGCTTTCCAGGTGAGGGACCAGGAAGCTGGGCAGGGTTGTCATTAGGCCCACACTGACTTCTCTTTTGTTCTGTGAATTAGTTACCTATGGCTGTGTAGCAAATTACTACAAAACACAGCAGCTTAAGATAATAAACATTCAGGAGTGCCTGGGTGGCTCAGTCGGTTAAGCGTCTGACTTTGGCTCAGGGCATGATTTCACAGTTTGTGAGCTCTAGTCCCATGTAGGGCTCTGGGCTGACAACCTGGAACCTGGAGCCTGCTTCAGATTCTGTGTCTCCCTCTCTCTCTCTGCCCCTCCCCACCCCCCCCTCCCCCAGTCGTGCTCTGTCTCTCTGTCTCTCTCTTTTAAAAAATAAACAATATGGGGCGCCTGGGTGGCGCAGTCGGTTAAGCGTCCGACTTCAGCCAGGTCACGATCTCGCAGTCCGTGAGTTCGAGCCCCGCGTCAGGCTCTGGGCTGATGGCTCAGAGCCTGGAGCCTGTTTCCGATTCTGTGTCTCCCTCTCTCTCTGCCCCTCCCCCGTTCATGCTCTGTCTCTCTCTGTCCCCAAAATAAATAAAAACGTTGAAAAAAAATTTTTAAAAAATAAATAAATAAATAAAAAATAAAAAATAAAAATTTAAGGGGCGCCTGGGTGGCGCAGTCGGTTAAGCGTCCGACTTCAGCCAGGTCACGATCTCGCAGTCCGTGAGTTCGAGCCCCGCGTCAGGCTCTGGGCTGATGGCTCGGAGCCTGGAGCCTGTTTCGGATTCTGTGTCTCCCTCTCTCTCTGCCCCTCCCCCGTTCATGCTCTGTCTCTCTCTGTCCCAAAAATAAATAAAAACGTTGAAAAAAAATTTTTTAAATAAATAAATAAATAAAAAATAAACAATAAAAATTAAAATTTTTTTTTTTTTTTTTTTTTAGTTTTCAATAAGACCACAAACATGTATTACTTTACAGTTTCTGTGGGTCAGGAATCGAGGCAGCTTAGCTGGATGCTTCTTCCTCAAGGGCTCTCGTTGAGGCAGCTGCTGGCTGGGGTTGAAGGTCTCATCTGAAGGCTCGATTAACATAGACGAAGGGGGAAGTATCCCAAGCTAACTTATGTGGTTGTTGGCAGGCCTCAGTTCCTCTTCACAGGGCGGCCTTCGGACATGGCAGCTACTAGCTTCCTTACAGTGAGTGATCCAAGAGAGAGCGAGAGAGAAAGAGGGCACCTAAAATGGAAGCCACAGTTTTTTTTATAAACTAATCTCAGCAGAGACATCACGTGATTTTTGCCATATATTATTTGTTGGAATCGAATCAGTTAGTGCAGCTCACACCCAAGGCGAGGGGATTACACAAGGGTGTGAATACCAGGAGGCCGGGGATCACTAGCAGGGGACTGTCTTTGAGACCACCTACCACAGCTTCCACACCGTGGTCCTCCAGCAAATGCCACTCTACAGAGGAAAAGCAATGCATGTGTGTGCATATATAAGTGTCAGGCCTTCACACATTTACACCATCTGCTAATTATTCCTGGGCATGCAGAAATCCTGAATATTCATGAAATTGTGACTGAGAATTCAGAATCACAATCCCGAACAAAGAAATACTCTGCTCTTGTCCTAGCAAATACGGAGTATCACATGGTTGTTTTTAGAAGTCTGGGTGACATATTTGCTCTACTCCCCTTGATTATATCATTGCTTGCCGTAAGGAGAATACACTAAGGAATTACTTCTATCTATCCCAAAACAGAAGTGGGCAATCCCTCCACCATCCCCCCACAATAGTATGATGCAGTAAAAATTTCAGAAAATTGTCATTATTAAGAGTCTAACAACGCATGTGTATTTCTCAAAGCGACACTATTTTTCTTACGTGGTACATTTTGTATTTATAATGTGCCATTAATAATGTCTGGGTAGAAGTCAGAACTAGCACATACGGGCTGAAGTGTGGGGGATTTCACGTTGCTAGGAGAGCCTCATCTGCATACTCCCAGTCTTGGGAGGATGATTCTGCATTTGTGGCTTCCCATTAGATATGAACGCAGAACTGGGGATCATTTCCCAGATGTCACTTTCCATCAGTTTCACATCCATCTTTCTGGACAAAGCCTTTACTCTAGGGTTTCCTATGCTTTAGTAAAAAGATGAAGCATTAGTATGGGAGATTCTATGATCTGGCCAACGGGCTAGTAGAAGCAGCATTTGGGGAAAAAGGGAAAATTGTTGAGCCCCAACCGATGCTTTTGAACCACCTTTAAAAAGCTCCCTGTTTTCCGCAACAAGCTACAATGAAGCTAATGTTTCTGTTATGAAAGCCCTCCACTGCAGTTTCAAATGTCTGCTTTTTTTTTTTTTTTTTTTAACCACAGCAAAGGCTAACCCGGTTTTCTCTCCAGCAAAGCTGGAGAGAACTCTTCCCTAAAGATTGCTGTTTCACTACTTTGTTGCTATTTATCAGAAACCAAAAAGGCGGCTTTTTGTTGCAGTTTTTAATAGGGCGAGCGAACTTATTTTGGGGAACGATAAATTTAAAATGACTTGCCTGATGCTCCTCTTCTCGGGACTCCACCCTACCCTCTAAGTCACTTTTGGCCCGTGATGAAACGCGGAATGCATCAGGCTTCAAAGAGATCTGTGAGTTGAGGGTAAAGGAAGAGGTGGAAATCGCGGGGGAGGATTAGAACAGAAACCATTTTGCAGCCCCTACTTGGACGCCGAAATAGCCCCCTGAGGTGTGAGATATGGTAGCCGTCCTGCGCGCCTACAACGAGTGGAAATGTCGAAGGACGAGCGTGCAGACCTTTGGAGGGAATGTGGGGCGAGGAAACCCGCGTTTGAAGGCCCAGCTTAGGCATTACTTGGCAAAACACAAGAGCATTCTGCTTTCTGACAGCACCTTCTAGCCTCAACGTGAAACTGAAAAACTTTCTCTTCCTCCTCCAACCCCCTTTTGTTTGTGCGGTGGGTGTGTTTCCCCTGGAACCCCAGCTCGCCGGGGTCCCTGAACCCCAACGCCGCCTTCCAGACCCAGCCTGAGAACACAGGTTCGGTCGCAGTTCTTCGGCGCGGAAACGACCCGCAGGGGTGCAAGCTCGGCGGACGACTGGCCGCGGGGCCCTGGCAGCCGTGGGCGAGCCGAGCTGGGGAGTCGGCGCCCGGGCAACCGGGGCGCGCAAGAGCCGGGGGCGCGGGCGGGCGGGCGGCTGCAGGGCCCGGCGCGCCACCGCGCGAGCTGCTGGGTCACAGCCCGG
This sequence comes from Prionailurus bengalensis, assembly GCF_016509475.1. Taxonomy (NCBI): domain Eukaryota; kingdom Metazoa; phylum Chordata; class Mammalia; order Carnivora; family Felidae; genus Prionailurus; species Prionailurus bengalensis. The sequence continues at coordinate 119,651,187 of NC_057355.1, read as the reverse complement.
GCCGCGCCGCCCGCTCCGCGAGGAAGTGACGACTGCGCCGTCCCGAGAGCAACAAAGTTTGAGTCTGCGGGCCGCGCTCGCCTGCGCCCAGCGCCCCGCGCCCCTCCGAGCGGCCCCGGGATCGAGCGTGCAGGTGAGCCGCGGGCCGGGCGCCCCCTCTGCCGCCGGGGCGCCGGCGTGGGGCTCGGAAACGCGTGGGGTCTGGGCTTGGCCCTGCGGGCGGGGATGTGGGGGGCCGGGTTGGGCCCGCCGCTCTGGGCGCTGGGGTGCGGGCGGCGCTGCAGGGGGGAGGGGGGAGGGCGGACGCTCCGTGGCCGGGGTCGGAGGCCCCAGGCTGCGCCCCTGTTGTGGCCGGTTTCCCGCGGGAGTTAAAACAGCCGGGGCTGCAACCGGGCGGCCCGTGTGCTAAAGGAGGGGTGCGGGGAGGGGCTGCCCGCGGCCTGCGTGCGGGGCTAGTCGTCCGCCCAGCGTCCCGCACCCCCAGAGGCTGGGCGCAGCCGTCCCCCAGCCCTGCCCGGTGCTTCCCAGGGGGACGTGTTCTTCCTCTTCGCAGCCTTCGGTGAGGTTGCAGGAAGGAAGTTAAAGAAACTTTCCCCCCACTTTTCTTTTGCTCGGCCCTCCAGTGACGACGAGCAGAGCAACTCGGACTTTTGGGAAAACAACCCTGCTCCTTTCCAAAAAAGCAAAACCAGAATTGCCCCCAAGCCCCCTTTCAACAAATCGCTCCTGACTCCCCCACTCTTTCTCCTCCCACACCTCGTCCCGAACCTGACAGTAATCCCTAAGGCCTAACACTTTGCAATTTAGCCATAAAAACTGTCAGCACGCCCACGTACATATGTGAATGTTTTCTATATAAAACTCCGAAACCCGCTTCCAGTGGACTCTGTGGCATCTCAGCTCTCTTCTGTTTTCTAAAACTGCTAGGGCTGCAGGATTGTGCTTGTGAACTTTACTGGTGGTTCCCGCCGCCCTCGGTAGCCTCGTGGCGCAGGGCTTTTTAAAGAACAGCTGAGAAGTTTATGACATCCCTGCAAAGTAACTCAGGGCTGGCAGGCCGGGCGGGCGGGCGGGCGGGTGGCGGCCAGGCTCCCTGGCTTGGAGACTGCGACTGTAGCAGCGGCGGCCCGGCCGGGGCAGCGGCGGGACGGCGTTGGTGTGCCGGAATGTACGTCGGTGCCGTGGGGACTCAGACATGGGATGTCTAGAGGGTGAATGGTGCAGTTCCTAGCAGCAGCTTCCTGCCGGCCTGTAATTACGGCGTGATTGCACAGTCAGGCATTGTTGGCGTGGATGTTTATACACAGGCTATTGTGCAAGACCTTGGTGGCAGGGAACAAAACGCAGATTTGCATTGCAAATGCCCAGGACAGATCTGGGCTTGATCTGCAGTCACCAAGTTCTTTTTTGGCCTTTAGCCTTAGCTAGGTGATTTATTTCCTTGCCTCTCCCTTAACCTCCGACAAGTTGCCAAACACCAGAGAAGTGAAGGGGACCCAGGAGGGCAGACCCCTCCACTTCCACCTTAGGCAGCCTGAAAACTATCCCGGGAACTGTGCCCTTATTTGTGTCTGTAGAAAATGTGGGATGACGTCAGCAGGAAAAGGAGATGGGAGATGGCTATCAGCCTCCCTAAACGGGAAAGCAGTTTGAATTAGCAAAATTGCACGATCGCTTTGGAGTGGGGCCTGGTTGCAAAGAGGACACGTCAGACATGTGTGACTGAGCTGGCGAGCTCGACTTTGAGCCTTGAAGTGTCAGCTGCAGAAACTTAGTAGGTGGGTCCTAATTCCTTTATTGTCTTCTGGGCAAAGGGAAAAGTGCTGGGGCTTTGAGACTGTGTGTCTGTGATGGTGTCTGGGGTGGGTGGGGCGGCACCCACGGGGGGGGGGGGGTGCCTCAAGGACATTTTCTCCAGAAGAGCCCCCTGGCCCATTTCCTGAGCCCGGTCTGCAGCGCAGAGCAGGATGGGGGTCCTCATACCTCCTGAGCTTCTGCGCTGCAGGAAGGGAGCCAGGCCTGCAAGTGTGGAAAGAAGGCAAACAGGTTCTCCTTGAGGGCCTCAGATGTGCTAACTGTAGTAAGAGGGATGTAAAAAACAGTCAAAAAGCTTGTACAGGATACAACCAGGGCCATTCTGCTCCTACCCCATATCTCTTTTTTTTTTTTTTTAAGTTTATTTATTTTTGACAGAGAGAGACACAGCATGAGCGGGGGAGGGGCAGAGAGCGGGAGATACAGAATCCGAAGCAGGCTCCAGGCTCTGAGCTGTCAGCACAGATCCTGACGCGGGGCTTGAACTCACGGACCGCGAGATCATGACCTGAGCTGAAGTCGGACGCTCAACCGACTGAGCCACCCAGGCGCCCCTCCTACCCCGTATCTTAACCCACTCTCCCCATGGCCTAGGTGGAGGACTGTCACGGGGCACCTCTCAGCCCTGCACCACGGTGGGGGGGGGTGCTGTGTGACCCTGTGGCACCGTCCCACCGCAGTGCTGGGGCTGCCTCTCCGCTCAGAGCACCAGGTACTGATAGCGAGGGCACACTGCAGCTTCCCCATGCCTGGCCTTCTCCCCAACCCAGTAACTGAGTTTCACCTGAAGGAAAAAATGCTGTTTTGCAGCCTCATGCCAGCTGTGTGTCATGGGCACAGTGTCAAGTTGTCAAACCAAAACATTAGGGCACAGTCCCTGGCAGACACCTATGTGCTTCCAGAGACTCGAGGAAAAACATATGAAATCAGGACGTTTCTAGAAAGTCTGGGACGTACAAGCACAATTGCCACAGGGGAATGAGGTTTAGCGCAAAAACACCACCATGGTAGGAGTTCCTGAGTTGCACAACCTTCTGTTCTGGGTACATTTGTGTTTTTACTGAACTTGACTATCAGGGTTCTGGTTAAGCTGCATCACCCGATGTGGTTGCTTTAGTAGGGACCTACTGGTGCCCAGCAGTAGCCCTGAGGGGCAGAGGAGGGGAGCATTCCCTTCTGACCCCAAAGAAAAGACAGTTTTGAGTTGCAGTACTTAGTGTTAATTTAGAACCTGCAGAAGGTGCCCGAAGGACCTTAGGAGTGTGGGCAGGAGAACAGAGGAGAGGGACCCCTTGCAAAGGCCAGAGGAAGAAGGAAGCGGATTTCCTGGAGTTGTGGCCCCACCAGGCATTAGTTGCCTGCCCACATCTTCAGCTCAACCTGGCTGATTTTTGTGCCTAACTCAGGCCCTTCTCCTGGCTTGCCTGGAGTTGTACATGGCCCAGGGTAGGACCGGAAACATAATCCCGACTTCCTCTCCCACCTTATGTACATGCTGATTTATGGCCTAAAGTTGCTGCCCAGTTCACGGCCCCTGAGCAGCCCTGCTGCCTCACTATGCACGACGAGGAACAATATTGAAAAAGCTGTGCAATGGAACCCGACAGATTTTAAAAATCATTTTGTTTTAAGAGGAGAAACTGTCGGAGGTAATTAGCAAGCTCAGCAACTCTGGCGAAAACCCCCAAGTGCCACTGAGAGAGGCAGATGAAGTCCCTTGCAAGAAGCTGGGCTCAGAATGAAGGCCTTTTATGCTCTCCAGGCCTGATATATATATTTCTGCTCATCTGCCTCCTCCCAGCTGCCTCACTCCCTACACCACAACCCAGTGTTTTGACACCACAACTAACCTCCAGAAAAGGAGGCAGAACACCCCCAGCTAAAAGAGGGCATGCCCGACTCTGAAGAAAGTGCTACAGTTTTCCAGATGCCTGGCAGTTCTGTCCTGCAAATTTGTTTCCTTCTTTAAAATGTCCCCCCCCCCCTTCATTTCTCGCACTCAGTGAAGCATCTCTTTGTAAGACCCTTAAACCTTTTTTTTTCCTCATCTCCGTGACACAGGGCCTTGCTTTACGACTTTCTGCACCAAGTGCTCCTTGAAATATACACAAGGCTTTGCATAAGCCTCGGATAAAAGGCTCTCTGTAATGTCACTTAAGATGCCTGGTTGCAAGAGTCACCCCCTTGCTCAGCAGCCTTCAATGGCTCCCCACTGTCTGCATGGTAAGGATCAAACTTCTAGGCTGGCAGTCAGGGCCTTCCACACAGGGGTCTGGCCTCTGCTGATCTCCTGCCCTAACCCTCTGCTCTGACCCAGTGACCCACTCTGTGTGTTTGTCCAAACTGCTGGTGGCAAGCATTCCTACCTCTCATGCTTCCCTGGAAGCCTGGAATGCCTTTTTCTTCTGTTCTGCTTGGCTCAGAACAGAGAAGCAGAACAGAACAGAGGTTCTTGCTTTCCCTCTAGCCCTGTTCATGTTTCCCTCTTCAAGAACTTCCCCTGTCCCATCCTGCGGGGCATCCCCCAGGGACTCCAGTAACATCCACTGGGTCTCTGGACTGAAGAAGACCTTGAAACCTGGCCTAAAGGATTTTTAACATTTCCTTTGGCCTTCACTCATACCCTTCATTCAGCTCCTTCAATGTGCCTTTGTGTGGATCACTTTTATCCCTTTTTAACTAAACTGGAAGTCCCTGTTTTAAATCTGTTTGTATCTTCAGGGCTGGTGCTCTACTCACAGCAAGTCCCAGTAAATATTTGGTGATGAGGATAAAATGACAACGGCTATCAAATATTGTCCGTTTGTGTGTAGACACACACAGCCACGCCAAGCACCAAGGACCATGTTCCTGGTCTGTATTCTAAACATTTCCCCAGCCTTGCCTCCTCCTGCCCGTTAGCCTCTCTGGCGCCTCCTGGCTTTGCACTTCATTGTTCTGTTCCATTTCCAGTACCTCTTCCCCATGGGCGCCAGATGGTATCTGTCCAGCTTCCACACTGGCTCCTCCTTGTCCTGATTTGAGCCCCGTTGACCTGCCTGCCCCACAGTGTCCTATGCCTGAACGGCAGCTCTTAGGGAAGAGCATTTGTCATCTGGGTGGCCTGTCCTTCCAAGAGAACCAAACTGTTAGAAGGAGGTGGGGCCAACTCTCAGGCAAGACTTTTGAGGAAGACAGAGAGATGCTTCCCGGTTAGCTGCAGGTCTGTTGTGCACAAAGAGGCATTGAACCTATAAAACTAGGCTAAACTATAAAACTGAGTCTCTGGGAGATCCTGGCTAAACCCTAATATTGGCCTTGACTGGGAGGATTCTGTCTCCACCCAGTTCTCATGCTGTTAACCTCAACCTTGCCATATAAGCTAGATGCCTTCTTTTTGAATTGAGCTACAATTCACAAACCATAAGATGTACTCTATAAAATAGATTCCTTAAAAATTTTGTTTTCTATAAAAATGAAATCTGGTAGATTCTCACTCCCATCCCAACTTTCTATTTAAAAAGGTATAAATATGGTTGAAAATTCAAAAGAGATGTTGTAGAGCATAAAGTTAGTCTCAAAAGTCATTTCAACATAGAAAAGAGATTGTTATACATATTATGCCCACATATACAAATGCAATAGAATTAGAGAAATAAATACCTATTTTAACCTTGAGGGAAGGAAGCCCTTCTTAAGAAAGATACAAAGCAGAAGCCATAAGAAAATATTGATAAATTTGATAACCTGAAACTTTGAAAAGATAAATTTCCCAGTCTCTAATGTTCCCATTTTTTCAATCCTTCAGTGTCCCTGTCTTCGGCAGCCACAGTTTGTCATTTTTCAGCCGTGCTTCCAGATGTAGCCTCTGCAGATTAAGGAAAGTATGAATATATAAACAAATTCTGGCATACTATACACAGGGTTCGGCATTCTGTTTTTCACTCAATGTGCCTTTGAGATTATTCTACAACAACGCACGTAGAGCTGCCTCATTTTTTCCAATGGCTAGTACTCCACTATAGGAAAATACCCTCATTTAATTAAGTAGTCTCCTACTGGAGAGCATTTGGGCTGCTTCCAGTCTTTTGCAACTACACACAATGTTGCAGTTAATAACGAATGGACTTTTAATTGAAAGTTTTGAAGAACATACGGGGGTGAAACTAGAATTGACAAAGAAAACTATTTCTGAAAAGTTATGTGTAAACCACATTTAATAAACCAATGATTTCTAGAATCTGCTGTTTCACTAAACAGTCAACTTTTAGAGCTGACTAGGACTTCAGGGACTGTTTTCATCCAGTCCCTGTTTTATAGTAACTGCAGTAACAGCATCTCAGAGAATCCTGAGGTTAAGAATGTTGGGGCGCCTGGGTGGCTCAGTCGGTTAAGCGTCCGACTTCAGCTCAGGTCACGATCTCGCGGTCCAGGAGTTCGAGCCCCACGTCGGGCTCTGGGCTGATGGCTCAGAGCCTGGAGCCTGCTTCCGATTCTGTGTCTCCCTCTCTCTCTGCCCCTTCCCCGTTCATGCTCTGTCTCTCTCTGTCTCAAAAATAAATAAGCGTTTAAAAAAAAATTAAAAAAAAAAAGAATGTAAAGCTAGGAAGGGCACCTATAATAACGCTCTCCTTTTTACCTAAGATTCAGAGAGGATACGTGGCTTCTCTAAGGTCACACAGCTGCTGAATGGAAGGGTCAGGGCACAAACCCCATATTATTCCATTTCCTTTTGCCATCCTGCATGGATCATCATAATCATTAGTTCCAGCCAGTCTCTTTGTAAGCCAAGGACTCCCATCTCTTCAGTTCCCTTACGGCAGTACACAAAGATATAAAAAGAAGAAACTTACAAACAACAATAAGCAGTGGGAGACGGGAGGTCTTTTGGAAGAGAGTGGGATGTTTTTTGAATAGACTTCTTGCCATTATATTATGTTATTATAATCTTAATTGATTTTAATGGCTATCAACCTGTTGAGTCCCTAAAAACTCCTAACCAGACTCATTTGGTCAATAAGATTACTTAGTATTTTCAAAGCGCAGAAAGTGGGTTGAGTTAACACTACAGAAATGGAGGAAATCTCCCAGTTCCTAAGATCCCATGAGGGACCCAGGGGAAGGCCCAGGAATGCACTTTTCTCTGGCCTAAGACACTAGCCCTCTAGCCCTCTCTAGCCACTCTCCTCTGTCCCCTCCCCAGTCTCCCTATCACGGGCCATCGTAAGGGGCCTGCAAGGGACATTCCACACGAGCCCATGTCCACTTTCTCTGTGGCTTGCCAATAGCAGGTGTTCTGTGACAACTTAGGAGTCAACAGCCACTTCCAACCCCACTTCCACTTGCACTAGACATGGTGAAAGGCTCAGCATTTCCTCCACCATCTCTCCAGGGAGGCTGTGCTGAACCACCCAGCTGGCATTTAGGATCTGACTTGTCCAGTGACAGAGAAGAAGAAAACCGGCCAGAGCAGTAGCAGAGGTAACCGTGCCCAGTGTGGTTTACAGGGTACTTTCCCTCACGTTCCTTTTTTTTTTTTTTTTTAATGTTTATTTTATTTTTGAGGTGGGGGGGAGCACGAGTGGGAGAGACAGAGACAGAATCTTCAACAGGCTCCAGGCTCTGAGCTGTCATCACAGAGCCCAACATGGGGCTCAAACCCACGAACCGGGAGATCGTGGGACCTGAGCTGAAGTTGGACAGCTAACAGACTGAGCCACGCAGGCGCCCCTACCTCATGTTCTTGATTCTTTTACTCACTCGTGCGACATGCATTTATTGAATCCCTACTGTGTGCTCTGTGCTAGGTACTCGGCATGCAGAGATGAAGAAGATCCAGCCTCCCCCTTCAAGATGTTCATGGTTTGTGAGGGAGACAGACATGTGCAAAAGCCAGAGCAATTAGTGACACGCTGTCACTGTCAATGTGCTCAGGGGTCTGCTGGGCTTAGAGGAAGAACTGGTCACTTCTGCCAGGCCAGAGGAGAGAGGAATGTTAAGAAAGGTCCAGGGTAGCCCCAGTCCCTCTCATGGTACCTGTGCTTGGTGAATGCTGTGGAATTAATGAATGAGAAGCTTCCTGGAGGACCTGATTGTGAGCGGAGTCCTAAGAAATGAGTAGGTGTCCACCAGGTAGCAAAGAGACTCAGGGCATTCTCGACATGGGGAGCAGGTCAGGCAAGTGCAGTAGAGGCATGACATGGTCCCCTCGGGAACTGCAAGCAGCAGGGTGTGATGGAGCACTGGTGGGACAGAGTGTTGAAAGGGGCAGGCAGGGGCCGGGTCATGTGCCAGCCTTTTGTGTCGGCTAAGAGGTTTGGACCTTAGGTGAGGGCAGTAGGAGCCACAGAGGACTGGCTGTGTGTGTGTGTGTGTGTGTGTGTGTGTGTGTGTGTGAGAGAGAGAGAGAGAGAGAGAGAGGGAGAGGGAGATTTTCATTTTGAAAGATCATTCATTCGGCTGTGATGTGGAGGCATGACTGGAGATGGGGAAGATGGGCAGCAAAGAGACCAGTGAGGAGGTCACTGCAGTCATTGGGGCAAGATGGAGGAGTCTAAGCCAGAGTGGTGCAGGAGGGAGGGGCTGGATTAGGAAGGCATCAGGGAGTTGGGTGGACAGGCCGTGAGGACCAATCAAATGTATAGAGCAAGGGAGAAGTTGAAGTGTTTGCTCAGGTTTCTACTTGAGACATAGGAAGAAGAACAGATTTTTGGGGAGAGACAATGAGTCTAATTTCAGACATGTTGAGTTGGAGGTACTCTGGGACATCCGAGAGAGATGTCTAGCGGGCAGTTGGACATACGGGTCTGGGGCAGGAGATCCCCAAGTGATGGCGATGGAGGGTGTTGCCCTCTGTGAATCCTAACTAAGCCATCCCAAATAAACGTCATTTAAGTAAAAACGATGACTTACTGTGTCAACTTCAAGACAAGTTCCAAACCCGATTACCTCCCTTCAACCCTTCTGTCTGTGAGACTTTCTGGAGCAGACATTTGGGGATCCCCGGAACATAGAAGGCACTTGGAGATAGGGAAGCTGACGGCATCATGGAAGTCGATGGCAGCATGGAAAGACACAGTAGGAGGTGAGGGGATCACCATTGAAGAGGCACGGTGTAAAGAAATCAGCAGTAGAGACTGAGAAGGAACCAATGGTGAGGGAGGAAGAACCCCAGGAGAGCACGGTGTCGTAGAAGCTGAGGGAAGACGGAACTTTGCATTTGATGAAAACAGGGACCATGATTTTGTGCACCTAGTATGGCATGTGGCACATAGAAAGTTCTCCATAAGTATTTATTGAGTTGAAATCCATCGACTGTTGGCATCAAGAAAGAGAAGACTGAAAAGAATGATTGACTTGGGAATTAGGGGCTAATGGGGCTGTGCCATGGGGGCTTCTCATTTGGTCTCACCTCCCTGTGAGATTGGCAGGGCGGGCGTCACCTGCCGCAGGGTTGCAGTGGCACTTGCAAGTTCTAGAACCCAGGTTTCCTGCCTCCACATCCACCTGGGTAGAGAAATAGGGAGGCATCCAAGGGAGCGTCAGTGCCTTTCATTTCTGATATTAATGCCCCAAGCCAGTAGAACCAGGGACAGGGAGGCTGTTAACATTCAGCATTTATGGCATTTGTCCGTATTTGTGACTACTAGGTGGCTGCAGTCCTCTCAGATGTGTGGCTATTTAAGTTAGACTCTTTTCACAGAGGAGAAGACAGAAGCTTGAGTGTAGGTGTTATCTTGGGGGGGGGGGGGCAGAGGAAGCATTGTGAACATGGTGGGGCGGTCCAGGTCTTAGGACTCGGCTACATTAAGGAGAAAAAGAATGAACTGGAAGGATACGTGGTGGCTCCCTGAAAGCCTGAAGAACAAAGGCTCAGAAATCAATCGGGACCTGTGGGCAGTTGGGTAGCTGGCACCAAAGTGGAGGCGGTGATGCTGCCGGCTGAGCTGGACGCTGCCACCCCCTCCGGAGTGAGTTCTGAAGTCTCCTTGCCACTCACTCCACTGGCAGAACCCAGGCTGAGCGTCTGGCTGTCCAGCTCAGGTCCCATGCCCATGTTCTCACTGCTGGGCGGTACTGAAGAATGAGGCCCTGAGGTTCCAGCTTCCCTAGCAGCAGGTGGAACTCTGCCTCCCACCAGGATTCACAGTGCCACGTCCCTGAGAGTGGACATGGGAGGGGGAGACGGAGCCTCCCCCTTAGGCCACTGAAAATATCTACATCTTGATCTTAATCTTTCTTGACATTTTTCTGACTCTTTTGGCCTCCAGCTGAACTGCAGGATTCTTACATGCTCCGGAGAACTAAGCACTTCATTAGCGATTGGATTTCTCCTCTGGAGTCTGAATGATTCCAGTGGAAAAGAAAGGTCATCCCAGCATCTGGGTCCTCCCTGCACATTTGATTCCACTTGGAAAACTTCAGCGCTGCCTTGTGAGGACAGAGTCCAAGGCTTGGCTCTCGCTGGCTAACAGGCAGTTACAGCTTGAATTCTGCTTCTCCTCTGGGCTTGGGCAAGACTCTCAGGGCCGTGAGGTATTTGGGAGGTCCAACCTTGCTTTTCAGAGTGGAGGTTGGAGTTCTGGCTTCAGGCTTGGTTTGTGGAATGACTGAGGTCCCTGGTGCCCAAGCTGTCCAAAGCAACAAGACTGGGCACCTCTCCAGTCCTGAAAATGTCAACCCCGTTGAGATATTCTACCCAGGATCCTGCCTGAGAGAGAGAGAGAGAGCTAAAGGAGCGAGGACTTCGTGTGCTGGGGGCTGCTGGGTCTCCTCATCCACACAATGAGAGCGTGTTGGGTTAGGGGAGCACTGACTCTCTTCTTATCCTCAAATCCTCCGGTTGTAGCTCTTTGAAGCAAGGGCACCTTGACTGAAATCTTGGTCATTCAGTTCCAATAGCCTTAGACGAAGGAATTAATTTCCTTTAAAAAGAAAAAGGGGCACCGGGGTGGCTCAGTCAGTTGAGCGCCCGACTTTTTTTTTTTTTTTTTTAATGTTTATTGATTTTTGGAGGAGAGAGAGAGAGAGCACGCGCGCGCGCGCGAGAGAGAGCATGAGCGGGGGAGGGGCAGAGAGAGACGGAGACCCAGAATCCGAAGCAGGCTCCAGGCTCTGAGCTGTCAGCACAGAGCCCAACGGGGGGCTTGAACCCACCAGCCGTGAGATCATGACCTGAGCCGAAGTTGGACACTTAACCGACTGAGCCCCCCAGGCGCCCCTATTTATCCCTTTTAGTATGAATACGCATATGCTTTGCTGCAGAAATCCAAACTAGTGAGTTTGATCACGGGTGTGCTGCCGCAGCAGACTCTTGATTTTGGCTCGGGTTATCATCTCACGGTTGGTGGGATTGAGCCCCGTGTCAGGCTCTGCACTGACAGTGCAGAGCCTGCTTGGGATTCTCTCTCCCTCTCTCTCTGCCCCTTCCCTGCCCCGTCTCTCAAAATAAATAAATCAACATTTAAAAAAAAAAAGAAAAAGAAAAATGTAGTTTTGAACTTACTGGGCTCAGGCTGTGATGACTGCCAGCCTTCTAAGAGTCTCTTTCCTGGTGCCTAGAAGTGGGAGCCTACTGCCTCCACAAAGCTGGATGTATCGTGGGCTAGGTTCTTACACCTGGACTAGAGGCGATTCCAAGGGGGTCTTGGTCACCAGTGTGGGGTCAGGATGGCCCTTGGGAAGGACAAGCTGGGGTGTCCCTGGCTAGTACTCTGGCAGGAACTAGAGTTGATACTGACTTGTGCATTTTTGTCCCGATGAAATGAAATCGTGTTACAAGCAACACCGAAATGGAAAAGCGGGCTTGAAGGACCTGGTTATTTTACTGAAACACAGCTGTGAACACGTCCCCCCTCTTAAAAACCTTTGAGAGCTGCCAGGTCCTGCAGGAGAAAGCTCGGGATGGCACGCGAGGCCCACTTTGGAGGCCTCGTCCGCCCTTCCACCTCTTCTCCTGGCATCCCCTCCGCCCTCCCAGCGTGGCCGGTTGTGTTCTCTCTGCTGCTTAATGCACTTTTGCTCCTCTGTGCCTTGTGTGTTGTTGCTTCCTTTCCCTGGAATGTCCTCCCTGCCCTTTTCCTCCTGGCAGATGCCCACAGAATCCACCAGAAGTCACCTACTTCCCTACCGCTTTCCCGAGCCTCCACCTTAGCGTCGGCAGCGGAACTTCCCCACGGTAGGACTGGCATCCACTGCAGGTGTGCGTGGCTCCTCGCTGGTGCAGAACTGCGCCTGGCACACAGTAGGTGTCCCATGATGGGGCTGGAAGGACAGCCTGAGGGGATGTGAGAGAGCAGTGGGCAGGCCCAGGGCCTGGCGTGGACGTGTGTGGTGGGTGAACTGTTTGTCTACATGGAAGCCTCCCTTTGCACCTACTCGTGGAACCACTGCTTTGGTGGCTTTGCTATTCCACTGAGCCTGCCCACTAGGCCCTGGTGAAGGGTGGGAAGGGGATCTAGGGGCACACAGCATGGCTTCTGGGTCCCCCTCACCCTGAGAAGGACTCTGAGGAGGCATCTGTGAGAAGGAGCTGGTTAAAGGTGACACCCTCCTCACTGGTCCCAACCCGTAAGAAAAGGATCAATACCAGCTTCCCTTAGAGGATTCCTTAGTTTCCATGGCTGGCACTGTCTTCTGGCTTTGCACGGGGAAGGAACTAGGGAAAACGATTCAGCAGACCACGAAAGAAGAGACTGAGGCTCTTTAAAATAAACGCCTTATTTAATCTGGTGACAGGACCAGCCATGGCTCTTCCTGTTGTGGGGGAAGAGGGACAGATCCTCCTGGCTATGATTGCAGCATACAGTGGGAGCCCCAAAGCCGGGACTTGGGGTCTCAGTTTGTCTATGAGAGACTTAAACTACATGTGGTTCTTTCCCGCTGAGAAATTCCACAACAGTTGTCTGGGGTCTGCCACTTAGAGAGCTCTGTGGAGCAGCATCTTCCTGCCACGGCGGACGAGGTGGACTTTCTTTCTTAAAGTTGAACCACCCTTAGGGCTGAGTCCACACGTGCATGGGTCTGCTTGACCAGTGATGAGTGCATGACTTATATTGTTTGCAGAATATGTTTCCAGAACTTAGAAGCACGTAGTATTTCTTTTTTTTTTTTTTTAATTTTTTTTTTTTCAACATTTATTTATTTTTGGGACAGAGAGAGACAGAGTATGAACCGGGGAGGGGCAGAGAGAGAGGGAGACACAGAATCGGAAGCAGGCTCCAGGCTCTGAGCCATCAGCCCAGAGCCTGACGCGGGGCTCGAACTCCCGGACCGCGAGATCGTGACCTGGCTGAAGTCGGACGCTTAACCGACTGCGCCACCCAGGCACCCCAGCACGTAGTATTTCTAAGATGTCATTTAGGAATCCATCGAAATGGGTTTTTGTTCTTGGCTCCTGGGGAGGAGCTTGGGTGTTGGAGCGGGTTTGATGTCTAGGAAAGTACTGGCTTGTTTTGGAAGGGACAGCGTGTGGGATTTGCCTTTGTTTCTGCCTCCACGGGACCTGCGCCCCCCTCCTGTCCATCCCAGTTCTCTACCTTCCTACCTACATCTCTCTGTCCTCCTTCGTCATACTCCACAGCAAATTGATTGAGTTACCTCCAACATTCAATCCTAGGATGTGTACTCCAGATGCCAGACCCACTGGGGACTTAGGGAAAGTAGATTTTTAAAAAAAAAATTTTTTTTCAACTTTTATTTATTTTTGGGACAGAGAGAGACAGAGCATGAACGGGGGAGGGGCAGAGAGAGAGGGAGACACAGAATCAGAAACAGGCTCCAGGCTCTGAGCCATCAGCCCAGAGCCCGACGTGGGGCTCGAACCCACGGACCGTGAGATCGTGACCTGGCTGAAGTCGGACGCTTAACCGACTGCGCCACCCAGGCGCCCCGGGAAAGTAGATTTTAAGAGTAGAACTTGATTGCTAGGATTGAGAGATATTGTCAGGAAAACTATCTTGGAAAATAGGCAATCCCGGTAACTCACATACAACAATATATATATTTTTTTTTAATTTTTTTTTTCAACATTTATTTATTTTTGGGACAGAGAGAGACAGAGCATGAATGGGGGAGGGGCAGAGAGAGAGGGAGACACAGAATCGGAAACAGGCTCCAGGCTCTGAGCCATCAGCCCAGAGCCCGACGCGGGGCTCGAACTCAGGGACCGCGAGATCGTGACCTGGCTGAAGTCGGACGCTTAACCGACTGCGCCACCCAGGCGCCCCAACAATATATTTTTAAAAAGTAGAACTTGAAGCTGTTAAAAAATGTCAATTTCCTTTTACCTATCAGTATTACTCTTGGCAATTAATTCTAAGGAAATGATTCTAAAGAGGAAAAGAGCTATAGGCATAAAGATATTTATAGCAACATTGTTTAAAATAGCAAAATTAGGCTGTTTAAACAGCCTAAATGTTCCACATGGCTATATAATTCATGAATTCATGACACCTAGATCCAGTGGAATATTGTGCCATTGTTAAATGAATATGAAGGTGATCTTAATTCACAGGAAAATGTTGATGAATTTCAGTGAAAATGGTTTCTGTTTTAGCAGGCAAAATTGCACACATACTTCAGTGGGCAAGAACTGATTACATTGGTCATGGCATAAATTGGCATAAGGTAAATACTGGATTTAGGTGAAGTGGTTATGAATAGAGTATTTGTGTGTTTGCAATTGTTTTAGTAATGTATGTAATTTATATACCTTTTTTTTTTTTTTTTTTTTTAAAAAAGACCTTAAGGTAGCAAAGACTTTGGATGTGGGTGGGAAGGCCAGGGGGAGGAACCTCCAAGCCTCGCATCTGTTACCACGGGGGAAGACAGAACTGCTGTGTCTTATCAGCCACCTGCACTGCAGGGGCTGGAGAATTCAGATTGGCTAACGGAGTCTTTTAGTAATGGAAGGCCTGACTTCACAGACTGTCTGACTGTATAACTCTGGGGCTCCCGGCATGGACTCTGCCTGACGCAGGTGATCACCCCCCCCACCCCCCGCCAGGTGGCCTCAGAGCCCCCAGACGATTCTTCACACCTGGTTTTCCAGGGAACCAGCCCCATGAGTATGTGTGGCCCTGAGGCCCGACTCTGAGCCACCCACTCACCTCTAAGCTACCTGGTCTCAGCCACAGAGGGAGGAGGCCTGTTCTCTCTTCTGCAGTTCCAGCAGGCAGCAGGGAGGGTGTGCTTTGCACACTGACCTCCTGCAGCCCTGCCTCACCCGGGTATAGAGCCCTAGTGAGTTAGTGTCTTGGGTGTTTACAGTATTGCACATATTTATTAAAGTACTGAAACTCTGAGTTGCCCTTTATTGCTAGCCTCATAAAGCCCCCACCCCCCACATTTATCCAGTCTACCTCTGGCTTAGCAGTCAGGGCCCTCTGAACCCCCATCTTGCCATGAGCTCTGCTGGGACTCGCAGCTGCAGGTGTGGCCTTGTGGCTGAGCAGCTGACCTTCTGACCACCTTCTCATATCTCTGGCATCTCAGAACCTTGGGACTCCAACACTCCCCCTTGGTTTTGCCTCTCTGCGTGCGCGCGCGCTTGCGTGTGTGTGTGTGTGTGTGTGTGTGTGTGTGTGTAGCCATTTCTTCTTAGTGGGGAACTTTCTTGACATGTGGAGTGTCTATTTGGAGGGCCTGCAATCCTCCTTTCCCTGTGAACAGTGTGGTTCAGGGCAGGAAATGGAGACTCCTCGGTGTTGTTTGGAGTCTGAAGTGGGTGGGAGCTGGAGAGCCCTGGGCAGACCTTGTGCGGGCAGGTTGGAGCCTGCTAGAACAGAAGCCACCATAGCAGTGCACGTGTGGAGAGATGTCCAGGCCCTGCTGGGGCCCTGGTGATTTATCTCAAGCACCGATCTGCTAAAACCAAATTCCAGAACTGTCAAAGATTTGGAGTTTCTTTGTTCTGAGATCAGACTAAAGTGGGGCCTTGTGGCTAGAGGTTTGCCAGGGTGAGGGAGAAATTGGACAGCACGTGGGCTCAGGGCTCACCTGGACTCTCATGAGGGGTACTGAGGCCAGTTTCCAGTCTTCCGCCGTGTGTTTGGAGGCGGGGGTAAAGAATGTCCACATGCTTCCCTAGAATATTAGGTACATTCCTAGATGCCGTGGTCCCATCTCCACCCCCTACAGCGACCTGGAGCCTGCTCTAATGGGGTCATTGCTGGTGGTGTGTGTATTAACTACCACAGAATCTAAGTAACAAGCTGTCTTCCTGAGCCCAGGACCCAGCAAGTAGGGCTCGTCTCAGTTCCCTAATTTAGAGACCACGTGCGTGCCCCAGGGTTGTCAGCAGCTAGACTTCTTGAAGCTTGAAACACATTTCCATAGAAACAATGCTATAAATGGCGATTGGGTTCCTAGGCTAGCCCGCAAAGAGCCCTGGTGTCACCTCTGGAGTTGCTGAAATAAGGTATTAGTAAAATTGAGAGTGAAAACGCAGCACTAAGAGCTAGCACCCAGGACGTTAGAGGTTAAATGGTGTGGGTTTATTTGTGTGATTTTGTTTCTTTAGAGAGAGATGTCGTTCAGAGACCTCCTGGTAAGGGAAGCTCTGGGGCGGGCCCCCTGCCCACAAACATAGCCCTCTCCCTCCCAATTTCCATCCCTTTTTCCTTCCTCATCAAGCTGGGAACCTGGGCCTACCTGCTTCTAGGGAGTTTGGCTGGGGTATTTTTATGGTGACTAAATCCTGTTCAGTGGCCCTTACATCATCGATATCATCATCATCGCCATCACTGTTATTTAAACCATCTTGATCAAGCTAGAATAAACATTACACCTTAGCAATTTATGTTGTTCAGAATCCTCTTCTGATTGCTGCTAATGTTCCTGGGGATGTTTTAACATAGTTTGTGGGTCCACCTTTACTATTTTTCCTTGTGCTCATTTTGTCACCGTAGCATGATTTCATCGTTTTCATCAGATTGTTTCCATGTGCCAGCCTTTTCGTGTTTCCTTCTGTTACCATACCATAATCTGAATGGATTTCATGTTTTGGGTCTATATACAGGTGCCATGAGCCTCTCTTGTAAAAACTCCTCTGTGATGGCATTTTAAATTCTATTCATGGAATCTGGTCTCCCAACCGTAATTACCTGATCAAGGTCTTCAACTCTTGCAACACAATGCCAAATCACATTCTAGAAAGGTCTGAACAGCTTATAGTGGCCCAGCAATGTCTGTGCAGCTGTTTCCTAATGGCCCTGCCATCAGCAGCTTTCTTGTTTTATTTATTTATTTGCACGTGGACTCCAGGCCATGATGGGTCCTTAATGGTGTTTTAATTTGCATATCTTAAATTGCTGCTGAGATCTGTACATTCTTTCTCTTGATGATTTACTGTTTGTGTTTCCTCATGTGTCAACCTGTGTTCATCTTCCGTGACTGCCGGAACCTCCCCACCTTCTTCCGTCTCCTTAGACTACTTTCCTATTGGGAGACACAAAACCCTGCCTTCCTCACTCCCTCCCTCCCTCCTGGGTGGGGCTCCACCCCTGGCCTGGGCTAACCCGTCTGCACACCTGCCTGGCTCACCCCCTTGCTGACTGGGACTGATGCTCTGGGCGTGGAGGGAGGAGAAATGGAGAGGGACAGGCACTGGGGGCCCAGTGATGGAAGCTAAAGAGGGGGTAGGTGTGAGACAGAGGCCTGCCTGAGTGGTTCCAAACTAGGTTCATACAGTGACCTCCTTGGAGGGGGCTGCTGGGGAGATTCTGGGAGGAGCCACACACAGGCTGTCAGGGCTGGAGAGGGCATTGGAGTTCATCTGATTCAAGGGTCACCCACTCAAAGGCCCGTAGGGAACAGGGGCATTCTCAATAGGAAAGGCTGGCTGGGTATAAGAAAACAGCACAAGTGAGGTGGTCAGTGGCCAGGGAAGGGGTGGAGAGTTAGGGTGTATGAGTCCCACCATGGCTCTGCTCCTACCCCGGTGTTGCTCTCTCATAATGCTATGCTATTCACCTCATGGAGCTACTCTGCTCTGCCTCCAAGAAGGAGGGCTCGATGTGGCCAGTGTTCCAGTCTTTTTCACAACAAACCAGAAATCCTGATTTTTCGTTTAAATCTCCTGATTAGAAAAAATGTTGGCAGCAACTGTAATTCGCTTCAGATCAAATGCATTATTATATGGGTCAAATAAAACCTATCTGGGTGTGAGGATGGATTGTGAGCCTCCAGTCTGTAACTCCTCATTATTCAGCTTCCTTACTGGGAAAACATAAGTTCAGAGACATCTGCTCATAGAGCAGAGGGAAGGGCTCAGAGAGTCCAGGGGTTGAATTCCATCTGTATGACCTTGGAAGAGCTGTTTCACCATTCTGAAAGTCAGCTTTCTTATCTGTATAATGGGGACAATGGCTTACTCTCTGGGTGCTGGGTGGATCCAGTGGGCTCACATCACATCGAGCATTTAGTAGATCTTCAATAAACATGTTGATAGAGCCTGCATGGGATCATCCAGAAAACTAGAGGAAGAACCAGGCTTGGCACTTTGCCCTCCTGACTCCCAGTCCAGAGCTTGTTCCATATCACGTTGGCCTGCGTCCATGGCAGTTTCTGGAGGCATCTGGAACAGGGGTCCTTCTGATCCCTGGGAAATTGTAAGTCACTTTATGAAAGCTTGATTGCCCGACAGCTACTGAGCTCAGGTAACGGGGTCTCTCAGTTCTGTGGACTTCACCTTGCAGGCTCCAGAACCCAGGAGACTGAGCCTCAGTAGTCGTAGTTGTGGTAGCAGTAGTATTGAACCTAAGAAACCAGTAATGATAAGCTGCACCATCATTTTATGTACAACTAAGAAAGAGAAAATGCTACTGATTTAACCACGATGTGCTATCACTTACAAGACGCATCCTGATTTCAGAGATGTTAAATGTGCATTTGGAATGGAAGAAATAGTAATAAAAGTCATAATGATAATGTTACATTTTATTGCTTACATCAAATTCTCACATATATGATTTTTATTTGTGCATTGATCAACAGGCATTTGCTGAGCACCCACCATATGTAGGCACTGTGTAGGTGCCAGGGATCCAAAGTGATGAAGATCTAGGCTGTGCTCTGATCCTAGGAGGGAGATAGCTCTGTAAGCAGCACGATGTGTAGAACAATGCATCAGGATGGAGGAAAGATGAACAAGGGCATACATACCATGGGAGTTTAGGGGAGGGAGTGGCCACTCTGATTCTTAGGAGCAGAGACAGAGACAGTTAGGGGTGCTTGGGATTGACTTAGGAAGTGTCCTTAGGAGGAGGGGAGTGAAGGCTAGCCCAGGCTAGGGCTTGGGGGGAAGCTATGCAAGGAAGGATGTGTTGCAGCTGGAGCTAGCTTCAGCCAGACCCCACAGGGATCCCAGAAGGATGAATTGCACCAGCACAGAATTGGTCTCACCTTGAGGCAAGGGGCCTGACCTTTTGGACCCATTCCCCTGCCCCACCCCCTAGTCAATCATTGGCTGCAGTGCTCTCTGGTAACAAAGGCTCCCTTTGATTTTTTTTTTTTTTTTAATCTTTATTTTTGAGAGAGAGAGACAGAGTGTGAGCAGGGGAGGGACAGAGAGAGAGAGAGACACACACACAGAATCCGAAGCAGGCTCCAGGCTCTGAGCTGTCAGCACAGAGCCCGAAGCGGGGCCCGAACCCATGAACCGTGAGATCATGACCTGAGCCGAAGTCGGATGCTCAACCCACTGAGCCACCCAGGCACCCCCAAAGGCTCCCTTTGAAAAGGGGGTGGCCAGGGGTGCCTGGGTGGCTCAGTCAGTCGGTTAAGCATCTGACTTCGGCTCAGGGCATGATCTCACGGTTCGTGGGTTCGAGCCCTGTGTTGGGCTCTGTGCTGACAGCTCAGAGCCTGGAGCCTGCTTCGGATTCTGTGTCTCCCTCTTTCTCTCTCCCTTCCTCGCTCTCTCTCTCTGTCTCTCTCTGTCTCTCTCAAAAATAAATAAACATTTAAAAAAATTAAAAAAAGAAAAGGGGGTGGCTGTGAGCCCTTAGTAGCCAACACAGGCTTGATAAAGGAGATCTGGGAGGGCTCCTGCAGTATACATTCCAGTGGCCTTCCTCTGCTTAGAGGGATCAAGGAAGGCTTCCTGGAAGAGCTGTCATGAAGCTCAAGTCTAATGGGAGACTGGGGTGTGGGTTTACCTGTGGATGAAGGTGGGGGGAGGAGGAGCATGTGTGAGCTAGCAGACATCTCAGAGCACTTCAAGTTGCTTGGCTGTGTGGCCCTGGGGCTGGGAGGTAGGGCAGGGCTGGATGGTGCCTGAAGTGTATACACCTAACAGTTTGGCTAACGGTCTCAGCTTTTTGCAGTAGGATGCTGGGAACTGTTGCAAAGGGATGTGATCGCTCTGATGGCAGTGCGGATGGTTCAGTGTGCAAGACTAGAAGCAGGGAGATCCATCAGGAGATGAGGGAAGATGATAGCCAACACTTATAAAAGACTTCATATGTGCCAGATACTGTTAAGCTCTTATCTCCATTTAGCAGATGGAAAAACCAAGTGGTTAAATAACGCGCTGAAGGTCATCAAGCTCACGTGAGGCATGATTTGGATTCAGGGCTCAGCTTTTGCTCTTAACCTGTATTCTCCCATGAACATGAACTTGGGATTCTAGTCCATGATGTATCAGTATTTGTTTTCACTTAAAAATGATGCTCCAGGGGCGCCTGGGTGGCGCAGTCGGTTAAGCGTCCGACTTCAGCCAGGTCACGATCTCGCGGTCCGTGAGTTCGAGCCCCGCGTCAGGCTCTGGGCTGATGGCTCAGAGCCTGGAGCCTGTTTCCGATTCTGTGTCTCCCTCTCTCTCTGCCCCTCCCCCGTTCATGCTCTGTCTCTCTCTGTCCCAAAAATAAATAAAAAACGTTAAAAAAAATTTTTTTAAATGATGCTCCAAAGCATACCCCATTGCACACACTAGATCTTGTGGGTCCCGTTCCTCCTGGCTCTGCGGGAGGCACGGCACTGTGCTGAAAGGAGACCTTTGGGGAGCCGGCAGCCTGGGCTCTGTGAAGAAAGGGTGTTTCTGCCCCCGTGGCCCTGCTGGCCCGCCCTCCCTGGCAGCCACACCTGTTTTGTCCTTCTCCCTGCACCCAGCCAGACGGCTCTCCCAGAGTGACAGCAGCAACTGGGGACATCTGCGGAAGCTCCCTCTCAGGCCTGACAAAGGCTCTCAGAACCTGGCTCGGGCCTGCAAGAGAGAGAGGTGGAGCCGAGGGTAGGTGGGAGGGCCAGAGGCTGCGGACAGCTGTGGGCTGGTGTGGCCCTGCCCCAGAACAGGTGAAGTAAATGTGAACTGAGGAGGTGGGTCCCCTGGGTTTGCAAGGGTGAAAGAGAAGACGGTGCAGGGACTTCTCAGCACACGCTGGTTTCACTTAATGGCTGGGGTGGTTTTGAGCTCCCTGTCCTCAGAAAGGACAAAAAGCGGTGAGGAGAAGCCATGGCCATCAAAAGATTCGGGCTGGGTGGGTGGCGCTGTGGACGAAGTTTGGTGGAAAGGACACAAAGAGGGACTGGGAGAGGAGCCTTGGAAGGACACTCGGATGGAGCTCTGTGTCACTGTTGGAAAGCGTCTGGGCAGAACCCACCCTGAGGCTGGCAGGGGGTGGATCCAAAGGTCTTTTCAGGGGGAAAAGAAATCTTGCCTGAACTAGGTTGTTGAAAGGAAGAAGCTAGTTTTAGAAGGGGACGTCGGCTAAAATAGTAACACTTGTAACCCCTTATGTGAACATAGCGTGACATAGTCATAAAGCGGGGTTTTCTTTTGCCCTTGTGATTCTCCCAAGCCCTGAGAAGGTGGGCACTCTTTCACTGTCGACGTAACAAAATTCAGTACATCCGTTATTGGCCAAAAAAGTGAGGGTCAGAGAAGGCGTCGGTTTCCCTAAGATCACACAGGGTGTTAGCTCTAGTTAGGCAGAACCCCAACTCTGTCCTGGTTCACTGTTTTTTTCCACAACCTCTCTTTCTTCTTCTTTTTTTAAAAAGTTTATTTACTTATTTTGAGAGACAGAGCGCGCATGAGAGAGGCATGGAGAGGAGAGAGAGAGTCCCAGGCAGGCCCTGCGCTGTCAGTGTGAGTCCGTTGTGGGGCTTGAAGCCATGAACCATGAGATCATGACCCAAGGTGAAGTCAAGAGTCAGACGCTTTACCGACTGAGCCACTCAGGTGCTCTAAACAACTTCTCTTTCTTCTGTTGAGACTGTAGGTAATGAGGTCTTAGAGGTAGCACCTTTACTCTGCAAAGGGAAAAGACAACAAGGACATAAGGAACATAAGGAACCCAGTATTGTGGATTTGTGATTTCCCCAACTGTATTCGTACCCTCAGTTCCCCACATTCTAGCAAAGGTTGCTTATTCACTAAAACACATCATGTGTGCTGGCCTCCACAGAAAGATCCTGACAGAGAACGGACCGTGGAAAAAGGACAGGAATGCAGCCATGGGGCTTGGGGAGAAAACCTGTTTTTAGATAGTGACTGATGGCAGCAGAAAGTTAATGGAGCTGGGTAGGCGGAGGAAGAAGCTGGCTTCCTTGGAAGCTTTTAATTTTTTTCCTTAGCGACACCTTTATTGGAATATAATTCATATACCACAAAATTCACCTTTGGGAAATTTTTTTTAAATTTGTTTTTTTAACGTTTATTTATTTTTGAGACAGAGCATGAACGGGGGAGGGGCAGAGAGAGAGGGAGACAGAATCGAAGCAGGCTCCAGGCTCTGAGCCATCAGCCCAGAGCCCGACGCGGAGCTCGAACTCACGGACCGCGAGATCGTGACCTGAGCTGAAGTCAGACGCTTAACCGACTTCGCCACCCAGGCGCCCCTGGGAAATTTTTTTTTTAAAGTTTATTTATTTTGAGAGAGACAGGCAGTGCGAGCCAGGGAGGGGCAGAGAGAGAGAGAGAGAGAGAGAGAGAGAGAGAGAGAGATTGAGAATCCTAAGCTGGCTCTGCACTGCCAGCTTCATGGAGCCCGATGCAGGCCTTGAACCCACAAAACCGTGAGATCATGACCTGAGCTGAAACCAAGAGTTGGACAACTCAGCCGACTGAACCACCCAGGCGCCCCCACCCTTGGAAGCTTGTTAATGGTCCCAGAGATGGACATTGCTGATGGCCACTCAGGGCAATGATGGATCACTCACTCTGAGCTGAGTCCAGAGAACTGATGCAGTCCCAGGAAGCCTCTGCTTTCACTGGGACTCAGAGTTTGGAATCCTGTCAACGGTGCTTTATTTCCTGGAGTGTTTCTCAGCAGACGCACTCACTGGGAACTGGAGCTCTGTGCTCCTCTCTTCCCATGCAGTTGGTAAAGGTCCATGGTGGAAAAGAGCCCACTCTATGGGGAAGGTCCTGGAACACGTTCTTTTTTTCTTCTCTAAAGGGCATCCTTCTTGGCTGCCCCAGAGGTTAGAGCTTCTAAAACCAAAACTTTCACTTCACATGTCAGTGATTCTGCACTGTCATATCTGCAGCAAAACCGACCTCCAGGGCTTTCTGGAAGAGCTGCAGCTGGCTGTGCACACCCTCCTCTGCCTGCCTGTGGGAGGCAGGCTTCTCCTAATAGGCAGGGGCCATCTGAGACTGCCTGGAGCCCTCCTCTCTTGCACATATGCCCCCTTCCTTCCTCTCTTCTTTCTGAAGTAGCCCGAGTTTGTTAGTGTAGTTGGGTGAAAGGATGTGCTGTTCCAAGATGAGCAGGACCCCTTCAGGTCACTGACTTCTGTTTCTCATGCACCCTGCCACCTTCCCCTACTCCTCCTGCTGCTTCCTGGGCCAGGCCCAGCAGCCGGCAGCAGCAGCAGCAGCAGCAGCAGCAGCAGCAGCAGCGTGGGACAGGGAGGAAGTCCTGGCGACAAGGTTGAGTGGGGAGTGCCCTCTGGAGTGGCTCCCACTTACTCCCTGGAGGCTGGGCCCTGGCTCCATGGTGGCAGGCTCTTCTAGGAATGTGTTCCCCAGCTGGGTTTTCTGGTAGGTTGGGAACATCCCTGGGCTGATCTGCACTGGCTCTCAGGGGCTGGCTCAAGGCTGGCTTGAAGCCAGAGTTAGGGGTTAGGGGGAGGGGATGGCCACAAGCCTGCAGAGGAGGCCACAAGCCTCCAGAGTCAGGGGTTAGGGAGGCCCTAGGGGGAGGGACGGGATGGCCACAAGCCTGCAGAGGAAACCTGGCAGCAGTGGGCACTGAACACGAAGTGGCTTTGCTTTTGTTTCTGTCACTTGGATGAGGTGTCAGTGGGGAAGAAGAAATGAGACAAATGGAAAAAACAAAAAGGCTTTACACTGAATCTCTGCCAGGAGTCCTGAAGGTCTAGCCTCTACTTAGGGGCCTGCATACCTGAGCACCCCAGTCCCTCAATGGCTCACTGTCTTCCTCTCGGGGAGATGGGAAGAGGAAGAGAGAAATGACAGATGATTGGCTTGCCCTGTGATCTTGGGCAAGTCACTGAACCTCTCTGAACCTCAGCGTGCTCATCCATAAAACAAAGGGGGATAAAACCCTCACACACACAGGGTTGTTGAGGAGGCTGTGTGTGGGACGTGCTTTGAGAATTGTCAGGAACAGTACTGTCACATCAGATGCTAAATCCGAGAGCCTGGGCTTTTCTTTGCTGGAGGTGGTTTCCCTGGCTCCTCCATTCACTTTTTACAATCACAGAATCATGGGTTTTAAACTGGAAGGGATTTTAGGAGGTCATCTGATCCAGTCCCTTGGTATAAGTATCTTTATTTTGAAGATAAGTCTGTGTTAAGGTGTCATTATTTTGACATATCTATCCTACTATGGCACATGAATAAGCCCTTTTCCTCCTGGGTGAGGTGTGAGCTCCAGATGCACACAGGTGCTTCGGCCAGCAAAGGGGTGGCCTAAGAAGACACAGGAGTGCTTCTTAGGAGGGGGGTGGGGGGGGTAGGTCTCTGTCATCTGCTTTCTGGGGGCAAAGGCCCTTGCCCTGCAGGCTCAGAGAGGGTGTGAGAATCCCATTCTGCTGCCTCTCCCCTTCTCCCTGAGACAGCAAGAGATGCACTTGCTTCTGAGGACTGGTCACAGGGAGAAGCAGCAGCCAGGAAAGAGTGTATTCTTCAGTGTTTTTTCCTTCAAGGGCAGACTTCCTTCTGACCCATTTCTTTGGGAAACACAAAACCCCAAAACAAATGGAAAGAATCTCCCTTGGACTTTCTCCTGGCCCTGGAGCTTCAGTTGAATGTGGGGGCCGACAAGAATCTCCAGAGCAGCAGAAATATTTCTCATCGTCCCACCAGCC
The DNA here is from genome assembly GCF_016509475.1 of Prionailurus bengalensis. NCBI lineage: Eukaryota > Metazoa > Chordata > Mammalia > Carnivora > Felidae > Prionailurus > Prionailurus bengalensis. The sequence continues at coordinate 119,626,113 of NC_057355.1, read as the reverse complement.
AGGGGGCCTGGGCGGTTAGCTGGGAAGGCAGGGGAAATGTGGGCAGGCAGTGAAAAGCTGCCCCAACTGTGCCCTCAGTCGCCAGAGTTAAACCCAGGAGCTCTTCATTACCTAAGCAAGTGGCTCTTTTATAAGGGGCTGGGGCCAGTTTCTCAATAACCTTTGTACCACCAGGATCCTGGTGAGCTAAAATCGAAACTTGGGGAAACTTAATGAAGTGGCCTGGGAGAGGGCTGTGCATGATTTACCGTATCCCAAGCCAGAGTTTTCTTTGTGGAAGAAAGCGACTTGTGTCCTCCCCTAACATCACATACACACTTTCCTGGCAGGCCCGATGGGTTTCCAAGCATTTCGTCACCGTCTCCTTCTGACCTTGGTGTGAAAGGAACGAGCCGCGTGGCCTGTTGGTTCCAGCAAAGCCATCGGGGGCGCCGGCCTGGGCTGAGGGAGGAGGGCGACCCACTCGGGAGTGGAGGTGAGGTCTGCTGGAAATCCCCAGCCCGGACAGCCGCCCGAGGTTTGAAGACGCCTTCTCCGGCCTTATTTGGTCGCAGGAAGTAGGCGGCGCTAGGCCTGCTGGCTGCGAGGCCGACCCGAGACAGTTGTGCTGATGAAGTGGTGGAGCTGGTTCCTGCTCGCCGCCGTGCCGCGCGCGCCGGCCGGCCGCTGGGCGCTCCGCGCTCCCAGCCCGGAGTTGTGCAATGCTTTGTAGCACGCCAGAGAGTCCTCCTCCTTCGCTGTTGCCTCTCGCCCTCTCTCTCTCTCTCTTTTTTTTTTTTTCAAGCTGTGAGCTCAACCGATGAGTCAGAGCAGTGCAATCCTGACACTGCATCGCAGGACTGGGGGTGACACGGAGGGAGGGAGAGCGATCGCGAGGCAGACACCGCGGGCGCGGGGTGCGCCGAGGCTCCTGCGCCGTGAGCGAGGGGTGACAGCCCGCGCGTCCCGCCCGGGCCCTGCCAGCAAACTTCCCAGCCTTGGGAGGCGCGGGCTGGCGGAAGCCCTGCGAGCGCCGCGGGGAGGCGACGGCGCCTGTTTGTTTTTAAAATCCGGGAGTGCGTGCAGGCGGCTGGAGCCTGGGAGGCGACCGAAGGCGGCGGCCCGCGGCGGAAAGGGGACAGCCGATGCTGGAGCCCGGGCAGGAGCCGGGTAAGTGGGGTGCTCGGCCGGCGGCCGAGGCCTGCACGCGGCGAGAAGCAGCCCGCCCTGGCGGCGGGGGCCCAGGGACCCCGGAATGCGCGCAGGCGGTGGCGGCGGGGCGCGCGGGCTGCAGCTCTGCAGGCGCGGCCGGGAGCGGGGGCGCGGGACTGCGGGGGGCGCGGCGCGTCAACTTCTGCGGCCTGGGCGGCCGGGGCGGGGTGTGCGTGTGTACGTGCGTTCGCTCCACAGCCCGCGCGTCCGCGGCCCGCACCGCCAGCCCGCAGCTGCGTGTGCCCCGCCAGCCCGCCGTGTTTGTGCAGCTACGCAGCTCGCGCGCGGCCCCCGCCCACCCGGGCGCGGCCCCGGCCGGACCCCCCTCCCCCCTTGCCGCCCCGTTCCGAGCCGCCGGGTCGGTGGCCGCGCAGGAATACGGCTGCTCCTCCCGCCGGAGAGAAACGTGGTGTCCGCAGGGAGCGGCTTGCGTGACCGAGCTCAGGCCCGGGAGGCGCCGGGAGGGGCTCGCTCGAGCTGCAGGAACTTGGCGCGGGAGCCCCTTTCCCTGGTCCTGCCAGTGTGCACGGCAAAGTGGACCTGGAAGCTGTGCCCGCGCCGGGACTTTAGGGGACAGACGTGCAGGGGCGGCAGGGAGCTGGGGCAAGTGCAGCAGAGGCCTAAGCTGGAGCGCTTAGGGCGGGCAGGCGGCCTCACCCCGCGCTCCTCTGCGCTGCTGGCGCACCTAAGACCTGTCATCCCTCTCGGCCGCCCCCGCACGCCCGCGCCGCTGCGGCCTGCCGGGCTCTCCGCACACCTCATCGTGTACTGTTTGGTGGTGCCCGCCCGGAACTCGGGGGCCCGGGTTTTGTCTGGACCCTGCACATGGCCGGCTTGGTGGAGGTGGTTTGACTCCCCCCCCCCCCCACTCATGCTTACAGGAGCGTGTGCACTAGGTTGCCCCTCTTGAGGGCCCCCATCCAAACAAGTCTCTGGATCAGGGCGTGGTGCCGCCCTGGGGTTTTCAAGCCTCAGCCCCAAGGAAGGCCAGTCTGGAGGAGGTACCTGCCACTCAAAGTGGTGGCCACTGGGTATTCCAGCCCAGCCTCCAGAGCGAGCTGCTGGAAAGATGAAAGGGGAAGTTACTCGCCCCATTTAAAACTTTGTTGGTCACAACTTTGGTGGCAACTTCCTGCTTCCACCATCCCACATCGGATTTGTGTGCCTGCCTGTGGAGCCTGGGTGGGGGGCCGGTGGGATCAGAGAAGAGCTGGCTGGCCAAGGCTGACTGTGGAGGCCACCCAGGCACGTGTGTGCAGGGGATCCCTGTTGGCAGTTGTGGCTGGGGGGAGGGGAAGTCTGGCTGGTTCCAGCAGGGGGAGCCTGGCCTGGTGGCGGCCTGGAGGCCTGGCCTCCTTGTCCAGGCGGCTTCAGGATTGAGACTGGAGACCTGGTGAAGGTGGAAGAGCTGCTGTTCTGAGGAGAAACCTCTCCTCCCTTGTGGGGCCCCGGCTGAGGAGAGGAAGCCACCTGCTTTGCTCCAGAACCTCCCAGGGATGATGTGGCACATGATCAAAGAAATGCACCCTTTCCACAGGTAGTTAGGTAGCTTCAGGACTAAGGGGAAAAAGAGAAACCTTCCCACGTTGAGAATTTACGGGTCCTCTTTTTCCTACTGCTCTGGACGTTGAATAAGACGGGTGTAAACATTCAATTACTGTGATAAACCATCTCATCGCATGGCCCTGGCCCAGCCTCCATTCTAATTGGATCGATCTCTGGTCTGAGTAGCTCCTAGGGGACAAGGTGGTGAAGAACCTAGAAGGTCCTCCCCCCCGCCCCCCACCACTGTACAGCTTGCTTTGGGACAGTCTGCCCACTGCCAGTGTGGCTTTTCCAAGTAGCAGGCAGAACTCTCACTCTGTGCTAGGAGAGGGTGCCCTGGAATGTCCATGGGGATGAGAATTCAACTTTTAAATGTGGGATTTAAAAATAACCCAATTGTTTAGCCCTGTGGGCTGCTGCTTGTAATAAATGGAGAAAAGAAGAAAAAGGAAAAGATACAGTTACAGATTCAGGTAAGGGCTGCCCATGACTGCAGAATCCAGGCAAGGGCTGCCCAGTAGAGCCAGGAAAAAGAGGAGTGGAAGAAGGCGGGGGGGGGCACATGGAGCACAGTGTCTTGGAAGGGGAATGGTCCCAGTCCAGGAATCTGGCCTTGATAGCCCCTCTCCTGCAGTTGGGTGTCCCAGATGGAAACTTTGCTTACTGTGGAGTAGGGATGGCTACAAGTAGCTGGGAGATTCCTGCTGATCCTTTGAGGCCTGTTTCAAATGCCACTCCTTTTGAGTCTTCTCTGAACACTCATTTCCACCTTATGTAGTCATTTGTGTACATTTTGCACCGTGGTGCTCAAAACATAAACTCTGAATCTCTGTCCCGCCTTCAGACAGTTGCAGTGAGGATTCTGAAATGCAACAAGTACGTTTCAGGATCACCCTAGCCTCTGCTCTAATGTGTGCTACTCACTGTTCTCACAATGCTTGGCTTCCAGTAGGTGTTTAGTATATGTTAGCTGAACAAACGAATGAAAGATCTCCATCAAGAAACTGTGGGCTTGCATGTGGTAGGCCCAGGGAGTCCTGCTGCCGGGACTCATAGTGCACCTTTGGTTTCAAAGGGGTTGGTCCATGAGTGATTCAGGTGCTGGTGAACCCAGTTTCTTGGCCCTGCCGCTGGTCTTGTGGCAGACAGAATGTGTCTGGTCATTCTGACCCCAGTGGGACCTTAGGGTGAGAGTGTGAAGCCTCCTGCCTGGGAATCTGCTAACCTGGGCATTTCCTTTGGCCAGGCCAGTTTGGCACCGTGTGTGTGTGTGTGTGTGTGTGTGTGTGTGTGTGTGTGAGTGTGAGCGTGCGCATGCGCGCGCACTCGTGCACGCAGGAAACGCAGCTAGTGGTTGCATTCCGATAGAGGGGTTGCTTCTACACAGTAGAGACTGACTATGTGGGGCTGAACTAAATAAACTGCACGCAGGTCTGGAGCTAGGTGGAGTGTGCTGAAATCTCCACTTACTTAAGGGATCTGCATTTGCATTTGAGGCAACATTCAGGATACCCTGAGACTGTGAGCTCATTTTATGAATCAGAAGCATTACAGCATAATTTTGTGTTGGAAACTTCTATTTGGAATCCAGATCACCCTCCCTCCACCCCAACACATGCACACTTACAGGGGCGCTCACAGTCACACACTTGGGAGTGATGACAGTTAGTGGGGCATCAGTTCAGATTCCAGAGCCATCAGGCAAAACTTGTCCACACCCACTTCCGCCCCCATACTCAGATCACCATTCCTGGATGGTGTGGGGACAGTAACCCCGGGCAGTGACTGTGAAGGAAGCCTGGCAGGTGCACAGGGATGAGGACTGGGCAGACGTGGGTTCCTACTCCAGCTTCTTTACTTCCTGTGTGGCTTTGGGCATTGCTTAACTTCCTGAGCCTCAGTTTCCTCACGTGTGAAATGAGGATGATAATAGGGTCGCTGTGAAGTTTAAACAAGATCATGCATGCAAAGTGCCTGGCACACAGTAGGTACTCAATAGATGATGGCTATCATTTCACTGGTTCCCCCCAAGTCCAGCTGTGTGCCTTTTGCTCCTCCCAGGGAAGAGGAAATGAAGTCTGTCTGCTTGTGGTAGGAGGGCCCTCCTCTAGGGCATTGGGGCTTGTGTGAATGAAGCTCATTTTATAACTCCCTAGGCCGTGAGTATAGCTGTGTGATCCTCCGTCATCCAGACCGGCCCGGATCCTGGTGCCTATGTGTTTTAGCTAGGGATTCCGTCCCTGCAGCCCAGGGTTAAGGGCTCAGCTTCCCAGAGATCAGATGGTACTCTCAGGAACCTACCCGCCCAGGCCTCAGGCAGAACTGCTCACGTGGGTGGGAGGAAGGCTGCTTTCTCAGCCCAGGAAAAAGTCCCCTTGTCTTTGCTTCACCTGAAGCCTCCCAGTGTGACCTCAGTGGAGGTTTGGGTGGAGCTGAGGGTGGGAGTCGTCCCTCTAAAGAGCGCCTTGGCTCTTTCACCAATTGAAATAGCAGGGGTGGAGTGGGGGAGGGGGGAGACACCAACATATTATATAAGAAGTTGCCACATGTCAAGACAGAGCTGGGGTTTTGCTGGGGCGGGGGTGGGGGTCTCCCCGAGGGACCTGATTGCCTGCTGTGGTTTGCGGGGGCTGGTGGGGAGGAGAGGGGCTGGGGGCCTGAGGCTTCCCTGGCAGTGGTTCTCGCTCTTGCTCTTCCTGGAACGCAGCCCGGTGCTGTGGCCAGCTGGGGAAGGTGCTCCCTGTTCTCTCTGCCTTTCTCTCCAGCCGCAGGGAGCTCGTGGGTTATTTTTTCCAGGCAGTGCTGCTTCTTCCAGGAGTCTCAGGGAGGGGGGAGGGGAGCAACCAGGGCAAGATTTGTCCACACCAGAGCTTGAAGAGGGGGAAGTATACCAAGCTTGCACCCAGAAGGGGGTTCCCTGTGAGGCTGCCCAACTTCTCTGGGGAAATAGGGTCCAGAGAAGAAGGAAAACGGTGAGGGGTTTTGATTCCCAGCTTTTTCCAGCAGTTGGGCAGGCAGAGGCCCCATCCAGCCTGCTGTTGCCAGAATTTGTCAGTTCCTTGAAGGGGAGGGCCCCAGAGCTCAGAATTGCTTACGTGATAACTGGCACCCTGAGAGTGCGTGTACGGCTGGCTTTTCTCCCCCTTTCTCCCCTTCTACCTCCTCCTCCCTCTCCCAGCCTTCTGGCAGCTCCTGGGGGAGTGTACCTGACTGCCGCTCAGATCCCTCTCCCCACCGGATCTTGCTCTGACCTCCCCAGCAGGCCCTGGGTCACAGTCCTGGGCTCCCCAGCTCCCAGGAGTCATCCCAGAGCTGGAAGGAACTTTGGGACATCTAGTCCCAACTCTTTCCATTTCAAATGGGGAAGCAGAGAGGCAGTGAATTCCTTGAGGTTCCCCTCCATGCCCCCACTCTCACCTGAGGTGGGTAGGAAGAGGAGCTGCTCCAGTGTCCATCCGGCCCCTGGCCCCTGCCCCTCCCAGTTCGGAAGGTGGGAGGGCTGCTTCGGTGCAGGAAGAGCCCAGAGGAGTACTGTCCCTGCTCCTGGGTGTGGCTGAGTCCCCAGCTGGCTCCATAGTTATTTATTTGTCTGTGTGTGTGTGTGTGTGTGTGTGTGTGTGTGTGTGTGTGTGTTTGAGTTCTGTGGTTGGGAGACTGGATCTGAGTGAAAGCAGAAGTACCCGCGCTATGTCAACTATGTGATGGGCAGATTGGACCTAATAGGGACAGTCAGGAGAGGAAGAAAGGGGGCAGAGGCCCCCTCTGCGCAGTGGCCGCTCTGCTCTTTTTGTCCCTGCATCAGTGCTTGCACACTTGAGCGTAAACAGCCCTTCCATGTTGCTAGCAGCTGCCTTTCCTTGCTGGCTTTGGGCAGAAGAGGTGCCAAAAATAACCAGGCGGCACTTCCACTTGTGGGACCTTCACTGTGGTCGCCTTGGGGCAGGCTGACTTGCTCTGCAGGCGTCCCTGCTCATTCGTCCTCTGGCCACCCCTCCCTAGCTTCCGTCAGGTGATGGCACTTTACCTTTGAATGCTCTTCTTAGAGTGAGCCCAGGAGGGTGGCAGCTCCATTAGGGGCCTGGAAGCTCTGCCAGGTATTATGTGGGGACTCTCGTCTCACCGTGTCCCTGCAGGCCCTGCTGGGACAGCTGAGCCCAGGCAAGGCCTGTGCTGGGTGTGCGCCTCCTGGGTCCTTAGGCCAGAGGCCCTGGCTGCCTGCAGAGCCCAATACTATTGCTGGGACCCCTTATCCCCTTGTCCTGCTCATGCTGGCCAGCCCTCCGCTCAACCAGCTGCAGAACTGAGTCGCACCATTCAGTTCCTCCCGAGGTGTTGAAGACTGACAATGATGCTACTCCCGCCCAGCAGAGGGGAAAGGAAAGCACATTTCTTGAGCCTTTACTTTGTGCCGGGCACTCCACGTATATATCAGCCTCATCTAATCCCACAGTAACTATGAGGTGAAGATGGTGTACCCATTTACTGACAGAGAAACAGACCCATAGAGAAGCTGGTGATTGGAGAAGCCCAGGCACATTTTGTCAGACCCTAAAGCCCTGTCTCTTTTTTACCATGCAGCTCACACTCTTCTGGGCTCTTTTCATGTGCAGACGGAACAGTGTTTTGACCCTTGGAATGAAGGACTCATGTTGGGAATTCAGGCACCTTTAGACTGGCTGATTAGGGAGATATTCTGGGCTGGGAAGGGTGGGGAAGACCCCTCTGAGGCTTCCCTCTCCAAACACTGCACAAGGCAGTCAGAAGCCCAGCCTGAGCCACGAGGCCCTCCTGTGGAGGGCAACAGGCACATGAGGGTCAGCTGTGTGTGTGTGTGTGTGTGTGTGTGTGTGTGTGTGTGTGTGTTGGGGGCGGGGGGGGGGGGGAGGGAGGTTGCTGGGGGAGTCGTTCATGCATGGGAGGAGTAGAAAGGTTTAGTTTTGGCCTCCCTGAGACCTTCCAAGTGTCTCTTCCTCCCCAAACATGCCAGCCTCTGTAGTCACACCTGACATCGGTTCTAGGACTTGGGTCTCCCTTCCTGGCTGTGAGGTCTGACCCTGGGGTCCATCGTTCCAGCTGGCTTGGCCCAGGTCTCAGAGAATCTGGTTGGTGTGGACTTGGGGCTTGGGCTGGATGCTCTGCTGGTGCCTAGTGCCAAAGGCCTCTGGGTGTATTTCAGGAACAATAAAGAATAAATCAACACAGGAAAAAAAGGCCCCGAAGCAGCTGCTCAGAGACTGGAGAAACGCAAGGAATGTGTGAGCACTTGGCAGAGGCCCTGGATCTTGACCAGGGCCTGAGAAAGGGCGCGGCATTGACTGGATGGTTGGGCAGATGAGGCAGGCGGCTCTGTGCCCACCTTGTAGTTCATCCAAGAGGCTCAGGCAGCCATGATGACATCCCCTCTGCTGACAGCAAGTTTTTGTGCTTCTTGGTCACTAGCAGATATTGGGGAGCCATATTGTCCCCACTGTTTTGCTCCAAACCAGCAAGATACCCCCTCGCTGCCCACCCCGTGCCACCCGGTAGGTCTTGGCCACTTCTGGAGCTGACCACGCAGGAGACCTTGGGCTGATAAGGACACCACACATGCAAGACCCCCCCTGTTCTGCCTCCCTACCGAGGGGGCATGAGCCAAACATCAAGGACCTGGCATTGCCAGGGAGTGCTGAGTGTAAGAACACCTACCTGGGGAGGCCCTGACCACACCTCCACCCAAGGAATCAGCTGCGTGTCCTTGAGCAAGTCACTTCACCTCTTAGTTTTATCAGTCATGAAATAGAGATTTGGACCAATGATCTTTGGAGGGGGTGGGCACTATCTGTCTCCCTTAATTAGTACGTGCAGGGAATAGCCCTTATTTAGAAATTCAAGTTCTTGAGAGGAAACCTTTCGGAGAGCCCTGTGCAGAGAGGTGGGTTGCTAGGGCTGGGACTGATGCTCAGTGCCCTGGGTGGAGTTCATCAGCACTAGTAGGAACCCAGTCATGGAGCTGACTTGACCCAGACTTCAGGGTGCCAGGAAGGGACAGGAGCCTGAGCCCCATTGGGATTTAGGATGTCTGAGAAGCAGGGGAGAGTCAAGTCTTTATTTGTAAAAGGCTGTTTGTCAACTGCGGGTGTGGGGTTGGAGAGTATGGGAGGGGTGTGGCTTCCTCTTGAGCAGAAAATGTTGAGCCTTCCACAGGTTGTCCCCTGTGGTGGTGATCACCAGTAGCCTCTTCATCTTCAAAGCCATCCCCTCCCCAGGCCTCTCTCAGCCACCACCTTACCTGACCAGCCATGCTTACAGAACACCATGGTGGTTTTCAGGCCAGCTGGAGCTGCTTCTCCAGGGAGAAGATGTGAGCAGTCCAGAGGCTGCTGCCATCTGTCCCAGCCAATAAGCAAGACGTTGAGCCTGAAGCCCTGGGGAGGAAGTTGGCATAAAGGACTGTGGGTTCCAGTCCCTGTCTTGCCTCTGTACTCCCGTGGCAAGTGATTTGACCCCTTGGACCTTCAAGTTCCTCATTGAAAAAGGGGGAGAGTACTAATACCTACCTCGTGAAGGTGAAACAGTGCCGTGGGCTTAGCACCATGGTAGTGGCACCCTCTGGAAGTGTTGGAGATGGCGATGGTGGTGAAGGAGAAAGCCTTCTTTTTTGTGATGTTGGGATTTCACCTTGGCTCCAAGCCTGCTCAGTGTCTTGCCAAAAGGTGTGGCCTAAGTGGAGGCACGAAACATTGTTATTGGAATTCTTGGTTCTGGGCCCTGCTCTGCTTCTGGATGTGCATCTGCAGGCTAATTTCTTTCCTTCTCTGGGCTGCTTTGTGGAATGAGGAATTGGACTGAGTGAACACCGGGCATCCCTTAATATTTGGAATCTGTTCAGCTTCCCCAGCTGGGCCCCGCTTTGCTGGTTGGCTCTGAAGAGAGGCACAAGCCACCTTTCTCCCTGTGGAACGGAGTCTCTTGTTCCAGAGTGAGATCCTACTGACCCTGCAGCTCCCAACTCACCTCTGCTGCCCTCCCCCCTTACCTCAAAACCCCATGGGCTTCCAGGGGTTTAACAGATACCCCCAGTCTTTCGAGGAGCCTGTTTCTGACAGACTGGGGCTGGGATGATGTCTTGGTGGGAGTGTTCTATACTGTGCTCTGCTTAGAAGTGCTCCCAGGAAAAGCAGCAGCTGGGAGGGAGCAAGAGGAAGGGGGGAGGTGCCCATATGAGTGGGGTTCTCCTGTGTAGCATTCCTTCTGAGGCCCACAGCAAGTGTGGAATTGGGATTTTTCTGGAAGAATGATGGGAAGACCAGGGACTTTGAAGGCTGACAACAGGGATTTGAATCTTGCTTCTGCCTTCTTAACGGCAGAGCCTCGGTTTCCCTCTAGAATGCAGACAATCAGATGCCCAGATGGGAAGTTTGTAAGCATGGATTCGGGGTATGTCAAGGGCCTGGCGTGGGGGGAAGTGCTCTATAAATGTTTGCTTCCTTCTTTTGGATATTCTGTAGACAGGCAGGGGGAGTGAAAATATTTGCCTGTGGCCTTTTTTCCCGGGGAGAAACAGGCTGCATAACAAACTGTTACAGCCCCACAGGCCTCGCCCTCCCACAGCTGTTTTGATTCTGGGGTCAACCTTGGGGTCAGGTTCAGTGTGTGTCCGGTGTGGGGGATGGGAGAAGGGCTACCCAGGCATTTGCAAAAATCTGAGCTCTGCAGTTTCCTAGGGCTGTGGAGAAGGTATAGAGACCATGGTCTGAGGGAGTGGCAGTTCTGGGCTGGGAGAACTTGACAAGTTACTTATAACCTTCATTTCCTGTAACTTCCCCAAATTTCCTTCTGTTACTGATTTTTAATCCTATCTCATTTTGATTGGAGAACATGCTTGGTATGGTTTCAACTCTTTTAAATTTATTGAGACTTGTTTTGTAGCCTAATTTATGATCTATCCTAGAGACTATTCCATGTGTTCTTGAGAAGAATGTGAATTCTGCTGTTGTTGGGTGGAATGTTCTGTAGATATCTGTTAGGTCTAGTTGCTTTATAGTGTTGTGGTCTTCTATTTCCTGTGGATCTTCTGTTTAGTTGTTCGGTCCATCATGCAAAGTGGAGTATTGAAGTCTGCAGCTAGTATCGTGGAGTTGTCTGTTTCTCCCTAACATGCCGACAGTTTTTGGTTCACGTATATTGGGGACTCTGTTGTTAGGTGCATATATGTTTATAATTGTAATATCCTCTTGATGGCTGGACCCTTTGATCATTATAAAATGCTCTTCTTTGTCTCCAGTAAGAGTTGTCTTAACGTCTATAAGCATAATATTAGCATGGCTGATCCAGCTCTTTGGTTACTGTTTGCATGGTCTATCTTCTGACTTCCTTTTACTTTCAACCTGCCTGTGTCCTTGAATCTAAAGCGTTGTCTCTTGTAAACAGCATATAGTTGGATCAATGGGTTGTTTTTTATTTTTTTTTAACCCATTTTCCCAACCTCCCCCTTTTAATTGTAGTGTTCAATCTATTTACATTTAAAATAATTATTGATAAGTTTGGGTTTACGTCTGCCATTTTGCTATTGATTTCTGTCTTGTGTCTTTTTTTGTTTGTTTGTTTCTCTGTCACTCCATTACTGTCCTCTTTTGTGTTAAATAGATATTTTTGAGTGTATCATCTCTGACTTATAAAATGGGACCAAGAAGAGCGAGGGTTAAATGAGATGTTGCCACCAATGCATTTAGCACTACGCCTGACAGATAGGATGTGCTCAGTAGACATGGCATTCATCTGGGCCTCTGGTGCTCTAAGAGCTGTGGTCAGCCCTAGGGCTAACTGAGAGCAAAGTCCATCCAGGGCTCCATGGGACTCCTCCTTTCTCCTGGGCAGGGTATGGCCCTCTGGCAGTCAGCTCCTTTAGGAGGGAGGAGCAGTGGGTCCTTGGAAACCACATTGTGCCAGTCCCTGACCCTCTAGTCTTCCCCTACTCCAGCATCTGGGCAACACGTGGGCTGCTTATGAAGCACTGCATATTTCCACAGCCCTCCCCCCGAGGCCTCACCAGACCCGGGAGCCCATCGATCGCTTAGGGTAGGTTTGAGAACCACTGCTCTCCATAGATGGGCAGCAGGGTCTGATAGAGATCTGGTTTGGAGTTGGCAGGCTTGGATTTGAATCCTGGCTCCTCATTTGTGTCCTTAGGCTGTGACCTGGAACAAGGTACTTTTCAGAGCCAACCTTTTCTCATTTCTCAGATGGGAATAGTGGTTACACAAGTGAGCAGTACTCACACACATTGGGCATGTGGTCAGTGCTGGTGGCTAACATGTCATGTGGCAGTTGCTGGTTACAAAGGTGTTTCTTGGTCCTGCCCTGTCCCCCCTGCCCAGCCCAAAGCTCCTAAGTTCCTCAAAGGCAGGAACCAGTGAGCCGCAGCTCCTGGACCAGACACCTGGTGATCTGACAACCAGCCCACTGCACTCTCCATTGGGCCCAGGCCCTGATCCTCCCCAGTCTTGGTGCAGAAACACAAGGAATTGAAGAAGCCTTGTGGGACAGTGGCTACTGTGAATAAGAGCATGAAGATTCAGAAGGGGTGAGAACAGTGTGTGCCAGAGGCTGCCTGCAGGAGGTAGGCCTTGAAGAAAGGTAGATTGTCAGAGTGGAGGCAGGGCTTCCGGGCAGAGGGAACAGCTGCGGCAAAGGCTCAAAGTCAGGGAACTCTCCCCAGGTTACATGTTCCTTGTATTTCTAGCTCCTGCATGGGCCACTGTGCATTATAATCAGTGTGTGTTTCTGTGTCTCTCCTCCATGGGACTGGGAGCTCTGTGCGGGTAGGGACTGTGCCCCTTCTGTGTTTCCCAGAGCCTGGAGGGCTGCACAGGTGTTGTATATGAGGAGGGGAGGGGAGGGGGGGTTGTTAGCTAGGCAGGATGAGGCCGCGCCCCTGTGAGAGAGCTCCTCTGTGTCTTGGCCTGTCTTGGGCAGAGTCTGGCACTGGGGCTCAGACACAGACTCCAGAGGGCTCTGCCCGAGACCTGCTGGGAGCCCTGCCTTTCCAAAGGGAGGGAGGGGTTGGAGCAGCCTCCGGTGGTGTGAATCCCTTAGGGCATAAATTTATAAGGAGACCAAGGGCCCCACCCATCCCCATGAGGCCCTTTCCAGAGGTTTAGCTATTTAAGGAACTTAAGGGATATTTGCTGTATCTCTTCTGCCGGTTTTTACCTTACTCCCCTGGGATTCCCAAATCCTGTTGGAGGGGATTTTCCTGGGCTGCCTGTGATTATTTGTGGCCCTTGACTAGGAGGGAGGCAGCCAGTCCCCTTAGTGTGGGCAAAATCTGAGCCTGGAGGCTCGATCCTTTCCTGACTCTGCCTGAGACTCTTTGCTTCCCCCCTATAAAACAGATCTGGTTATCCTGGCCTCTCATGGACATCCTGGCTTCCTATGGACTTTCTGAGGGTGTTTGCTGGAAGTAGAGGAGAGGGACAGTAAAGGTAGATACCTGAATGAAGCCCTGAGGGTGGCTCAGAAGGCAAAGGAGTCTTCTCTCACACATATCCCTTTAAAAGCATCTCAGTGTTAGCATTAAAAAAAAAATTTTTTTTTAACGTTTATTTATTTTTGAGACAGAGAGAGACAGAGCATGAACAGGGGAGGGGCAGAGAGAGAGGGAGATACAGAATCGGAAACAGGCTCCAGGCTCTGAGCTGTCAGCACAGAGCCCGACGCGGGGCTCGAACTCATGGACTGCGAGATCGTGACCTGAGCCGAAGTCGGACGCTTAGCCGACCAAGCCACCCAGGCGCCCCTCAGTGTTAGCATTTTTATGGCCACAGCTCAGACTGCTGCCAGCTCAAACCCTGGCCAAACCTTCCGAGCCTGACCAGCTTGGTGGCTGAGACCCCTGAGACTCTATTGGCATGGGCTCTGCATTTCAGAGCTGAAGTTGAATCTGGAGAAGTGCTAATCTGGGGACTCTCTGGATGGGGAATGGGCAGAGCATAGGGCAGGCTCTCTCACGCCCCCAGGGGCGTGTCAGAGGCAAGTCCTTGTCCCTGTTGCTGGTGTCTCCTTCCTTACTGGTTTGCAAACTCCTTTATAAACAAGACTTATGTGTCCAGTGGGTTGGAGAAATGGGGCCCTTCAGCCTGGTGTGAACTTGCAGTTAGAGCAGGGCATACAGCACTGCAGACAATTGCACTGTGTCCAGAGGGAAGGCTTATGTAGGGCCTGGGCAACTCTAGCTAGCCCAGGATGTCAGTTCCAGACTACTTGCTCAGTGTGGTTGTAGCCACAGGCCCCAGAGTATCTGAGAGAGAACTTTCCAGGATATGAGTGTGGGCTGGAGGGCCAGCTGGGCCATGCTGGACTCCTCTAAGAAGGGAGGGCTCCTCACCCCCTGGCATCCTAGCCAGATACCTTGGTGTCTTAAGCCCAGCCATGTCAGGGCACGAGGTAAACAGATCCACAGGCTCATGTCTCTCTCTGGCTGTGGTCTAGGTAAGGGTGGGAAGCCATGGGGAAAGAAAAATTGGACAGGACAACAGAGGGGCTGGCACTTTCCCAAGTTGACCTGCATGTGGTGTGGGACAGCAAGTGGCAGTCAAGGGGCAAAGTAGCCTGTGGGCCAGCGATTAGAGAAGAATTTGTGTTCAGATGGGTTGGAGAGGGCCTGAGGTGACTGATGGGATGGGGTGGGATGGGGTTAGGAGGCGGGACCTTTTCACTTCATCTCGGCATCATGGAGATCTCTGATGTGCATCAGGGAGAGAGACTGGAAGTCAGGGCTGGGCAGGAGCCCAGGGTGGACGTGCGGGCCATGAGTCGTGCCTCTGCTCGGGCAGAGCTCTGACTCACCTTGGGCGCAGTCTTGAATGAGCATCCCAAGAGGCAGATACAAGCCAAATGCCAAGGTACAACGGTCTGCAAACTCTGCTCCATGGAGCTTGCAGTCTGCTGGGGACAAAGAAATAGAAATAGGCACCTGGAATTTAGTGTGCTGAGTGTTGGCGGGGGGGTGGTTGGGAGGTGTTGTGAGCTCATAGTGAAGCTTCTGGCTAAGCCTTGGGGTGAGGGAGGACTTCCCAGAGGAAGCAGTGTCTCAGACCTGAAGGACAAGTAGGACCTGGCCAGATGAAAGGGTGGAAGGTGTCCTAGGCAGAGGTGCTGCCTGGCCAAAGACCCGGAAGCAAAGCAGGAACAGCACTGAATGACGGCTCAAGCATGGCAGGTTGAGAGAGCTGGCAGGAGCCAAAGTCTGCAAGACTCGTGGGCAGGATAGTTTAGACTTTGTCCTAAGATAGCCTGTCTGGTGCTCTGGGAACTGGCTGGCCTAGAGATTTGGAACCTTGTTAGATGCTGTATTTGGGTCTGTTTTGCCTTGGTTAGGGATGCATGAGCTCTGACTCCCCGTCTTCCTAGTGCTGACTTGGTGGGGTGGGAAGTGGCCTCGGTTGTAAGAGCAGCAGCGAGGAGTTTTAGCAATAAAGGTCAGGAGGGACTTCCAGTCAACTCCGATCCCTGGGTCAGAGCTGAGCCCCTGCAGCTGCTGGGACAAGCTAGTCCTGGCCTGTGGAACCTTGACTCATAACGGTCTTGTCTCTCAGATGGCTGTATGCAGTATCTCTAGCTTGGGAGTGGCCCTGGTCCCCTCTGCGGGCATGTGGCAGGGCTGGTGAGGGTACTCGGGGAGCTGTATGTGTTCTAGTTGCCCTCCCTGGAGGGTATGGTGTCACCATCAGCATAGAACTCCCAGAGGCCTTTCCAGCACCTTCTCTCACGTGTCTGCAAAATACATATGTGGGTTCAGCACTGTTTCCTTTTCTTGGTGCACATTGCTTTCTTCTATAGAGAAAAAGTGCTTTGCACCACAGATCTTCCTGAAAGCCTCATAGGTTCCTGGTCACTGATGTCAGACTCTTGCCTTGTCTTCTGTCCAGGGGTGTATCACCGGGTCTGGTTAGGGATTGGTTGCAACCGTGCAGTGCCCAGCGGAAAGGAGAGTGAATACAGCCGGGACAGACAACCAGACTGATAAGAGTGGGTTACACTGTCTGGGGCCCCTTGGTGACTGTGGGTTTCCTTTTGCAGTGTTCCTGCATCCGCTGTTAGAGACCCTGCAGCTGGTCCCAGGGTGAGCTGCCTACAGAGGTTCCTCGTTACACCCTCTTCCCTGCACTCTCAGGGAGTTGGCCCACAGGTCTGCAGCCTTCGGAACAGATGGCGTCCTTCCTCTTCCTCGCTGTGAGGAAGCACAGGCCGACTTCCACCCGAGGAACAGAGAAGTGGGGCTGGGGCACAAGAAATGAGAGGAAGTGGCTCAGTCTTGTCCAGCATTGCGGGCTGTGATGTACGCGTAGGGTATGAGAGCTGGAAGCCCCACCAGCAGCAGCTAGACCTGAGGCAGGGGTGAGCTTGCAGGGGCTGGAGAGGAGGTTAAAATAACAATGCTTCGTGCTTGGGCTTCATGCTGATTTACAGTGCTGTTGTGGGAACTGGACATATGCAGAGCACTTAGGACAGACCTGGCACAGGTGCATTTTATTATCATCATCATCATCATCATCATCATCATCATTCTACTACTACTACTATTATTACTATTATTACTACTACTTAGGGCCCTGCTGCCTTGGTGTGTCCTTTCCCCACCTTCCTCTAGGGGTCCCAGGCATCTTTCACTCTTCTCCTCATCACCCCAGATAATGACCTTTCTGCTCTGTGGGTCCCAGGCCTGGGTCTCTGTGCTTTTGGCACTCTTAGCCTTCCAGTAGGGGTGACGGAAAGGACTCTGCAGAAGCTTCTGGGGTGATTCAGCCTCCCCAGAATTTGCCCCCTTGGTTTCTTATAAGCAAGTTCCCAGCCTAGCTTTAGAAACCTACTGTGGTGTCCTGAGTGATCGTCCTTCATTGCACAGGGTGCAGGGTGGGAGGAGGCAGACCAGCCTCACCAAACAGCTGCTGGTGAGCCAGCGTGGGGCCCAGGGCAGGAGCAGCCCTGCCCTGGAGCATTATTCACAGACTCCGCCTCCATCTCACCCAACCCAGTGTGCAGAGCTTCCCCTCCCCCAGGCTCTGAGTGGCCATCCCCCGCGCCTGGTGCCTGGTACCCTCCACAAGGTGCACACTCGCACGCACGTACACCCAGGCTCATCTGCCACGTGGGCCTTCCCTTCCTCCAGTCTCCGAGCCCATGCTGTGGCTCAAAGGCAAGAGGGCTGTGACTGGGGTAGGAGGGCAGTCTATGCCCGTAGGACCAGGGGATGCACAAGTGCATGTGAGCACCTGAGGGGTTCTCAGGTCCCCTGGAGGCACATGGACCTTCCAGCTCCCCCTCAGTGCCCTCCCCTCAGCACATTCTTCCTTCCTCTGCCTTGCTTCTGCAGACACACACTTCTAGTTTGTTCTTGCTGCTGGGCGAGGCAGAGCCTGACTCCCGTAGCTAGGACAGTCCCAGCCTGCAGCTTCACCATGGTGCCGGGGGTTATTATTTTCACTGAGGGGGGCCTGGCTTTTGGGTCTTTGCTCTGAATTGGGTTGGCCGTCAGGGAATGAGAGTTTAAAGGCAAAAAAAAAAAAAAAAAAGGAGTTTGTTCTAAAGCTGGTCCTCTGAGCTCCCACTGCTCCAAATTGTCCCCCTGCTACCAGGGCCAGGACCTCTTAGGTGCCCACCTAGTCTCTCTCCCTCCCCAGACTCTCATAAGTGAAGACAAAGGGGGTGCTAGCGGGAAGAGTCTGTCTCTCTCTCTCTCTCTCTCTCTCTCACTTACTTCAGGGCCCAGAGCTGAGAAAGGAAATGGAGGAGGAAGTTCCTCCCCTTCTGGGTGCTGGTGAAAGTGAAAGGCAGGTGGTGGGGGGGCTGGAGTGAGTCACAGCCGCTCAGGAGGGGAAGGGCTGGGGAGCTGCGGAAGCCTGTGAACGGGTGATAGGAGGCCTCACACTGCAAGCCTGCTCTTACGGCCCGGCCCTTCTTGGCTGGGTTGATTTCCTGGGAACCCCTGGGACTGCTAACTAGGACCTGGAGCTTCTAGGGTCTGAGGTCTGAGGTTGGTCCGGACCTGCAGATTTATTCCCCAGGGCTTCCTGAGCTCCCCTCCCTTCCCTTCCTGGCCTGACTGGCTCGGGACCAGAATCTCGTGGGGAAGAAGTAGGCCATGTAGCTCCCACCCTCACCAACTTCCCAGGGAGGGGGAAAAAAAAAAACCCTCTCTGAAGAAAGACAAAGTCTTTGAAAATACATGTAAGTTATAAAATACTGGTCTTCATTTTGCCTGTCCTGTAGCAGGATAAATAGAGCAACGTGTTTTGTTTTGTTTTTTAAATCAAGTTAGAAAATAACCACCGACACTCTGAGCACTCTAACTCACACTATGTCATAGGAAAATCCCTCCAGATCTAAATTCTAGCAATCTGCATCCCCTCAATATTGTAGTTACTCTAGTCCTTTGATCGGGAGCTCTTTGGCAGTGGAGGAGGAGGGTAGGTGGGGATTGCTGACCGGCTACCAGGCTGGATCCTGCCTCCAGCCAGCCAGGGCTGCAAAACAGGTTCTGTGCTGGTTTAGGGAAGGCTCTGGCAGCCACGGTCCCACCCTGCAGCTCCTCCCAGGGGTGGGGCTAGAACTGCACATACCCTTCTAGGGCCTCACCTACATGCCTCAGTGCAAAGGACGTGAGCCTAGCCCTGGGCCTTGGACTCTGCAAGGACTTGGTGGGCTCCCACCCTGGAGCCACATGGTTAGTTAGGAATGACCCCTGTTGTCTCTACTTCCTGTGCTTGAGATAAGCTCAGAGCATCAGAGGAGGCATTGGCTGCATAAAGCTCCTCCTGGGTCTGGTGGGGAGGCTACTGCATGGACAGATGTGCTCGACCAACTGGGCAAGGGGAGTCAACTGAGATGGGAGCTCAACGTGGCCTTTGTCACTCCTTTTCCCATCTTGGCTACAGGGGCTCTGACTGGATCTCAGCCCCACTTGTTCCCAGGGTGGTGCCTTTGTGCCGGGTACAGATTACACAACCAAGTGCTGCAGGGTGAGGTGGTGGGACACAGAGAGTCACAAAGCGCTGCCTTCTGGTAGTTCCCCCAAGGTTCTGGCTCCTGCCTCACCTGTGCTGCTCTGTGAACTTGGGTCCATCTCTCATACCTGTGCTAACATCCGGGGCATCCTGGGAGGCTATGGCTGACACTGTCCCTATTCTTCTGTCTGCAGGCTCCAGGGTCCTGTGGAACATCATGAACTGGGAAGAGTAGAGGAGCCCAAGAGCCATCCTACAAAGAGCAAGGAAGAGCCAACAGTTCTTTCGCCCTGTGCCTGACCTCACCCCCCAGCACTTTCCCCTCCCCCTGTTCTGCCCCCACTGGCTCCTGGACTAGAGCTGGGCTTCCAGCAGAACATCCCCACAGGGGATGGGCAGCTGGTGAAGTAGGGCTCGCTGCCGGGGCCCAGTTGGCCACACCATGAACCTCCAGGCCCAGCCCAAGGCTCAGAACAAACGGAAGCGTTGCCTCTTTGGGGACCAGGAGCCAGCTCCCAAGGAGCAGCCCCCACCCCTGCAGGCCCCACAGCAGCCCCCAGCCCCTCCACAGTCCACCAGAGTGAAGGAGGAGCCTTACTTTGGGCACGAGGGTCCGGCAGGGGCCGCCCCTGTCTCCCAGCCTGTGGAGCTACCCCCTCCGAACAGCCTGGCCCTGCTGAACTCTGTGGTGTATGGTTCCGAGCGGACCACGGCAGCCATGTTGTCCCAGCAGGTGGGCTCGGTCAAGTGGCCCAACTCTGTGATGGCTCCAGGGCGGGGCCCTGAGCGTGGAGGCGGTGGGGGTGTCAGTGACAGTGGCTGGCAGCAGCAGCCAGGCCAGCCTCCACCCCACTCGACATGGAACCGCCACAGCCTGCCCCTCTACAGCGGACCCAAGGGGAGCCCTCATCCTGGCATGGGGGTCTCTACCTACTACAACCACCCCGAGGCACTGAAGCGGGAGAAAGGAGGCGGACCGCAGCTGGACCGCTACGGAAATGCCGTGCGGCCGATGATGCCACAGAAGGTGCAGCTGGAGGTAGGGCGGCCCCAGACGCCCCTGAACTCTTTCCATGTGGCCAAGAAGCCCCCAAACCAGACACTGCCCCTGCAACCTTTCCAGCTGGCGTTCGGCCACCAGGTGAACCGGCAGGTCTTCCGGCAGGGCCCACCGCCCCCCAACCCCGTTGCGGCTTTTCCACCGCAGAAGCAGCCGCAGCAGCAGCAGCCGCAACAGCAGCAGCAGCAACAGGCCGCCCTTCCCCAGATGCAGCTCTTTGAGAACTTCTATCCCATGCAGCAGCCACCCTCTCAGCAGCCCCAGGACTTTGGCCTGCAGCCGGCCGGACCCCTGGGGCAATCCCACCTGGCTCACCACAGCATGGCGCCCTACCCCTTCCCCCCCAACCCTGATATGAACCCAGAACTGCGCAAGGCCCTCCTGCAGGAGTCAGCCCCACAGCCTGTGCTACCTCAGTCCCAGATCGCCTTCCCCCGCCGCTCCCGCCGCCTCTCGAAGGAGGGTGTCCTGCCTTCTGCCCCTCTGGATGTGGCTGGCACCCAGCCTGGACAGGAGCCCACCAGCAACCTATTCCTACATCACTGGCCCCCACAGCAGCCACCACCCGGCCCCTTGGGGCACCCCCATTCTGAAGCTCTGGGATTCCCGCTGGAGCTGAGGGAGTCGCAGTTGCTGTCTGATGGGGAGAGACTGGCACCCAACGGTCGGGAGCGGGAGGCTCCCACGATGGGCAACGAGGAGGGCATGCGGGCAGTGGGCACAGGGGACTGTGGGCAGGTGCTACGGGGTGGGGTGATCCAGAGCACTCGACGGAGGCGCCGGGCATCCCAGGAGGCCAATTTGCTGACCCTGGCCCAGAAGGCAGTGGAGCTGGCCTCACTGCAGAATGCAAAGGTGAGAGTGGCATGGGATGGAGGCCTGGCCTGGCAGAGGGCAGGGTGAGCTGTGTCTGCGGCCAGGGGCAAGCAAGTGACTCGAGGTCTACGGGGTGGTTTTCTTCTTCACTGAAGGAAATGAAAGAACCCATATGCTTCAGGAAGTTCTAAACTCCCTCCATGCAAAGAATCTCTACGTAGGTGCATTCATACCTGAAGGAAAGATGAAAGGTCTGCAGGCAGTAAGGTGCAAAACACTGTCATGGGTTGGCTTCTTCATTGGGCACATGAAGGATTGGGAGTCGAGGAAGGTGAAACCATTGCCAGATCCAGTATCCTAAAATGAGACAGTGGCAGTGGTTTCCACAGGTGATGATACTTGTCAAAATGCATCGAACTGATGACAAATAGGTGCATTTTGTTGTATGTGAATTTTACTGGCAATAAAGTTGATTTAAAAGAAAGGACAGTAACAACAGGGAAGAAGAATGAATAGAATTTGAGCACCTCTCTTGTACGTGGAGTTTCTTACACTTGATCAGAGAAGTAATTTATCATCAAACCCTACGACAGGGTGCTGAGGCCCATGGAGGATTTCCAAGGTTATAAAGCTAAGATAAAGGCCTGGCATCTGACTCCAAAGCCAGTGTTTTCCCCTCCTTCACTGGAGGTTTCAACCCCTCCCCCCCCAACCCCCAATGCCTACAGCAAGGCTGGCATGTCAGAAGCTACAGAACTTGACTTCAGGCAGTTTCCAATGGGGAAAAGATACAAAGACCATCATTACCTTGTAAAAAGTTCCTTGTTTACTTTCTTTTGCAGAGATAAGTTGGTTTTTTTTTTTTTTTTAAGTTTTTAAAATTTATTTTGAGAGAGAATGAGTGGGGTAGGGGCAGAGAGAGAGAGGGAGAGAGAATTCCAAGAAGGCTCCACACTGACACAGCACAGAGGCCGACATAAGGCTCGAACTCTTGAACTGTGAGACCATGACCTGAGCCGAAATCAAGAGTCAGATGCTTAACTGACTGAGCCACCCAGGCGCCCCTGCAGAAATAGGTTTTGAGTTTAGATACTATTGCATGTGCCACACACTGTGCAGGTCAAACGAAACACATCTGTAAGCCCCTTGTGGCCCAAGATGGTCATCTGAAGACCGCTGCACCAGGCCAGGATTGGAGGACCTGGCAGAGGGAGGTTATGGAGAGTATTTGGGAGTGTGATGAGAGAAAAGGTATTTAGGGAAAGACCATTGGGAACCATTATGGGTTTTTGAATCAAATGCAACTAGGGGTCCTGGACTTATTAGGACTTACCTTCTAAGTCTTACCTTCATTCCCCCTCCCTCTCCTTCTCCAGGATGCCAATGGCTCTGAGGAGAAGCGGAAAAGTGTGCTGGCTTCAACCACCAAGTGTGGGGTGGAGTTTTCTGAGCCTTCCTTAGCTGCCAAGCGAGCACGAGAGGACAGCGGGATGGTACCCCTCATCATCCCAGTGTCTGTGCCTGTGCGGACTGTGGACCCAACTGAGGCAGCCCAAGCTGGAGGTGTTGATGAGGATGGAAAGGGTCCCGAACAGAACCCCGCTGAACACAAGCCGTCAGTCATTGTCACCCGCAGGCGGTCCACCCGTATTCCTGGGGCTGATGCTCCAGCTCAGGTATGAGGGGGTTCCCCATGCAAACACCTATAGTACCTGTGTGCTCCTGGGGGCCTAGTACCCTATGGGAAGAAAGAGGTCATGGTAGTATAGGAGGTATTCAAGCAACCTGCGAGATACTGTTTATATTTTCCAAGCCAAACTTATGGATAAATGCACTTAGGGGAGACAATGAGACAGTTTTATACTGGAAATTGAGACTGCTTATGAAAATCTAGGATGTGTGAATCTCTTTCATTTTAGGTCAGCAAATTTTCACCTCTAATATGGGTCAGATTTTGTGCTAGGCATTGGGATATAGAGATGTTTACTTGTCCTGTCAATACAAACATATATATGTTGAAATCTAAGGTTGGGGTTTTATCTGTTTTAGTTTTTTGTCAGTATTTGTTTTACACATTTTGATGCAATGCATACTCATTTAGAAGTGGATTAGACACTTCATCATTGTGAAATGTTTCTTTTTATCTTTACTAGTCTTTTTGCATCTTTTTTTTTTTATTAAGAAGAATTTTTTTTAACGTTTATTCATGTTTTGAGAGACAGAGACAGAGCGTGAGCAGGGGAGGGGCAGAGAGAGAGGGAGACACAGAATCTGAAGCAGGCTCCAGGCTCTGAGCTGTCAGCACAGAGCCCGACACAGGGCTTGAACTCACTAACTGCAAGATCATGACCTGAGCCGAAGTCGGACACCTAACCGACTGAGCCACCCAGGCGCCCTGTTGCCTCTTTTTTTTTTAGTGTTTATTTATTTTGGAGAGAGAGAGAGAGGGCATGTGCATGAGTGGAGGAGGGGCAGAGAGAGAGAGGGAGACAGAGGATCCATAGGAGGCTCTGTGCTGACAGCAGAGAGCCCAATGTGGGGTTTGAACTCACAAACTGTGAGGTCATGACCTGAGCCGAAGTCGGACGCTTAACCGACTGAGCCACCCAGGTGCCCCTCTTTTTGCCTCTTAAAATCTACTTTGTGAAATATTTTATTTTATTTCATTCCATTTCAAGAGAGAAAGAGAGAGCATGAGTGGGGGGAAGGGGTGGGGGGGCAGAGAGAGAGGGACAGAGAATCTCAAGCAGCCTCTGAGTTCAAAACATGGAGCTCGAGGGG
The DNA here is from genome assembly GCF_016509475.1 of Prionailurus bengalensis. Taxonomy (NCBI): domain Eukaryota; kingdom Metazoa; phylum Chordata; class Mammalia; order Carnivora; family Felidae; genus Prionailurus; species Prionailurus bengalensis. Next base: position 119,602,737 of record NC_057355.1, on the reverse strand, counting down.
CGCCTGGGTGGCTCAGTCGGTTAAGCGTCCGACTTCGGCTCAGGTCATGATCTCACGGTCCGTGGGTTCAAGCCCCGCATCGGGCTCTGTGCTGACGGCTCAGAGCCTGGAGCCTGTTTCAGATTCTGTGTCTCCCTCTCTCTGTGACCCTCCCCCGTTCATGCTCTGTCTCTCTCTGTCTCAAAAATAATAAACGTTAAAAAAAAAACAAAAAAAAAAAAACATGGAGCTCGATCCCACCAACCATGAGATCATGACCTGAGCCCAAACCAAGAGCTGGATGCTTAACTGACTGAGCCACCCAGCTGCTCCTACTTTGTGAAATATTTAGATTTCTTTTGGTTAGTGTTGTGGGGAGGAAGATGCGATGTGTATCTTTTCCATCTTTTTACTTTCAGCCCTTAAGGTGTATCTTTCAAGTGGCATATAATTGGTGTTTGTCATTACCTGTTCTAACAACTTTTGTCTTTTAGAGCGTTGATACAGTTTACATTTAATGCAATTACTGATATACTTGGGTTTAAATCTGCCCTCTACTTTTTGCTATTTATTCCATATTGCCTCTTCTGTTCTTCGCTACCTCTCCCTTCTCCCACTTTGGATTGATTGGGTTTGTCATTCCATTTCCCCCCTCTACTGATATATTATTTATATACTTGTTTATTCCTTATTCTTATTTATTTACTTAATTATTACTCCTTTAGTAATTACCCAAGCAGCCTTTCTTACCTGGATTAATTGGAGGGAACTAAGCCCCACAATAAGGAATTTGAGTGACTAGTTTTGCAATTCACTGGAGGATGGCACATAGCTCGTACCCTTTCTAGATGCACAGGCAAGAAGCTAAGTCATTACATACCGTGAAAACTTACATTAGGCCTTAATTCTCTGGTTGAGAAGAGCTACTAGAGAGTAAAATATGCATTCTTGGCTTATTGAAATCTAATGTAAATTCATATTTTACCTCTTCTAGAACAATGCAAAGTTCTTACAACACTTTAACTCTGTTTTCCACTAATCTCTCACTTATAGAATTATTAACATGTATTTTCATTCTCTAAATATTTTAACATCACCAGGATGGTATAACATCATTGTTTTTGTTAAGTTTTAAATTTTAATTCCAATATAGTTAACATACAGTGTTATATTAGTTTTAGGTATACAGTCTAGTGATTCAACAGTTCTATACATTACTCAGTGATAACATTATTGTTTTGTTCAGTTGTTGTCCATTTTAGCCTGAAAGACTTACTGTATGTATTTGTTGTTTTTCATTTCTTCTCATATCTCCAAGCTTCTATCTCAGATCATTTATGTGCTGCTTGAAGAATATTCCTTAGTATTTCCTTTAGTGCAAGTCTGTTAATGATGAAATTTATTAGTCTTTGGTTGTCTGAACATGTTTTTATTTTTTCATTTTTGAAGCTGGGTAGAGAATTCTGTTGTTGGTAGTTATTTTTCTCTTAGCACTAAAAGGATATGTCATTCTATAGTCTTCAGACTTCCATTGTAGTTACGGTGTTGGGAAATCACCATTAGCCATACTGTTGCTTCTTTGAATTTAAGCTTTTTTTTTTTTTTTTTTACGTTTTTAAACGTTTATTTATTTTGGAGAGACAGAGTGCAAGTGGGGGAGGGGCAGAGGCAGAGGGAGACACAGAATCCAAAGCAGGCTCCAGGCTCTGAGCTGTGAGCACAGAGCCTGATGTGGGGCTTGAACTCACCAACCGTGAGATCATGACCTGAGCCAAAGTCGGATGCTTAACGAACTGAGCCACCCAGGTGCTCCAAGCTTTTTTTTTTTTTTTTATCTTGTTGCTTTTAAACTTTTTTTTTTTTTTTTTTTTTTGGTCATTGGTTTTCACCAGTTTTTGCTGTTATACCTATTGGTTTTCTTTGTATTTATACTGTTTAGAATTTGTAGTCTTCCTTAAATATTTCTTCTGTCCTATTTCCTCTCTTCTCTCCTTCTGGGACTCTAGTTACACATTTGTAAGAGTTCTTTACCATATCCCCTATTTTGTCTGTTATGCACTTATCTGTGTTTTCCATTTTTCTCTTAGTCTGGACTATCTTTTAGTTTACCTATTCTCTCTTTAGCTGTATCTAATATGTTGTTAAGCCAACTCACTGAGTTCTTATTTCTAGTTATTTTTTTTCAGTTACTGAATTTCTATTTGGTTCATTTTTAGAGTTTCTAATTCTTGGATGAAAACTTCAACCTTTTATTTTATTGCATAACCTAAGCATAGTTTTCTTAAAGTTTATGTCTGATAACTCCATTAATGGGATCCCATGGGTCTCTTTCTGTTACATTACTTCTTGTTTTTAAATCACATTTTGTTCTGTTGTATATCTGGCTAGTTTTAATTGCATGTCAGACATATATGAAAAATTGTTGAAGTAATTAAAGACTCTCGATGTTTTTCTTGTCTTCCAGAGAGGACTTATCTTGCATCTGACAGATAGCAAAGGGCATTAGCAATCCTGAATTATTTTAATTTAATCAGAGATTGAAATGAGATGATTTTAAGTTGGGCATTATTCTACATGTGGACTAATCTATTTCTGATTCACCTTTATTCTGAGGATATAGCCCTTTGGAGTCCCAATCCAAAGCCTGGGGGATTATCAGGCTCTCCTTCCCTGGCAAGCCCTAAACTCCATTTAGTTGCTCAGCTTCCCACTTACCTCTTCCAGTAATGCACCCACCTCTAGGGAAAGCACAACTCCAGATGCTGGGCTCACTTTTTCACTTTCTTTCATTTCCTGTATCTTGGCTCTTCAGGTCTTTGACAACTTATTTGCTCTCTGATACCTTCAAAAATGTGGTTTTTATATTGAGCCTGAATTTTCTAGTTATTCTCAGCCGGAGAGTTAGCCTGTGATTCTGTCCTCTGTAACAAAAAGGGGAGCTTTAAGATCATCATGAGCAGCACAGTCTCTACTCTCTGGGGTCTTATTCTCTGGTTGTGATAGAGGTTGGAGGCTAGAGGCCTCAGTTTATCCTGAGGATGGCAGGAAGGAGCCTGAACAACTACACAGCTCAACATACCCATTTCATAGTTGAGGAAATAGGTCCAGAAAAGGCCAGAGACTTACCTATGTTTATATAGCCAAGTAATGACAGAGGTAGCCCTGGAATTTGGATCTCCTGCAACTCCCACCTGTGAGCACTTACACTACACCAGGCTTAGGAAGATGTTTATTTTTTTGGTTACTTTTTTTATTTAGTTATTTGTTTTTCCTTGTACTATAGATATTTCAATCTTGCACAAAAGTATAGGGAATGGTAAATTGAACCTAAATATTTAGCCATCACCCAGCTTTCATGGTTTTCAAAATATAGCCAAATCATTTTTTATTTGTATCTCTACTTTTCCTTACCACTGGTTTTTGTTTTTTTTTTTTTTGAAGCAAATCCCAAACATAATATCATTAAGTTCATAAATATTTAGGTTTATATCTGAAGTACATTATATATAAGATTCCTTCCTTTTTTCCTTCCTTCCTTTAACATAGCCTCAATATTATCACACCTAAAAAAAAAATGAATACAAAAAATATTGTCAAATATTCAAAATAGTTTAATTCCATTTCCCTTATTACAAAATTACAAATCATTACGGCTAACTGAGTTCATATTGGATTTCTTGTCTAACAAGTTTGGGGCCTTTGGTTCCACTGCATTTTTTTCTGTGCAATCATCTTGTTCCCCTAGGGGAGAAAGAATGAAAAATTTCATTTCTTCCTAGTCTATAGAAAAGGAAAGAGGGCACAAATGGGTAAAGGACATGGCCAAGACCTCATGGACAGTCAGTGCCCTCTGCTGAAAGGTGTTGTGGGAGCTGGACACGGGGAGAGGGGGAAAGCCTACTCTTCCCAGGTCTACTTAGTCAGTGTGGCCAACCTCACCTATGGGCCAGCTCTGTACTCAGGGAGATGATCTGGATATTGCTCACCCTCATAGGGTTCCATTTGCTTTTGAGAGGATAGGGATGGAGCAGAGAAAGGCCTCTCTTCCCTTACAGCTCTACCCTCTATTCTACGTGGAGACCCATGAGGCATATCGAGCAGGGAGAAGTGTAAGCTAGGAGGGCTAACCTTTGACAGCATAAGTAGGCTGGTCTGTTATCGTAGGACTAATTTTATGAGAAAAAGTGTTGCAAGGACAGGACTGTCTTCTTCCTTTTGTGGTCCCATGCCCAGCTCAGGTCTTGACACATAGTAGGGACCTCCATCTAATATACAGCTTGATAGCAGCCAGTATTTATTGAGTAATTACTACATGTCAGTTACTGTTCTCAGTGATTTCCACATATTAATTCATTTAGTCCTCATAGCTAATCCATTTGGTAGGTACTTACTTTTCCCATGTTAAAAATGATGATGCACAGAGAAGTTAAGACATTTTAAGTGATAAGTAAAGGGGGTAGAGCCCATTCTAAGCAATCTAGCTGCAGAGCCTGGGCCCTTAACGACTACAGTTCTCTGTCCAATAGCATACTTCACTTTAGGTATTGGGAACTATGGCCTGTGGGCCATATCCAGATGTAAGAATAGATTTTACCTTGTATCTTTTTTTTTTTTTTAACATTTTAAAAGGATTCTTTAAAAAGAGTGGGGAAGAGGAGAAGAAGAATATGTAACAGAGACTGGGTGCAGCCCACAAAACCTACATTTATTATCTGTCCCTTTACAGAAACAGTTTGCTGACCCCTGCCCTAGTGGAGACAGTAAGAAGGGTTTTTGGACCTGTTCCCTGTCTCAGGCTTGCGTTGGTGGGTGTGGTGGGCAGGCTAAGTTCGAAAGGTGAGACTGACCAGCAGTGGTCAAGACTTCAGTTTTCCCAGCACATAAGAGTCTGAGCTATCTTGGTTCTGTTTCCTTCTCCAGGCTGATGACATGAATGTCAAGTTGGAAGGGGAACCTTCAGTGCGGAAACCAAAGCAGCGACCACGGCCTGAGCCCCTGATCATCCCTACCAAGGCGGGCACTTTCATTGCCCCTCCCGTCTACTCCAACATCACCCCATACCAGAGCCACCTGCGCTCTCCTGTCCGCCTAGCTGACCACCCCTCTGAGCGGAGTTTTGAGCTACCCCCCTACACCCCTCCCCCAATCCTCAGTCCTGTGCGGGAAGGCTCCGGCCTCTATTTCAATGCCATCATGTCAACCAGCAGCATCCCAGCCCCTCCTCCCATCACGCCAAAGAGTGCCCATCGCACCCTGCTCCGGTCTAGTGAGTGACCCACCCTCAGGGGCCATGGGGGCAGGGAATGTGGGGAGGGAGGGCAATGGGCAGGAACGAGACTCTGACGATAAGGCTGCTGGGGATTCGCTGGAACACTGGGAAAAGGGGCTCCACTGACTATTCTCTGAGAGAGAAAAGGTGGTTGTCTTGGTTCAAGAACAGGCAGGGATGGGGTAGGCGGTATCAGCCCAATTGCTTGGGTTCAAATCCCAATTCTACAATTTACTGTTATGTTCCCTGTGCAAGTCCTTGAAACTCTCTGGGCTTCAGTTTCTTTAGTATTTAATTGAGGATATTAGTAGTACTTGGTTGTTGGTGAAATTGCCAATTTAATCTATTTCTGGATCCACAAATAGCAGTTTCCTATGTTCAACCTGATAGCCAACTCACGGGGTTGTGGTGAGGTTCGGAGGCAGCAACAAACGTAAAGCACTTAAAACACCATGCCTGACGCATCACGTTTGCTCTTAATATTATGTGGTAGATCCTGCCTCCTGGGGCTCTTAAATAGTTGTTTTGGCCAAGAGCAGACATTTTGGCTGGCCCGGGTGGTGAACTGTTGAAAAATGTGGGCCACTCCACAAAAAGATCCATTTCCTTTGAAAAATGGGATAATCTTATCTCGTAGTGTGGTGGAGGATTAAGTGGGAGTAAACACCTCCAGAGGTAGTAGAACAAGGGTGAAGCCTCCCATCACTAGATTACCCTTTGACCCTGACCTCCCATGCCCTAGCTCTCTGGTGCCCCCTGGTGTCTGTGGGTGAGAAATGGCTCACTCTGGGCTGGCTGGCTGGCCTTCCATTCCACCCTCCCACGTACCTTCCAAGCTTCTCTCCGTGCCTGGGTTGCGCAGGAAGAAATCACTGTAGAGACCAGACTGGCAACAAAGAGAGGCCTGTCCATCCATGAGCATTTATCGAGTACCTGGGTGTAAAGCATTGAACTGGGGCCTGTGAAGGCTCCAGTAGCGTATGGGACAGCACCGGTCTGTCAGTTCTAAAGAGAGTACAGGGTCATTAGGGAGTTGACATGGAAACCTGGGAGACAGAAAAGCAGAGGTTCTGGGCACAGTGGGATCAACAGCCAGTGAGTGAGGGAGACCCTAACCTCCAAAGCCTGCAGAGCCTACTAGCCTGGGGTGGTGAGAAAGCCTTCAGGAGAGGGTGGGGCTAGAGCTAAGAGCTTGAACTAGGAAGGAGGTGGGGAGGGCATACTCGGCACCGGAATGAGTGGTGGAAAGGCCTGGAGGTAGGACCGTGCAGGAAGAGCGAAGAGCCATGAGTAAGCAGTCAGCTAGGTTCCAGGGTCCGGGCAAGGGGGTGGTGGGAGGCATAGATGAAAGGGGAGCTGCATGAGTGAGCCGAGCTGAGGAGTTGCAAGTTGCAAAGGGGGGGGAGGTCAGCAAAGGTTTTTGGAGCAAGGGAGTGCCTCCATGTGGGGCACTAAGATTAGTTCAGGAGAAACTGAGGCAGAGAATCCAGCATGGAAGTGAGGAGATATAAACAGGGTTCTCCTTCACTGCCTTGCTAGTGTGCCAAACGTTTCAGCTTCTTTACTAGAGCAAGCATAGTTTAATGTTGGAGCTAATTCTGTAGTATGGGAGCTCCTGGGGCAGGGACCCAGCTTTGGGTGGTGGTAGTAGTAGTAGTAGTAGCTAATATTTATTGAGGGTGAGGCTTTGTGCATGATTTCATTCAGTCCTCGCATTAACCCTAGGAGGTAGGTAGTAATAGCCCCTTGCAGCAGGTGTGAAAACAGAAGCACCCACGTGCTTGGCAAAGTCACAGTTAGTCGTCACAGTTGCAGGCTGAGGAGCCAGGATTCACCGTGCCTGATTTCCAAGTACGAGTCTCTGTGAGTCACTGCCATGGCTCTTGTGCAAACAGAGCAGCCATGTAGGGTGGGGTGGGGGAGGGGCGGCTTGCTGAAGGCAGGAGGGTGCCGTTCACCGATGTGCCTTTTGTCCCATAGATAGCGCTGAAGTCACCCCACCTGTCCTCTCTGTGATGGGGGAGGCCACCCCAGTGAGCATCGAGCCGTAAGTGCAGCCCTTCCTCTGGCCTATGGTACGAGGGTGGCCGATGGGGTCCAGTGCATGCAGGCCCTGTGAGGAAGAGGAGGGTTGTGTGGGGCCCACAGAGGGCTGAACAGCCTCCGAGATTCTGCAACTGGCTCTGGGCTTTACTGTCCCCACCCTAAAGGAAAGGACCAGCTCGGTTTGAATTTGCCTCTGAGTATCGGCAGGGCAGTCCAAGAGACTCTTTCCCTATCTGTAAACTTGAAGCTTCTCCCCTTTCCAACCTCTGGGCCTTGTCTTTCTGGCACTACCAGGTCCCGTTTGCCAGGCTGTTCTCACGGAAGCCAAATTCCTTACACTCAGTTGAGGTCTTGCTGTGCTCAGCGTCTGCGGACTACCCCCTGCATCTTCTCCCATCCCAGAGAGAAAGATTCCCTGTGCCCACGAGGTGAGGCCTCACTCCCTGCCCTTTCCACCCCTGCAGACGGATCAACGTGGGCTCCCGGTTCCAAGCGGAAATCCCCTCCATAAGGGATCGTGCTCTGGCAGCTGCAGACCCCCACAAGGCCGACTTGGTGTGGCAGCCATGGGAGGACCTAGAGAGCAGCCGGGAGAAGCAGAGGCAAGGTGAGAGGGGGCTGCACCAGCAAGTGAAGGTGGGCTGTTGGACAGGTGGGTGGGTTAGGCCCTGAACGAGATTTCTTCTCCTCCCCTCCCACGCTTGCTCCAGTGGAAGACCTGTTGACAGCCGCCTGCTCCAGTATTTTCCCTGGAGCTGGCACCAACCAGGAGCTGGCCCTGCACTGTCTGCATGAGTCCAGGGGAGACATCCTGGTGAGATGATGGCCCTGGTGGGGGGAGGGACCCTGAGGGAGGCTGGCATGGATCCATGTCTGCTGCCCAGGAGCCAGGGCTGCTGGCCTACTGGTTGGAGGCAGGCAGGAGGGTCTGACCAGGTTGGGGGTTGTAGGGGCTCCACCGAAGGTAGTCGTAGTTCCAAACTCCAGACTTTGCTGCACAGGGTCCTCTTGTCTACCCTAGTCCCTGATTCTGGGTCAGTGGGTCCCCGCCCTCAGAAAGGCTGTCACTGAGGCCTTTCTCCACCTCTGGCTGTCTGTCCTGGGGGCCACATGTTCTCTCTTAAGAGGCCCTTGGCCTGGTTCCTGAGCAGCTCCACCCTCCGTGATCTCGCCATCCTGCCAAACCTCTTGCCCCTCAGTGGTTACGCAGGGTAAAAATAAATGCCCACCTTACTACTCAGAGGGTTGAAGAGGCCTTCTGAATTGTGCCTGGCACCTAGGAGGCTCAGCCTACCACTGAGACCCCTGCAGGGCACTGACCTTTTCCTCACTTCCCCTTCAGGAAACGCTGAATAAGCTGCTACTGAAGAAGCCCCTGCGGCCCCATAACCACCCACTGGCAACTTATCACTACACAGGTGAGCCTGGGACCTGGAGCCTCAAGGTCTCCAGCATCAGCGGGGCCCAGCTTGGTGCTGAGTCACAGCCCTGGATGGGGGTGAGGAGGTCGGGGGCAGATAAGCCAAGAGCCGGAGTGAAAGAACTGACACCAAAGATGGGGTAGTTCTCAAGGGGCTTCCTGTGCCCTGAAGGGGCAGAGAGAAAGGCGTGGGCAGGTGGGAGCCCATGCAGGCAAGAAAGTCCATGGCAAGGTGCAAGGGACAGGAATCTGGGGAGTGCCATCCCAATTGGCATCCGGTGCTTGGAACTTAGACAACCCCTGGAGTGCCGTGGCCCATCCTGGGCACTGTGCTTTTAAAGGGACAGTGACCAAATGGCATAATCACAGCAGCCACCGATCCCTGTTGAGTGGTACCTCTTGTGTGTGCCAGGCAGAGCAGCAAGGGTTCCACGTGCATTATCTCCTTGAGTCTGCACCACAACTGGTGAGGTGGCTTGTGTGACCAGGTCCCAGTTCCCAAGTGAGGTGATTGAGGCTCAGAGGCTAGTAAGTGGCGGAAGCAGAAATATGGATCCAACTCTGAATGGCTGCAGAGACCGTGGACGGATGACTTCACACTTTTCTGCTGGTCACTCACAGTGCCATCCACCTCACTAACCCTGGCTCCCGCTTTGCCTTACAGGTTCTGACCAGTGGAAGATGGCTGAGAGGAAGCTGTTCAACAAGGGCATTGCCATCTATAAGAAGGATTTCTTCCTGGTGCAGCAGCTGGTGAGCTGGGGCTCTGTTTCAGGCGCAAGAGGCAGCCAGGGGCCGGCTGTGTGATTTGGGGCTCCCTCTGCCGGTGGTGGCCCTGAAGTCTCTCTGAAAAAGCAGTCAGGTTAATGCCACTAAGTATTGTCGGAGAGAATTTTCTAAACAAAACAAGGGGAGAAGATTGGGCCTTTCCTCCCCTTGGTTCCGAGCCTTCTTCCCTCATGTTAAGGTAGTATGGCCATGCTGGGGGTGGGGGTGGGGAGTGGGGGGGGTGGTCTCAGAAGGAGGCCTGAGTGGGCAGACCCAGTGGTGTCAGACTTCAGAGAGTGACTTGCCTGAGGCAGAACAGGAAGAGAAGGAAGGCTGCAGACTGAGGTGAGCCATTTCCCAGGGGGCTGGAGTACTTCAAAAGCCACAATCAGTATGTAGAGGAGAGGTCACCCTAAGATGAGGGGAACTGAGAGCCAACAAGTGACTGTATAACAGACCGGGCTTGGGGGCGGGGGGGGGTGCCCACTGCCTTCTTCCTGTCAGACCCAGGGCTTCCTTCCAGTAACTCAGCTGACCGAGCAGAGGAGGCCAAGTTGACTTTTCCTAGATTGAATTTATCTTGCCTCTCCCCATGTTCTTCTGGGAGAAGATTGTTTTGCTAATCCAAGGACCTGCATCTTTCCAGCAGCCCTGTCTCATAAAATCTCAGCTGTACAGACCACCGAGGGAATGGGGTTTCCAAGAATGTGCTCTTTCCTCCTGGAATTGTAGATTGTGTCAGGACAGCTCTGGGGACTGGGCAAAGTGCGGATGAATTCTTCTACAAGGGCCCTGTTGTGAGGACAGTCATTTGCTGGGTTTCAGTAACATTCCATTCCCTGATTGGGCAATATTTCTGCGAAGTACCCGCCTGTGAAATTCACTGTGGTGCCCCTAATGCCTTAATGAAAAGAGCAGACTGTTAGTCACACAGATGATCAGAGAGAATTGACAACACAAGTGTAAACAGGATCTAATTAGTAAATCTGTGACTTGGCCATTCCTGTGAGATACAGCGTATCTGTTTTCTCCTCAGGCGCAGAGAACTCACTGACCCCTTGGGCTCTGTAGACAGACTTCCCAGCTCCCACTGCAGCCCAGCAGTTGGCAGAGCAGTCTGGGAGCCTGGGGGAGAAAGGGCAGAGTCAGAGCAAAGAGCCTCTGTGTGTGGGAAATCTGTCCGGAAACTAAACCCAGTAGCCAGATGGATTTGTGAAACGGGAGCGCTAGGATTTCAGATCTTGGGAGGCCCTTGGAAGTCATCTTACTCGTGAAGAGACTTGCCTGAGGTCACACAGTCATTTAGTGGCAGAGTTAGGAGTGAGACTTAGGCCTTCTGCTTCCTTTTCAGGTTTTTCCAGAGCTTTCTTGTTAGTCTCCCTTGAGTGCCTCTCTGATTTAGGACAGTTTAACATTCTTCTATCCTCACTTGTCAGCTGCTGTTCCCTGGGAGGAATGACAGTGTTGCCCAGATTGATGAAGGGAGTCTGTGTTGCCGGGTCTGGGCTGGCTCTGAATGGGGATGGTGTCCAGACTTTTTCACCCTTAACTGTTTACTTTGAAAAATTTGAAACTTACAGAAAAATTGAAAGCGTAGTACAGTAAACACCCACGCATTCCTCATTTAGATTTACCAATTGTTAACATTGGTCACACTTGCTTTCCCTCTTTCTCTGTCTATACTTAAATTTATATACACGCTTATTTCATTTCTCTGTGTTTTAACTAGTCATTAAAAGTAAGTTACAAGCGGTCCCTGGGTGGCTCAGTCGGTTGAGCATCCAACTCTTTTTTTTTTTTTTTTTTAATGTTTATTTATTTATTTTGAGAGAGCGAGAGCAGGGAAGGGGCAGAGAGAGAGAGAGAGAGACAGACAGACAGACAGAATCCCAAGCAGGTTCTGCATTGCCAGTGCAGAACCTGATGGGGGGCTCGAATCCATGAACTGTGAGATCATGACCTGAGCCAAAACCACGAGTCAAATGCTTAATCCATTGAGCCACCAGGGTGCCCCAAGTGACAAACTCTTGATTTCGGCTCAGGTCATGATCCCAGAATCTTGGATTGAGACCCATGTTGGGCTCTGTGCTCAGCATGACGCCTGCTTGAGATTCTCTCTCGCCGCCCCCCCCTTTCCCTATACCCCTCTCCCCTGCTCGTGCTCTCTTAAAAAAAAATTTTTTTAAAGGTATGTTACAGACTTGATCCAAATATCTCTTAAAAACAAGGTTATATATTCTTGCAAAACCATAATACTATTATCATACCCAAGAAATTTAAACTAATAATATTCTCTAATATGCAGTCCCTATTCAAATCTCCCCAATGGCTCCATGTGGTCCTTTTTGGCTTTTTTTTCCCCCTTCCTAATAGTGCTGAAGTGTTGTTTAATTGAATTAGTCAGTGGTTTGTTCAGAGAAGGCATTGGAGAGACGCTTGTATTTCTTGGGTTTCTTGGGTTTAGCATTTGGGGAGGAGGGGACATGCTTGGATGGGAAAGGCTGGAGAATCTTCAGGCAGATGAGCTGAGCCAGGAACTCTGACCTCAGTTTTGGCTTCAAATCAGATCCAGACCAAGACCGTGGCCCAATGCGTGGAATTCTACTACACCTACAAGAAGCAGGTGAAAATTGGTCGCAACGGGACGCTAACCTTCGGGGATGTGGATACAAGTGACGAGAAGTCGGCCCAGGAAGAGGTTGAAGTGGATATTAAGGTGACTCCCTTCCCAGCCTCAGCTGCTTAGAGTCCTGACTGTGTCTGGGGCCGAGGGCTGAGTTGAGAGCCTGGGGCCAAGCTCTCTGGAAGCCCCTGGAGGGTAAAGAGAGCAAGGCAGTGTCCCTGACAGCCCCGAGGAGCTGATGTCCTGGGCACTGGACCTAGCCCTTTAGGTCCCCCTGTCTGTCTGTCAGCGTCAAGGTAATAATACATTGTGTTGATGCAGAACATTGGGGAATTTTCCCACAATATCTGCATCAGCACCTCCTGTCTCCTCATAGCACACCTCTAATACTGTCACCCAAACTTGAGGCATTCTTGTACAACCATCATGAATGTGTTATCTCTGCATCCTACCACATGTCAACGTTACTGTTTCTACGACATCCGCATACCACCTGGGCTACTACTTCATATTTTTCTTTAAGTCAACTCAGTTTTTACTCAGAAGGGAAATGTTACGTCCCAATCATAAACAGAAAACCAGTACTGTTTGCCGTAGAAGGCACTAGCAAAAGTAAATACATATGAGCGTCAGTGTTGTTAAAATCCAGGTAGATACTGTTACCTGCCAGGGCTCTGAGTCTCAGACCTGACCTTTGGTTAATTAAGTCTGGGGGCTTATTCTGGGGAGTGTGCGACTCTTGATCTTGAGCTCGTGAGTTTGAGCCCCACGTTCAGTGTAGAGATTACTTAAAAATAAAATCTTTAAGGGGCACCTGGATGGCTCAGTCGGTGAAGCGTCCAGTTTAAGCTCAGGTTGTGATCTCGTGGTTTGTGAGTTCAAACCCCACGTCGGGCTCTGTGCTGACAGCTCGGAGCCTGGAACCTGCTTTGGATTCTGTGTCTCCCTCTCTCTCTGCCCCTCTCCTGCTTGCGCTCTCTCTCTCGCTCTCAAAAATAAATATTAAAAAAAAATCTGAATCACAGGAAAAATTATTAGGGAAGCATTAAATAGAGACAAGCAGAAGTTTCAAAAAAATCTCTAAAAAATAATAATAAAGTCTGGAGAAGTATAAAAGACACATTTAGACCTAACTCAAAACTTTATGTTTGACGTAATCAGGATAGAAAAGAGAATGCTATTTAATTCTGTGTCCACATATCCATCTAACATCATGTTGGGGTTATAACTCCATACTTGCTGACATGCTGCATGAAGACAGGGAGTGGTTTGGTCCCTCTTTTACAGACAGGGAAGTGGGTGGAGTTCCCAGAAGCATTACAAAGACAGTTTAGAACTGGAGCTAAGGCTGCTGTCTGCTCCTCCAGACCACCTTGCCGAAGGATGTGTCTGTCTCTTGGACTGGCATGCTCCCTTCCTGCCCCGAGCTCAATCTCAAGTGCTCAGTCTCTTCCTGAGGGCTTTCAGGGCTCAAGACTCCCTCTTCTTTCCCAGGCCGACTACCTGGGGGAGGAGATAGAATTATGTAGTGCAGGAGGCTGGCTGGGCCAGGCCAGGCAAGCAGGATGAGCAGGGACTAGTCGTCCCCGGCTGGGTCAGAATCGGAGCAGTATGGCTGTGTAACTAGAGCTCCAGGCTCACTGCCCTCATTCTTATCCCCCATAGACTTCCCAGAAGTTCCCAAGGATGCCTCTTCCCAGAAGAGAGTCTCCAAGTGAAGAGAGGCTGGAGCCCAAGAGAGAAGCAAAGGAGCCCAGGAAGGAGGGGGAGGAGGAAGTGCCAGAGATCCAGGAGAAGGGAGAGCAGGAAGAAGGGCGAGAGCGAAGCCGGAGGGCAGCGGCTGTCAAAGCCACACAGACACTACAGGCCAATGAGTCGGTAAGTGTGACCTCTACTAGGGGAGCCCAGGGCCAGGAGGAGGGCTGGAGCTGGGCCTGGGGGTGAGGGAGGGAGGGCAGAACAGGAACATGGTGATGATGATCATCGCCATAATGGCAGGAAATGTACTAAGTACCTTATGTTTTTAACTTATTTAATCCTCATAACTCTATGCGGTAGGTACTGTCATTATTCCCATTTTACAGATGAGGAAATGGAGGCCCCTAGATAAGACAGCTGGTAGGTAGCCTGACTCCAAAATTCTGCTCTTAAGTTTTTATACTATACTGCTTCTGTACCTGAGACTGAAGAAGAAGGCTTTGTGAAAACCCAAAAGGGGTGTGGGACGTGGCAGAAGCATCTATGAGTTGTAGCTGTGGCAGGCTCTCCATAAGAGAGCTGTGTCCCTGACAAGAATATCTGACAAGAATGAGCTGAAACATTGGGGTGCCTGAGTGGCTCAGTCGGTTAAGCTTTGGCTCAGGTCATGATCTAGTGGTTCGTGAGTTCCAGCCCCTTATTGGGCTCTGTGCTGTTGGTGTGGAGACTGCTTGGGATTCTCTCTCTTTCCCTTTCCCCCACTTGCATTCTCTCTCTCTCTCTCTCTCTCTCTCAAAATAAATAAACTTAAAAAAAAAAAAGGGCTGAAACAATGAGAATAATAACAATGGCCCCTCTCATAGGTTCTCTGCAAAGTGCCTTCCTTTCCAGTATCTCATTAATTCCTCACAATAACCCCATAAAGTGTTAACCCCTACCTCAAAGATAGACGCAACTGAGTTCAGAGATGATATGTGACTTGCCTGAGTTCCTGCCTGCAGTCCTCGTAGTGAAGTCCTCTGTCCACCATATCATAGACCAAGAAACAAGACATACCACCAGAGGTGTTCCTTGTCAGGGAGATGTCCCCCCAAAGAGAGTAGGGATTACTATGAGAGCCTTACAAGTTTTTTTGTGTGTTGTACACTTAGGCTTGCAGGAAGACTCCAGACTGTTTGCTTCCTTCTGAGCCTGGGCTGTGCTCTTTCTCCCAGAGCTGTGCTCTATGCGCAAGCTTCATCAAGTCCTGCTGACTTTTGAGAATACTTCCCTAGGAGGGTCAACCCCATGCACGTACTTATGACTCCTAGCGGCCATCTGAGGCTCCCCTAACCCAAGGCCTGTGATTCCTCCCAAGCACCTCTCCAGGTCTGTTCCAGGTGTCCTCCACTCTCCATCATCTGCTTGGCATTTCTCGTGGTGACTCATGCTGTCTGTCCCTTTCACTAGATTTCAAGCTCCCTGAGAGCAGGGGCTCTTGTCTGTCCCCTCTGTATCCCCAGCATATGGCACCGTCACATGGATTTGAATCTGATTTATGGAATTAAGGCATGAATGGATGGACTAAATGACTGAAGACGTGAAAACATTAATTGAGACACCAAGATCCCCTTCAGATAGATGCATGGAGACGTCTTCTGGCAGCTTGGGCTGTCCCATGGGATTACTGTACCAACAGCTTTGTAAAGATACAGTTGGCCAGGGGCGCCTGGGTGGCCCAGTTGGTCCAGCGTCTGACTTTGGGTCCGGTTATGATCTCGTGGCTCTTGAGTCTGAGCTGTGCATCTGGCTCTGTGCTGACAGCTCAGAGCCTGGAGTCTGCTTCAGGTTCCATGTCTCCCTCTCTCTGCCCCTCCCCAGCTTGTGCTGTCTCTCTCTCTCTCTCTCTCTCTCTCTCTCTCTCTCTCAAAAATAAATAAACATTAATAAAAAATAAAAAAAAAGTTGGCCAAAGACCCAAATGGGCTGGCAAAAAGCAGTGAGTACCTTGTCACTGAAAGGATTCCAGCAGATTCTAGAGGACCGTTTGGCAGGAGCATCTGACCTTTAAGAGCCCTGTGTTCCTGAGATGCCAGAATTCAGGAACCTCTCTTCCCCAGATCTCTCACCTCTCCTTGTTTGATCCTCTCCAGGCCAATGACATCCTCATCCTCCGAAGCCATGAGTCTAACGCCCCTGGCTCTGCTGGTGGCCAAGCTTCAGAGAAGCCAAGAGAGGGGGCAGGGAAGTCACGGAGGGCACTACCTTTCTCGGAGAAGAAGAAAAAACCGGAGACATTTAACAAGACCCAGAATCAGGAGAACACTTTCCCTTGTAAAAAGTGTGGCAGGTAAGATGCTAGGCCCTGCCTCCCCGGGGACCCAGCAGGGTGGCCACGGCTGGGGGCCAGGAAGTGTGCTTTCCAGGGGAGCTTTCGCGTTGTCATCTGATTGGCTCCGAGGGTTTCTAGGGCAGTGACGTCACTTGGCAGCTCTTAGAGGAGGGGGTGACAGCACTGGATCCGGAACCCTTCAGTTCCCTAGGTGGAGGGGGGAGCGGGCCGTGTGGCCCAAGCCAGTCAGGCGGGGCCGGGGACCCGCCCGCCACACAGACGCACCCATGCACGGGCGCGCACACGCACACTGCCCAGACACACGCGCACCCGCACGCACGCTCTCTGGTCTGGTGGTCAGGGGATGGGGGGTGGGGACGGCCCTCTTACTGGAGCCCCTCCTGCCCGGCTGCAGGGTGTTTTACAAGGTGAAGAGCCGCAGCGCCCACATGAAGAGCCACGCGGAACAGGAGAAGAAGGCTGCCGCCTTGAGGCAGAAGGAGAAGGAGGCCGCTGCCGCCGCGGCAACCGCAGCCGCCTCCTCTCCGCACCAGCCCGCGCTGCGCGAGGAGAGCGGCGCGGGTGAGAGGGGCTGACGCCGCCGGGGCTCAGGGGCCCGCCCCTCGCCCTGGACCCCCGGCCCTCCCTGCACCAGCCTGCCCAAGCTCCTGCGAGCACCCTGGAACCTCCAGAGGGAGAGAGGAGAGATCACGTGGACTTTTCTCTGAAGAACAAGACAATAAAATAAACGGCTCTTTTATTTATAAAGACCCCAGGAGCAGTCGTCTAGGCTGCAGGATCCAGTTCTCTTTGCATTCTGTCTGTCGGACGTAGTCCTTGCGCGTTCCTCCAACTGCACTGCGAAGGCCCCTGCTGGCTGGGGCTGCCCCTCCGGACGGGCTCCAGCGCCGCCACTGCTGCCTCCCACGTTGGGACCGCTGCTGCCGCGCAGCCTCTTCCGGTCCTCCTGGTTCCCCCTGCTCCCCCTCGGTCACCATGGAGAGCCAAGCAAGCACAAGCTCACCCTCCTTGCAGCATTATTCCCCGCCCCCAGAGGACCTCAAAGGCTGCACAGGCCCTGCCCCAAGCCCCAAAAAGAGGAACTCCCCTGGAGGGATTGTGGTGGCCGTCTCCGAGAAGGAGCTCAGCCTGGTACCTGTGCTGTCCCCTACACGACAATGTCCAGGCCTAAGCTGCTCCGGTGACCCTGTCCTCAGGCCACCACCTATGGGAGGAAAGCTACCAGAATGCCTATAGGGCAGAGGACAGGTACCTGTCCCTTTGCTGCTTGCTAGCGGCCTGCTAGGGCTCTGAAGTTTTCTCAGATATTTGGGGAAGGGGCCAGTGTGGGGTCTCAAGCTCTCAGTCTGCTGGAAGGAAGGGAACTGTGCAGAGGGTGGAAGTTGTAGGGTTGGGCTGGAGAGAACTTTTGATAAGCCCTGGCTCTTCCTGCTTCCCACCTTTTTGCCAAACACTTTTGGTCCCCGAAGGCTGCTAAGGGGGGCTTATCCTGGGCCCAGCCTGTTCCCTCTTGCTGCAGGTTCCTTGCCTGCGTATGTCCTGCCCTTGGCAGCTGCTTCCTCACCCCATCCCACCTGGTCTAGCGTGGATATCCACCACCCAGCCCCCGGTCCTACATGCTGGAGATTTCTGGATCCTTCCCTGGGAGGGGGAGGTCTCCTAACCAGATTGGACAGGAGCCTTCATTCCTCGACTTGTGTCATTTGGGAGCTATTTATTTATTCTTAATATTTAATTTTTAACATCCTCTCAGGGACCAGGGGCCTCTTGCTTTCCAGAGGCCCAAGTGCATTTATCCCAAAATAAGGCACCTTCTTGGCATCCGCCCCCCCCCCCCCCCCCCATTCCTAAGACCGTAAGGTCCCTCACCTCATTGCTCTGGAAGCTGTTGCCAGTAGGAGTGATTAGTAGCACTGAAAGAGGGTGGAAAGGTGGAAGGTGTCACCAAAGCCACACAAAGACCAGCAGGAGCAAGGGAGATCAAAGGCAGTTCTTATTGCTACCTCTTCTCTGGCTGTATTTTCAGATTGCCTGAGGGGATTGACTGGAAGCCAGAATTCTAGTTCTGTTTCTAGTTTGAAGAAGCCATATTTGGCATGGAGTCACTGAAGTGAAGTGCTAGAAGGTTCCAGAGGCCTCCCTTGCCAGTCCCATAGAGGGCTGAGTTATTTTTCTGATCTTGCTACTCAAGTTTAGTTGTGTTAGAAGTTCTAAGTGAATGCAAGTATGTTGCAAGAATGCAGGTCAGCATGTTAGGAAGGAGCCAAAAATTCTACTCTCCTTACAAGATAGCCTAAAGGCGCCATGTTGGTAGCTAAGAGTGGGGAGGGAGTTTTGTTTCTAAACTATGCACTAACTGGTGTTTTTCAGCATTGATTTATGCATTAATATGGTTCTTCAGGACCCCAGATATGGGAGCAACATCTTTCTCCCCGCCAGACTCCAGGACCGCTACATAGATCTTCAACTTCCCAGTTAGTTTCCTCCAAAAGCTTCTACAAACTCAATGTCCCAAGATCGCAGAAATCCGGTATACCCTCCAGAAATAGAAGGGTAGCAAATTTAGGCTGTCTGCTAAATCACTTATGTAATAAGAGTGCCTTCGCAGCTTTGCCCCAAAGTGCTACTTATGTTTCCCAAGGTTTTTTTCTATTTAAATATAGTTTCAGGCCCCTCTGTGGACACATGGTAACAGGAACCTCCTTCGTTTAAAGTGATTCTCCTCTTCTAAGCTCATAGAAATCAGACTAGGTGAAATGTGGGTGGAGAAAATCAAGGTGGTACCTCTGTATTAATTCCACCAGACCCTGTATTTTAGAAGCGTTCATGCTCCAGGATGGATTTATATCTAGAATATAAGGTGAAAGTTAAAATGTTTAGAGGGCAGATGCAATTGTTCCAAGTGACCTGCCAATAAAGTAGGTGCAGCCATAGGAGCTGGGATAGGTATATCCTTTATGGTGCTTTCTCCCTGTGAACACATTAGGCTCGTCTTGTTTGTTTTTCTTCCTTTTTTCTTCTGTTCAGAGCTGTTTAAGAAGTTAAATGACAAACACCTCCAGCTTTATTATGCCCTCCCCACACCATTTCACATATTCATCTTCCAGTCTCCATCTACACTTCGCTAAGGGCATGAAATTAACCTAGTGCCTGTGTTCCAGACCAGTTTCTGAGGTCTCTTACCCACCCACGGAGTCTGTGCTTCAGTGCACTGGCCTCCATGCCTTCAGCAGCCCCCCTCACAGCTAAGGTACACCCTCATCCCTTCTGCCTCCCCACCTCCACCCCTGGCACAGAGGTCGTGTGCTGCTTATGTCTAAAAGAAATCCCCTATATTTAACTGCCTCAGTGACCTAACCTCTTTCTTCTCATGTGCCAGATGTTAAGATGAAGGAGGAATACAACACATACTCAAGCCTCAGCTGTTTAAATATATTTTCTCTGGGGCTCTCTTTTTTCGAGCGGTATTTATTACCAGACTAGCAAGCCTAACTCCTTAGGTTTACAGGAAGTATGCATATTTTTATAAAACAATTGTATGTCCTCCCCCTATTTTGCTGTGTTAATATTTGCCTCTAACAGTTTGCAGCTGTTTCACCTTTTCCTTGTTTGTCTCTAAGTTGAAGGCCTTGTTTGGAGGGGACAGCACAGGAACAGCCTTGACAGTCTGTAATTATTGTACAGATATTTTAATAGCATATAAATAAGTATATTCCTTTTATTTTGGGGAAAAAACATCAGACACTGCCTTTTGTGTGTTTGCTGCCTGTGGCACCCTTTTTTAAAGACTGTTACATATTAAAATAGTGTGTATATATATATATATATTACCTCTTTTGCTGTACAGTTGTGATAGACCAGACTGAAGATTTTATTTTTTGTGTGCTTTTTATAAAAAAAAAAATAACACACTAAAGTAAATCTTGCGGATGTGATTGTAATGTACCTATGTAACTTATTTACTTTTGAATGTTCTTCTGTATCTTTAAACCTTTTATTAAATAAGGTTTTAAAAATTCAGAGTTGAAGGCTGTGTTCTTTTGGGGAGATTTTCACCATCTGGGATCTACTAAGTAGGCCTTGTTTTGCTTGCAGTGTATTACTTGACATTTGGAACCACAAGGATTCTCTTTTCATCAGGTCTTTGTCAGTGATGCCGGGATAGGAAAAATAACACACTAGTGTTTGCCTGTTTGCAAAGATGACTGAATAGACACAGATCTTTTTACATAACTTTGGACAAGAAAAAGTCTCAACTCAGTGTCTCACACAAAAATATGTACACGGCACACTTCCAACGTGTTAGTTTCATTGACCTAAAGTATGGAGGGTGCAGAATGCCATCAGGTGGCACAGGGAAGTCGCGGGGCTAAAGATGGTATTTTCCTATGCAGCGGTAGGCCAAGTTTGCCTTGACGGATGCATTTTCAACAATATCACCTTAACTTCACTCCAGAATTGTATTACCTTTTAAACACGGTGCTTTGTTAGAAAAAAAAAAAAGAAATCCGGAAAACGTGAAAAAGGAAATGCGCCATCAAAATAACGCCTGGAGACCCTCGCTAGCCCCTTGGCAACCGCCCGACCCCGAGAACCACGGGAACTCGAGGAACTCAGGCTGGCAGGGCCACCGTTGCCATGGTTACGCTCCGCCACGGGGGCGGGGCGGAAGCAACTCACTGGGCCGGCCCCGCTCCCCACTGCGGCAGTAACGCCTTCGCTGGCTGCGGATCCCAGGACCTGGCAGCGGAGCTGCGCCACACCGCCGCAGCCCGCCGCAGCCGGCGCACCGCCACTCCTGCCCGCCCTTGCCTCGCTTCCCCGTCCTCCTGGCGCCTCCGCTGCCCGTGGCGTCGTTCCTCGGCCACCTCGCCGCCTGGAGCCATCACTAGGTCTGCAAAGAAGCCACTTGCGGACTGGCCCCGCCGCCGCCGCCGCCGCCGCGACCTCAGAACAATCTCTTCCTTCGGGGACTGCGCAGCCCTCGTCTGCAAAGCAGCCGCTCCTCGCCCAGCTGAAGGCCGGGCTCCGACCGCGAACGCCGGATCAACAGCGGGAGCAAGCAGCGGGTGCCCGACGCCCCAGCTGCCGAGAGGAAGCGGCCACGCCCCGCGACCACACCCCGGCGCCTCTTCAGCCCCGCGGCTCCAGGCTTCGCCACCCGCCGTCGCTCCTCGCCTTCTGCGCTGCGACACGACACCCTGCCTGCGGGTGGGAGACGCGGGCTGCAGACCCCGACCGGAGACGCAAGATGGCGGCGGACGCGTGACTGACTGCCAGAGCATCCCAGAGGCTTCGCTCGGAGAACCAGCCGAAGGACTGACTTTGCGGGGCAGCGAAAGGACAAGAGGAGGACTCTGGTGTCATTTGTTAATTGTGATCGCGTGAAGCTTGCCTCCCTCGGGCATCTTGGGGGGAGTGTCTGCTGCTGTCCTAAGTCCCAGAGCACAGGGAGCCACAGTCTAATCCTTATTTGTAGAGTTGGGGCCCTTGACAGTTGGGAAAATGGCGATGACACTGTTGGAAGACTGGTGCAGGGGGATGGATGTGAACTCCCAGAGAGCCCTGCTGGTCTGGGGGATCCCAGTGAACTGTGATGAGGCTGAAATCGAAGAGACCCTCCAGGCTGCGATGCCCCAGGTGCCCTATCGAGTACTTGGGAGAATGTTTTGGAGGGAAGAGAATGCAAAAGCAGCCTTGTTAGAGCTCACTGGCGCTGTCGATTACGCCGCGATCCCCAGGGAGATGCCGGGTAAAGGAGGGGTCTGGAAAGTGGTCTTTAAACCCCCGACTTCCGATGCTGAATTTTTAGAAAGGCTGCACCTCTTCCTGGCGAGAGAGGGGTGGACCGTGCAAGATGTTGCCCGCGTCCTTGGGTTTCAGAACCCTGCTCCGGCCCCAGGCCCAGATATGCCGGCAGAGATGCTAAACTATATTTTGGATAATGTTATTCAGCCTCTTGTTGAGTCCATATGGTACAAGAAGCTGACGCTGTTCTCTGGGAGGGACATCCCGGGGCCGGGGGAGGAGACCTTTGATCCCTGGCTGGAACACACTAATGAGGTCATAGAGGAGTGGCAGGTGTCTGATGTAGAAAAGAGGCGGCGGTTGATGGAGAGTCTTAGAGGCCCTGCCGCTGATGTCATCCGCATCCTCAAGACTAACAACCCTGCAATAACCACTGCTGAATGCCTGAAGGCCCTTGAGCAGGTGTTTGGGAGCGTGGAGAGCTCTAGGGATGCGCAGGTCAGATTTCTGAACACTTACCAGAACCCGGGAGAAAAGTTATCTGCATATGTCATTCGACTGGAGCCTCTTCTGCAGAAGGTGGTGGAGAAGGGGGCTATAGATAAAGATAACGTGAACCAGGCCCGCCTGGAGCAGGTTATTGCCGGGGCCAACCACAGCGGGGCCATCCGAAGGCAGCTGTGGCTGACGGGGGCTGCGGAAGGGCCTGCCCCTAACCTCTTCCAGTTGCTGGTGCAGATCCGAGAGGAGGAGGCCAAGGAGGAGGAGGAGGAGGCCGAGGCCGCCCTCCTGCAGTTAGGCCTGGAGGGGCACTTCTGAGGCCCAGGAAACCGGCTCTACTGCAGATCTAGATCACAGCTGCTTTCCTTGTCTCCATGCTATCTTACAGGTGTCTCTTAGTAGTAAAGACTTAGCCATGTGCTGGGGGGGAGGGGGTTTGAGAGCAGGGAGGCAGCAGGCCTGGGTATTCATGTAACATTAGTACAATCGTGCAAATGAGCACCCTGAGCTACTTACTATAAGTGAGTCGTACCTAGCTGCAATGCCAGGTAAAGACTTGTGCACCAGTGCTCAGTGCAAGCTGTCGTTGTGGCAATCATGAGTTGTAAAACATGTGAATTTGTGACACTTCCCATTGAGGTAATTGTGAAATTGCATGTTCTGATGTTTAGCGCAGAACCTGGCAAACACAAAAAGTGTTCAGTAAAAATGATGAGCCGTTATTACTAATATTGTGAATAGTTCTGTGTTTACAGTAAATTGTTCCTAATTTATATTAATGGAAAGAAATGTGACTTAATTAGATACTACTAGTTATTCAACCATACAAAGCAAATTTCTTATTTTTCATCTTGAAACGTCTGGATCAGTTTAATTGACAAGTGTTCTGAGACTATGGAATGGGGTGTTAGGAAACAATTCTAGAACTGCGTGAATCAATTTTTCTCTGTACAAGATACAGATATAAACTGCATGGGAAGGTTATAAAGAACCAGTTACAGTATCTAGTTCCCCACTTCAAGTCTGTCATTGAATAGCAGTTCTTGTTCATGCTGATTCTAAGTGTTCTAAATTTCAAGTTATCAAAATACATGTATATGAATAAAAATATTTTAAAAATTCTATTGTCTTGTTTTTCTGACACATATACAAAATTTAAGTGTAATTAAGCTCTATGTTCTCTTAGGAAGACTTCCCCATGCTGCTAAGAAAATCAGACTTCAATGATTTTATCTTTAAACTTCATGTCACACTATGCGAGTTTAAATTGCAGAACCTTTTGGTATTTTCAACTTTTGCATGTTTTCTACAAGGCAAGTGTTAGAAGGCTAAAAAGACCTACATAAATATTAACTTACTGTAAAATGTTAGAAAATCCTGAAATGGGGCTCAGGATGTCATCTAGCAATGCTTTCTCTCCCCTTTCTAAATCCTTTTTCGGCTAAAGGTGTTTATTTTGCTGAGGAATAATTCCTCAGCTTAAAATGAAGGTTTCAGATTTATAGCAGCCATTTGATATCAAGAGGGTACAAATAGGGAAACAGTTTAAAAACATGTTTGACCTCAGAGCTTTAGTGACCAAAGGTGTCTTGAGGTCCTAGTAAATCCAGAAGTGGTTACATGAGCATAAGAGTTCAGTGGGGTTTTCCCCTAGTAACAAGGCTTTAAAATTACAGCCAACCTATTTGACAATCATCAGGTAAAAATTTATTTATAAAGGCTACTACTGGTGTACATTCAAACATTTTTCTGTACACTCATGTCATCTGTTCCACCCTCACATGCTTAACACACACATCTCCAAATGTTTGATTCTCAACAGATACGCAAGTCTTTGCTTCCCCCAGTAAACATGTCCTCATTCCTCTACTCCCCAACTCACATAGCTTCCCTCTCCATCGCCATTGGCATGACAGCATGGCACCGGGTACACGCCCCCCTCACTTCTCAGAATCTTATCTGTACACATTCACTCCCACCTTCCCCCTGACACTCTCATAAACACACTCCCTCCTCCCACCACGCGCGCGCATGCACACACACACAGACACACACACGCTACAGCAGTCTCCCACCCCAACCATACAATCCTGTTTCTCCACACATGCTCCCACTGCCACCTCACACCAGCCAGCCACATATACACACACATTCTCACTCCACGCAAGTTACGTTCATAACGAAAATAGTGGGTTTCTCTCACCCGATGTCAGAGGCATCCTTCAATGTCTGTACATAGAGATATACCTTCTTATAGCTGCAGAACTGACTGCATCTTAGGAAGGAGGGTTATCACTTCAGATTCTTTTATTATATGTAACGGTTATATATCGACATATACATACATATTTGATTACATATATATGGTACACATGTAAGGATTCTAGATGTCCATCCTTTATTCTAGAAAACTAAAAATAATGAGCTGTTTCTTGTCTGAATTAAGGGTTTCTCTTTATAAAAGGCTCAAAAATTAAAATCTGCTTTTTAAAGGAGGACAGCAGCAAGAAACATCCTTAGAACCAAAGAACTGTGGAATAAAGAAGTAGAAACTGCACCACAGTCCCATTCTGAGGCCAAAATTATATTTGGTTGATAGCACAGAATATGTGCTGAGACAACGTGTAATGTTACAGCTACTACTAGGCTATCTTGTTTCTTGTGGATCAAAAAGGGGCTGGCCAGTGTCAGGTGATTCCAGACCACAAATCAGGGGCCTATCAATCAACCTTAAACTCGTATACTACCAGTAAGGAGAGGACTAGGAATAGTCCTTCCGGTTCCGGGAAGCACTTTGCAGGATCCCAATCATTTGGAATGGTGCCCAGAGGCCTTCTAGTCAAGACTTACAAACCTGGAAGAGGAGATTATCACTGGTAGTGAACTACAGGGGGAAAAAAATGGCATAAAGAAATGAGTCAGGCTCTCTCCCTGTCTCATACACACTCACACAAGCTGTGTGGAATGTTTGATCTAAAGGCCAAATTTCTTCAGAATTGAATGTGATTGGAAGTTCACATGGTTGCTCTATACTAGCTAAAGCTAATGGCCACATAACCAAAAAAAGATACGAATTAATTTTTTTTAGAAAATAACACAATTTATTACTATTTTAAAACAAGTTTCACAAAATAACATTCAGAAACTCAACATTTCTAAATAAGTTAACACAATAAGTTTAGTCATAAAGTCATGCTACAAAATTCCTGCATATAAAAGATTATTATCAAAGTATTAATAGATGTTAAAATGTTCTTTAGAATGGAGTTGGTTCTAGAAGCCAAAGATTCTGGAATGATGCTCGTTATCATGACTGACACCCTGGGAGAAGCAGCTAGCTGTATGTATATTCTCTACCACCAGTCTTTTGATGGGATTGATCCCTCCAGGCAATAGCACCTCAGAGGCAGGTATCCTGCAGATCAAAGAAGCAAAGAACTTCCCACCCTTGTCACATTAGCCACAGCTTAATTTAACCAACATCTAAATTAACTGTTAAAATCTAGACGTGGGAAAGATAACTAACGCACAAAGTTTCTATTCTGAGAAAGAGAATTCTACATGACACATTCCCCAGAGGGATGACTGTCAATGTAGCAGACATGGAAGATGACAACAAGGAGGGAAATAGGGAAATCCAGACTCTGAATATGTCAACAGACAACTATTGCTCAGGTTGGCTTAGAACGAGCAAGGATAAGTCTGATTCTCTAATATCCACATGCAGGCTAGGTATTTACCTATCTGCCCTTTGGGAGTCCTGTCTACCAACATCCAGTTCATAATTTTAAAGTGCAAATCTATGGCAAAATAGTTTACTCTCCCCTATCCCCTTGTTAAATTTGCTAGATCATAATTTGGTTGGCTGGTTCCCCTCTAATCTGCCCAATATGGGAAGTAACTAGAATCCAGTTATGACTTCTCCAAGTGGCAAGTGAAAATGTTTCTTAGGTTAGAAAAAAGTAAGACTCAGTCTCATTTTGACTTTCAGTTTTCTTCCTTTGCAGTCAGTTATAAAAAGGTAGCAACAGAGATTTCGATGTGGGATTTCTAAAAGTTCAGTGATTTTTTTTAAGACATACTCTATTTTTTTTATTGCACCTATTTTATGGTTTTATGAAAAAACCAAAACCAAAACCAAAACCTCATGCTAGAGTGAGGATAAAGGAATATGGTCAAGTTAGCTGTGTCAGAAGCACCAACTCTGCTACACTGAAACTTGTTTTATATTTAATTATTCACAGACATATTAAGCAGCCTAAATAAAGAAAACATGTGCCGAAGGGATTAATTTCAGTTAAAAGATAACTTTCAGTTCAGCAGTTAGTTTTCTCCCTTTACCAACAATTACAATGTAAGGTCCTCACAAACTGACAAACTGCAGTTAAAGAGACACTACTCGTGATCAATACTTTGACACTCCCCACCCCCCAACACACCAATTTTTAAAAGTTAATGATTAAGTCCAACCTTCCTAGACCCTACACTTTTTCCATTAGTCCTAAGAAAAACCCAGGTGGAAGATTCTTGGTCACAGAGATAACTACCTTCAACTCCACTTACACATCACCAATTCTGAGAATAAGTCAACAGTTAAGATTCATTTTTTATTCCTCCTTACTCTACTTCAGACCACTGGTAAAAGAAGAATCTATTCAAGTCAAAATTCTTTTTCCACACAAGAACCACATTTAAGTGTCTAATAACCATACCAAGTAATACCAAGTTAATGACCAATTATCATGACATTCTTCTGATCACATCCAAAATTGGTGTCTACACCAGCTAACTTTCACATATGATTACCAAATTTTTCCAAATTTTATACAATATTTTTCTGTATTTAATGACTGCTACAGTCTGGAAAATCTATGCATTAGTGGACAATGAACAAACATTTAAAGAATGATCCATTTTCTAAAAGTACACTCAAAATGTTCAAAGATAAAGCAAAATCTATCATAAAGTTGAATTCTGTTATAGTAAGAGAGAGGTAGGTTAACAATCACTGTCCTAAGATAAGCAGGAATACTAAGAAATAAAAGTTGAGACCCTGCTGAAAAACGTAAGTTGAACCTTCCAGCCCTGAGTTTCTAATGTTATATGACAATTATTAAAATGAGCATTACAAAAAAGCAAAACACCAATGACCATTTTCCTTCCATCCATAATTATTAAATACATCACCTTCTCTCATACAACAACTCAGGAGGCATATATGGCTAGAGTGAAAATAAATGCACCTGGACAAAAGGAATGTTAGTATAAAGCACTGGTTCTTAACCAGGGACGAATCTGTTCCTACCCCACTGCCAGAGGGGACAGATGGTAATGTCTGAAGACATTTTTGGTTGTCAGAACGAAACTGGGGATTCTACTGGTATCTAGTGAGTAGAAGCCAGAGATAGTGCTAAACATCCTATAACACACAGGATAACATTATCCAACCCAAAATGGTAATAGTGCCAACACTGAGAAACTCTGGTCTAAAGGAACAAACTCCTATGAACACAGAACACAAAAACCTTTTAAGGCCTGACCAGGTAATACAGCCATAAACTTACAGTTAGGGAACACAGAAAAGTTGAATTCCTTTGCAGACTAAAATCAAGTTACCTGTGGAAAATTAAAATACTGGATGGATTCCAGAGCTCTACCATCATTACAAGAATAGAAAAAATTTAGATGAGCCACTAAAATGGCATAATGCTTTAAACCAAGAGCACAGAGAGAATCCATCCCAATCTCTGAGAACTATCAGTGATTTAAAAATATTAAGAAACAAGGAGAAGCAGAGAAAATGTTTCTATATTATAGAATTCAGAAAACCAAATGCCAATACCATAAGCCATTTTAAGATTCAATATGAAGTTATTCATTCCCTATTATATTCACTTCCAGAGTAACTTTTAGAAAATATATCCATACATAGCAAAATGGCTTCAAGCTTTCCTACTGGATGACATGCAAACTACAAGTGAAGAAGATCATCTTCCCTCCTAGTTTTGAAGATTTAAACATCACCAAGGGGAATACTCATTGCCTACAGTTCACAAAAGAAATACCCAAAGGCTTTGAATGTGTAAGCCAGAGTAAAGATTTCTTCCTATCAGATTATAAGGAAGAACTAAAAGGATGCAAAAAGTGTTGGACTAATTTTTCCTCTTGCTGTTTGTATTCAGAATTGATTGTCAAAGCAGTGGTCCCTTTAGATCAGAGTGACTCAGAGAAATCACGTAATTCGTACTTAAATGATAGCTGAAAATTTCTGAAGCCCAGGACTATTTATGCAATCACTTAAAAAAAACCAAAATGACACTCCCCTCTTTGACTGGTTTTACACAAGAAAATGGGGAAATAAGAATCAGTCTCTGGTTGAGGGACTTTAGGCACAATTTGGCAGAGCGCCTCTAACTTCTTTTCTGAAATCCGTCAGTGATTCAGTCATGGCCTACTATGGACTTCATCATCATATGGTTACTGACTACTATATCTTGTACTTTCCAAAAAGACTTTTTTTTCTTATATGATAAATTCTAAGCTCTGTCTCCAACTATTGCTTTGCAATTTTAAGGTTAAATCACCTACCATCCTTCATAGAGAAGGCAATCCTTAAAAATATTGCCATTTGCCTGCAATCCCATAATGAAATATCTCTTCTCTTTTCCCTCCACAATCACTTACATAATTCATTTTAAGAGCTGTTTAACTCAGAAACATTCTAAAAATATATTTCGAAATTCTAAATTAACCTATTGAAAGGTATCAGATGCAGTCTTTAGGTTCTATATCCTTATTTATAGCAATCATTTCTCCCAACGTGAGGGTCAAAAGAACAAAGTTATTAGGGAAAATTTTGACATATATGAATGGCCAACATTTAGGCTAGTAATTCAAACATAACTATTGTTTACATACATTTCCTTATATAACATATAAGGGACTATAAACCAAAAAGTGTGCCTAAAATCAGGTCCACCTGAGTAACATGACCACAGTACCAGTTAAAGGAATGATCATGGCAGTCATTTCAACCACTGACCTGGATCACAGAATGGCTGACTGTGCACAGTGACTCAAGTGGCCAGGCATGTAAACACAACCTAAATTCCAGTTGACATTGCACACATTTTTGGAAAAACAACTAAATATAACATGGGCTATAAGGCCCCCAAGATATTAATTTTTCCTTTTTTCACCACAGCTTTTCCAACTGGACTTTGGGAGTCTTGGTTCTAGGGCTGCTCTGCATTTCTTCTAAGAGGAACTCTTCCTGTCACTGTGCTGCCTTTTGAACCAAAGGCATCACATATTTGTGCTTCTGAATCATAAGGACATGGACCTTCAGGAAAGATAGTCTACAGACTCAAAGGTTAAGTATATATATTTAAATGCCTGGTCTAAAAAAAAAAAAAAACTTAAATTGAATAAAGAACCGTATTTGTTATTCTTTTTTGTTAGAAATGACTAGTCTATAAAAAGTTTCAGTAGATGGGGCCACGAAGTACACAACTGGGACTAAAGACAAAAATTGAAAATCTGAATTTCTAAAAAAAAGTACTAGAATATATGAAGTTGGTGTTACTGTTACTATCTGGGGGGAGAAACACTAAATAGGTTTAAAAAAAGATAGGAATGAGAGATTTGTTTTATCTTAATAATCTTTTGCCCCACACAGAATCTTTAAAATAGACAATTATACAAAACTTATCTATTGTTCTTATGACATTTAAATAAGTTAACATGAAGCGGAAAACATGGTGTTAGTTATCTTCTTCCTCGTCCTCTTTAATTACTGGGGTACCTAAAATGAAAAAGAAAATTATTTCTGGTCATTCTAAACAGATTTTTTAAATTCTAAATGAAAATATTGTTCTGTTAACCAGAGACGCTATGAATACTAGGAAGTGTGCCATAATAAAAATAATCTCATAAAATCATCTCTTTGATTTCAAATTATCCAAAAAGCTTCTCAGGAAACTTCTCAAATGGATTAATATAAGTATTTGTGAATATTTAGCTCCCCAAATGCAGAGTTGCAAATAAAAGTGCCTACAGGTGGCAGGCAGAAAAATAAAGCTCTATATACACACTAAAAACTGTATATGTTAAACACAGAGAAATATTCTTCATTTTTCACAATAAAATATGCAATCCCAGTGTTGCCAGAAATCTGAATTTTTATTTTACTCTCCCAAATATTAAACAATGGGAATAAACTTGAAAAAATAAAAATAAAAAGAACCAAAACACAGAAAACAAAACACATCTGCAGGCTATCACTGGGCCAAGAGCCACACATTTCTGAGCACTGGCATTTGAAGCCTGCCCACAATTTGACTCCAGTCCCATGTTCAGTCTTTTTTTTTTTTTTTAATTTTTTTTTAACATTTATTTATTTTTGAGACAGAGAGAGACAGAGCATGAACAGGGGAGGGTCAGAGAGAGGGAGACACAGAATCTGAAACAGGCTCCAGGCTCTGAGCTGTCAGCACAGAGCCCGACGCGGGGCTCGAACTCACAGACCGCAAGATCATGACCTGAGCCAAAGTCGGCCGCTCAACCAACTGAGCCACCCAGGCGCCCCCCATGTTCAGTCTTAACTCTTCAGCCAGTCACCTTCTGCACCAGCTAAACTGATCAGTTCATGGTCTACCAAACTCATCTTGCACACTCTTATCTCTGGATCCTTGGTCAAGGGTTCCTCCATTTTGGAATGCCCCCTACCAACTCTCCTTCCATCTAAATCCCACCCTTAATTAAAAACCAGCTCCAGGGGCACCTGGGTGGCTCAGTTACCTGAATGTCCAACTTCAGCTCAGACGATGATCTCACGGTTTGTGGGTTCGAGCCCCACGTGGGGCACTGTGTTGACAGTTAAGAGCCTGAAGCCTGTTTTGGATTCTGTGTCTCCCTCTCTCTGCCCCTCCCCTGCTCGCACGCTGTCTCTCTCTGTGTCTCAACAATAAATAAATGTTAAAAAAAATTTTTTTTAAAAAGAACCAACTCCAGTGCCTCTTCCTCTGTGATCCTTGCGAAATGAACATTTATGTTCTTTACAGTAGTGACTAGAGTTTCACCTCTCTGTACTCTGCACAGCATCTTTTCACAGGGGGAGAGTGCATAACATACAAAGTACACAAATTATGTAAGTGTACGGATTGATAAATATGTACAAAATGAACACATCTGGTAACCAGCACCCAGATTAGGTAGAGAACATTATTAGAAACCCCCACCAAAACTTCCTCAAGCCCCCTTCCAGTCACTATCCCCCCACAAAAGGTATATTCTATCCTAATGTCTAACATCATAGGGTATTTGCCTGTTTTTGAAATTGATATGAATGGGATGGTGTAACATGCACTCTGTGTCTGGCTTCTTTTGCTCAACATTATGTTTGCGAGACTCATCTATTTGTGTGAAATTTGTAGTTCATTCATTCTCATTGCTGTTTAATATTACATTGTATGACTATGTCATAATTTATTCTATTGTTGATGGGCATTTGGGTTGTTTCCAATTTATAGCTATTAAAATAGCGCTGCTATGAACATTCTCATACCTCTCTTTGGGTTAACAGATATATCCTTTTATTTGGGGTCTGTAGCTAGGAGAAAAAGTGCTGGGTCATAATGGATATGTATGTAGACCTTTTACAGATAATGCCAGTTTTCCAAAGTGGTCATACCAAGTTACATTACTACCTGGCAGGGTCTGAGAGTTCTAGTTGCTCCACATCCCACCAATATTTGGTATTGTCTTTTTCATGTTAGCTTTTTTTTTTTTTTTTTTTTTTTTTAAGTAGGCTTCATGCCCAGCCACAAAGCCTAATGCAGGACCTGCACTCATGACCCTGAGATTAAGACCTGAGCTGAGACCAAGAGTCGGATGCTTCACCAACTGAGCCACCCTGGCATCCCCATTTTAGCTTTTTAAGATTCCCCAGTTTTGCTTATAAGCGACAGAAAAGAAGCAAAAGTAGGCAAGTTAGCAGCTGTAGCCATCTCTGTCCTGGTATCCTAACTAGCAGGATGGTTCTTTTGGGGCTGTTCGGATTGGTCTGAAGTCAATGCTTGGTCCAAAAGGCTATAATGTGGCTTGGTCTATTCAGGGTCTACGTAAGGGGTCCATGTTTAAGGGAAGCGTTTTACTTCCTGTGTGCAATGCTGAAAGAAATAAGACAAATGACTTCAAATGGTTCTACAATCGAACCAAAAGTGAACATAGAAAAGCTGAAGTCCAAGACTCTAATGTTCCTACCCACTTTTTTCTA
Source organism: Prionailurus bengalensis (assembly GCF_016509475.1). NCBI lineage: Eukaryota > Metazoa > Chordata > Mammalia > Carnivora > Felidae > Prionailurus > Prionailurus bengalensis. Next base: position 119,570,077 of record NC_057355.1, on the reverse strand, counting down.
TTTTATTTTTTAATTGTGAAATATTCATTCATACAAATACAGTGTAAATAATTTAAGGAGTAACAAAGCCAATGATTCTATACCTACTACCAATTTAGGAAAGAGAGCATTACCAGTATTTTAGAAACCTGTTTGCCTCTTCCCAATTATTCCTATACCTCTCCATAAGAGATAATCTGCTGTCATTTTACCCCTAAATATGCATCCAGGAAAAAAAAAAAAAAAGAACATTCTGCATGATTCCATTAATACAAAACTCTAGAAAATTCAAACTAATCTATAGAGACAGAAAGCAACCACTAATTACCTTGGGAGGGATGATGGCAAGGAGCAGGAGGGAAGGATTACAAAGAGGCACAAGGATACTTTTTGGGGTGATGCATATGTTCATTATCTTTTTCTCCCCAGCTTTACTGAGATATGACTGAGATAGCATTGTGTAAGTTTAAGGTATAAACATGATGATTTGATATACATATATATTATGAAATGATTACCACAATGTTAATTAATACATCAATCACTTCACATATTTACTTGTGTGTGTGTGTCTGTGTGTGTGTGTGTGTGTGTGTGTGTGTATGGTGAAAACTTTTAAGATCTACTCTCTTAGCAACTTTCAAGTTACTATTAAGACAGTATTGTTAACTACAGTCACCATCATATGTTCACTATCTTAATTGTGGTGATGGTTTCAGAGGTGTCTATGTATATCAAAACATATCAAATAATTATCACTTTAAATATGTGCAATTAATTGTGTGTCAATTATACTTCAAGCAAGCTATTTTTTGGTGTAGGAAAGTAGATAGTTAAGAGCTTTTTACATCAATAATTCTCAACTGGAGGACAGGTGAGCACATACCTAGGGAGGCAATTGGAATCACCTATGAAACTTGTTCAAACTACAGAGACCGCTTCACTTTCTCCCTAGAGATTCTAATTTCTTTTTTTTAATGTTTTATTTATTTTTGAGAGCAAGAGAGACAGAGCATGAGTGGGGGAGGGGCAGAGAGAGGGGGAGACACAGAATCCAAAACAGGCTCCAGGCTCTGAGCTGTCAGCACAGAGTCCGACACCGGGCTCGAACTCACAGACCGTGAGATCATGACCTGAGCCAAAGCCAGACGCTTAACCGACTGAACCACCCAGGCTCCCCTCTCCCCAGAGATTCTAAACCATCCCTCCATAGGGGTGCAGTCCCATTTAAGAACAACCACTGCAGTAAGCTGGGGTGGATAAAAGAATTGTGTACTGAGGCTGTGAAAGAGTTGGTAAGAGAGAGATGGAGAGACAAAGAATAGGAAGGATAGAATGACAAGGCAGCAGGGGTGGTGAAGAGAGAAGAGAAGGTTTGAGGGACAAGGAAGCCTAAACCACAGACAACTAAGCCTTTTGTTTTGGATGTGAATATCAGTATGAGTATGGTGATGAAGAAAGTAGAGCAAATATGTGTGTGGTAAGTGATGATGACAATGATAATGATCATGTAGCTGGATATTACTTATTTGTTTCTTCTACATATTTTCCTTTCCCTTCTTCAGTCAGGTAGCCTAGTCAGCTCTATGGATCACTGCTTCAGGGGCAATGTGGAAAGCAGAAAAAGACCATCAGACTTACCAGCTTTTGTCTTTGAAAAGCCTAAGAAGATCACTGAGAAGACAATTTGTGAGCAGATGCAGAATGATGTGGAGAAGAAGGAGGGGGATAGGGATTCTCCTCAGATTAGAAAGGTTATTTCTCTGGGTTGGCAGAAAAGAGAGAAATCTGTAGGTACTGGAACATTTGGGATCCTAGTCTGGCTTCCTGATAGCACCATTAGGAGGAGGTAAGATCCCGAGAAGTCTGGGACTATTATCATTTCTAGTTTTTAGATACAAAAGAACAAGGTTTGGTGACATTCATTAACTAGCACAATGACAAAAGGCTACTAAGTGGTAGAATTGGAACTTGAACCTAGTCAGGGATATCTACTGACATTGACACCTATCTTAAATATTGGTTAACTAAAATTAGGTGTGGGGGGAGGGTATAGAGAGAAAATGACAATTTTGATGCAGCTGTGAAAAAGCAACTGCTTACCATTTATGTCTAATTATTCTGCAAAATAATACCCTTGTGACTTGAGAAAAGCCTGGCTTTCTTAAAAGTTTTTGGTCTAGGGATGATCTTACACCAGTCTAAGTATCCCAGGAGTTTTTCATCTCACCCTGGCCCAAACTCAGACGATAAAATTTCCTATGGAATGAAATGGCTTTGGAGATGAGAGACAACCTATCTTTTTTTTCAGTTGTGCTCCTTTTCATAATTCCATGTCACAAATTCAATTCTTATGCTTAGAAATCATTGCCCCAAGCTGGCTCAGGGTCACTCACCATCCAGCTTTTTCAGTTTGGGAACTCTCTTGGTTGCTTCTTCAATCCAGTTCCCCTCCGCAGAATGTTTCTCTTCCAAGGGATTGCCTACAAACACCAGGTCTTCCAGGCACGGCAGTTCGGCCAGCTTCACAAATTCAGCTATGAGTACAAAGAATACATTCCACATGAAAATGGCAAGTTTTCCTGTTATGATTTTTGGGATTGAGGGGTTGAACTCCAGTACCAGTAGCCCTCAGTTTGTGACTATTCAGAACAATTCATTTAAGATTTTGAAAGAAGTAATAAGGCAAGCTATCCCATATGAAGTCTTTCTCTGAAGACAATATGGAAAGGGAGGGAAAAAGAAGACATACTTCCTCAACCTTTATGCTAGGCTACAGGTAGGATAAGAAAAGGAAATGAGGTTCAGAATCACAAAGAACAAACTCGCCAGTGATAGGGCTTCTCTATGCTGTACAGTATGGGTTAAGCCAAACTGCTGTTGTCTCTACCCATTCCCTCATCTGTGAATTTTTTTTTTTTTTTAATTAAATAGACTTCACACCCAACATGGGGCTTGAACTCATGAGCCTGAGATCAAGGATCACATGCTGTACTGACTGAACCAGCCAGACACACCTAATCTTTGAATTCCTAATGAATTCACACCTCTAATGAAGAACTCATTACAAAGTTCTATAGTTATTAGCTTATAAACTACTCTTTTCCACTAAGTTGTGAATTCCTTGAAAACAGAGACAGTATCTTATTCAATTATGTATGTTAAGAGCCTGGCATAGTTCATAACACTTAATAGGACTTTAGTAAATGCTGAATGAATAATATATTATAAAAAAGCAAAGTAATATAAATGGCAAATACACCTTCCACGCAAGATTATTAAATTAAACCTGATTCCTTTCAGCCTTTGGACAATAATTTAAATTTTTTTCATGATGAATAATAAGACCAGGATCTATTCAGTTATAATCATTCTAAGTAAATATTTAAATGTAAATTTCAAGCATTTAGCATAAATATAGGAACTCCTATAGCTATTTCCCTGTGTGCTTAGAAAGAAATGTCCCCATTTTGCATCTCATTCTGTTTATTTTCTACAACAGGAGGTAGAAGGTTAACAAAGAGCCAGCTTCGGCTTACCCCAGTCTTTCACCAGGTTATTAGACATGTAGAGAATCTTTAATTTCTTCATTACATGGATCCCTTTCAACTTCTCAATAAAATTGTAGGAGATCCACAGTTCTTCTAATGTGTCCCCTACTGCTTCCTGAAAAAGAAAGCAATTTGGTTTATAAGCTTATTTTTAAACTTTTCCTTCTGTCCCCTTTCCTTATAAAAACAATGGCCTTCGAGAGAACCGAAACCCACCTGTTTACGGGCAGGAGAGCTGCAGGTTGTGTGGGAGTTTTTCTCATAAAGAAAGGCAAATAGAACATTTTCTTCCTCTCTTCAAACTGATCTGAACTAAAATAGCTACTGAAATTACCAAAAGGGGAAACAATAGCACTATTTTATCACTTTTATTGAATGGCATAGATTTCAAATTATGTCTCTATACATTATATGGTTTGATCCTTATAACATTAAAGATAGGTAAAGCAGGTAATTTGATTTCTATTATAGAGAGATTAAAGGCATTTTCTAAGATCACAATGCTATCAAGTAATAGAGCTAAGTCTAAATTTCAGGGGTTTTGTTTCAATATTTATTATGGAAACTTTCAAACATAACAAGTTGAAAGAGTATTACAATGACTATCTATATATGTTCTACCTAGATTCTACCATTAACATTTTACTATCCTTTTCCTATCATATATCTGTCCACCTATCCATCTGCTATCTATCAAGTCCTCTTATTTTTTTGATGTATAAAACTCAGTTTAAAACTCATAGTCTTGAGGTGCCTGGGTGGCTTAGTCAGTTAAGTATCTGACTCTTAATTTTGGCTCAGGTCATGATCTCAGGGTTCATGAAACTGAGCCCCAAAGTCGGGCTGACAGTGACAGCATGGAGACTACTTGGGATTCTCTCCCCCCTCTATCTGCCCCTCCTCCACTCCCACTTGCATTAGCAAGCTCTCTCTCTCAGAAATAAACATGAAAAAAAAAAAAACACCCATAGTTTTTTCCATTACAGTATAAAGATTGTATCATATTGGCTCTTAAATGCTGGATATGATCAATGGTGGTACAAAGATTCTTCCTTCTTTTGTAGACATAAGACATAATGAAATGATTATTTCTTTTTTTAAAAAACAAAAGAATGCTAGGCAGGATCAATTAGATGCTCAATCCCCTCTTAGTCTAAAGAATTTACCTATATCCACATGGTAACATCTAGAATGTGGGGCCTAGGTCTATGTGCTGGTAACTGTCCTTTCAAAGACCATAGAGAGAATAAGTGTACTGGGACAAAGAACCTTAATACATTTTCCATACTGGTGGAACCAGGGGAAGCTGAGAAGGGAGTGGCCTCAATTAGTCTGTGTGTCATTCCAACTCCCACAATTCATTATAGTTTCAACTTTCTGAATAAAAGAAACAATTTCAAAGTAAAAAAAAAAAAACAAAACCTTTTATATCAGTCCATTCTAGCACTCATATATCAGAACTTAGTGATTTTATCAAACCCTCTCATCTACTATTCTGATATCTTCTCCCAAAGGATCTAATTAATATGTCCTATATAGCTTTCAGAAGAGGGGAATCAGGCATCAGATAATTTAAACTTTATTACATACATTTTAACTCACTGCATCCCCATCCATTTCATGTGTCAAATTTAGAAAGTGTGAGGTAGCAGGGAAAAAACTGATTAAACATGGATTAGAAGATTTAGACTCAATTCTGGGTCTGCCGCTTAGTGTTGTTTTACGTGTATATATGGGGCTCTTGGTCAATTTCACATAACCAATTTCACCAATTCTCCAAATAGCCAATTTGCTGAATTTACTCTTTCACTGATTTACTGAAAAACTGTTTAACTACTTACAAATTATAGCAATTTGTTTTAGATAGGATAGGATAAGATAAAACAGGACAGAAATTCCTTTAGATAGGATAACTTTTGAAGATGTCTGTGATGTTTTATTCATTCATCTGAGTACTAATTTAGTTTTAGTTTCATTTTTAGCCATTTGGATGTAGCTGTTTTGCCATTGCCAAATTGCAGTTTGGGGACTTTCTTCACTTGGCAATATGACTTTGTGGAATGAGAATTTCTTATGTATACTAACTTACAAATGTACACATTTTGGATGTCCAGAGCATAGTTCTTTCAATACATTTCAATCTCTTCCACGGTCTTTTGTACTTCCCTAAATGTAAGGATTCCCTAACCACTTTAATTAGATTACTATTTTTATGTGTTCTAATCACTTGAGAAGTGATTAATGTCTAAAATATGAGGGGCACCTGGGTGGCTCAGTCGGTTAAGTGTCCAATTTCGGCTGAGGGCATAATCTCACAGTTCGTGAGTTCAAGTCCCACTCAGGCTCTGCACTGACAGTGCAGAGCCTGCTTGGGATTCTTTCTCTCTCTCTCTCTCTGCTCTTCTCCCACTTGCATGCTCTCTCTCTCTCTCTCTAAAAATAAATACATTTAAAAAAAAATGAAACTGATTCTACCAAGATGGACCAACAAATCCAAAGCTGGGATGAAACAGCTGCAGTAAAATTAACACTAAATAAAAGCTTAAGGAAAAAATTTAAAGGTGTTGAAACCATTCCAAGCAACACAATTTTTTATATATTTCTAAGAAGGTAATAAAGATAAGATTTTGGTGAAGCAATATGGTGACTATCAATCAGTAAAACCTGGCTAAGTTTGTGTAAATCAGTTCAGTGAAATCTGTCACTCAATAAATAATAAATTGGCCCTTTGGAGAACTGAACATTGAGTAAACAGACGTTTAGCAAACTGGTCTGCTTCTGCATATGAACAAATCACTCCTCCTCCTAGTTTTTTACTCTGTAAAAGGAGGGGGTTGGCATATTGAGATACCATCTCACACTCATTAGGATGGCTACTATCAAGCAAACAAAAAATAACAAGTGTTGGCAAGGATATAAAAAAATTGGAACCCTTGTGCATTAGTGGTGGGGATGGGATGTAAAATGGTATAGCTGCTACAGAAAATTGGTGGTTCCTTCAAAAATTAAAAATATATGATCTAGCAATCCCACTTCTGGGCATATACCCAAAAGGATTGGAAGCAGAGTTTTGAAGAGAGATTTGAACACCCATGTTCACAGCAGCATTATTTACAATTGCCAAAAGGTGGAAGCAACCAAAGTGATCACTGATGGAGGAAGAGATAAACAAGACATGGTATATACATTCAATAGAATATCATTCATCCTGAGAAGAGAAAGACATTCTGATAAATGTTACAACATGAATGAACCTTGAGGACATTATGCTAAGTGAAATAAGTCAGTCACATGAAGACAAATACCATATGATTCCATTTTCATGGGGTACTTATGATAATCACATTCAGAGAGACAAAAAGTAGAATGGTGGTGCTAGAGCTGAGGGGATGGGACAAAGGAGTTATTGTTCAATGGGTACAGAGGTGCAGTTTTACCAGCTGAAGAGAGTTGTGGAGATGGACAGCAGTGATGGTTGTACAATGATACAATATACTTAATACCATGGAACTGTACTTAAAAATGGTTACCATGGTAAATTTTATGTTATGTGTATTTTACCACAATAAAAAATAAAGGAACAAAAATGAGAAGGCTAGACAAGAAGTTCTCTAAGATCCCTTTCAGCTATTAAAGTTTATGATTCTTTGAGGTCAACAAACCATTATGAATATTGAAAACAAAAAAAATAAAAAAGTGTCTGTTCTGTAAATAATATTACATTGGAGGTTATAGGAGTGGGAAAGGTTTAAGGGAGTGCTGTAAAACCTCCATTTTGGACCACATAAAATGATGATTATTGTTATTGTTTGCCTTTTGTATAAAGTAATGAATTCAGATATCATAATGTTGCTGAAAGTCTTTAGGAATATCTGATTCACAAACAGTTAAGAAATGTTTGTAGGCAGTTGATTATAAGCATACAAAAACAAATAGATTTTATATTATAAACAGGAAGTCATTAGAGAGAAATTATTTCATTCATCATAGCAACAAAAACTGTAAATTACTTAGGAATACATTTTTATAAGAAGTGTACAGGCCTTACAGGAATTGAAACTATAAAATTCGACTTAAAGTTTAGACATAAAAAATCTGAATAAATCTGCCTGTAAGGGAAGCCTCATTATTATAAAGACCTCAATTTTCTCCAATCAATCTATAAATTCAGTGGAATTATAAGACTTCCAGTCTTATATACTTTGCTTTTTTTTTTTCACTTAACAACATACCTTGCAAATTATTCCATCCAGCATGTATAGGTAAGTCCTACCTCATTTTTCCTCTTGATATATTTTATTTATTTATTTATATTTATTTATTTAGCTATTCTACAATTGATATACCCCAAGATTGTTGACGTTTTTTATACAAGCTTTGTGCAATGAACATACTTGGTCCAACATCTTTGTTCATGTATGTGAGGATGAAAAAGTGCTAGATATAGAATAGTTGGGACAAAGTAAATATACATTGAAGACTGTGATAGCTATTGACAAACTTCTGGTCTCAGCAACAATATTTAAAAGTGCCTGTTCACTATACTTGGGCACTTTAGATAACTACCTGAGCCCGAGTATCTTTATTCTGAACTGAGGATTTTTTTAAATCTTTGAATGAGGACATTATCTACTTGTGAATTTCAAATGAAACAATGCATGTAAAGAGTCTGTTACATAGCTAATAAATGTTAACAACAGCAATAATAGTAATAATATTCTCAACAATGGATAATTATTAGGAATATTGATAGCGCCTAGAATGCAATAAGAAAAAATAAAGCCAATAGAAAAATGAGTAATAACTATGTTTGGTCAATTACCAAAAGAGGAAACGTATAACAAATATATAGGAGGACATTCAAGGTCACAACTAACTGAAGAAAACAGATTAAAACAACACAATACTCCATTTTTGCCTATCATATTGGCAAATATTAAAAATATGGATTGGGGCACCTGGGTGGCTCAGTTGGTTAAGTGTCTGACTTTGGCTCGGGTCATGATCTCGCAGTTTGTGAGTTCGAGCCCTGCGTCAGGCTCTGTGCTGACAGCTCGAAGCCTGGAGCCTGCTTGGGATTCTGTGCCTCCGTCTCTCTCTCTCTCTCTCTGTCCCTCCCCCACTCACACACTGATTCTCTCCCTCTCTCAAAAATAAATACACACTAAAAAAATCAAAACATATATGGATTAAAGGGGCACCTGAGTGACTTAGTCAGTTGAGCATCCAACTCTTGATTTCAGCTCAGGTCATGATCCTAGGGTTGTGAGATCCAGACCCACGGTGGGCTCTGCGCTGAGCATGGAGCCTACTTGGGATTCTCTCTCTCTTTCTCTCTTTGTCTCCCACTCCCCATCTCCCCCACTCTCTCTCTCTCCCCAAAAAAGAAATGTAAAAATATGGATTAAAAAATATGGATAAATGGGTATTGAGGGTGGAGGGAATAATCCTCATCCATATACCATAGATGGAAGTAGAAAGTAGAATTAGCATTGTGAGAGCAATTTGAGGCACCCATCAAAAATTTAAATGCACGCAAATATCCTCACCATTTCTATTTTTAGCAATCTAGCCTCTATCAACATTCAAATAACTATTGAAGGTTATATGTGTGAAGATGTTCATTGCAACATGATTTGTAACAGCAAAAAAAGAGAGAGAGGCACACCTTCCGCAAGAAAATAATCTAAATGCTCAGCAGTATAGGAATAGTTAAATACATTGTTATATAAAAAAGAATGCATTAAATTTGCATGTTTTGACATGGAAGGATATTTATGATATGCTACTGAATGAAAAAGCAGAAAAAATATGGCCTGCATATTATCAGTACAAACATATATAACATATATATACATACATACACATGCACACAGATATCTATAGGTAAAAAGAGGAAAGACTTTCAGTGTATTGCATATATTTATGAATTGCTTGACTTGTTTTTTATAATTAACATATATTACGCTTAGAATTAATAGCTTTTGTAATTAGTAATATATTGAGTCCCTCAGTATATTATTTACAGAGTGCCTATTACATATATAAAGCACTAATGTATATGTTCATGAACAAAACTAAGGTACTCATTAGGATTTGTGTGTGTGTATTTGTGTGTGTGTGTGTGTGCGCGTGCGTCTGACATGACAGAAAGAGACAAAGACAGAAAACAAATAAATGAGAATTTTAGATAGTAATAAGAAAGTTGAAAAAAATTATAAGTGGCAAGAGTTTTTGCCCAGAGGGCTACTTTAGATATATGGCAGCTGGAACACTGTTGTGGAAGTGACATCTAAGCTGAAGTGTGAAGGTTAAGAAGGAGTCAGTAATGTAGAAGTCCAAGGTAATAGAGTTTTTAAGGCAAAAGAAACGGGAAGTAGAAAGGTCCTTCAGGTGGGAACAGACTTGGCATGCTCAAGGAGGAGAAAGACCAGTGGCTAGAGATTACCAACTAGGAAGAAGAGTAACATGGAATGACATCTGAAAGGAAGGCAGAGGCCAGATCATATACACAAATGGGCTTGCAATGTATCCCGTCAGTTTTCCTAAGTAGTTTTAAATAGACCCTTTTCCTTCCATTTAACATTCCATGTTTCAGGCAGCTGAACACTGCCTCCTATTTGGCTATTACAGCTGCCTCTGTAATGAGGGGGTGGCTATTTCAGCCTGTGTGGTTTGGGAGGTTACTGTTGAGAAGCACTGCAGTTTCAACCCCACTGGTTCTTGGGAAGCACAAGCTAGGCTTACTGGGGGTGGGGCTGGGAGTGGGAGAAGGCCAGAGTCATAAAAACATTGGGAATGTTTATAAAATTATTTAACAATATACACTTTTTAAAAAATTATTATCTGTTTGGGAACAAATACAAGAAAAAGACATTAGCTTTGTCATTCCCAAAACTGCCTAATTTTACAATATTGTTTCATCTCAACTTCTCTGCAAGGAAATTCAAATGGCCAAAAAATTCCCTGTCAAAAACTTAAAAAATTTTTAAATGCCCAAGTTTGATAAGGGGAAATGGGAACCCTCATATATTACTGGTAGGAATATAAACTGTTAAAACTTTCCAAAGGGTAACTTGGTAATATGCCACAAAAGCCTTAAAAGAAATTCATACCTTTTGACCCAGCAATTCCATTTCAAGGAATTTATCCAAGGAATTATTCATAGATGTGTGCAATAATATAGCTAAAAGGAGATTCATAATAGCATTGATTATAATAACTCCAAACTGGAAATAAATAATGAGTAATAAGTAACTGATTTAAAAAATTATGGTATATCAGTAAAACAGAATATTATGCTATCATAAAAAAAGGGGTATGGTTGAAAATTATTTTAAGAACTTAAGTTACATCCTCTGATCAAAAACCTCCAGTGGCTTTGTAAGCCATTTGGAAAAAAAAATCTAAAATCTTATCATTACCTGTAAGACCCAATGTAGCCTCGTTCCTGGCTCCCTTTCCAAGCTCACTGAGGGCAATTCCCTACCCTCATTCAACTCTTCTGCTCTAATTCAAGCATATGGAGCAGCTTCAGTTTCAGGACATTTGCACTTGTCCCACTTCAGTCCGGAGTACCTGTCCCTTGGTCAGCCCTATAGCTTTTTTCCTCATTTCCTGTCAGTCTATGTTCTCTTATATGCCTTGCTTTTCTTCATTGCATTTATCACCACCTGTATTATACAATGTATTGCATATGCATTATACAAACATTTTCTAGACTGTCTACCTCTACTGTAATGGAAGTTCTAGGAGAGCAAGGACTTCATTACATATTCTTCTGTACCCCTAATGCCCAGAACAGTGCCTGGCTTAAAGTAGGCATTCAGGAAATATATTTGAATGATTTTGTTAAATGAATGAATGACATGAAAAAAATGATTTTTACATATTAAGTAAAAAAAGAGAGCAAAACAATACATATAGTATGATTTCATTTTCTACATACCCATCAAAGAATAGAAAAAAGACAAGAAAGATATCAATCAAAATGTTAACAATATTTACACTGTCAGTGGCTTATAGGTACTTTTTATAGTTGCTTTTTGATTTTGCAAAGTTTCTGCAATGAACAAATATTACTTGTATATTAAGGGGAAAGTGCATGCTTTATTTAAAGAAATAAATAACAACCTACCAGTCCATTTAAGTTCTTTATGTTGTTTCTTCCTAAAGACAATATTCTCAAGTTTTCTGTAGTAGAAAAAAAACACAATTTTTGTTTATGAGAATCATATTACAACTGTTGTAAATCTAGTAAAATAAAGTGTTAATAACTTTTCTATAATAAATATACTGATCTAATGAGTTAGAAAGGCTGTATTAATAAAGTGGTGATCAAGTAGGAAATAACATTGACCTATAATCTAAGGTAAACACTATAATTTCACATCATGACAATATTAAATTTACAAATGGTTAGCTATTTGGAACACATGGTTTTAAATTGCTGGCAAGTGGGGCGCCTGGGTGGTACAGTCGGTTGAGCATCTGACTTCGGCTCAGGTCATGATCTCTCGATTGGTGAATTCGAACCCTGCATCGGGCTCTGTGCTGACAGCTCAGAGCCTGGAGCCTGCTTCCGATTCTGTGTCTTCCTCTCTCTCTGCCCCTCCCCTGCTCACACTCTGTCTCTTTCTCTCAAAAATAAATAAACATTAAAAAAATTAACATAAATAAATAAACAAACAAACAAATAAATAGCTGGCTAGTATAAATATTATAGGGATAAAATAAGACTAAAGAATATTTTAACTTCATCTTTTTTTAAGTTTATTTATTTATTTTTGAGAGAGAGAGAGAGCACAAGTGGGGGAAGAACAGAGAGAGAGGGAGAGAGAATCCCAAGCAGGTTCCACGCTGTCAGCTTAGAGCCTGATGCAGAGCTCGAACTCATGAACTGTGAAATCATGACCTGAGCCAAAATCAAGAGTCTGACTCAACCGACTGAATCACCTAGGTGCCCCAAGAAGCTCTGAACTTAAAATTTTTGAAGTATATATATATTTCAAATCTACTATAGTATGAAGACTCATGCTAGAAAACAGGAACATATTTATGCATAGCACACCTCACTCCAAAAAGGATTAAAAGTGAAATCAGGGGTGCCTGGGTGGCTCAGTTGGTTAAGCAACTGTTCATGAGTTCAAGCCCTGCATTGGGCTTTAGGCTGCCAGTACACAGCCTGCTTCAGAGTCTCTGTCCTCCTCTCTCCCTGCCCCTCCCCTGCTCACATGTGCTCTCTCTCTCTCTCAAAAAATAAATTTTTTTTGAAGTGAAATAAAATGAATTAGTATTTTAAAAATCTTTTGCTTTCAATCTTTTAAAAAATTAGCTTGTGATTTGGTTTAAAAATGCTTATTTGTATTTTTTAAAAGGTTGGTTCTATTTATGTATCTATAAGCTATTTCTGGAAGAAAAAAAGAAAGTAGAAACAGTGGTTGCTTTAGGGAACTGAGAGTCTATGGTCAGAGGAAAATTTATTTTCCACTGTACCCTTTTTTGAACTGTTTGCATAAAACCATGTGCATGTATTATTTTTGAAAATTAAAAAAAAAGATTCTAGCAAAGCACAGGAAACCTCATTTCTGTTCTAAAAAAACTGCTGATTACTTATTTATAAGTTATACATTTAGTTTTCACAACTTAACCTTCTATAACTATGTTATCCAATATGGTAGTTACTACCCATGTGTGGCTATTTAATTTAAATTAATTAAAATTAAATACAATTTAAAGTTCAGTTTCTCAAACTAGCCACATTTCAGGAGCTTAATAGCTGTATGTGGCTGGTGGCAACTCTATTGGGACAGTGCAGACAGCTCTATTGGACTGTACTGTTCTATGACATCCATAATTCAATGGTTAAGAACAAAAATTCAATTAACTGAGTTCCAATCCCAACTCTCTAAGGAAGCAACCAAACTTCTTTGAATCACAGTTTCATTATACGTAAAATGAGGAAATATAATATCTGACTTGTAAGAATATCAAGATTAAATGAGATTAATTGTCTAAAATATTCAACATAATGCTTAATCCATGTACGTACACAATAAATGTGTGTGTGAGAGAGAGAGAGAGATCAGACATATATGGCTATATAAACTTTGTTTTAATTTATTTAATTTAATTATTTTATTTTTTTAAACAATGGAATTTTTGTAATGTTTACTTATTTTTAGAGAGAGAGAGTGCGCGCACGTGGGCAAGCAGGGGTGGGGCAGGGATAGAGGAGAGGGGCAGAGATAGAGGGAGAGAGAGAATCCCAAGCAGGCTCTGGGCTGTCAGCACAGAGACCAACACAGGGCTCAAACCCACAAACCGCAAGACCATGACCTGAACCGAAATCAAGAGCTGGACCCTCAACTGACTGAGCTACCCAGGCACCCCTAATGAATTATTTCAAATTCTGTTATGAGAAACACTTAACTTTCAGGACAAAGTATTTTACGAGTGATCTAATTCATGCAAAATGTTTTAACTGCTGAAACAAGTCCCCTGGTTATGGACTGAATTGTGTCCCCTGACTCCAAAATTCATATGTTGTAGTCCTAACACTCAGTTCCTTAGAATGTGACTGTATTTAAAGATAGGGAATTTAAAGAGTGAATTAAAGTAAATGTGATCATTTTAGGTAAAATTCAATGACTGATACCTGGGGCACCTGAATGGCTCAGCCAGTTAAGCGTCCAACTCAATTTCGGCTCAGGTCATGATCTCACGGTTGGTGGGTTTGTCTGGGATTCCCTCTCTCCTTCTCTCTCTGCCTCTCTCTCTCTCTCTCTCTCTCTCTCTCTCTCTCTCTCTCTCTCTCAAAATAAATAAATAAATAAACTTAAAAAAAAAAGTGCAATATGACTGCTGCCCATATAAGAATTATAGGAACAGATTAGGACACAGACAGAAACAGAGAAAAGACCATTAAAGACCAAAGGAGGGACACCTGGATGGCTCAGCTGGTTAAGTGTCTGACTTCAGCTCAGGTCATGATCTCACTGCTTGAGTTCGAGCCCCCCATCGGGCTCTGTGCTGACAGCTCAGATCCTGGAGCCTACTTCCAATTCTGTGTCTCCCTCTCTCTCTGCCCCTCTCCCACTCACGCTCTGTCTCTTTCTCTCAAAAATAAATAAATGCTAAAAAAAACTATAAAGAGGGGAGCCTGGGTGGCTCATTCGGTTAAGTGTCTGACTTCGGCTCAGGTCATGATCTCACAGTTTGTGAGTTCGAGCCCCACTGTGGGCTCTGTGCTGACAGCTCAGAGCCTGGACCCTGCTTTGGATTCTGTCTCCTTCTCTCTCTGCCCCTCCCCACTTGTGCTTTGTCTCTCAAAAATAAATAAATGTAAAAAAAAATTTTTTTAACTAGAAAAAAAAATTAGAAAGAAAAAACAAAAGACCAGAGGAAAAGATGGCCATCCACAAGCCAAGGAGAGAGGAACTCAACCCTCCAAAACCTTGATCTTGGACTTCTCACCTCTACAGCTGTAAGAAAATAAATTTCTGTTGCTGAAGCCATCTAGTCTGTGGAATTTGTTATGACAGCCCTAGCAAATTCATACACCCCATATAACAATATATGTGTGAAAATTAAATATTTAAGAAAATCATATAATCAATTATTCTTTAAAGCTTCTTGATATGGAAAGATTGCCATTTTATTTTGTCTATTCCATGAAGATTGAAAAGCTTATTCAAACAGTTATTCATTCAACACATAACTATTGAGCATCTACAATACACCAGGAACAGCTATAATCACCTGCAGTGATTAAAATATACTATATGATAATACAAAAGTGAATAATATAGATAAAAATTCCTGCTGTCATTGAGCTAACAATTTGCCAGATAATAAACTAAATAAGATACTGTGGCACCTATGTGGCTCATTCGGTTAAGTGTCCCAAGTCTTGATTTCAGCTCAGGTCATGATCTCACGGTTTGTGAGTTCAAGCTCTGCATTGGGCTCTGCGCTGACAGCATGGGTCCTGCTTGGGATTCTCTCTCTCTCTCTCTCTTTCTCTCTCTCTCTCTCTCTCTCTCTCCCTCTCTCTCTGTCCCTTCCTGACTCTCTATCTTCTCTGAAAATAAATTTAAAAAACTTAAAAAAGAAAGAAAGAAAGATAATACGTCTTGCATAGGATGTGTGAGAAAAGAGTTAAGAAATTACCAGGAGTTTGTCCTAAGCAACAGGAAGAATGGAGTTGTTGCTATCTGAGAAAGACACATAGGAAGTTGGTTTAGCTGGGGCTGGGGAAGGATATCAGTACTCAGTTTCAGAAATGTTAAGTGTGTGATGTCTAGTAGACATCCAATGGAAATACCAGGCAACCGACTGTGCAAATCCAGAGTTCAGAGGAGATGCCTGGGTTAGGGATACAAATGTGGGAACCATCAGCATATAGATGATAAAGCCATGACCTAGATGAGATAATCCAGACAGAACAGAGAAGAGATCCAAGAACTGAGGCCTAGAGCACTCTAATACTTAAAAGTGGGAGACACAAGACTGGGAAGGAGCAGCCAGAAACACAGGAAGATCAGGAGGGCACAGTGTCCTAGAAGCCAAACATTGAAATTACTTCGAAGAGGAACTAAATCATTCATGTCAAAATATGCTGCTAGGTCAACTAAGATGAAGACTGAGAAACAACCTCAGAAACTGAATATAACAAATATAAAATATATGTAGCTCTTCCAAAGATAGTATCTAAGTTAATATATAAAACTCTCTTTTTTTTAAACACCTTTTAAAAAAAAATACACATGAAAATGGTGATGGAAAGCTTAAAAGATCTTATTGATGACTGTACAGGGACATAAATTATGATATCAAAGTTAATAAATTAAATGTTCTGACATAACACAACGATATATTTTTCAGAAGTAGAAGGTGGTACAGAAGTAGAGCACCACTAGAAGGAAAACACTGTTTTTTTTCTTCATACAAGAAGGGTCCTGGTGAAAATCAAAACAGTGTTCGAAAGTTCTGTGTTTATTTAGTAAACTGAAGGAGAAAAGTATAAGTTTTTACCAAAGATACAAGGCAACAAAATTTATGTTCTAATATTTGGTATGAGATTATTAATATTCATATTGTACAACCTTTTAGTCACAGTTTTCAACATAGTCCAGGTATGCATAGTTCAGGTATGCACAGTTTTGCTACAATAAACATAAGTTGCCATTAGGGTTATTCTGCCTTATAAACCCCCTGTTAAATAGGAATCCCTTTTTATTCCAGATCCTGTCATCACAGTTTAACAAGTGAGACTATAGTGCTCATGAAAGGGAAGGGGTGAGAGACAGGCTACAGTCATATATTCAATCCTTCATAGGGATCAGCAGTGTCTTTTTGCTTTATAGTCACAGATGATGTGTATTCCCCAGTGACCCGCTATAGACTATGGAAGTACTATTTGTTGTAAGCACAACTAAAATGAGGTGAATCAAGTATAGCAAATGTAAGGTACAAATGCTTATACTGTCTCAATCCATGTCTACATCAGACATCAATAACTGATCAAGCTATTCTTTCTACTGAATTTTTGGTACTCTTATTAATTAATTAAATTTTTCTGAGAGTCACTACCAATTGACCAAAGTTAGATTATAAGTTAAAGGCTATTGCCAGCCCTGTACAGAGGTTATCTATTTTCACTATTGTCAGAGTCATGTTTTTAATGAAAAGAAAAGCATGTTATCTGTATTGATAAATAATACATCATCAGGGTGCTTGGGTGGCTCAGTTGGTTAGGCATCCGACACTTGATTTTAGTTTATTTGAGAGAGAGAGAGAAAGAGAGCAGGAGAGGAGCAGAGAGAGAAGGAGAGAAAGAGAGAATCCTAAGCAGGCTCTTCACTGCCAGCGAGGAGCCCTCTGCAGGGCTAGAACCCACAAACCATGAGATCATGACCTGACCTGAAACCAAGAGTTGGACGCTTAACCGACTAAGCCACCTGGTGCCCCCCAACTCTTGATTTCAGCTCAGGTCATATCTCAGTGTTTGTGAGATAGAGGCCCGCTTCAGGCATGCTGTCAGCATGGAGCCTGCTTGGGATTTTCTCTCTCTCTCTCTCTCTCTCTCTCTCTCTCTCTCTCTCTGAAAATAAATAAACTTTAAAAAAATATCATCAATTTAATCTCATTAAAGCAAGTTATTTCAATTATAGACAAAGTGTCTGTATAATTGTTGAATAACACAGGAGTTAGGAATGCCAACCCCCAGGCAGTTGAAAATCTGAGTATAAATTTTTCCTCTCCCAAAACTTAACGACTAATAGCCTGCTATTGAGCAGAAGCCTTGGTCAACAGTCCATTAATGCACATTTTGTATGTTATATGTATTATATATTATATTCTTACAATAAACCTAGAGAAAAGAAAATATTAAGAAAATCATGAAAGAGGGGCGCCTGGGTGGCTCAGTTGGTTAAGCATCCGACTTCGGCTCAGGTCATGATCTCACAGTCTGTGAGTTAAGCCCCACGTTGGGCTCTGTGCTGACAGCTCAGAGCCTGGAGCCTGTTTCAGATTCTGTGACTCCCTCTTTCTCTCTCCTCCCCCACTCATGCTCTGTCTCTCTCTTCTCAAAAATAATAAAAAAAAAAAGTTTAAAAAAAAGAAAATCACAAAAGAAAGAAAATACATTCAAGAATGAAAGGAAAATAAATTTACAGTGCTGTAAAAAAAAAAAAATCAGTATGTAAATAGACCCACACAGTTCAAACCCATGTTGTTCAAGGGTTAATGGTAAAGTGAAACATCTCAAATTGTTTAACGAGTCAATGAAAAACAAATATACTGAGTCATCTTATGCACAGCTCTAATAGTAAATGCTTCTTCTCCAGGACTATATAAATACTGAATGCCAACTTTGGGTAAGGTCCTGGGAGGAGGATGGAGATTTGGAAGATAAGATAGTAAGATGTGATGTTTACACTCAAGGAGCTCATTATCTGAAGAGACAGAACATATTCCTCACTAACCATAATAATGGCTAATATTTCTTGAGCATTTATATGTACCAGGCACTATTCAAAACACTTCATATATACTAACTTACTTAATCTTCACAATAACTATATGAAGTGGGTATTTATTATTATAATCCAAGACAGTTATTAATATTCCTAAAGAAAGAGTAATAATGGAGGTGCCTGGGTGGCACTATGAGCATAGAGCCTACACGGAATTCTCTCCCTTTCTCTCTGCCCCTCCTCTGTGCTTTTTCTTGGTCTCTCAAAAATAAATAAACATTAAAAAAAGAGAAAGAATAATTATGACAATCACTAGAGAAGTCTTTAGAGGGAGAAATGACATTTAAACTTGACATTCTTAATCTTAATTTTGTTTTTTGCAGGATTTTCATGTTGAGGAAGGGGCTATTCTCAAAGGAAAAAAGCACTGCATTAACAAATGCACAAAGTCATAAAAAAGAATGATGTATTCAGGTGTGAATAGGGTGGCACAGATTTTAGATGACTTTGAACGCAACATTAAGGCATTTGGTCTTTACTAGGCAAAGGGGAACCATTAAAGGTCTCTGATCTGGAGGAATGAGAATGAAAATAATATAAAAAAACATTTTTTTTAACATTTTATTTTTTGAGAGACAGAGAGAGACAGAGTGTAAGCAGGGGAGGGGCAGAGAGAAAGAGAGGGAGACACGGAATCCAAAGCAGGCTCTAGGATCTGAGCTGTCAGCACAGAGCCCCATGCAGGACTTGAACCCACGGACATGAGTCAGATGCTCAACCAACTGAGTCATCCAGGCGCCCCAAGAATAATATTTTTAGAAAGAAAACCCTGCTATCAATGTTGAATGTCAACTGGGCGAAAGGAGACAAAAAGATCAATTAGGAGGCTATCACAAAAGTCATAAGGCAGTGTTTTTCTCTTTCTTTTCTTTTCTTTCTTCCTTCCTTCCTTCCTACCTTCCTTTCTTTCTTTCTTTCTTTCTTTCTTTCTTTCTTTCTTTCTTTCTTTCTTTCAAGAAAGAGAGCACATAAGCAGGGGAGAGGGGCAGAGGGAAAGAGAGACAGAATCTTAAGCAGGCTCCATGCCCAGCATGGAGCCCAACTTGGGGCTGGATCTCACAACCCTGAGATCATGACCTGATCCAAAGTCAAGAGTCAGATGCTTAGGGGCGCCTGGGTGGCTCAGGTGGTTAGGTGTCCAACTTCGGCTCTCGTGGTTCATGGGTTCGAGTCCTACATCAGGCTCTCTGCTGTCGGCACAGAGCCTGCTTTGGATCCTCTGTTGCCCTTTCTCTCTGCCCCTCCTCAACTTGCACTCTCTCTCTCTCTCTCAAAAATAAATAAACATTAAAAAAAAAAAAAAGAGTCAGATGCTTAACCAACTGAACCACCCAGGCACCCCATGGCAGTGTTTCTCAAACTATGGGTGATATGAAATCAGCTTAATGGGTTGTGACAAGCATTTTTAAAAAATGAAATCTTTAAAAAACTTATACTGGAGGGTGCCTGGGGGGCTCAGTTGGTTGAGCATCCAACTTCTCATGGCTCTTGGGTTTGAACCCCGTGTTGGGCTCTGTGCTAACAGCTCAGAGCCTGAAGCCTGCTTTGGATTCTGTGTCTCCCTCTCTCTCTCCTTCAAAAATAAATAAACATTAAAAATAATTTAAAAACTTACACTGGAACCTATGCTATAAGGGTAAATATTGTTTTACAAACCTATTCCACTTCACATGTGTATGTATGTATTTGATATGTATATTCGTATGAATATATGTACTGAGTCATGAATTCAAATGTATTCCTTACTATGGAAAAGTGGTAAAAAAAAATGTTTGAAAATACAAGGGGGAGATGATGTGGGTCTTAAATAAAACCATAGCTTCTGGAAATGGAAAAGCAACAAATTATTTAAGAGCTCTCTCAAAGAGTAAACAGGACTCAGTGATGAACTCAGATGTCTTAAGGGAAGTAAAGGAGGAGCATGGTAGGTTAAATAATTCCCCACCAAAAGATACCTAGATCCTAATCCCCGGAACCTGTGAATGTTACCTTATGGCGGGGGGGGCGGGGAGTACTTTGTAGATGTCATCAAGTTAGGGATCTTAGGGAGAATAGCCTTGATTATCCAGGTGTTCCCTAAATGTAATCACACATATCTTCTTAAGAAGGAGGCAGAGAGTGGTGCCTGGGTGGCTCAGTCAGTTGAGCATCCATCTTTGGCTCAGGTCATGATCTTGCAGTTCATGAGTTTCTGCCCCATATTGGGCTTGCTGCTCTCAGTGCATAGCCTGATTTGGATCTTTTGCACCAGCCCCCTGACCCTCCCCTGCTCATGCTCTCTCTCAAAAATAAATTAAAAAATATTAATAATAAAAAAATAAGGAGGCAGAGAAATAAATATGTGACACAGATGAAAGAGGAGAAGTCAACATGACCACAGAAGCAGAGATTAGAGTGATGTCCTCACAAGCCAAGGAACGTGGCAGCCATCAGAATCTAAAAGAAACAAGGAACAGATTCTCCCCTAAAGCCTTCAGGCAGTGTGTCTTGGTCAAAACCTTGATTTTGGCCCACTAAAACCAATTTCAGACTTCTGGCCTCCAGAACTGTTTTTGTTCTTGCTGTTGTTTTTCAGAACTATTGTTTTAAACCACCAAGTTTCACCGAACATAGGAAATTAGCAGGAGTCAGAAGCCTTGGCAACTGGGATGGTGGCAACATCATTAACACAGATAAGGAACACAAGAAAAATGATGGTGAGGAATTAAAATTTAAATATAACAAGTATTGGGGCACCTGAGAGGCTAAGTCAGTTACGACTTCGACTTTTTTTCTTTTGTTTATTTTTGAGAGAGAGACAGAGAATGAGCAGGGGAGGGACAGAGAGAGAGAGAGAGAGAGAGAGAGAGAGAGAGAGAGACAGGGAGACACAGGATCCGAAGCAGGCTCCAGGCTCAGAGTTGTCAGCACAGAGCCTGACGTGGGACACAAATTCACAAACCATGAGATCATGACCTGAGCCGAAGTCAGACACTTAATCGACTAAGCTGCCCAGGCGCCCCAAGCCTCTTACTCTTGGTCCAACTCAGCTCAGGTCATGATCTCACAGTTCGTGGGTTCAAGCCCCATGTCTGGCTCTCTGTTAATGGTACAGGACCTGCTTGGGATTCGCTCTCTCTCTTCTTCTCTCACTGCCCCTTACTCACACTCTCTCTCTCTCCAAAATAAATAATAAACTTAAAAATAAATAAATAAAAAGTTCCAGAATACCACCTGGAATTCTTAAAAATAAAGTAAGAAAGAAAGAAAGAAAGAAACACACAAACAAACAAAGACAAGACAAATTTGAACAAAATACATATAATAAAAAAACACATTTTTCTATTTAACTCTAACTCTATAAAAGCTTTAAAACATCTTTAAAATGTTTAGGTCTTTTGTTCTCTCTGATTTTCTTTGGATAACCAAATTTAAGACACATGGTTTATATATTTTCTCTGTCATCTGACAATTACTGTGGTTAAAACAGGTGCTAGCTTCTGGGATTACATAGTGTCTCTAGAATGTTTATTCCAATAATGAGAAAACCCAAGAACCATCTGTTACTGTGGATCACTTACTTAAGCCATTGAGGTTGGCAATTTTTTCAATGCAGTTTGTAGACAGTGAAAGCTTCCTTAAAAAGAACAAAGGAAAACTTGAATTAATATGAAACAATTTTAAATGATGTATCAGAAAAATAAATAAATGGTTTATCAGAAATTATTCCTCAAGTGCCCATAGAAGATAATATTTAAGTCATATTTTCTTTTTACACTAATCTTCTTCTCCCTCAGACATGGCATGTATTCTTTCATTTTGAAATCCTCATCCTTTTTTTCTGATCACAACGTTAATACATATTCATTGCAGAAAATTAAAAAAAAATTTTTTGAAGGTAATTTAGTATTATTTATTAATTTTTTTAAATGCATGTGTTCTTTGACCTAGTATTTCATTTCTAAGAATAAATCCTACTGAAATACTAATACAATGCCAAAAGATATATAAGCTAGATTATTTATTGTATTATTGTAATAGCAAAAAATAGGGAAAAATCTATAAACATCTAGCAACTGAGGGATAGATAATGAAAAACTATACTGTCACTAAAACAAATGAAATTAGGCTCCAGATACCAGCTTGGGAAGACATCTATGATATGTGGTCAAGTTAAAAAACCATCTAGCAGAACAAAACATTTTATGTGATCCCTTTTGATAAAAAGCAGAACTATATTATATGCATGTGCGAAGATATTTATCTGCTCATGTGTTAAATCATTCAGAAATGTATACTGAAGAAGTCATAATGTAATGCTAACCATTCCACAGATATCCCCAGAGATAACTACTTTTAATGGTTTGTATACATTTGTCTAGGTTTTTTCTACTCATAATTTAACTATATAAAAATTTTAAAGGGAGCATAACTACACATTCTTAGTCTTCCTTTCCCCACTCTTTCCCCACCCATGCTGTCTCAAAATAAATCAATTAATTTTTAAAAAAAGAGGGATTAATATAGATCCGATACTTAAAGTCATGGGAAAATAGGACTATAAAATAATAAGTATAATTTGATCCCAATAAGGAAAGAAAAATTAGAAGGCTCTGTATCAACATGCTAACACTGATTCTCAAAAGATGGTGCAATTTTGGTTGATATTAATTCCTTTCCTTTGTGCTTTTTATATTTTCTAGATGTTTTAACAATGTATTTTTACAATTGAAAAAATTTAAAGCAGTATCTGTTAGGCCTCTAGTCTGTATAGTACTGACTGGCTAATTTTACAAGAGAAATACTAGCTTTTATAATAAAGTCTTATTGTATTACTTAGTTATTTAGTTTATCCCAAGAGACAAGGAAAATTCTATTTTCCAGGCACATTATAAACATTTTACTGAAAAAAAAGTACTATATTGGGGCACCTAGGTGGCTCAGTCAGTTGAGCATCCAACTTCGGCTTAGATCATGATCTCACAGTTTGTGAGTTTGAGCACCACATTGGGCTCACTGTTGTCAGAGCAGAGCCTGTTTTGGATCCTCTGTCCCCCTCACTCACTGCCCCTCCCCTGCTGGCACTTTCTATCTGAAAAATAAATAAACATTAAAAAAAAAGTACTATATCGTTCAGGGTTACTTTATTTCTAGTCCCCCATAAACCAATAATCTTTTATGTTTGGCTTTGCCAAAGGGAGAATTATATTAACCAAACCAACAAACAAAAAGAAACAAAGATCACAGAAAACAAATACTTTTTTTCTAGTTTATGTATGTTAAAAAGGAAGGGGAAAAAAGACAAGAGAACTTACTCGCAATTAGCAAGTGTGGACAGAGATGCATCCATCTTCTCTATAGGGGGAATCTGAGCATAAAGCTTTATCTCTTTGGCTTCAGATGGCTTCTGACTGGTCTTCTCTTCCTATGATAAAAATTAATTTGGAAGAAAGTGATCCCTGATTATAATACAGAACTAAAGTCCAGAATTTTGCAAGGCTTTTCAATGTTTATTTCAAAACAATTATCAGAATTTTGTAATTCTGTGCATTCTTTACAGTTCACTTAATGAGATTTACTAACTAACCCTGATCACCAGGCTTTTACATGGCTCATTCAGATAATTGTTAGGTTCCAATGGAATGAAAGGAGGAGGAAAGAAAATAACTTTTATTTCTGTAATATTTAAAATTCTTTAAGAGTCTATCAATGAACAAAAACAAAACACAACAACATTTTCTTGGGAAGAATTCCTTGTGGCTAATCACCCTTTTCTTAAATATCAGATTTAGATCTGGAAGATTCAACTATTTTGCATCTCTTCTTGCAAATCTTTTACTATACACGGTTCAGTCTGAGATAGAACCCCAGATACCAAGAATTTTGGAAGATACCATCTTTACAACACAGCTGAGGTCAAAGCTGTTTGCTCTATAATAATTTACTACTAAATTCTACCTTAGAGGAGCTCCTGGGTGGCTCAGTAGGTTGAGTAACCGACTCTGGATTTCAGTTCAGGTCATGATCTCCCGATTCGTAAGGAGTTGGGCTCTGTGATGACAAGCTTGGAGCCTGCTTGGGATTCTCTCTCCCTCTCTCTCTGCCCCTCCCCAACTCACAAGTGCACATGTACTCTCTCTCTCTCTCTCTCAAAATAAATAATTTTTTTTTAATTTTTAAAAAATTTATTTTGAGAGAGAGAGAACAAGTGGGGGAGGGGCTGAGAGAGGCAGACAGAGGATCTGAAGCAGGCTCTGTGCTGACAGCAGAGAGCGTGATGCAGGGCTTGAACTCACAAACCATGAGATCATGACATGAGTCACCCAGGCACCCCTAAATAAAAAAAAAAAAAAAAAAATTTAAAATAAATTCTACCATAATGTTTAATTTCAGTACTATGTACACAATTTAAAATTTAATTATCAATATATACTGCATCATAATATTTTCTAAATACCTCAATACTTAAAGTCAGTTCTCTCCAACAAAACAGGAAGCTCCTAAGGTGCAGGGACCATTTCCTTTGCTTTCCTATGTTTTCTATAACATAGTGCAATATAAGACACATAGAGGCTTATTTTTAAAAGTCAAATAATAAGATATCAATACTAGAAAATATACGATCAGTTGAAAAAAAAGATCTAATACACATCCACTTGGTACTTATTTTTGTGCCATACATTTGTAGGTTAGGGGAAGAGAAACACATACCCAATAGACCCTCAATAAATGTTAGATTAATCAGTGAAAGAGTGAGCTTAATGTCTTCAAATAATCTTAAAGTCAAAGATTTATGGCCACAATATGATCTAGAAATAGAACCGACAACCCAAACCAAAAAAGCAATTACTTATTATCATAAGTAAATAAAGTCCTAAAATCTGATTCAAAGAAAATCTAATCTAATAACAAGCCTATTCCATATGTACTTTTTTCTTTAACAAAACAGATTTGGGTCACCTGGGTGGCTCAGTCGGTTAGGTGTCCAACTCTTGATATCAGTTCAGGGTCATGAGTTCAAGCCCTGCATTGGGCTCCATGCTGGACATAGAGCCTTCTTAAAATAACAAAAAACAAACAAACAAAACTCCAGATTTTTCATTAACCAAACAGAAATGAATTATTTAATCAATCAATTAATTAATTTAAATGTTTATTTATTTATTTTGAGAGAGAGAGAGAGAGCATGCAAGCGAGCGTGGGGAAGGGTCAATGAGAGAAGAAGAAACAGAGTCCCACGCAGTCTTCAAGCTTGTCATCACAGAGCCCGATGCAGGGCTCGAACTCATAAACTGTGAGATCATGACGTGAGCTGAAATTAAGAGTTGGATGTTTAACTGGTTGAGCCACCCAGGCACCACCAGAAATGTGCTTTTTAAATGCACAGTACAAAGAAGTTTATAAGCACTAAAACAAGAATTCAAAAATGTTTTATTTTATCCACCCTATTTTCCATAGACACCATCTCCTGAAAGACTTTTCATTCAAAGCCTAGCTACAAAAGCAAAAGATGCATTGTTATACAAAAAACTATTGGTAACATTGACAAAAAAGTTATCACAGGGCATAGAAATTGAGGAGCCATCTCTATACTCTGTGGAAAGTGTATCTATAATGCTGAATTACTACTGTTCAAACACCTATAATGTTGAATTACAACTGTTCAACATTCTTTATAGAATGTTACATTCAAAATATTTATATTTAATGCATGTTTTTTACAATGCAGTTTCCTTTCTAGTGTTAGTATCTGCTTTAGTATGTTTTCCAGCTTTATTGACATGTAACATTGTATAAGTCTACGGTGATGATTTGATACATGCATATATTGCAAAATGATTAACACAATAAGATTAGCTAACTCATCTATCACCTCACATAATATTTTTTTAGTGCTGAGAACATTTAAGATCTACTCTCTTAGCAACTTTCAAGTATATAATACAATATTATTAACTATAGTCACCATACTGTATATCAGATGCCTAGAACTTGTCTTATAACTAGAAGTTGTACCCTTTAACCAACATCTCCCCAAGTCCCCCACATGCCAATCCCCAGCAATCAACATTCTATTTTTTGTTTCTGTGCGTTCAGCTTTTTTAGATTTCACATATGAGTGAGAATATAGAGTATGTCTTTCTCTGTCTGACTTATTTCACTTA
This sequence comes from Prionailurus bengalensis, assembly GCF_016509475.1. NCBI lineage: Eukaryota > Metazoa > Chordata > Mammalia > Carnivora > Felidae > Prionailurus > Prionailurus bengalensis. The sequence goes on along the minus strand of NC_057355.1, from coordinate 119,543,362 downwards.
TCACAATGCACTCAAGGTCCATCCATGTTGTCATAAATGGCAGGATTTCCTTTTTTGTGGCTGAATAATATTCCATTCTGTATGTGTGTATATATATATATATATACATTTTTTAATCCATTTATCCACTGATAGACATTTAGGATACTGATAATGATATAACCCACTGATTTTAATCAGATTTTCCCAATTTTACTAGTATTCATTTATATATGAGTATAAATGCTTTTGTATGTGTGTATTAAGTGTATACAATTTTATCTGTGTAGGTTCATGTACCAACCCCCACAGTCAAAATAGCTAAATAGCTCCAGTACCACAAAGATTCCTTGTATTGAATGATCAGATTTAAATACCTATCCAAAAACTCTCCTTGTATGGTCTCTAGAAGAGGTAAAAATTCATATACTCACCCATCTGGCTAGAGCTTCTTTGATTGTTGTTGCTTTTGCCTTAAAAAGAGAAGAAACAAGAGTGTCTTTATTGGTATGATTTGTTGATTCAACTTTTATGCAGTAATTATTAGCCTTGGCATCTACTATTGAAAAGATTAACTTCTTTCTTTCAGACTTTATATGCAAACAAGCATGTTTTAATTTCCTGGAATCAGAATGATTTACTTAAATACCTTTCAGAGGTGCACCTGGGTGGCTCAGTCAGTTAAGCATCCAACTTCAGCTAAGGTCATGATCTCATGGTTTGTGGGTTCAAGCCTCACATTGGACTCTGTGCTGAAAGCTCAGAGACTGGAGCCTGCTTCGAATTCTGTGTCTCCCTCTCTGTCTCGGTCTTTCCCCCACTTGCACGCATGCTCTCTCTCTCAAAAATAAATAAATAAACATTAAAAAAAATAAATACTTCTCAGATAAATTAAGGAAATCATGGTGTAATACCCATATACTTCACTCCACTTGCTTTACAAAAAAGATATACCTTTTAACATTTGATATTAAAATATATCTTATTTCACTGATTCTAAGATCTACATCTTTTACATTTTGACATCTTTGAAATTTGGATGCATTTTACAACCAGGAACAATTTACAATTACTGTGGCCAGGTGGCAGTGGTAAATATCTAGAAAAATATTAACCATTTTATTTCATATATTTATATTCCTTTTTATGTTTGCAGAGAATGATATATGATAAAAATTTACATGCCCAAATACAATTAAAAATTTTTTTAATGTCTATTTATTGATCTTTGAGAGAGAGAGAGAGAGAGAGAGCGAGCACACAAACAGGGGAGGGGCCAAAAGAGAGAGGGAGACACAGAAGCTGAAGCAGGCTCCAGGCTCTGAACCATCAGCACAAAACTGGACAGGGGGCTCGAACTCACAAACTGTGAGATCACTACCTGAGCCGAAGTCAGATGCTTAACCAACTGAGCCACCCAGGTGCCCCCCAAATATATTTAAAAGAACTCTGTTAATAAGAACAAAATAAAAATTCTAAAGGACAGGAAATTACCTGTCAGGGTTTAATTCCAATTTCTTATTTTTCTTTCTTAGAACATAAAATAATGTTGCACTTTATAATCAATAGTATCTCAGATTCAATTTAATATGACACAACTTTAAATGTGAGAAAAGGAAGACATCCTTTGAATTATTGCTAGAGTTAATCAAAAAAAGAACAAAACCCCAAACAATAACAAAAGGAAAAATGTTAAAGTATAGTTGACCCTTGCACAAGATGAGCATTAGGGACACCAACCTCTCTCCCCTGAACAGTCAAAAATCTGAGTATAACTTTTGACTCCCCCAAAACTTTACTAATAGCCTACTGTTGACCAGAAGCCTTACCAATAACATAAACAGTGGATTAACACATATTTTGTATGTCATATGTATTATATACTATATTCTGACAATAAAGTAAGCTAGAGAAAAGAAAATGTTATTAAGAAAATCATAGGGAAGAGGAAATACATTTATAGTACCACAGTGTATTTAACTGAAAATAATCTACATACGTGGACCAGTGCAGTGTTGCTCAACATGTATATCCTCACAATGGCATATACATGCCATTATGTCTAGAAAGTAAAGACATAGTAATAAATAGCCCTTGAGTTACAAAGTAAACTATAAATTAAAGTAAAACTAAAGACAAAAAATATTAAAATTTAAGGAATATAACATTTAAAAGGAGACTTACGGCTTCAAATACATTTATTTTTTTTTCAAAATGTATATTTATTTTTGAGAGAGAGAGACAGAGCATGAATGGGGAAGGGGCAGAGAGAGGGAGACCACAGAATCCAAAGCAGGCTCCAGGCTCTGGGCTGTCAGCACAGGGCTTGAACTCATGAACTGTGAGATCATGACCTGAGGTGACGTCAGACACTTAACCAACTGAGCCACCCAGGTGCCCTCAAATACATTTATTACAATATAAGAGAAAACATTGAGGGCACTTATTGGGATGAGCACTGGGTGTTGTATGTAAGCGATGAATCATGGGAATCTACCCCCAAAACCTAGAGCACACTGTAGACACTGTACGTTAGCCAATTTGACAATAAATTATATTTTAAAAAATAAGAGAAAAATAAGAGACACAAAACAAATATGCTAAGCATTCAAGACATTTCAATAAGCACATCATTGCAAACACAAAGAAAGCTGAAAGAAGTACAAAGGAAGAAGTTGATGAAAACAGACCAGAGGAAAAAAAGATGGACATAACTAAAAGTTGGTTCCTAAATTTCTAGCAAGCCTAACTAAGAAAAAGACAGCTATAGAACAAAAATATAGAATCAGAGGAAATAATATAGATACCATAAATATTTAAAAGTAAAATACTGGGGCGCTTGGGTGGCTCAGTCAGTTACGCATCCAACCCTTGATAATGGCTCAAGTCACAATCTCATGGTTCGGTTCATGAGAAAGAGCCCGAGTCTGGCTCTGAACTGACAGTGTGGGGCTTGTTTGGGATTCTCTCTCCCTCTTTCTCTGCCCCTTCCCTGCTCACACACTTTCTCTCTCAAAATAAATAAATAAACATTAAAAAATAAATAAATAAGGGGTGCCTGCTCAGTCAGTTGAGCATCTGACTTTGGTTCAGGTCATGATCTCATGGTTTGTGAGTTCGAGCCCCACATCAGGCTCACTACTGTCAGCACAGAACCTACTTCAGATCCTCTGTCCCCCTGTCTCTACCCCTCCCCAGCTTGCACTCTCTCAAAAATAAACATTTTTAATAAACAATAAATAAATAAATAAAGTGAAAATAAAATTTTATAAGCAAATATGTGGTAATAAGTTTGAAAACCTAAACAAAGAATGCATATTTAGAAAAAACACAAAAGTGCTGAACTGTCACAGGAAGAATCAGAAAACCTGAATAGGCCAATAACTATTTTAAATGTTAAAAAGACAATCAGGGCACCTGGGTGGCTCAGTCGGTTAAGCGTCCAGCTCAGCTCAGGTCATGATTTCAGGGTTCATGAGTTCGAGTCCCGCATCAGGCTCTGTGCTGACAGCTCAGAGCCCAGAGCCTGCTTCAGATTCTGGGTCTCCCTTGCTCTCTACCCTTCTCGCATTTGCACTCTGTGTGTGTGTGTGTGTGTGTGTGTCTCTCTCTCTCTCAAAAATAAATAAACATTAAAAGAAATTAAAAAGAAAAAAAAAAGATAATCAAAGGCGCACCTGGGTGGCTCAGTCGGTTAAGCATCCGACTTTGGCTCAGGTCAGGATCTCCCAGTTCACGAGTTCAAGCCCCGCATCAGGCTCTGCGCTGACAGCTCAGAGCCTGGAGCTTGCTTCAGATTCTGTGTCTCCCTCCCTTTCTACCCCTCCCCTGATTGCACTCTGTCTCTCTCTCAAAAATAAATAAAAACATTAAAATAAAAAAGATAATCAGAGATTTACCTTCATTCTCCTTTCCTAAAGCTCCAAGCCTAGATAATTTTACAAGTAAATTCTGCCAACTTTTCAAGGAACAGATATTCCCTGTTATAAAAGTTGTTTCAGAAACCAGAAAAAGAGGGAAAACTGCTAATTTATTTTATGAGGCTAGAATAACCTTGATGCCATAACCAGATAAGGACTCCTCTTCTCAGCATAGATTTGAAAATCCTAGATACAACAACAGATCTCCAAAGCCAATGGGGAATAATAATCATGATCAAGAATGGCTAATCCCAGGAGCATAAGGATTCTTTAACAACAAAAAAGCCTATAAATATAATTTACTAAGAGTTAAAGGGAAATTGCCTATCTAATAAAAGCTACATACCAAAAACCTAAAGCAAATGCCATATTTTATGAAGAAATTCATTCATTTTAGCAAATATTTATTATCTACTATGTACCAAACATTCTTTTACATGCTTAGGACATATCAATGAACAAAACAAAGATTGCTGCTTTCCTGAAACTTACATCTATTGGCAGGAAACAGATGAAAAATAATATATTTAATAAATAAATTATATAGTATATTAGAAAGTGACAATTATTAAGGAAATTGGCTGCTTAACCAACTGAGACACCCAGGAGCCCCTAGAGTATGTTTATTTTAAATAAGATGGTTAAGGAGGATCACACTGGAAAGATCGAAAAGTATATAATCAGAGGAGGGGTCCGAGATGGCAAAGCAGCATCAAAGTTCTCTGCTTCTCATCCCTGAAATGCAACTAGATCAGCATCAAACCACTTTGCACACCCAGAGAATTAATCTGAGGATTAACACAGCAATCTGCATAACTTAAGCCACAGAACTCGGCAGGTATTCAGGATGGAGAGGTGAACTGGGGAGAGAGAATCTGTGGAGGGTAGGGAGTGGTATTTGCGGAGAGAGGACAGAGAAGCGGGGGTGGGGGGGTGGGGGGGAGAGTACAGGAAAAGCACTCCCCTTGAAAGTAGCTGGAGAGAAAGAGAAAGAGTGAAAGCACCCACAAGTACCTAAACAAGAAAAGAAGAGGGAAGAGGGTTTCAATGTCATTAGGATTCTATAAATAGGGCAGAGTAGCATCAGAAATTCTGCAGCCCAATACCTGGAGGTGCTCTGGTGGGAAGGGCAAATCCCCAGAGGCAGGCAGCGAGGTCTGAGCAGTCCATGGGCCACACAGGGAGAAGTAGTTCCCCTGCTACCCTGCTAGGAGGGCATTTGGTAGAGGCCATGCAGTCTGCCCACAGGCAAATGTCCCAGCAGACCCCGGAGGACATGACTGCTGGTATTGGAACAAAAATGCCAGAATGTGGTAAAACCTGGTGTGGGTTGTGTGTTGTGATTTACCATAATCCCTGAAACACTGCCACTATGCCATCAGATGAACTTAGACTGGGGCAAGCCAGCATCCAGCCACAACCTCTCATCCTCTACAGCAGCATGATCACAAGGAATGTCCCCAGGGGCAAGCAGGCATCCGGCCATTGCTCAGCAAGACCCTTCCTCAGAGGGTTGGAGCAGGTCTAAGCAGCAGGGCCCTCAGAAGTGAGGGGTTTGGAAACACAGCCCCATCTGAGATAAAATTCAGGAGGGAGGTGCCATCTAAGCTGACGGCTTGGACACAGACAGTGTAGAAATAGGGAGTGGATGGAAACCAGGAACAAAGAAGTTGTGCTTGATTGCCAGTAGGGTAGAGCAGAGTTCTGATAGTAGAGACTGAGAAGCTGGATGCCATTTTCACCTCTGACACATGCACACAAACACGTGCACGTGGGCCACACTGATCCGCTCCAGTAAGCTAAGCAGCGCCACCTAGCGGAGAACAGAGTCATTACACCACGACCTGTCCAACTGCACCAACCAAGCCCTAGAGAACCACCATAAGTCTCCACCTGATTAGCGTACGGACTATAAAGTGCTTCATAGTTTGACTTCTAGGGGAAACCAGATGTAATTTCATTCAGAATTCATTCTGTTCACTGGTCCATCTATTTGGGTTTTTTTTTGTTTGTTTTGTGTTTTTTCTTTTCTTTTCTTATTCTTGGATACAGAAAGAGAAAAAAATATTTTTATTCTCCATTGTTATATAATTAAAAAAAATTTTTTACTACATTTTTTGGAAATTTATTTTTTTATTCTATTTTACCTTCTCCAATTCATTTCATTTTATTTTATTGTATACCTTTTTTTAATTTTTAAATTATTTCTTACTTTTTTCTTTTTCTTTTTCTTTTCTTTTCTTTCCTTTTTTCTCTATGAAATTAAGCTTCTTTCAAGGATCTAGGATCAGCATGTCAAACATACCTAGGATCTAGCTTCCTTTATTTGATTTTTTGGTATTGTTTCTAATCTTTTTAATTTTAATTTTGTATTTTATTAATTCTTTTTCTTCCTCCAAAATGACAAAACGAATTAATTAACCCCAAAAGAAAGAATAGGAAGAAATGACAGGGACTTATCAACACAGATATAAGCAAGATGTCTGAACTAGAATTAGGAGTCATGATAATAAGAATACCAGCTGGGGTTGAAAAAAAGCATAGAATCCCTTTCTGCAGAGATGAAAGAAGCAAAATCTAGTCAGAATGAAATTAAAAATTCTATAACAGAGATGCAATCTCAAATTGTTGCCATGGCTGCAAGGATGGATGAAGCAGAGCAGCGAATCAGTGACATAGAAGACAAAATTATGGAGACTAATGAAGCAGAAAGAAGAGAGAAACTAAGGCAAAAGAGCACAATATAAGATTTAGAGAACTCAATGACTCACTAAAAAGAAATAGCATCCAAATCATAGGAATCCCAGAAGATGAAGAGAGAGAAAAAGGGGTAGAAGGTTTATGTGAGCAAATCATAGCAGAAAACTTTCCTAACCTGGGGATAGACACAGACATTAAAATCCAAAAAACACAGAGAACTCCCATTAGATTCAACAAAAAGGCATATCATCAACAAGGCATATCATAGCCAAATTCACAAAATACACAGATAAGGAAAGAATTATGAAAGCAGCAAGGGGAAAAAAAGTCCTTAACCTATAAGGGAAGACAGATCAGGTTCACAGCAGACCTATCCACAGAAATTTGGCAGGCCAGAAAGGAGTGGCAGGATATATACAATATGCTGAATCAGAAAAATATGCAGACAAGAGTTCATTATCCAGACAGGCTGTCATTCAAAATAGGAGAAATATGGGGTGCCTGGGTGGCGCAGTCGGTTAAGCGTCCGACTTCAGCCAGGTCACGATCTTGCAGTCCGTGAGTTCGAGCCCCGCGTCAGGCTCTGGGCTGATGGCTCAGAGCCTGGAGCCTGTTTCTGATTCTGTGTCTCCCTCTCTCTCTGCCCCTCCCCCGTTCATGCTCTGTCTCTCTCTGTCCCAAAAAAAAATAAATAAACGTTGAAAAAAAAAAAAAAGAGAATGGAATTCACTTTAAAAAATAAAAATAGGAGAAATAAAGAGTTTCACAGACAAACAAAAACTAAAGGAGTTTATGACCACTAAACTGGCCCTGCAAGGAATTTTAAGGAGGACTCTCTGAGAGGAGAAAATACAAAACAAAACAAAAAAGACCAAAAGCAACAAAGACTAGAAAGGACCAGAGACCACCACCAGAAACTCCAACTCTATAGGCAACGCAATGGCAATAAATTAATATCTTTCAGTACTCACTCTAAATGTCAATGGTCTAAATGCTCCAATCAAAAGATATAGTGTAACAGAATGGATAAGAAAACAAGATCTGTCTATATGCTGTTTACAAGAGACCCATTTTAGACCTAAAGACACTTTCAGATTGAAAGTAAGGGGATTGAGGGGTACCTGGGTGGCTCAGTCAGATAAGCATCCGACTTTGGCTCAGGTCATGATCTCACAATTTGTGAGTTCAAGCCCCACTTCAGGCTCTGTGCTGACAGCTCAGAGTCTGGAGCCTGCTTAGGATTCTGTGTCTCATTCTCTCTCTGCCCCTCCCCCACTTGTGCTCTGTCTTTCTCTGTCTCTCAAAAAAAATGTAAAAAAAAATTTTTTTAAATAAAATAAATAAGATATTTTAGGGGCTCTTGGGTGGCTCAGTTGGTTAAGCATCCAACTCTTGATTTCAGCTAAGGTCATGATCTCACAGATAGTGAGATCAAGTACCAAGTCGGGCTCTGCACTGACAGCTCAGAGCCTGCTTGGGATTCTCTCTCTCCCTCTCACTGCCCCTCCCCTGCTTATGCTGTCTCTCTCAAAATAAATAAGTAAAATTTTTTTTAAAAGATATTTTGGGGCACCTGGGTGGCTCAGTTGGTTAAGCATCCGACTTTGGCTCAGATCATGATCTCATAGTTCATGGGTTCAAGCCCCTGGTCAGGCTTTGTGCTAACAGCTCAGAGCCTGGAGGCTGATTCAGATTCAGTCTAGGTATCTCTCTGCCACTCCCCCACTTGCACACTGCATCTGTCTCTCAAATATAAATAAACATTTTAAAAGTTTTAAAATAAACTTTTACAAAAGTATATTTTGGGGCACCTAGGTGGCTCAGTCAGTTAAGCTTCCGACTTCATCTCATGTCATGATCTCCCAGTTTGCAGGTTCAAGCTCCACGTTGGGCTCTGTGCTGACAGCTCAGAGCCTGGAGCCTGCTTTGGAGTCTGTGTCTTCCACTCCCTCTACCCACCCACCCCCCCCAACTCATGCTCAGTCTCTCTCTCTCTCTCTCTCTGTCTCTCTCTCTCAAAAATGAATAATCATTTTTAAAAAGTTTTTTAAAAATGGTTATTTTTAAAAAGTATTCTCTTTAAGATTCCAATACATCAAAGATACCTACTATCATTCCTACTGTTTAACATGGTATAAGAGATCTTTGTCAATGTTATAATAAAATACAAATTAGAATGATTAAAAGGAGGAAATAAAACTCACTATTGGCAGATGATCATCTACATTAAGAACAGAATAAATTGACAAATATTAGAACAAATGGAGTTCAGTAAGTGAAGAACACTATTGAGAAAGTTAAGAGAAAAGTTGTGAGAAGATATTTTCAATATAAAACCAACAAAAGACTAATATCTAGAATGTAGGAGAAACTCCTAAAATTCAGAAACAAAAAGGAAAATTAGAAAAATTTTACAAAAAATATAAACAGAATTCACAGAAACTGAAATCCAAATGACTAACAATATCATGAGGTATTCAAACTCACTGAAAATCAGAGAAATGCAGAATAAAACAATGCGATACTAAAATACATCCTCAGCTTGGCAAAAGTTAGAAATTTGGTGAGAAAGTAGAACTCTCACGCATTGCTAAAGGAAGTAAAAACTAACAGAGCCAAGGGTGCCTGGCTGGATCAGTCCTCAAAGCATGCAGCTGTCAATCTCAGGGTGTGAGTTCAAGACCCACACTGGGGGTAGAGCTTACTTAAAAAACAAACCAAACTAGCAGAGCCATTACGGAAAGTAATCCGACAATGCCTAAGGAAATTAAATATGCACAGGCCCTCTGACTCTGAAATCCCACTCCTGGGTACATTTCCCAGAGAGATCCTTACATGGGCCCATGAAAAAAACACACAGAAGAATACTTTCAAGTTGGAAGCAATCTAGTAGTCTACAAATTGGTTTATAAGGTCACTAATTCCTCTATAGATTGCAGGAGTCAAAAACAGAAATGCCTAAAGGACCAGTGGATAATGGATAAATGGGTAAAAGTGGCCATATAAAGATGTTAACCTTTACTCTAGTTCTAGAAAACAATTGGCAGGTGGGACTTGATTTACCCTAATATCACATTTCTTCAAATATTAAAACTCCATTATTGAAAATAACACCCACGGGGTGCTTGGGTGGCTGATTCGGTTAAGTGTCCGACTCTTGATTTCAGTTCAGGTCATGATCTCATGGTTAGTGAGATCGAGCCCTGTGCCAGGCTCTGTGCTGATGGCGCAGAGCCTGCTTAGGATTCTCTCTCCCTCTCTCTCTGCCCCTCCCCTGCTCACTCACTCTCTCAAATAAACATTTTTTTAAAAACCACCCTTATTTGGGGGCACCTGGGTGGCTCAGTCAGTTAAACTTCCGACTTCAGTCCAGGTCATGATCTCATGGTTCATGAGTTCGAGCCCCATGTGGGGCTCTGTGTTGACAGCTCAAAGCCTGGAGCCTCTTTGGATTCTGTGTCTCGGTGTCTCTCTGTTCCTTCCCTGCCTGTGCTCTCTCTGTCTCTCAAAAATAAATAAACATTAAAAAGTTTTAAAGAAAAAACACCCTTATTTTATGTATCAGTAAGAGAGAAAAGATGTTGCCAGGGCTCCTGGGTGGCTCAGTCGGGTGAGTGACAGGCTCTTGATTTCGGCTCAGGTCATGATCCCAGAGTAGTGGGATCAAGCCCCAGGTTGGGCTCCATGCTCAGCTCAGCTTAGCTTAATATTCTCTCTCTCTCCCTCTGCCCCTCTCCTCTCTTTCTATAAATAAATAAATTAAATTAATAAATAAATAAAAGATGTTGCCAATTATATGACACCACCATATTTTAGTAATACAAATATGGGTGTAAAAACGTATCCAATGGGGAAATATGATATTTCTGATTTTTCAGAGAGGCCGTAAATCTGGGTTTTGATGTGAAATATGATCATTTAAAGACATTGGAAGCTAGTGTTTTTTAATTAAAAAACCATGTGGGCCTGATTTCTGGAGGGCTCTAGAACCACCAGTTTCCAGTCTCAGCTAGCTTCCTGATTCTCTATTTGAAGATTTTCAATAATTCTCATGGTACATGCTTTCAGAATTATTTAGAGCTGATTATTTCTTCACCTGAACATAAACCTAGGTTCCACGGGTGCCTGAGTGGCTCAGTCCGTTAAGTGTAGACTTCCGCTCAGATCATGATCTTGTGGCTTGTGAGTTCGAGTCCCACATCGGACTCTGCACTGGTGGTGTGGAGCCTGATTGGGATTCTCTCTCTTTCTCTCTCTCAAAATAAATAAACTTAAAACAAAACAAAAACCTAGGTTCCAGAACTTTTTACTCTCTTTGGCAGTGGTTTTCAGCTACATGTCTGTGGAATAAAGTAAGGAAAGCACAGAGAAAACTACTTTTAAAAGAGCAGTATTTAATCTTGTGGTTGAGGGCAGGCATGAATTCGTTATCATTTCAATTTCCTGGGCTCAATTTCTCCCCACTTAAACAGCACTGGAGGGGCGCCTGGGTGGTACAGTCGGTTGAGCGTCCGACTTCAGCCAGGTCACGATCTCGCGGTCCGTGAGTTCGAACCCCGCGTCAGGCTCTGGGCTCATGGCTCAGAGCCTGGAGCCTGTTTCCGATTCTGTGTCTCCCTCTCTCTCTGCCCCTCTCCCGTCCATGCTCTGTCTCTCTCTGTCCCAAAAAAAATAAATAAATGTTGAAAAAAAATTTTTTTTTAAATTAACAGCACTGGAATCACAAAAAGAAGACAACTAATTAAGGATGCCTGGGTGGCTCAGTCTAAGCATGAACTTCACCTCAGGTCACTCAGGTCATGATCTCACAGTTGGGGAGTCACAGTTCGGGAGTTCAAGCCCTGCCTTGCAAGGGCTCTGTGCTGACAGCGCAGAGCCTGGAGCCTGCTTGGAGTGCTGTGTCTCCTTCTCTCTCTGCCCCTCCCCTGCCCCTTGTTAACACTCGGTGTCTCTCTCTCTCTCAAAAATAAATAAACATTGAAAATAAAAAAGAAGACAACTAATTATACTTATTCTTCATAAACATCCCCATCTGGCAGGACAATCACATACATTGCTAAACAGCTCTGACTGGGTCTGTAACCAACCAACAACATTCCTTTTCAAACTACTAGCTGGATCTACCAAATCTGTAAGCAAAACAGTGCATACTTGAAGTAGGAGTTGAGGAACATCAGTAGGTAAAATCACTACTTCGGAAAGAGCTTTGATTGGATAGACCACTGATAGATTTCAAATCCAAGGTAGCGGTATTTCGCTAAATGTGACGGGACACCCTTCAATTTTAGAATCGCTTGAGGTGCATTGCTGAAGTGGACATTCCCGAACCCCATCATATTAAAAATTCATAACGTGCATTGCAACAAGCTCAATCTTGGGCCGCCTATACTTATGCATACTTAAATTTGAGAAACGCTATCCTAATATATTCTATCAGAGTGGGCTTTCCAATGCTACCTAATAACTGCACGTACAGTCATTCAGAGGGCAACTTGGGCACATCACAGGTTAGGAATACTGCTGCACTCGGTGTTACACACATTCCTCTCATAACTAGCTCCCCGCGCCCCGTCTCGCCAGAGAGAAAATTACTTCTATGTACAGAAAAATCCTTATTCGCACACTCTGCCTTCCATCACCTTTCCCACTCTCGTCCGCTCTTTTTCGAGCATTTCCTGTCCTTTGCCCTCCTTTTCTCTGTCAGAGTCCGACCATATTAACCCAACCTGCAATCCGCCCCAGGCCGCCCTCACCCCAGACCACCCGGTGGCAGGGCTTCTCTTTCGCCTCAGGCCTCTGATTCCTGAGCTAGCTAGCGTCGGTTACCGGCTTCCTTCCGCTGATCGAGGACCCCCCCACCCTTAACACGCCACAGTCACCCTTTTCCACTTCCAATCCCTTCTCCTCTTTGGCTACGAGGCCTAGAGGGTACTCACCATTCCGGCCGTTGCTACTGTCACTGCTCTGGTTGCTAGGGCCCGCCGAGGTCAGTGCGCGTGCGCACTTCTCGGAACCCTCCGCGGATCCCAACCCTGGCAGCGGTACTTTCTCCCCGCCCCCCCGGTGGCGTGAGCGGGGCATTGTGGGATGGCGCGGCGGCCGCTTCGGTCCTCCCGCAGGGCTGCAGGTCGCCTCCCGGTCGCTGTGGTGGGGCTGCTGGTGGCACGCGGGACGTGAGAGCTTAACGGCGCAGCGTGGTCCAGAGATGCTTTCTGCCGAAAGCAATTTCAGCTAATCTGAAGTGATGTACCTGCCTAAGTTTAAAACTTTAAAACCTTGCTATAAAATTCCCTTCCCCTGCAGATTGCCCTCGCATCCTTCTTTTTATCACCTTCTGTAATTCACCTTGGCATCCGATTGAGACTATATTCAGCAGAATTTCCTCGGTTACCTTCCCCCAGCCCCTCCAGAGGAGAATGAAAGCATAAAATGCTGGTTTTATAAAACCGAAGTGTCTTTGTCCCCTCCCCTCCTCTTATTAAATTAGACAAAAATGGTAAAAATACTGAGTTGCTAAGGGCATGGAGAAATGGGGACGCGTATATAATGACACAGCCTTTCTGGAGAGCTGTTGGCAATAGTATAAAAAGCTTTGAAAACGTGTGCACCTCTGTGACCCAGTAGTTCGACTTCTAGGACTTCATCCTGAAGGAATAATCAGACAAGTGCAGAGATTTATGTTCAAGGTTTTAATAGCAGAAAGATAAACAACCCAAATGTAAACAAAAACGAATTGGTATTACTGAACATCCGAATGATGAAATAATATTCTTCCATTAAAAATGCTGCTGAAATGCATCTGCTCACATGCAGGCAGCCATGATGTTTGAATTTAAAATGCAAGTTATCAAACAAAACAGCTGGTATAATCTTCTTAAAAATTGTATACTGAACACACATTTATACATACCTATATCTTAAAGAATATTATGAGGGTCTATTGTTTGCTGCAGATTGAATTGTGTCCCCCCCACCCCCACCCCCGCAATTCATGGGTTGAAGCTCTAACCCAATGCAACTGTTTGTGGAAATAGGGACTTTAAGGAGGTAATTTCAGTTAAATGAGGCCATCAGAGTGGGGCCCTAATGCAATATAACTAGTGTCGCTATAAGAGGAATAGATACACCAGGAGTGGTGGTCACAGAAGAAAGGCCATCTGAGGACACAGTAAGAAGATGGTCACCTGGAAGCCAACAAAAGAAGCCTCACCAAAAACTAACACTGTAGGCACCTTGATCTTGGAATTCCAGCCTCCAGTACTGTGAGGAAATAAATTTCTGTTGTTTAAGCCACCCAGTCTGTGGTATTTTGTTATGGCAGCCTTAGCAGACTAAAGTGTTCATTTTGCTTATTTTCTGGTCATTCTATAATGTGGCTATTTTAAATTTTGAAATAACAAATTTCATTTTGAAAAAGGTAATTTAACCATAGTTATTTAAAAATAGGAAAAAGTAAAATGTGTATTAAAGAAAATTAAAATGAATATTTATAACATATGCAGCCTTTTTTCTTGTAGTGTTGTTTTGTTTTTGTTTGTTTGTTTGTTTGTTTGTTTGAGATCTCCACACCTCTACATGTCTCCAAACTAGAATTTTTCTTGGCTGCCAAAATCTTTGCCAGTTTTGTTGAAGGGGTTGAAGGGGGAATCTAATCCTCAAACAGATCTCATAACAGAGTATGCCTCTTACTCAAAACTGTGGATTACATCATAAGGCATTGCATTAATTGTGAAATATCATTAGCAAATTAATTTTATCTTCATACTTGCTCAGAATGTTACTTTTACTTCCTCCTTGTCATTGGAGGAGTAAACTTTGACCATGAATATGTTTTATTTACCTCTATATAAACTATTTACCAATATATAAGCAAAAATTTACTGGTCTCTGAAAATTAATTTATAATATCATGCTACATTTCCCATCAAGTACATTTTGAGTTTCAGATTCTCAAAGGTTAAAAACATTCACACAGGGGCGCCTGGGTGGCTCAGTCGGTTGAGCGTCCGACTTCAGCTCAGGTCACGATCTCACGGTCCATGAGTTCGAGCCCCGCGTCAGGCTCTGGGCTGATGGCTCAGAGCCTGGAGCCTGCTTCCGATTCTGTGTCTCCCTCTCTCTCTGCCCCTCCCCCGTTCATGCTCTGTCTCTCTCTGTCTCAAAATAAATAAATGTTAAAAAAAAATTAAAAATAAAATAAAAATTTAAAAAAAACATTCACACAGGAAAAGAATGAAGAATTATATACTTTGGATCCTTTCTTTGTTCTCTTAAATGCTGCAAAATGGCAAAATAGATCCCAAAAGCTGTTCACCAGAAACTATGGCTTTGGATCTACTTGTTGCTGCAGGCCTAGGAGAAAGATAAGAGAAAGATTAAAAATATTATTGAAACAGTTTCCCCAAATTCAGAAATCACCAGACCCATTGAAAAGGAACGGTAAAATAGTGTGAAATGATAGCAATCCAAATGTTAAGGAAACTTTAATGTTCTAAACAAGAATGTGGGTTGAATAAAAGAAAAATCATCATGTTTAACAGCTGATTAGAGATTGAGCAAAATAGCTAAAAGTTGTATACCCTAAAATAAAATAAAATAAAATAAACTTAAAGCCTGAGAGAGTCATTAATTATTTAGGTTATTTATATAGTCAAAAAGTTTATCAGCTCAAATTAGAATGAGCAATGTAGCAATTTTCAATAGTCCATTTCCCAGATTATTATTCTCATTATACTTACTTGGTAAAAAGCCAATTTCTCCCCTATGTTTTTGGTCTGTTTTTTAAAAAGCATCATTTAGGGATGTCTAGCTGGCTCAGTAGGAAAAGCATGCAACTTTTGATCTCAGGGTCGTGAGTTTGAGGCCATGTTGGGTGGTAGAGATTAGTTAAATAAATCAAACTTAGAAAGCAATCTTTTAGGGGCACCTGGGTGGCGCAGTCGGTTAAGCGTCCGACTTCAGCCGGGTCACGATCTCGCCGTCCGTGAGTTCGAGCCCCGCGTCAGGCTCTGGGCTGATGGCTCAGAGCCTGGAGCCTGTTTCCGATTCTGTGTCTCCCTCTCTCTCTGCCCCTCCCCCGTTCATGCTCTGTCTCTCTCTGTCCCAAAAATAAATAAACGTTGAAAAAAAAATTTTTTTGAGAAAACAATCTTTTAAAAATCTTACATGAATAACCCCAAAATCTGGAAGTAATACATATAAACACACACACACATATATAAAGTATGACATATGCTTTCTTGTTGATGTTAATAATTTGACACTTGTATTAATTTTTTTTTTTTTTTTTTTAAATAGGGGCACTTGGGTGGCTCGGTCGGTTAAGCATCCAACTCTTGATTTTTGCTCAGGTCATGATCTCACAGTTGAGACTGAGTCCCACATCAGGTTCCACGCTGACTACATACAGCCTGTTTGGGATTCTCTCCCTCTGCCCCTCCCCCATTAGCACTCTTTCTCTCTCTCAAAATAAATAAACAAACATTTAAAAAACAATTGGTTGAGCATCAGACTTTGGCTCAGGTCATGATCTCTCACTTCATGGGTTCCAGCCCCACATTGATCGGGCTCTCTGCTGTTAGCGCAGAGCTCACTTTGGATCGTCTGTCCTCCTCTCTCTGTTCCTCCCCCACTTGCACTTTCTGTCTCTCTCACAATAAATAAATAAACTTAAAAAAAATTTTTTTAGATAGCGTTACTACTGCAAATTAGGGTGACAATACCTCATCCTCTGCCAAGAAGAGCCCAAAATATAGTTCTGACTGCAAGATCTACTGATCAACCAAAATCAAACGCTAATAATTAATACCATAATCTTTCTCTCCAATTATGTAGAAGAAAAAAAATTAACTAAGTTATGAGAAGGCCAGAATTTTAATATCTTCTAATTCCACACATATTTTTAAAGTTTAAGATCAAAGCTCAGAACTTGCATTAAAATTATTTTAATAAATTAAGGCTTATCCACAAATTGTAATTACATTTTTGGTGAAGGTGGCGGAAAGTAGAAGGGATGAACTCTGTTTCCCTCAGATAATTACATTGTCTACTTGTGTCAATTATCAACCTGGGAGGAGAACTGGAATGTGCCTATTTTTAAATATATTTTGGAAACAAAGTGTTAAGAAAAGTTTTTTAAAGTACAAACAGACATAAGGGAATTATAAAGGACTAGTGTGTCAGGGCACCTTTGTGGCTCAGTCGGCTGAGGTCTGACTTCAGCTCAGGTCATGATCTCCTGTTTTCGTGAGTTCGAGCCCCACATTGGGCTCACTGCTGTCAGCCTGTCAGTGCAGAACCTGCTTCAGATCCCCTGTCCCCCTCTCTCTGCCCCTCCCCTGCTTGCACTCTCCCAAAAAATAAATAAATGTTAAAAAAAAAAAAAGATTCAGTGTTTCTTAGTAATTGCTTGGCAGTTTTAAAGCAAGTAAGTATTTTTGGATTTCTAACTTTCTTTCCCCCCCCCCTTTTTTTTTTAAGTTTTTTATTTTGAGAGAGAGAGAGAGAGAGCACACAAGTGTGAGCAGGGAAGGAGCAGAGAGAGAGGGAGAAAGAGAGAGAATCTCAAGCAGGCTCAGCGCCGTCAGCATGGAGCACAATTCCAGGCTCAAACTCACAAACCATGGGATCATGACCTGATCCAAAATCAAGCATCAGACACTTAACTGGCTGAGCCACCCAGGTGCCTCCCTAAGTTTCTTTAAAGATCCTTGAACAGGTGACAATTAGAAAAAAAAAAAAAAAATCAAGACCTGACTAACAACAGAAAGGATTCTGACTTCAGTCTACCACAAATCAGCCTCTGGGTCATCGTGTTAGAATTCAGTCTAGCATCTTATTCTCTTATGAGAAACTTGTCATAACCCAGTCGTTGCTCACCATAAAACCTGGGGCCTATATTCATGTATTCACCCCTGTTTAAAACAGTTTTATAACCTCTGGGACAGATAATAGCAAACTAATTATCATATGCCAGTTTTTTTAAAAAAAACTTTGGAAGTAGGGGTGACAGGGAGGGTAAGTGAGAAGGCTGGGTAAATGGCAGATTAAAAACTGGTTTTCACTTAGCAATTACCTTGAGTTGAAGCTCAAACCAACCAACCATGGAGAAACATGGATAGTCACCAAAGTTACAGGCTCTGATGAACTTGAAGCAAGTATTTTTACTTCTTTTAAAAGCTTGCAGATGCCCATGAGAGATCTAGATTTCAGTCATTTGTCAAAAATATTCAATCAATCCCTTAAATGGTTCTGCACATATTCTAAACCTAGTTTGTTAGACTTTACCCTAGATGCAAGTGCAAAAATTCCAAGATCTTCTTCCAAGACTCAATCTGAGCGACAGCATGAGCTTTTAGCTGCCCACCTCCCAAAACAGGCACTCCCAACACAGGATCAAGGTATACAGAGAAAAAAGGGCTGTAAGGGGGATCTATTCTGTGGCCGGCGTTAGGATAACTTAAGAGAGTAAAATTTGTCTTCCCATGCTCTGTGAGATGCTTCACAGCTATGTCAGCATAAACAGAACTCTTCCAATGCCTGTCATCCTCTCCGACTATAAAAAGGAAATGGGCACTGGCTTTTTCAAGGGGGATACGACTTTCCCGGTAGGCTGGATCCAAGGGGTCCTCCAGCGCTTCTTTAACATCATAAGCCCCTGAATCCATGGCAGAGATTTTGTCTAGGTTAAAAGGCAGTCCTGGCAGGATTGATCTACCACATGTAAGGGCAGTAGCTGTGTTAGAGACACAGCCGTTGATGCTCACAACTGCAGCTATATTTGGGAGAAAGCTAGCCATGGAAAATGCCAACTCTGCCCCTTTGCCAGAACCAATCACTCCAATGTTTGGACCTTTAACCTAGACGTTGAAGAAAAAGAAGACAAACAAGGAGGGAAGGAAGGAGGGAGGGAGAGAGAGAAAGAGAGAAAGTATGATTGTTAATGAAGTCGCAAAGCACTCAATAAAGAAAAAGCATATAGGTATTCATCAGATAGCTTATGTATTTATTTATCCATTCACGAATTCATTCAACAGGTATTTGTTATAGATATTTTCCAACCCAGTAGTACCACCTTCTTTTCACTCTCTCCTGGCCCTAAGGAGTTCATTTTAAACGCATTTCTCTCTACAATCCCACTCACCTTTGGGTGACTTTGCACAAATTTAGCTGCCTCTTCAAAGTAATCTAAATTTAAGTCTTTCATGATTGGAGGTAGATCTTCATAGCCAAAAAATGGCAAAGCCAGAGTAGCAAAACCTCGACAAGCCAGGAGACTAGCTCGAGATTCATTTAATCCTCCATCACCAAACATATCAATCAAACCAGGAAAAGGACCATCTCCTATAAACCAGGAAAGAAGATTAATCTGGGATTAGACAACAAGACATTTAATGGACCATGATACCCAGTTAACATTTTCTAAATCAAATCCTACTTGTACAATTTATATTTTTTCTTTAAAAATGTTCTTATTTTTTAACTTCAAAAACATTTTAATTTTTTTTCTGTTTTGAAACATTCACCTAGGGGTGCCTGGGTGGCTCAGTCGGTTGGGTGTCTGACTCCTGGTTTCGGCTTAGGTTATGATCTCAGTTTGTGGTTCGAGCCCCATGTTGCGTTCTGTGCTGGCAGTGTGGAACCTGCTTGAGATTCTCTCTGCCTCTTCTGAGCTCTCTCTTCTCTCTCTCTCTCAAAATAAATAAATAAACTTTAAAAAAGAAGTAAAACATTCACCTATTTGCCTTGAAAAGAAAACATCTGTTTTGGCTGAAATAGTTTTATTCTTGTGGTTGACATAGATACTTGTTTTGGCTATTTTGAATAAATGTAAAAATGTTTTTATATTTTTCCCTGTGAGATATCACTGGAAAATGGTGAAAAAAATATGAAAATTTGCAAAAAAAGACACGGAAAATGTTTTGGTTTGAACTGTAAGTCCTGATTAATCTAAACAAATAATTCTGGCAGTCTTTGAGTTATGAAACTATAATACCTCATTAAAAAGAAATCCGACCAACTAATCTTTGGCAAAGCAGGAAAGAATATCCAATGGAATAAAGACAGTCTCTTCAGCAAGTGGTGCTGGGAAAACTGGACAGCGACATGCAGAAGAACGAACCTGGACCACTTTCTGACACCATACACAAAAATAAACTCAAAATGGATGAAAGACCTAAAGGTAAGACAGGACGCCATCAAAATCCTCGAGGTGAAAGCAAAAACCTCTTTGATCTTGGCTGCAGCAACTTCTTACTAACACGACTCCAGATGCAAGGGAAACAAAAGCAAAAATGAACTATCGGGACCTCATCAAAATAAAAAGCTTCTGCACAGCAATCAGCAAAACTAAAAGGCAACGGACAGAAGGGAGAAGATATTTGCAAACGGCATATCAGATAAAGGGTTATTATTCAAAATCTATAAAGAACTTATCAAACTCAACACCCAAAAAACAAATAATCCAGTGAAGAAATGGGCAAAAGACATGAATAGACACTTCTCCAAAGAAGACATCCAGATGGCCAACTGATACATGAAAAAATGCTCATCACTCATCATCAGGGAAATACAAATCAAAACCACAATGAGATACCACCTTATACCTGTCAGAATAACTAACATTAGCAACTCAGGCAACAATAGGTGTTGGTGAGGATGCAGAGAAAGAGGATCTCTTTTGCACTGCTGGTCGGAATGCAAACTGGTGCAGCCACTCTGGAAAACAGGATGGAGGTTCCTCAAAAAACTAAAAATAGAACTACCCTATGACCCAGCAATTGCACTACTAGGTATTTATCCAAGGGATACAGTTATACTGTTTCAAAAGGACACATGCACCCTCATGTTTATAGCAGCAATATCAACAATAGCCAAAGTATGGGAAAAGTCCAAATGTCCATCGATGGATGAATGGATAAAGAAGATGTAGTATATGTATACAATGGAATATTAGTCGGCAATCAAAAAGAATGAAATCTTGTCATTTGCAACTATGTAGATGGAACTGGAGGGTATTAGGCTAAGTGAGATTGGTCAGTCAGAGAAAGACAAATGTCATATAACTTCCCTCATATGAGGACTTTAGGACACAGAATGGATGAACATAAGGGAAGGGAAGCAAAAATAATATAAAAACAGGGAGAAGGACAAAACAGAAGAGACTCTTAAATATAGAGAACAAACAGAGGGTTGCTAGAGAGGTTGTGGGAGGGGGGATGGGCTAAATGGGTAAGGGGCATTAAGGAATCTACTCCGGAAATCATTGTTGCACTACATGCTAACTAATTTGGATGTAAATTAAAATAATTAAATTAATTAAAAAAAAAAAAAAGGAAATCCACGGGGCACCTGAGTGACTCGGTTGAGCAACAGACTTCGGCTCAGGTCATGATCTCACGGTTCATGAGGTTGAGCCCTGTATCTGGCTCTCCACTGTCAGCACTGAGCCTGCTTCAGATCCTCTGTCCCTCTCTCTCTCTGCTCCTCCCCTGCTCAAGCTGTCTCAAAAGAATAAATAAATAAATAAACATTAAAAAAAAAAAGGCAACTTGGGGCACCTGGGTGGCTCAGTCGTTTAAGCGTCTGACTCTTGATATTGGCTCAGGTCATGATTTTACAGTTCATGAGATCATGCCCTCTGTGCCAACAGGTTGAGATTCTCTCTCTCCCTCTCAAAATAAATAAATAAACTTTTAAAAAATCCAACTTTAAAGGGCCGTTTGAGTTCTCAATGAGCTTCAGATACAGAGTTACCTAAATCCCTAACAAAGCCTATGCTATTTTAAAGGTCTAATGATGGTGTAATATAAAATGAACAATATGTGTAGTATAGGGGCCAAGGGCAGGCTGCCCCTAGATGGACCAATTTAGTATAAAGATTATTTTGAGTTTGAAGGGGATCAGGGGAGTTCCACTTAGAATATGCTACTTGGGCATGTGGATTATTTTGAGCTGAAGGCAACTGAGATCCTGTGAGCTCAGAGGAATGATTTTGCTCCTCCCTTAACTACATGGAAAAATCTCAATTGGGGGTCTTTCCCAGAATGAGGGTTATTGCCAGAGATAAATTTTATCTGAGTGGCCACTGTATGCCAGGGCAAAAATCAACTTTCCAAATACCTGTTCATCTTATTGCCCTATGAAATGCATCCCTTCCCTTCAAAGGCTTAGACCCCTAACCTTTTCTCCTTAGTTCAGGATGACATATATACTTCATTTTGCCTGTCTTTGGAATTTCCACGTCTGTATGGATTTCCCATACATACAGAATTAAATTTGATGTTCTCCTGTTAATCTGTCTCCTGTCAATTTGATTCTTAATCCAGCTAGAAGCTAGAAGGACCTTGAAGGGGACAGTAAATTCTCGCTCCCTGCCAGTGGAAAGGGAGTAAAATGTCAAACTATTTTCCTTCTAATGTTGATCTGTTATTTCTCTTTCAACATTCCTATTGTAGCTTATGTTATTCATTCAACGTTCCAAGAGAAGAATTTCTCAGCCAGTTGACTCCTAGTATTTCTCAGATACATTCTTTTGTGTTATTCCAACTAAAAGCGCTAGATAAATTTATAAGAACAAAATAAGAGGCAAGAACATTAGAATATAAACTAAACAAGAAATCTAAAATTCCAGTGCCAGAAGCTGTTCCTAAATTTTCAAATCTAGAAATAAGTTAAGGGATATCTGGCCACCAAAGTGAAAGCTAGAGTATACATATTAAGATAGTGATTTTTAGATGGTGGTTTTCTTAACATTTGGATATCTCAGCATATCTTGATCTGCTCTTTTTAAAATTAGATAAATTTCATGCATTTCTGGATTCAAGATTACTTCCAAAATCCCTAAAGCAAGCCATGAAAAAGACAACATACAGTTCCTCAAATTATTCCAGCAATAGATTTTTCCAACCACAGCCTTCAAGATACTAACCTGATTATCACATTAAAATAACTGAGAATTTGTTTATTTTGTTTCAATTGAGAAATCTGATCCTCAGGATGTAAATTTGCTAGGACCTTATAGGATCTTAAAAAACCCCTCTACACCCTCAACTATGAAAATGGTTTTTTTTAATGTTTATTTATTCATTTTGAGAGAGAGAGAGAGAGAGAGAGAGAGAGAGAGAGAGTGTATGCACAGGGGAGGGGCAGAGAGAGGAGAGAATCCTAAGCAGGCTCTTCACTGAGAGGCTGAGAGCCAGATGTGGGGCTCCAACTGGCCAACTGTGAGATCATGACCTGAGAGGAAATCAAGAATCAGATTTTGACCTGAGAGGAAATCAAGAACCAGACGCTTAACTGAACTGAGCCACGCAGGTGTTCCTGAAAATGTTTTAAATCTCTCATTTGAAAGACTCTTAGTTGTTCCTAAGAACCCTGAGATTTGAGAGCAGAAGATAAGCCAGACTGGGCTTTAAAAAAAAACAAAAACAAAAACAAAACAAAACAAAACACCAACCTATTTCACTCATTCTCTCCTCAGCCCATGTTACTGTGGAGGTCTGAGTTTGGAGCTCAAAGAATTTGACTGCACCCTGATTTTAGCACCATCTAGCTGTGTGATTTGGTTAAAACACTTTAGCCTCGGCTTACTCATTTATAAAATAAATTGTTCTTTGATCTATGAAATGAGCAACAGAAGTGTCCTCATCATGATGAAGGTCTCTAAGGAATTAGAGTATGTCAGAAAATACAACAACAAAGTCATCGGTATCCTAACGTGAAACCAGAATTTAAAGAGTGAACAATATATGTCATAGGGCTTCAGTTATGTTGGGTTTGAGCAGATACCAGTGACAGATAGATTTGTATCCACTACTCTCGCCATTTTTACAAGAAATGATAACTAAAAAAGTTAACACAAAGCTCTGCCTACTAGACAGGTAAACAAATACTTATGGGAGAAACTTTACAACAATGTTGTGCTTACTAGAATATGCTTAGTCACAAGTAATAGCAGCTGCAGCACTGGGAGTCTGAAGGGTGGGCAGCCTGCAGAAAAGAGGTTCCCGAGCAAATTGCATTTAAATCCCAGTCACCATTTAGCGAAGTGACTGTCCCACCTGGTGTCTAGGCGACAAAATAATTGAGGCGCTCGCTCTGTTTTTCAGATGATAAGTTAGCTAGCAAAGCAAGCCGGCTTTCATAAATCATTTTTCCTAAATCCATGCAAAGCCCTCTGCGGAAAAGACCTCACGCACCTGGGGGCAGCAAGAAGACGCCCCGCAGGCGGCCGGCTTGCAGGCGAGCGCGGCTCAGCTCCGGGCTGGAAAACCAGCGCTGCACCTGGGCAGAGGCCAGCGCCGGGCCCAGCGGTACCGCCTGCTGCTGCGGCGCGTGGTGGACGGTCACCTCCACTTTGAGGGGGGTTTTCATCACGCCTCTCGGCATCTGGCTGAAGCAGGGATCCTCCGAGCCGACCGGCGTGAGGCTCCACAGGAGCCCCATGGGCTCCACGCCCGTGAAGTCGCCGCCCAGAGCCGGGTCCCTGGCCAGGTCCAACCCCCCGCGGCCGTCCGCCTCGTAGTGGGCCACCGATCGGAAGAGGCGGCCTCGGTAGTTGACGGCCGACGCCCGAAGGGTCACCCGCTCCCTGGGACCTAAGCCCTCCACTTTAATATCCAGGAGCTCGTCGGCCAGCCCAGTCTTGGGGGTGACGGTCAAGGTCGCAGACTTCTGGGCGAGAAGGGCAGATGTGGACATTGACCTCCGGAGCAGGAGTGGGGTTCCGGGGGTCCGGAGCACGGCATAGACAGTCCTCCACATGGCTCCGGATCTTCGCGGCTTTGACTCAGGCCAAACACACGCGGCCGGGTTCGTGTGGGAGGGAGTCAGCTCTCTCCGCGGGGCCACGCAGGGCAGGCCGGGGCCTGTCCGAATGGGGCGGGGCCGGGCGGCTGAAGCAGGGCAAGAGGGGCGGGGCCGGGGGCGGGGCCCACTGGGGCCAGAGGTGGCTGAGCGGACCAGAGAACCCGAGCTGGTTCTTCCCGCGCTACTCAGCAAAAGGCTGCAAGAAGGGGCAACTTAGGAGGGCCCGGGGTCGGTCACGGTATTGGGGTCCTTTTAGTGAGACCGCCTAAAAGAGGCAGGAGCTCATCCCCAGCCTACGCTGGACTTGGCGAGAAGGAAAAGTTAAAGGTCTTTTGACAGAAAATCCTCGTCGTTCTTTCTTTAAAATCCCTCTCTGGCCACCTGGGGTCACAATTCCCTAAACCTTGCTGAAGGAGGCTCCGTGTAATAGACTCCTTTCCTTCCCTGAAATTATTTTTGCGGGGATTAAGAAAGACTGCCAAAATTAAAGTTTAAACGTTTTAGATGAGGCAGTACAGATTTATACACTATGGAAATGATCCCTATTGTCCTGTGGCCTGGCACAAGTAATAAAAACGTATGTTTTTATGTGCAGAAAAACTTACATCATGACTTTTTTTTCCCCAATAAAAAGGTGCTTAATTCACAAAATCATATTTTTCCATTAATACAAATATATGTATGTACATGCAAATAATATGGTTCTGTAAGGGTATACTTTTTTTTTAAATTTAATTTGGAGAGAGAGTGGTGGTGAGGCAGAGAGAGAGAGAGGGAGAGAGAGAATCCCAACCAGGCTCTGCACTCTTCGTGCAGAGCCTGATGGAGGTGCTTGAACTCATGAACTGTGAGATCTTGATATGAGCAGAAATCAAAAGTGTCAGAGGCTTAACGGACTGAGCCACCCAGGTGCCCCTGGAAATGTATGCTTCAAGTTAATAACTGTAATTAGCCCTAAGAAAAGCCTGGAATTGGGTAATGAGTTAAGAGGGTTGAATTTTATCTGTATTACTCGAATCTTTTACGATGAAAAATGTATTGATATAATTTAAAATGTTTTCCACTGTAGAATTCTATCTTAATTAAAACACGTATAAAATGAGGTGAATTAATCCAGGTGAAAACATTCCATTAAACTGCTGTGTCAAGGAATATATATTATATATATTAATATTTTATATAATTATATTATACATTGTATATTATATATTTATATAATATATAAATATTAATATTTGTATTAAAATAACATATTATATAATATATAATATACAATATAATGTATATTATATTGTATATCTTGTGGTTATATATATATTATATATATATAATATAATATATTGGCTCAGGGCACAGTTGGTGAATTTGAGCTCCACGTCATGCTTTGTGCTGACAGTTCAGCCTGCTTTGGATTCTGTGTCTCCATCTCCCTCTCTCTCTACCCCTTCCCCACTCACACTGTCTCTCTCTGTCTCAAAAATAAATAAGTGTTAAAAAAAATGTTTTTTAAAGATCATAACTGTCATGTGTCCTATTATGGCTTCAAAAATATTTGCCACTGAAACTAAATGGCCACTGGACCAAGAATTTCTGCTTTAGAGCCATACAATAACCGTGTGTTCTTTGAAAAGTACTTGTTAAAGTCCCTCTATCTTTGAAGATCTCCAGCTTTAGAAAAACAACCCAAGTGGGGCACCTGGCTGCCTCAGTCTATAGAGCATGCAACTTTTGATCTTGGGCCTGTGAGTTCAAGGCCCACATTGGGCATAGAGATTACTTTTTTTTTTTTAATATTTTAATTATTTTTGAAGGAGAGAGAGCATGAGCAGGGGAAGAGCAGAGAGAGAGGGAGACACAGAATTCAAAGCAGGCTCCAGGCTCTGAGCTGTCAGCACAGAGCCCGATGCGGGGCTCAAACTCACAAACTGTGAGACAATGACCTGAGCCGAAGTTGGACACTTAACCAACTGAGCCACCCAGGCGCCCCTGGGCATAGAGATTACTTAATAATAATAATAATAATAATAATATATATATATATTAAGAGATTACTTAATTATATATATATATATACATAAAGAAAAAACTTAAAAAAAAAGAAAGAATTCAAGGAATTTTTACTTCTGTCTACAAAATCCAACGTTATAGTGGCCACGAATATTGGATTTTGTGCATCACTGCACATACCACCTGAAAAAACAGAATGCCTTCCACAAGCTTTTATCTTCCAGTGTCCAAAGACCATTTAAAATGAATGTGCATAGGGGCACCTGGTTAAGTGTCGGACTTCGGCTCAGGTCATGATCTCACGGTTCGTGAGTTCAAGCCCCACTTCAGGTTCCACATTGACAGTGTGGAGCCTGCTTGGGATTCGCTCTCTCTATGCCCCTCCCGTGCTCATGCGCTCTCTCTCTCAAAATAAATAAACTTTATCAAAAAATTTTTTTAAATATTTATTTATTTTTGAGAGACAGAATGTGAGCAGCGAAGGGACAGAGAGAGAGAAAGGGAGAGGGAGACACAGAATCTGAAGCAGGCTCCAGACTCTGAGCTGTCAACACAGAGCCTGACACTGGGCTTGAACCCACGAACCAAAAGATCATGACCTGAGTAGAAGTTGGACGCTTAACCAACCTGAGCCACCCAAAGCCCCTCAAAATAAACAAACTTAAAAAAAAAAGTTTCCTATGTGCTCTAGAAAACCCAATACATGTTGTATGAATTAGATTTTTATTCATAGTATCTGGTCTATGATTACAATGTCACATTTTGCTGGACGGCACAGATTTTTTACCATTGAGATGTTTATGGAAGAAAGTTTGAATTTCCTGCCAGGCATCTACCTGTGCCCTTGACTGTGCCTTTGGCTCACCTCCATGGAGTACTGCTTGGCCTAACACTGTATGCACAGAAGCTCTACAAGGAGGAAAATAAGGTGGTTCAATACAGTGACCAGTTCCTGGGTAGTAGATTATCTGGGGTCTGTCTTTCCCATGGGCTTGTAACCGTTCAGAGGCTATACGAGCATAGAATTCACTCTTCCAGCTATGATCATCCAAGCCAACAAGAAACAGAAAAGGCCCCTGGGCTCTTTCCAATGGAATAATACTTTGATAGTTGAGTTCCTCCAGTGGATTATCCCAAACATCCAAAAAAATTAAAACCCCTGACTCAGTAACTACAATTTTCCCTGAGTCACTGCCAAGACTGGGAATAAACATATCCTTGTAATGCAGAGGAGATATTGCGTTGGCCACACAGGAATTAATAAGCACAGTGGCTGTGATGCCCTTCAAGAAAGAGGCCATTGAGAGACACAGGTCACCTCCTTTGGAGAAGCCAAGAAGCCCAACACCAGGGCCTTTCACCTGAAAAAGAGAGAACAAGCCTAGAATTTGTAAATGGAGGACATAAACAGTGATTTTATATTCTCTAGCTAGCTTTCTTAAATGTCATTTGCTTTCTTTTTTTTATGCAACAATCCACAAAGCTCAAGTGTGTTTTCTAATAAGCAAATCAATTGACTTCCTAGTACACAGGCCTTCCACTAATATTTGTGGCAACTGGGTCAAGAGTAGACACAGAGACCCATGTACCCCATACTTAAACATGTAAAAGCTATTAAACAAACAAACTATTAAAATATATTATTTTCTTGGGGAGCCTGGGTGGCTCAGTCGGTTGAGCGTCCAATTTCAGCTCAGGTCATGATCTCACGGTCCGTGAGTTTGAACCCCGCAACGGGTCTATGCTGACAGCTCAGAGCCTGGAGCCTGCTTGGGATTCTGTGTCTCCCTCTCTCTCTGCCCCTCCCCCACTCATGCGTGCCCCCCCCCGCCTCAAAAATAAATAAACATTAAAAAAATTTTTTTAAATAAAAAAAATATATTATTTTCTCCCACCTTGATAAATATACCTTCATAACAGTTTATAATGTCAGGCTCAAATCTGAAATCTTGGAACTCCTTGAAGTTCTGTACTGGAATGTGGCATGGGGGAGAGCTAGCCCCAGTCCTTGGTCCCTGGCCCCCATTCCTTCTCTTCCCATCCCTGGCTCCATCATGTACCTTGAGGCGCCTCTCACACATGTATATGGACACCCCAGTCCCCATATTTAAGGCCTAGGCGTATTCACATTGACAGACCCTGAGAAAAGACATAGGGCCTGGAAGCAGGATCAGTGCTATTTGGCAAAGAATTCTGGTATTCCAAATCACAAGGGTATGGGGTGTGTGTGTGTGTGTGTGTGTGTGTGTGTGTGTGTGTGTATGTAAGGCACATGGGCTCCAGGTGGATACATTCCCTGGGTCCCTTGGACTCCTCACCCTGTGGGCAGGGAGTGTGGCCACCTAAGGCTTCTGTCCAGGACAGAAGCCCCTCTTGCCCAGGTCTAAGGGCAGAACTGATAGGATATATTGGTTTCTTCTTTTTCCCCTGGGGTCTTATCTCCCCTAATAAACCAATAATCACAGTTCAAGGCCATTGAGGTTCTAGCAGCTCTGCTAACAGACCAGTCCCTGAATTCTGACAGATTTAGATCACCCTTGTAGAACATTTTTTAACATTTATTACTTAACATTAGAATATTTGGGTTTCTTTAAATCTAGATAGTTGCAGAGCATGTATTCCACTTTTAATCACACTAAAATGTTTTGATTATTTTTTTTTGTTTTGTTTTGATTATTTTTTACAGTCTTAGATAAGAACTTTTTCTATAAAAACATAATAGCATTATCACATTTAACAAAATTAATGATTCCTTAATAGCATCCAGCACAGTCCCTATTCAAATGTCACCGACTGTCCTAAAAATGTCTCTTAAGAGTTAAACTTTTTCCTCTTTTTTTTTAAATTTTTTTTAATGTTTATTTATTTTTGAGGGAAAGAGAGAGACAGAGTGTGAGTGGGCAAGGGGCAGAGAGAGAGAGGGAGACACAGAATCTGAAGCAGGCTCCAGGCTCTGAGTTGTCAGCACAGAGCCTGACGCAGGGCTCAAACTCATGAACTGTGAGATCATGACCTGCGCCGAAGTTGGACGCTCAACCGACTGAGCCACACAGGTGCCCTTACATTAATCTTTCTTTTAAATTAAATTAAATTAAATTAAATTAAATTAAATTAAATTAAATTAAATTAAATTAAATTATTATTTTATTTGAGAGCAAGAGAGAGAGAGAGAGAGCATGAACAGGGGACGGAGGCAAAAGGAGAGAAAGAGGGAGAACCCCAAGCATGCTCCATGCTCAGTGCAGAGCCCGACATGGGGCTTGATCTCATAACCCTGGGATCATGACCTGAGCTGAAATCAAGAGTTGGACATTCAACTGACTAAGCCACCCAGGTACCCCTACATTAATCTTATAAATGAGAAAAACTGAATCCCAGAGAAAGCAGTTGCCTTATTCAGCATTATAAGGCCACTTGGGGGTAGATGGAGAAGCAGAATTTAAGGTTAGTAATGTCTTAGTACAACTCTTTGAATTATGGTCAAGAATTAAAGGAAAATAGGGGCACCTGGGTGGCTCAGTTGGTTAAGCGTCCAACTTCAGCTCAGGTCATGATCTCACAGTTCATGAGTTCAAGCCCCACGTCGGGCTCTGTGCTGACAGCTCAGAGCCTGGGGCCTGCTTCGGATTCTGTGTCTCCCTCTCTCTCTGACCCTCCCCTGCTCATGCTCTCTGTCTCAAAAATAAATAAAACATTTAAAAAA
The DNA here is from genome assembly GCF_016509475.1 of Prionailurus bengalensis. Lineage (NCBI taxonomy): Eukaryota > Metazoa > Chordata > Mammalia > Carnivora > Felidae > Prionailurus > Prionailurus bengalensis. The sequence continues at coordinate 119,513,245 of NC_057355.1, read as the reverse complement.
ATTTAAAAAACAGACAGGAAAATAAACAGTTCCTTATTAAAGGAAAATAAACAGTTAAGTCTTAGGGATTGGAGAGAGATGGGTGGAAGTGAAATAATGATCCTAATAACTTTGGAAGGAACTTTTGTGTCTCATGACATATTTCTAGCCCCCAGTGTCCTGGTAGGGTTTTGAGATCCAGTCCTGTGTTGGCTCTACCCTCTCTCCCCTGCATTCAAGCAAACACCAGAACTCACCTTTGGATGCTGCAGCATGAAGTCTATAGCTTCTTCAAAGTACTCCAGGTGCACATCATCCAAATATTCAGGGAGGTCTTCAAATTTGAAATAAGCCAAAGCAAGCACAGCAAAACCATGTCCAGCCAGGAGGCTGGCCCTGTATTCACAAAGGCCACCGCCACTCCCAAACAGATCGATGATCCCAGGGAAGGGTCCTGCACCTGGAAAACACCACAGATCATAAGGAGCTTTAGACTCTCCAGAGACATTCTGGAGTTTCAGATTTTGGCAGTCAGTGAAGACAAGTTTCTCAAGCAAGGAAGGCTGGGAGTGGAGGAGCAAGTGGAAAAAAGGACCCTTTTTAAAATGTTGCCTTTTTTTTTTTTTTTTCCTTTTTAGAAACCTTCAGGGAGAAGGAAGGGGGGAACAAAATGCTTTATTTTCTCCAGAATTTTTCACCTAATTTTCAAAAATGAAATGTATATTTCAAATTACAAGTAGCATATGATGAGATGTACATTTTCCACAAAATCTTCCTCAAAAAAAAAAAATCTACTTGAGAATGCTTGAAGAACTGTACAATGCTCTACATATATAAGGGGTATTGATATACTCCCCAGCTCCTTGCATTCTCTGCTCCAACCTTAAAGAACACTATCCCTAAATATGCTCTGTTCTCTTTGGCCCCTGAAAATGGTATATGCTAGTCTTCACTCTCCACTTTTTATCACCTGGTGGACCTTCAGCTTTCAAATCAAAGTTTAGATCTCCCTTCCCAGAAGACTTCCCAGATCTCCCCCAAGGCTGAGTTGAGTCAGATACCCTTTTATGTCTCCATCAGCACCCTGGGCCTGTATTTCCCTTATCACAGCACTTATCAAGCTTACAGATGCAAGCATAGTTACCTGGGTCCTTTATTAGGCTGTAAGTACAGTGAGGACCACGTCTGACTTCGCTAGCTATCGCATCCCACTACGTAGCATAGTCATTGGCTTAATACATATTTGTTAAATGACTGAACCCTTCTACGTTATTTACAAAAGTCTTTGAGACAGAAAACAAATTTTAAATGGGCCACAAAGTAGACATTGAAATAGTTAACACAAGATTGACTTGACTGAAATATCAGGTGCCAATATGGGTGGTAAAAGGTTTTTGTTTGTTTGTTTGGTTTGTTTTTGGGTGGGTGGGGGGATTCTTACTGATTCAGTCAGTATGATTTATTGAGTTCCTACTATATCCCTGGGCAAGCCTCTAGGAATCTGGACATACAGAGATGTATAAGATCCAATTCCAACCACAGGATTTCAGTTGACTGTGCAGCCACTGGCTAAGGTTGTGAATTGCTGATGAGCTGTAAGAATAAAGCAGAGCCTCCTGTTTTGGAGAATGACAGAATTCAGTTTAGGGATTCTCTGAGATATGGCAACTCCAGCATTTCTATACAGGAGGGGTTTCAGTCTGGAATTTGGTTGTAAAAGGTGGGGTAGGGGGTCTTGTTTCTGGGCCCCTTTAACCTAGTAAGCACCTTGTTTTTACTTAGCACTACAGACATTTTGAGTAAGATATTTCTTTGTTGTGTGGACTGTCCTGTGCATTCTGCATGTTTGGCAGCATCTCTGGCCTCTACCCACTGGATGCCAATAATATCCTCCCCCACCTTTTGGTTGTGACAACAAAAATGTCTCCAGGAGTAGGGGTTAATCAACCCAGATTGAGAATCACCGACAGACTGTTTATGATGGGGGAAGAGGACAATCAGTTTGTTTTTTTTAGGATTACGGGGAAAGTTCGACGTGAGAAGAGGCAAAGATCACTCTTGCACAGCAGCATAACTCATTACCTAACACTGGTATTTGAAATACAGCTGCGTGGCTGGCACTTAAAAGAAATGCACTTCGTGAGTATGTTGAATGCACTTTTTAGCATACAGCTCAGTGGCATTCGTCCAACATAAAGGTTATTTGTGTGGAAGGGTGGTGGGTGCCCGGGGTGACGAGGTCTGCCCTGCCTAATCCCCGCGCTGCTCCCACCTGCCCTGTGACCCTGGCCCGGCCATGCCCGCCAGCCACCGAGCAGCCTGTTTTCCCATCTGAGAAATGGGCATGGATAAGATCGCTCATCGCCCTGGGCAGTGGAGAGCTCCAAAGGCAGAAACCACTTTTTAACAGACGGGAAGTGGCATGAAATTTAAAGAGGAAAAACTTCCATCCAGAATGTATGACAAGCTCTGGAGTTCGGCGGTAAGTTTAGGAAATGTGGGTCTCAGTTACCAATTCTTTAGAACAGCCTGGGACGCAAGGCACTCACCAGGCGGCAGGAAGAGCGTGCCGCGCACCCGGCCCGCGCGCACCGGCACCCGCCGCATCCCCGGCCGCAGGAAGTCGCGCTCCAGCACCGCCCGGCCCAGGAGCCGCCCGGCGTCGGGCTCGTGGCCCTCGAGCACCTCCAGCTCCACCGCGAAGGGCGTCTGCACGTCCCGCTTCACCAGCCGCACCAAGGGCTTCTCGGGCTCCAGGGCCCAGAGCAGCCCCATGGGCTCGAGCCCCGTGAAGCTGCCGCCCAGCGCGGGCGCGCGCGCCAGGTCCAGGAGGCCGCCGGCGTCCGCTTGGTACCGCGCGCGGGCCCGGAAGAGCGCGCCCTTCTCGTCGCGCAGGGACGTGCGCAGCGTGACAGGCTGTCCCGGGGAGAGGCCACGCACGGTGATGCGCACGGGCTCGTCCCACGCGCAGCGGCCCGCGGGCTCCAGCGTCACCGTAGCCGCCATCCTGATTATTGCGGAACAGCGAGGCCGTCTCCCCAGAGTCACGTGTCCGGCCGGGAGTCCCTCCACCCCCCGGGGAAGCAATTGCAATTGGAGACTTTGCGATATTCAGATTGGACGCTTGGACACGCTAAGCCGCTGTATGAAGTCAGCTAGAGTTTGTGAAAATCCACTAGTGTCTAATTGGAAGGAAGTATCTGCCAAAATAAGAGTTCATTATTATGCAATCCAGCGCAGTGAGTGTGGAAATAGACGTACCAAGACCGCTGAGATTGGGAAAGATACTAGTAGTTCGGAGAACCTGGAGTTTTATAAAGCATCCCAGGCGATTATAATTCAGATGATCAGTGGAGAAACAGTCCTAATCCTTCCATTGCCTCTCAGTCCTTTACCAAGTCTTTTTCTAGAGTTAAGAGTACCTAGGGTGGCTTCCAGAGCAGGTAGATGTTTCTGGGATGAGATCTACCTGGGTTCCGGTCTGATCCTGCTCCTTAAGAGCCTGGTGATCTTTAGCAAGATATGTAATGAAGCCCCTGAATCCAGTCTCCTTATCTGTAAAAGGTTTATTGTGATGATTACACGGGCTAACGTGTAAAAGCACCGCACTAATCCACCTATAGTGGGTGCTCAGTAAGAGTTTTGCTCTTCATTCGCAAATCTCGACACTGGAAGTGTGAGGGTTGAGCTGTGTCTGAGTTCTGGCGGGAATCAAGTGGCGCATTCCAAATGCATAGTCTGTGGAGAGTTTCATAAAGGGACTATTCCCAAAGGCATTGGCAAGGTTAAAAAACAAACAAGGTTGGCGTCAGACCCTTGGGCCTGAAGTCTCAAGCGAGAGGGCTGCCTGGCAGGAGTTGTAGCTATGGTGGTGGGAGGCAGGCAGTCCACTGTGAGATAGTAGGAGTGGAGAGAATAAACACCTTGACCTCACTCTCCTCTTGCCCTTCATATTCCTGAGTGTGTTTCTTTAGCTGAACCCAGCCAATCAGCTCAGCCTACTAGGTTACACAACAGGGTGGATGGAGCATACAGAAGATGCCCAGTGAGGGCAAGCTCAATAAATATTTATAAGCTGAATAAAAAGAAGCCAGAGTAGGTCCCAGATCTCAGAGTTCGGTGAGCTTTGACTACTCTATCTCCTGAGTAACTGCTGCAGGGTTTTTTAAACACCTGTTGCTTAAAGAGTTACAGGCTGTGCACAATCTAGGGACACTCAGCTTACAAAGACTTCGTGGGCTGTCACAGCCGCCAGCACAGTTGAAATCTGCACTCAGATTTCAGAAAGCCATGGTGAAAGGTGACTTCTCCCTCTCCCTTCCCTGATACACAGGATGCTGTGAAGAGACACAGAAATGGCTCCCAGGCACATGAGGGGAAAGCAGCTAAGGAGGAGGCCTTGCGTTGGTCATTCAAAAGTGCCTTCCTGTAGGGAATTCAGCACGTAGGAACTCCATGGAAGAAATAAGTATTGTACAGGCCAAATGCCAGGGCGGCTTGCTCACAATCTGAAAAAGAATCAGCTGCTGTAAGAGAGGAGCGACTTCATACAAATTCCAGTGTTTGTCTAGTGACTTGAAGTAGCTGTAGATTAATACCCCAATATGTGGCATATTATCTCCAATATTAAACATAAAAATTAATTTCTGTGCCCCTATTTTAAGGGTAGGGACTTATGGATAGACAAAAGCCTTTGCCTGATTTAGGGTAGGATCTCTCTGGTTACTCCCAGATAATTACACACCCAGAAATGTTTGTATCTTGTAAAAGGCCCCTGAACTTTACCATGCTTAATAGCCCACTGACTTTTATTATAAATTCACTATGGAAAGGTTGAGTTTCAGAAAGAATTATTTCAGTGTTATCTCTGATCAGTATAGCATCAATGAGTAATTTCACTATCTGAATTAAACTTAGGACACCTGTTTAAATATTGCCTAAACAGATTATGTCAAATGTTAGAGAACTGGAAATATCTTGGAGGCAAGATAAATCATTGGCTGCCAAGTGAGAGCAAACTGCTGTTAATGTCTAAAATGTAAATAAATACATACATACATATATACATATGGGGATCAAAAACAATGCCATAGTAAGATTAATAAAATAACAATCAGAGATGACTGAGAAAGAGCTTCCTGTAGAGAAATAGTGTCAACCACAGTTACAGATTCTTTTGGGTTTTTTTATCCTTCGTTGACATCTGAGATCCATTTACTTTTCCAAAAATCCGAGTGAGAGTTAAAGGAGAAAAGGTTGGAGGTGGGATGGGCTCCCAGTTAACTCCAGTATTGGTTATGATTTCACTCATGATCCTGCCTGGGTCTATTTCTTGTTTACAGTTTTTGTGGGACAAGAAAGCTCCAAGTTTCCATTTCTTAGCAGCCAGTATACATCCCATTTGAGTAAGTCCCTTCTCCAAGATAGCGATAACTTAATTTCAATAATACTCTCGTGGTTACATAGTATTGTATCAATGGTAACTTCCTGATTTTGATATTTGTAGTATGGTTATGTAAAATGTTAACATTAAGGGAAGGGGAGGAATTATATAGGGAACCCTGTACTATTTTTGACCCACATTTTTGTGGGTCTAAAATTATTTCAAAATGAAAGGCTTAAACAACAAAGAAAAATATCAGAGAGTGATGAAATCACCAAAAAGGATACCTTTGATCTTCTGTGCCCCACTTGTAGGGTTGGTAAAACCTGTCCACCTCAGATCCTTCCTCCTCCATATCTTTCAACATTTAGTCTTTCCCATTTGATTGAGGTTTCCAGGAACTTGTGTTATCTCTGATCCTGTGTCTAAAAATCCGCTGAAATACTTGAATATTTCCCTTGTCTAAAGCATCTAGACCTAAGCATATGATTTCTCCGGAGGAATCTGATATTGTAACAAGTCTAGAGAGAAAGGGCATTAGGGCCACATGTCTCCCCTTTGAGGGAGTCTTTAAGGAAAGGCTCCTTACATTCAGAGAGATTCGATTAAACGGAAAGCATAGTTTTCAAAATAAACACTTGCTGTCTGGGTACAAAAACAGCTATACTCTTAGCCTGGTAAGCCTGCTCTTGGCTCAGTTCCCAGAACTTTGAATTACAGAAGTTACCAAGGTGAGTGCTTGCCAGGAGTTTTGCCCTAGTTGGAGCTGTTAGTGGGGAGTTTGAGAGATTAACTCTTTCAGGTGCTATATCATTTACTTTTGTAATTAAAAAAATTTTTTTTTGAGAGAGAGAGAGCATGAGTGGGGGAGAGGGGCAGGTGAGAAACAGAATCCCAAGCAGGCTCCGTGGTCAGCACAGAGCCAGACACAGGGCTTAATCCCATCACCCTGGGATCATGACTTGAGCCATAATCAAGAGTGAGATGCTCAACCAACTGAGCCACCCAGGGCCCCCCTACTTTTGTAATTATATTAAATCACTAGTAATCAATGACGAGATAGTTTGACCCAGAAACTATTGTACGAACAGAATGAAACACTAGTTCACAAAAATACAATTTTAAAATATTTTAAGGAAGCTCCACACCCAACGTGGGGCTTACAACCCCAAGATCAAGAGTTGCATTCTGTAGAGACTGAGCCAGGCAGATACCCCCTAAAAACGTATTTTCTATTTGCCAGTTCTCTGGCTATTCACCACCAGCACCATCCGTGCCCTGCAATAGCTCTGCTTATAACCATTTGGAAGAGCAGGATGTAAATCTTTGAGAAAATATGAATGCCAGTTTATTTGCAATGTAGTGAAAGCAGATTATTTGGGCAACTGGGGCAGCCTGCTTCAGGCTGATTCAGATGGTCTCTTTAATTATTCCTGATTCCTGCTGTTATAACTCTTCATGACTGCAGTTATTTTCCAATTTCCCATAAGTAGGATCGTGGTAATCTCCATAAGCTCATCACAGAAACAGAGCATCTAACTCTTAGATATCATATTCAGAGGAGAGCGCTCACTGTGAGACCCTCTCTCCCCCAATTCAGCTTGGTCAATCTGAATGTCCTCTGCCTGATCCTAGTAGCCAATTTAACATAGATTTTCCAGAAGTCCGGTTCTATATTATAGTAAGAGCTGGATTTCTTGGTGAGTCAGTAGGTCTCTTCTCAAGAGTGTGTCTATTTGTTAGCCCTTGGAAGCCTTCTTCTTTTACCTTTATTACTGGGAAAGTTTGAGGTGATTTATGGAGAAGGACTAAATAAATTTGCCCTTCAACATCATGAGGAGAAGTCAGAGACTCTTGTCTCAAGAGGCCAGCTGAATGCTCCCTGCTGCTCTGATTTCTTGAAAGCCCAGGAGATAGTACTCTCATCCCCTCATCTTTTTACCCTAAGCTTTAAACTCCAAATCTTCTCCCCAAATAGACTTTCCTCTCATAACATCACAGTTTTCTATTTTAATATTGTCATTATAAGTCAGACCCAGGTCCTGCTAGCTGGAATTGTCTTTGCTGCCTAATGTCCTGTCAGTGTTTTTTCCAGGTGCACAACCTAATTCTAGCATACCCCATGGACTACATAGATTTAGACTACATAGTATTGTTTCCACTGGTGGTGCTTTGAATCTTGAGTGTGGTTCCCAAATTGGACATTTGAAATCTCTACCATAGGACCTTGAACTTGTCTAGGAGGTGATAATATCCTTGGATTAAATGAATGGCATGTGCAGGGTCTTAGAAGAATGTTGTATGTTCACATCATCAAGAACAACATGTAAGAACTTGGCCCTACCAGCAAGAATTACTGGGAACTAGTAGAAACCTCAATACTGGCTTATGATACACAGTGACTGTGCAATATTTACTTTAACCAATGCCAAAGTTCATATAGTTCCAGGCTTTGGACATACCTGAGACCAAACAAAAGCTACATCAGAATCCTGGGATTATGAAGAAAATCCAGAAAGTTGATACCTTCATGCAGATTATATATAGTTCATCTTGGAGTGGACAATGCCTTTTCATTTCTTTATGAGCATGAAGTAAGGTAGATATAAAGAAACTGATTGGCATTTCTGTGATTGGTGAAGATCTTAGGGATGGCACAATATAGGAGACACTCTTGATGAACCATCATCCCTTCTCATGTGATTAAAAGTCAAAGGTGTCTGGAATTACAATTGTAGTGGGCAAGATCTTGTACTAGATAGATAGATAGATAGATAGATAGATAGATAGATAGATAGATAAAGAGAGACAGAGAGATGCAAGACAGTAGAGAACCCCATCATAAGACAAGAGAATCATTCTGTAATAAGAGCACCACCCATTCATGTACTTACGAGATTAAAATGGTAAGAAGAGTGCCTCGCTGGCTCAGGCAGTAGAGCATACAACTCTTGAATCTCAGGGTTGTGAGTTTGAGCCCCATGTTGGGTGTAGAGATTACTTAAAAATAAAATCTTAAACAAGCAGCAAAACTAAAAGGCAACCAACAGAATGGGAGAAGATATTTGCAAATGACATATCAGATAAAGGGTTAGTATCCAAAATCTATAAAGAACTTCTCAAACTCAATACCCAAAAAACAAATAATCCAGTAAAGAAATGGGCAAAAGACATGAATAGACACTTCTCCAAAGAAGACATCCAGATGGCCAACCGATACATGAAAAAATGCTCAACATCACTCATCACCAGGGAAATACAAATCAAAACCACAATGAGACACCACCTTACACCTGTCAGAATGGCTAACATTAACAACCCAGACAACAACAGGTGTTGGCAAGGATGAGCAGGAAGAGGATCTCTTTTGCACTGCTGGTGGGAATGCAAACTGGTGCAGCCACTCTGGAAAACAGGATGGAGGTTCCTCAAAAAACTAAAAATAGAACTACCCTATGACCCAGCAATTGCACTACTAGGCATTTATCCAAGGGACACAGGGATAAAGGGACACATGCACCCCCATGTTTATAGCAGCACTATCAACAATAGCCAAAGTATGGAAAGAGCCCAAATGTCCATTGATGGATGAATGGATAAAGAAGATGTGGTATATATATATATACAATGGAGTATTACTCAGCAGTCAAAAAGAATGAAATCTTGTCATTTGCAACTACATGGATGGAACTGGAGGGTATTATGCTACGCGAGATTGGTCAGTCAGAGAAAGACAAATGTCATATGACTTCACTCATATGAGGACTTCAAGACACAAAACAGATGAATGTAAGGGAAGGAAAACAAAAATAATTAAAAACAGGGAGAGGGACAAAACATAAGAGACTCTTAAATATGGAGAACAAACTGAGGGTTACGGGAGGGGTTGTGGGAGGAGGGATGGGCTCAATGGGTAAGGGGCATTAAGGAATCTACTCCTGAAATCATTGTTGCACTATATGCTAACTAATTTGGATGTAAATTAAAAATAAAATAAAATAAAATAAAAATTATTTCTCCAATAAAATAAAACAAAATAAAATAAAATACAATCTTAAGAGACGTGCCTGGGTGGCTCAGTCAGTTAAGCGTCTGACTTTGGCTTAGGTCAGGGTCTCACCATTCTTGAGTTTGAGCCCCTCATCTGGCTCTCTGCTGTCAGCGATGAGCCTGCTTCAGATCCTCTGTCTCCCTCTCTCTCTGCCCCTGCCCTCAAAAATAAATAAATATTAAAATGAAATAAAATAAAATCTTAAGATAAAATGGAAGAGGTAGGATTTCCTGCTGGCTCAGTCAGTACAGCATATAATTCTTGATATCAGGGTTGTGAGTTTGAGCCCCATGTTGGGTGTTGAATGTTTATTTTTTAAAAAATAAAATAAAAATTTAGAAAAAAAAGATGTAGAGGAATTGCAATGCTAGTGAATGATTTTATGCAGAAGAATCTCAGGAAAACCACAAAAAGACCCAAAGCCTACCAATCTGTAGCACATCACTAATTTATGAGATTATAATGAATATGTGTACAGAATTTAAATTACTGGTCCATATTCATCTGATTAGTAAGGTTTTCCGAAAGAACCAGCATCAGAAAGGAAGTATTACTTACTGAAGACCATTATCTGTTGCTCTTTTTTGAAATGAAACTGGTTTAGTATTTGTATATTGTTGCTGTGGTATGTAAGTATATTGGGTTCAGACCGATTTAAGACATGAAATACACCCAGGGAGTCATCTTAAGCTGTCTTATGTTGGGTAAGAATGGTCAGGGGAAATCAGTCTAGCTAAGAAGATCTCAGTAATAGATTTGAGAAGCTGGGTAAGGAACTCAGAAAAAGTAGAGACAAGTGACTCTTCTTGAAGTCTATATCATTAACTTCTGTCATAAAAGAGCAAAATGGAAAAATGTAGTAGAAATATAAAGTAGATAGGTTATCGCATATCAGATAAACACTACAGAAGTACATTTGCACCCATCCCTTGGAATAGACCTACACTGCTCCCTTTATGTGAATCAGTTCGGGATGCCTAATGTGGTTCTAAATACTGGTGGGCAACGAAGATGTGCAAGGAACACAGAGGGTCCTAACCTAAGGCAGGCAATTCTTCTGGAGTTTTCTTTCTTTTTAAATCTGTATTGATTTTTTTTTAAAGTTAAATGTTGAGTACATCAGAAGAATAATTGAAAAATATGTGAGACTTTAAGGAAAAATAATGACCATTATCTAGTAGTAGTCATAAAACATTGTCTTTACTTCTGAAGCCCCTGTGTGCTGCACCCTGATCCCAATCAAAGGTAATCACCATCTTCAATTTTGTGTCTATTAACCTTTTAGCCTTCTTTATAATTTTATCGTGTTTGTGTCTTTGAACAATATTTTTTACTTTTACCAATTTTTGAATCTTACATAATACATTTATTTTTTTTTTCTTGATCAAAGTTTTTATTTAGCTGAATGCAAATCTTTTTTTTTTTTAATGTTTACTTGTTTATTTTGAGAGTGAGAGAATACATGCTCAGGAACTGAGGAGGGGCAGAGAAAGAGGAAGAGAGAGAATCACCACGCAGGCTCCAACCTGTCAGCACAGAGCCAGACATGGGGCGTGATGTTTAGAAATTTGAGGTTATGATATGAACCGATATCAAGAGTTGGACGCTTAATGGACTGAGCCACCAAGGCACCACTAAATGCAAATCTTATGAGTATATTCTATTTAAAAGAATAACATCTCTGTGTAGTATGATTTGTAGATCATACCATACAATGTATACTTATTTAAATGTATACTTATTTAAATGTATACTTATTTAAAGTATACAATTCAGTGGTTTTAGTATATTCACAAGGTTGTGCAACCAGCACCACTACTAATTCAAGAACAATTTCATCACCCCAAAAAGAAACCCTGTACCCCTTAGCATCACTCTCCATTTAAGCCCAGGTGTCTCCACTCCCAGCCCTAAGCAACCACTTACCTACCATCTGTCTCTATTGATTTGGTTATTCTGGATATTTTTTACAAATGGACTCATACAATTGTGGTCTTTTGTGACTGGCTTCATTCACTTCACATAATGTTTTCAAGGTTTATATTGTAGTATGTATTAGTACTTACTTTATTGCAAGACAATATTCTGTTTTGTGGATATGCTGTACTAAATTTTAATTTTCTGTTGAATGATTTACACTTGGGTTGTATCTGCTTCTTGGCTGTTGTGAATATTGCCAATATTTCTTGGCTATTGTGAATATTTCTGCTGTGAGTACTCATGTGCAAGTTTTTATGCATATGTATATTCTTGCTTTTTTTGGATATACTCTAGGTCTGGAATTGCTGGTCATTGCAATTCTGTATTTAACCTTTTGGAAAAGCCAGACTTTCCAACTGGCTGCACCATGTACAATCCCAACAGCAGTGTATGAGGGTTCCTCTTCTCCACATCCTCACTAACACTTGTTTTTATCTTTTTTTAAAAAGTAGGTTCCACTCCAACATGGGGCTAGAACTCCCGACCCCACCATCAAGAGTCACATGTTCTACCTACTTAGCCAGCCTGGCGTCGCTCTATTTTATTATAGCAATGCTAGTGGGTAAGAAGTGGTATCTCATTGTGACTTTAATTTGTATTTTCCGGATGCCTATTGGTACTGAGCATCGTTCCATGTGCTTATTGGCAGTTTGTATATTTTCTTTGGGGAAATGACTATTCATATCATTGACTATTTAAATTCCCTCAGCCTGAAGTTCCACTCACTCTTTCATCTTCAATCAAGTCTCTGCTCAAAGACTACCTATTCGAATATGCCTTCTCTCACCAGTCTTTAAATAGATATCTTTTTTTTTTTTTTTTCAACGTTTATTTATTTTTGGGACAGAGAGAGACAGAGCATGAATGGGGGAGGGGCAGAGAGAGAGGGAGATACAGAATCGGAAAGAGGCTCCAGGCTCTGAGCCATCAGCCCAGAGCCCAACGCGGGGCTCGAACTCCCGGACCGCGAGATCGTGACCTGGCTGAAGTCGGACGCTTAACCAACTGCGCCACCCAGGCGCCCCTAAATAGATATCTTAAATTAGGTATCACCTCCCTCAGGCTCTCATCTTATATTTTTTATTCTTCACACCATTTATCATTTTATTTTCTTACCTCCAAACTAGAGTAAATGCTTTTGACAGCAAAGACTTCGTTATCTTTGTTCGTCTTTGCCAGGAGCTTAGAACATTCCCCGCCACACTGTAGGCTTTCCATAAATATTTGTGGAGTGAAGTGGGATGACTGAAGGCAACAACAGGAGAGAAAAAAAGCTGTTCTGTTACTTTTGGAGTTCCTTTCAACAAAGGTTGAATAAACACAGGTTTATTTCACCTTGACAAAGTAAATGCCATATTAGTAAGACCTAATATAAATCCATTTGAATATACATAGGAGATACGGAGTTTAAACAGATTGGTTAATATGTTTTCACTCTTATGTGGATCCTGAGAAACTTAACAGAAACCCATGGGGGAGGGGAAGGAAAAAAAATGAGGTTAGAGTAGGAGAGAGCCAAAGCATAAGAGACTCTTAAAAGCTGAGAACAGGGGTGCCTGGGTGGCTCAGTCGGTTAAGCGGCCGACTTTGGCTCAGGTCATGATCTCGCGGCCCGTGAGTTCGAGCCCCGCGTCGGGCTCTGTGCTGACAGCTCAGAGCCTGGAGCCTGTTTCGGATTCTGTGTCTCCCTCTCTCTCTGACCCTCCCCGTTCATGCTCGCTCTCTCTCTGTCTCAAAAATAAATAAATGTTAAAATAAAAATTTTTTTTAAAAAGCTGAGAACAGACTGAGGGTTGATGGGGGGGTGGGAGGGAGGGAAGGGTAGGTGATGGGCATTGAACAGGGCATCTTTTGGGATGAGCACTGGGTGTTGTATGGAAACTAATTTGACAATAAATTTCATATATTAAAAATAAACAAACAAACAAACATTAAAAAAATAAAAATAAACAGATTGGTTAAACTGACTTTAATTTTCATGGAGATTTTATTTCATTCTTCCTTGTTGAAAAAATTCTTAGAACAACGTTTAACTTATCATAATTCTGTTACCTTATGTGTTTCCTTTATGCCCTATACATGTGCCTACTGTCACTTGAGGTTAAGGTGTCCATCTCTTATTTTCTGGAAGGAAGTCAATACTATATATGATCTTATAGCATTTTTTAGAGCACAAGATTGAACACACTAGGAAAATCAACCTGATATCTTGCCCTTTACTGAAATGTATAGTCCAATTACATTTAATGTAATTACTGATCTATTTGAGCTTAAATTATTATTTATTTTCTTTTCTGCTTATTCCATAGTTTTTATCTTCTTTTAGATTTTTAAAAATTATTCCATTTGCCTCCTATATTAGCTTATGGTAATAACTTTCCTGATTTATTAACATTGAATAAAAATTAATATTTGTATCACCTTGTGAAAAATGCAATAACCTCTACTTATTTCCTTCCTACATATGCTATTTAATTCTTTGTGTATTTGAAACCCCATAGTATATTATTTGTAAATATTTATTTAGATTTATCTATGTATTTACACTTTTCATTATATTCCATTTCTTCCTTCACCTACTTGCTTTCCCCTAGAATCATTTTCCTTGTGCTTGAAGAATACTCTTTAGTTTTTCCATTATTGCAGGTAGGCTATATTATCTAAATTCATATTTTTCTAAAAATGATTTTATTTTGATTTCATTAAATTGTTTTCAATAAACTTTATGAACAATACATGCTTCCATACTGAAGTATCTATTTTGCTAGTTATAGGCTTCTAGGTTGTCAGGTATTTTCTGTCATCACATTGAGGATATTATTCCAGTGGTTTCCCTTTTCCATTATTGCTGTTTTTAAGTCAGTTGTTAGGGGCGCCTGGGTGGCGCAGTCGGTTAAGCATCCAACTTCAGCCAGGTCACGATCTCGTGGTCTGTGAGTTCGAGCCCTGCGTCAGGCTCTGGGCTGATGGCTCAGAGCCTGGAGCCTGTTTCCGATTCTGTGTCTCCTTCTCTCTCTGCCCCTCCCCCGTTCATGCTCTGCCTCTCTCTGTCCCAAAAATAAATAAAAAACGTTGAAAAAAGAATTTTAAGTCAGTTGTTAGATCTATTGTTTTTCCTTTGAAGGTTATCTTTTTTCTGTGGCTACTGGTAAGGTGTTTTTTCCCATATTTTTCTTTTTTTATACACATATTTTTAGATTTAGATTCAAATTAGTTAACATATAGTGTAGTATTGGTTTCAGGAGTAGAATTTTGTGATTCAGCACTTACATATAACACCCAGCGCTCATCCCATCAAGTGCCCTCCTTAATGCCTATCAACACATTTAGCCTATCCCTCCCCACCCCCCCCCCACCTTGCTGGTAAGGTTTTTTGTTGTTTTTTAATGTTTATTTATTTATTTTGAGAGAGAGAGAGAGTGCCCTTGTGCACACAAGTGGGGGAGGGGCAGAGAGAGAGAAAGGGAGACAGAATCACAAGCAGGCTCTACACTGTCTGCACAGAGCCCAATGTGGGGCTCAGTCTCACAAACCATGAGATCATGACCTGAGCCCATACCAAAATACAGACTCTTAACCCACTGAACCACCCAGGCGCCCTGCTAGTTAAGTTTCTAATCTTTATCTTTCTTTTCAGTTTTCCTACATAACAAACAATTCTGTGGGAAGACTGCATTTTCCAAAGATCACTGCAACACTAACTCCCATCTCAGATGCTCTTCTAGGAAACTTGCCGTTTTCCTTATCAGGAGATGGGGTCTATAGCCACTTCTCCTTGCACTTGAGGTCTTTGTGTCCACCTCAAACAATAGAGTACAGTTGAAATGATACTATGTGACTTCCAAAGCTAGATCGTAAAAAATGCCATGTATTTCTGCCATCCTCTCTTGGGAAATTCATTCTTGAACCTCCGGTATTATGCTGTGAGAAAACTCAAGCAGCCTGTGGACATACCTATATATACAGGAATCACAACTGCTTTTAGGACTAGGTGGCAGGTGGAAGCTGGAAGGACTTCAAGAAGCCTAAAGGGCCGCATGGAGACTATTATTGAGGGCTAAAGGAAAGCAATAAAAACTTACTGGAAGCTGAAGGCAAGAATGACACAGTAAGGTGAAAAATGGAAAATATACCTAAATGAATTCAATAATCTGGCTAAGGTGATTTCCCAGCAGAATACCCACAGTGCCACCCGGCTTCTTCTTGCTGCCTGTGATAAAATGCAAGAGGACAAATTAAAGAATGCTCTGTTAAATATGAAGGAAGGAGGACTTGCCAAGTTTGACAATAATACTGTTTGTCCTTCCCAGCCTTCCCATGTGTTAATTAGTCTTTAACTAAGACAGGACCTCAGATCAAAGTCAAACCTGGAATGGGTCTGTGGAAGATCATTTGTAAAGACCTCAGAGAGATTCAAGGTAGCGCTTCATGGAACATTTCAGACTGACAAAAGGCCCTCTGAAGATTTTAAGGTGTCCCTAGCAGATCCTATCAAATAACAGAGCTTCTACAAATCTTAAGAGTATTATCCTGCAGCATCCTCACAGGAAGCCCCAGGTAGGGAAGTTCTTATCTCAAATAGACTTCTAGTGGTATGTTTTATCTAATAAGGTGAATCTCACTAAGGTTTTTAGGAAACCCACATAGTTCTTAAGAGAATTGTTCTGGTAGAAGTACAAATTTGAACTAAAACAGAAAAAAATGCCCAAAAAAGGGGGAGGGCGGCACCTGGGTGGCTCAGTGAGTTAAACGTCTGACTTTGTCTCAGGTCATGATCTCATGGTCTATGGGTTCAAGCCCTACATCGGGCTCTGTGCTGACAGCTCAGAGCCTGGAGCCTGCTTTGGATTCTGTGTCTCCCTCTCACTCTGCCCCTCCCCTGCTCATGCTCTATCTGACTCTCTCTCAAAAATAAATAAAAATTAAGAAAAAAAAGAACTTTGGACTCCTAATATTTTTCATCTAGGAAGCAGATTGAGGAGGCTTTGTAGTTATTAATTCAAGTTTTCTTATGGAAAATAAAGGTAACTCATGGGGCAGATTTTCAAAAAATGGTTACAATGTTTCCCATCCCACATTCTTCTAGAATCTCGCCACTCCCCTTTTTCAGAGGTGAACTCTATGTTCTCCTTGAACTTGGATGGGTCTTTGTGATTGCCTTGACCAAGAGAGTAGGGCAAGAGTGATGCCATGTAGCTTCCAAGACTACATCAAAAGAATGGCATGCAATTTTGCCTTGCTCTCTTGCATCCAAGCCCAAGTAGCCAGGGAGAAGGTCCACGAACTGTGAGATCATGACCTGAGCCAAAGTCGGACGCTCAACCGACTGAGCCACCCAGGCGCCCCCATAAGAGACTCTTAAATACTGAGAACAAACTGAGGGTTGATGAGGGGTGGGGGAGAGGGGAAAGTGGGTGATGGGCACTGAGGAGGCACTTGTTGGGGTGAGCACTGGGTGTTGTATGGAAACCAACTTGACAATAAATTATATTTAATATAAATAAATAAAAAATAAATAAGGGCATGAGAGTGAGACCCCCCCCCCATGATGGAATTAGTGCCCTTCTAAAAAGAGGAACAGAAACCAGACCTCACTTTCTCTGCCACATGAAAACACAAGGAGAAGTCAGCCATCTGTAAGCCAGTTAAAAGCCCTTATCAGGAACTAAATCTGCTGGAACATTGATCTTGGACTTCCCAGCCTCCAGAATGAGATAAGTATCTTGTTGTTTCAGCCATCCAGCCTATGATATTTTGTTACAACAGCCCACGCTAAGACATAGTGCTTCTTGAATTGTGGCTTGATGTCCTTATCAGTTTTGGAAAATTCTCAACCCTTATTTCTTCAAATACATTTATGCAATGCTTTGTAGCCCTGATGTCAGGAAAATGAGGAATGATGCCTCTAAGAATGTCACACTATGATTTTCCAAACTATTCTTTTTTTTAATGTTTATTTATTTTTGAGGGGGGGAGGGGCAGAGAGAGAGAGAGAGGGACACAGAATCGGAAGCTGATTCCAGGCTCTGAGCTGTCAGCACAGAGCCTGATGCGGAGCTTGAATCTGTGAACTGTGAGATGACCTGAGCCGAAGTCGGATGCTTAACCAACTGAGCCACCCAGGCACCCCTCCAAACTCTATTCTTAAAGGCAGGAAGCAGGAAAATAAGTCACAGTCATTCATCCTTGGAACAGAGCTTAGACTTAACTATTCTTGGGACAGATGCTCCCCTTCTTACCTCAACTCCTCCTCCCAAAGAATTCATCTCTGATATCTGTGAGGAAAAGGTCAGTCTGGCTATCCTCATATCAACACCTCTCTATACAGTTTTGGCCAATGAAAATTCTATCCTGCTACCAGTATTTGAACCAGTAGCAAACATTGGATGGCAATTCTCCCAGAGATAAAAAAAAAAGTAACCTAGTATTTATTCAACTTTAAATTTCATCCACAGCTCAAAGTGGTAAGTAAAAACCATCTAGAAGAAAACATAAATTTTAACAGGGAATGCTTTTTATTTGTGTGTGTGTGTTGTATACATCTAACTGAATCTTCTGTAATATGCATGTATTACATTAGTAAAATTAATGAAAGAATAATTTATTCAAATTGTTACCTAAAACACATCATTAATACCCATGACATGAATTTAATGTTATCCAGGGGACAACCAATTCACATATGATTATTAAACACCAGAATCTGACCTTGAATTTCTTGTGCAGACAACAGACCCAACACATTACAATTTGGGAGAAGCTATATTCTGGGGACCTCCAAGATGTTTGCAGAAAAAGGTTAGAATTTGTTTCCAAGCATCTTCCTGGGCCTTAGAATGAGCCCTGGGCTCCCCACCCCAGAGCACAGGTTTGTTCAGTAATTTATGCACAGAAGCTGGGCACAGGGGGAAGTAAGGAGGCTCAATGTAATGCCCAGTCCCAGGATAAGAGATGATCTTAAGTCTTTCCTTTCCATGGGCCTGTAACCGTTCAGAGGCTATTTGGGCATATAACTCACTCCTCCAGTTATGGTCATCCTGACCCACGATGAAGAGGATGGGCCCTTGGGCCTTCTCAATTGGAATCATGCTGGGGTTCTCATAGCCTCCTACAGTATCATTCCGTGTATCCACAATGTCCAGGAGGCCTGAGAAAGTGACCTTGATTCTCCTCAGATCATAGCCCAATGAAGGGATGCAAGTCTGCTTGTAGTATATAGGTTTGTTTCCACTTAACCCAGATCCATTGATGGAAACTGTGGCTGAGATGTTCTTTAAAAAAGAGGCCATGGAGAGACAAATATCAGCCCCTAAAGAAATGCCCAGAAGCCCAATGCCTGGGCCCTTTACCTGGAAGAAAAGAAGAAAGAAGCATCAAGAATGTATCTAATAGAAAAATGTTCTACAATGATGGCAGCATTTTTCGTCAATAGCAGCTCACCTAGTGAGTGTTCATACTTTCAGTCTTAGTGAAGCTGAGGGTAGAGGAAAAATAAGAAGTAGCTGTCCTATTAGAGGTTGACAAAAAAAAAAAAAAGGAAAGAAAGAAAGAAAGAAAGAAAGAAAGAAAGAAAGAAAGAAAGAAAGAAAGAAAGAAAATGGGCATTTGGCTGGGTCAGTGGGTAGAGCACACGACTCTTGATCTTAGGGTCCTGTGTTCAAGCCCCACATTGGGCATAGAGATTAGTTTCAAAAAATAAATAAATAAAGGTATTACCTATTAAAAGAAAATGGAATGTAACTAGAGATGCTGCTACCTTTAATTTGTGAATTGGACACAAGAGTATCAACTTCAGCTCAACTTCAACCTCAACCTCTTTCCCATATTAAACATATCTGGCTGAACACATGGCAAACAATTCTTTTTTTTTTTTTTTCATGGCAATCAAAGATTAACCTCACTGGCAAGTCTGGGAATCATTTACAAATGTTCCAGAGAATCATCCACTAGAGAATGCCCAATCATGGAGCCTGTGAAATTCAGGTCCACATTCAGGTAGGCACAATCAAGTCTCAATGGGCCTAGGTGGAATCAAGTTCTGTTCTATTAAGTGAAAGATTCATCAAACCCCATCTAAATACACTACCAAATAATTAACTCTATAGAAACAAAGACTTCAGAATCAAATTAAGTAGTTCTTAGCTTCTGAAATGCGTGAGCAAGTTCTGGTCAAAATTTGGGAACACACATAGTAAATTAAAGATTAAAAAATCAAAATAAAAAGATTCCAGTGAAGGAAACAAACAACAAAACTAAAAGGTAACCTAAGGGATGGGAGAAGATATTTGCAAATTACATATCTTATAAAAGGTAGTATCTAAAATATAGAAAGAATGTATAAAACCCAACATGCAAAAAACAAATAATCAAATTAATAGATGGGCAGGGGCACCTAGCCAGTTCAGTCAGTAGAGCATATGACTCTTAATCTCAGGGTCCTGAGTTCAAGACCCACACTGGGCATGGAGCCTACTTAAAAACAGTTAAGGAAGGAAGGAAGGAAGGAAGGAAGGAGAAAGAAAAAAAGAAAGAAAGAAAGAAAGAAAGAAAGAAAGAAAGAAAGAAAGAAAGAAAGAAAAATGGGCAGAAGAATGAATAGGCATATTTTTAGAGAAGACATACACACCAAAAAAAAAAAAAAAAAAAAAAAAAAAAGAAGAGGAAGACATACAAGCCAACACACATATGAAAACATGCTCAACATCACTCATCATCAGGGAAATGCAAATCAAAACTATGAGATATCACCTCACACCTGTTAGAGTGGCTAAAATCAATAACACAAGAAACAAGTGTTGGCATGGATGTGGAGAAAAAGGAACACACATATACGGGAATGCAAACTCGTGTACCTACTGTGGAAAACAGTATGGAGGTTCCTCAAAAAGTTAAAAATAGAACTATCCTACAATCCAGTATTTGCACTACTGGGTATTTACCCAAAAAATGCAAAAACATGAATTCAAAGGGATACATGCACCCCTATGTTTACTGCAGCATTGTTTACAATAGCCAAATTAGGAATCAGCCCAAGTACGCATGATAGATGAACGGATAAAAATGTGGTGTGTGTGTGTGTGTGTGTGTGTGCGCGCGCGTGCATGTGTATGCATGTAGATAGATAGACATAATTGAGCCATAAAAAAGAATGAAATCTTGCCATTTATAACCCCATGGATAGAACTAGAGAGTATAATGCTAAGTGAAATGAGTCAGTCAGAGAATGACAAATACCATAGAATTTCACTCATAGGTGGAATTTAAAAATCAAAATGAGCAAAGGGAAAAAGAGAGGGAGGGAAATCAACAGACTCTTAACTACAGAGAACAAACTGATGGTTACCAGAGGGGAAGGTGGGTGGGGTTAAATAGGCACTGGGGATTAAGGCTGCAGTTGTGATGGGCCTTGAATCACTATACTGCACACCTGAAAATAATATAACACTGTATGTTAACTATACTGGAATTAAAATTACAAAACTTAATTAAAGGGGCTCCTGGATGGCTCAGCCAGTTGAGCATCCAACTCTTGATCTTGGCTCAGGTCACGATCTCATGATTTGTGAGTTGGAGCCACACGTTGGGCTCTGCGCTAACAACAGGGAGCCTGCTTGGGATTCTCTTTCTCCCCCTCTCTCTGTCCCTCCCCTGCTTGCTCTCTTTCTCAAAAGAAATAAATGAACATTAAAAGAAATTTAATTGAAAAAAGCATGCAAAACTAACAAATTAGAAACCCCATTTGCATAACAAGAGGAATTTTAATGTCCCTGAATAATTCCTTTAAATAAAATCTCACATGGATTTTATGATTAATTCTGCATTACTAAGCCATCTGACAGAGAAAGTGTAAATAGGCACCTAAAGCCAAGGAAGTCTCCAAAAGAAATCTCTGTGAAGGAAGACTAGAGCAGCATCAGGGCACCTGGTACAGGTGAGTGCAAAGTGACACCATCTCTGGATGTATTTCTGGAAAGAATGATACAATAAAGGACATTAGGAGAACCTGGGAGTGTTGAAGCATGTAGCATACGGCTTCTTCAAAGTAGGTCAGGTCTATGCTATCCAATTCCTCGGGAAGATCTTCAAAATTATAATAAGCTAGCGCCAACGTGGCAAAGCCATGACCAGCCAGAAGGCTGGCTCTGTATTCCAACAGGCCCCCTCCAATTCCAAAGATGTCAATGATCCCTGGGAAAGGTCCAGGTCCTAGAGAATAGAATAATATAAAGGAAAGGCATTATACATTTAATGAATTTGTTTTCCTTTTAGAGATCTTTCTAAATTACTTAGTGGGTTCCTATGAATCAAAGGCAAAAATCTGCTCCCCAAGTTACTA
Source organism: Prionailurus bengalensis (assembly GCF_016509475.1). Lineage (NCBI taxonomy): Eukaryota > Metazoa > Chordata > Mammalia > Carnivora > Felidae > Prionailurus > Prionailurus bengalensis. The sequence continues at coordinate 119,491,516 of NC_057355.1, read as the reverse complement.
CTGCAAAGGAACACAAGTACCTTGGAAAGAGGAAAATCTACAAAGTACCTTCTCAGTGATGAGTTTATCCTCCATACGATTCTATAAATTATCTACAAGATTCTAAGAATTTTTGGTTGTCAGGAGAGTAACAAAGTCTGTCATTAATGACTGCAGCATGGAAGGAGGAATTTCATGTTTCAGACAATGTTGATACACAGTGTCCTGTTAGGGGATTGGACATAAAATTAAGAATCTTGAAATAAAGCTTTATGTTGGGTTGCATCGACCCTTGGCTTTCGTGTGTGCGTGTGTGTGTACTGATATTTCAGATGTCTATCTAGAGAGAGGAAAGAAAAATAAATACCCAGAGATGACTTCAGGTGAGAAAGGCAGGGGAGTCTTAAGTGTGACCTGTGGCACCGAGGGCCATGAAGAAGTGGGGAAAAAAAAATGACATGGCAATCCTTCCTTGATCGTTATCATTTTCCCTAAGACCAGTCGGGCTGATGAGATCTACAGAGTAGTTTTTAATAGCAAGGTGGACAACATGCCTACCCATTTTTTTTTTTTTTTTTACCTTCGGAACAATACCCACCTCATTGAGATATTACGGAGATTAAAAGAGATAATGCCAGCAAAACGCGTAACACAGAGCCCAACATCTCAAAATACACACCCCGGTTTGTGCACTGCTTAGCAATCATCAGCTTCTCTGTCCTTAGGGACGACCTAAATTCTCCCTAAAGCAGTACTGGAAACCACGGCCACGTGGGCACCCTGTCCCGCGTGCCTAGCACTCACCAGGCGGCAGGAAGAGCGTGCCGCGCACGCGGCCCGAGCGCACCGGCACGCGCCGCATCCCCGGCCGCAGGAAGTCGCGCTCCAGCACCGTCCGGCTCAGGACCCGCCCGATGTCGGGCTCAAGGCCCTCGAACACCTCCACCTCCACCGCGAAGGGCGTCTGCACGTCCCGCTTCACAAACCGCCAAAAAGGCTTCTCGGGCTCCAAGGCCCAGAGCAGCCCCATGGGCTCGAGCCCCGTGAAGCTGCCGCCCAGCGCGGGCGCGCGCGCCAGGTCCAGGAGGCCGCCGGCGTCCGCTTGATACCGCGCGTGGGCCCGGAAGAGCGCGCCCTTCTCGTCGCGCAGGGACGCGCGCAGCGTGACGTGCTGTCCCGGGGAGAGGCCGCGCACGGTGATGCGCACGGGCTTGTCCCAGCCGCAGCGGCCCGTGGGCTCCAGGATCACGGTCGCCATCCCTGCCCAGATCCGCGTGTAGCGCTCGGCTGCAGTCGCGTCTAGACCGTGGAGAGCGCGCTGGAGGCCCGAAGGGATCAGGCGTCCCCCGGCGCCCGACGGTAGGTGGTGGAGCCGCGTCAGGAGGCGTCAGGGCGCTTCAGACCCGTGGACCGCACGCCCGGGACTCGTCTCAAGGAAAAGCAGCAGGTCGTTCTCTCAGGCCTGGGCGGTGCGGGCGTCCTGAAATCTGGGTGTAGCGTCCAACCCGCCTTCAGAACACTTGTCTCCCTCTGGCCATTGTCACTTGAAGGGAAAATTGTTGGGTAATTGATTCGTGGTGAAACCATAGCCTAACGAGCTTAGGCAGAATTCCAAAAATTCCAGCCCCTTCAGGGAAAAGGGCTGCTTTTTTTTTGTTTTTTTTTGGGGGTGGGGGGTGGGGTGGGTGGGTTTTTTTTGGTTTTTAATTTTCAGTACATTATAACGTACACACAAAAAGCGCTCAGGCCGACCCTAAGAGTACAACCCAGGAAATTTTCACAGCCGGAACATTCCCGTGTCACCAAGCACACGAATCCAGAAACATCATCACCAGCACTCCAGCAGCTACCCTCATTCCTGCTCTAAGCACCTCCCCTGCCCCCACAGGTACTCTATCCTACTCCAACAAAATGGGTTATTTTATGGAAATGAATCCTTCCATGCGTCATCTTTAGTGCTTTCCGCTTTGGCCCAACATTATGTTTTTGAGATTCATGTATATCGTTAGGCGTGGTTGCAAGATGGTCTATTATCACTGCTTAATGCTATTCCATTTTGTGATAGGAAAGGATTTGTCAATTTTACTATCAATGGGCATTTGATAGTTCTCAGATTGGGACTGTAGTGCTATGAACATTCAAGAACCTATTGTTTGATGGACATATATGTGCTTTTCAGTGAAGTATATACCTGGGAGTGGAATTGCTGTATGGTAGGGAATGCATGGGTTTCAAACTTAGTAGATGCTAAAAGTCAACTTTTTGAATGTGACCCTTGAAGCAGCATAAGGTTCAAAGATGCCCAGCGCTTTATTTCTACATATAACAGCTATGCTTTATCAATGCCCAAATGCTTTACATACAAAATTCAGCATGTTCACAAAACACTGGGATTATGTTTCAAATATTGCAAAGGAAGAACTTGAGGCTTGGAGAATATGAAGCCACGAAGTTTACTCTCTAATAAGTGACAGAGCTTTGACCAATTCCAAATGTGGAGCTCAAAGGTGAGAAGCAGCATGGTGGTGAGGTATAATCAGAGTTCTACCTCTGGCTTCATTAACTAGTTCTGTAGCCTTAGGCAAGTTTTTTTTATTTTTCTAGGTCTCAGAGTTCTTGTGTGTAACATGGTAAAAGTCTCTCATAGAGAATGAAACATGATACTGTATGTGAAAGTCTTAGAATGTGTGAAGCAAAATGTAATGTTTGATTTCATAATTGCCAGAGACTGAGCCCATGTGTGTTTCATTTCTCCTGGTCTGAAGATCATTGCCAAAGGTTTGTATATTGCTTTTTAAACTGCTCTGTGCAAGAAAAATCATGGTTCTTTTTTAGAGAAAAAGAATACATTAGAAAAAATTTTAATTTAATTATTTATCTTTGAGAGAAAGAGTGAGCAGGGGAGAAGCAGAGAGAGAGAGAGAGAAGGAATCCCAAGTAGGCTCCAGTACAGAGCCCCATGCGGGGCTCAAACTCAGGAACCGCCAGGTCATGACCACAACATCATGACCTGAGCCAAAATCAAGAGATGGACGCTTAACCAACTGAACCATCCAGGCGTCCCCAAAAATACATGTTTTTTGAAACAGATGTAAGCAATACTGAAAAGTTTAAAATGTGAAGTGATAGAATCTCTTCTTCCAGTTCCCCCTTTCCCCGAAAGATGGGTGCATACATCTTAATTTTTTTCTGAATGTTTGCAGTGTGTAAGCATACGGAAGTGTGAACATACTGAATCTATGTTCTGCAACTTGCAGACCTACGTTTTTATTTTTCTGTATATACAGGAATAGAATTGATAGGCCATATAGTAACTCTATCCTTTTGAGGAGCTGCCAGACTGTTTGCCAAAGTATCTGCACCATTTTACAGTCCCATAGCGGTGCATGAGACTTCCAGTTTCTCCACATCCTTGCCAACACTCATTATTATCTGTCTTTTTCATTATAAACACCCTAATGGGTAATAGTTTCTTTGTACTTTTCATTTGCATTTCCTTGATGGCTAACGATGTCAAGCATCTTGCCATGTACTTATTGACCGTTATATATCTTTGGAGAAATGTCTCTTCAGATCCTTGTCCTGTTTTTTGTTGTTGTTGTTTTGTTTTTGTCCTTTTTTTTTTTTTTAAGTTGGGCTGTCTTTTTATTATTGAGTTGAAAGGGTTTTTATATATTCTACATACATGTCCCTTATCAAATATGTGATTGACAAATATTTTTCCCATTCTGTGAGTTGTTCTTTTATTTTTTTTAAATTAAAAAAATTTTGGGGGCGCCTGGGTGGCTCAGTCGGTTGAGCGTCCGACTTCGGCTCAGGTCATGATCTCACAGTTTGTGAGTTCGAGCCCCGTGTCAGGCTCTGTGCTGACAGCTCAGGGCCTGGAGCCTGCTTCAGATTCTGTGTCTCTGTCTCTCCGTCTCTCTCAAAAATAAATAAACACTAAAAAAATTAAAAAAAAATTTTTTTTAAAGTAGGCTCCATGCCCAATGTGGGACTTGAACTCATGACCTTCAGATTAAGAGTCACATGTTCTACCCACTGAGCCAGCCAGGTGCCCCTATTTTTTTAATGGTATCCTTTGATGCATGAAAGTTTTTGGATTTTTTTGGTTATTATTTTTAAAGTAAGCTCTATGCCCATTGTGGGGCTTGAACTCATGACCCCAAGATCAAGAGTTGCATGCTCCACTGACTAAGCTAGTCAGGTGCCCCTACTCCTGTGTTTTCTTCTAAGAGTTCTGTAGTTTTAGCTCTTACATGTAGGTCTTTGATTCATTTAGAATCAATTTATGTATGGTTTGAGTTAGGGATCCAAATTCATTATTTTGCATGTGGATATCCAGTTGTCTCAAGACCATTTGTTGAAAAGATCTTTCTTTCCCCCATTGAATTTTCTTCTCACCCTTGTCAAAAATCAGTTGACTGTAAATATGAGGGTTTATTTCTGGACTCTCAATTCTGTTCCATTGATCTTTATGTCTGTCCTTAGGTGTGTACCACATTGTCTTCATTATTGTTGCTTTGTACTAAGTTTTGAAGTTGGGTATTACAAATCTTACAACTTTACTCTTTTTCACGATTCTGGGTTCCTTGAATTTCCATAGGAATTTTAGGATCAACTTGTCAATTTATGCAGAGAAGCCAGCTGGAATTTTGATGGAGATTGCATCGAATCTATAAATCAATTTGCAGTCTGCTAGGGTGACCATAACAAATCCCACAGATTTGTGGTGGCTTGAATGACAGAAATTCATTTCCTACAGTTCTGGAGGATAGAAATTTAGGATGAAGCTATCAGCAAGGTTGTTTCCTTCAGGGGGCTGGGAGGGAAAAATCTGTTTACAGACCTCTCATTTTGGCTTCTAGATGACCATCTCTGTGTCTTCACATGGTCTTCTCTCATGCATGTTTGTGTCCTAATTTCCTCTTTGTATAAGGACACTAGCCATATTGGATTTGGGCCCATTCATATGGCCCTATTTACTTTAATTACCATTTTAGAGGTCCTATCTCTAGGGTGCATAGTTGGCTCAGTTGGTTAAGCTTAGGACTCTTGATTTTGGTTCAGGTCATGATCTCAGAGTCCTGAGATCTGAGATCAATCCCCACCTCAGGCTTCGCCTCAGGCTCCACTTCATTGGTTTCCACATCTGGCAAGAAGCCTACTTTAAAAAAAAAAAAAAAAGTTACTGTTTTAATGGTTACTGTTAAAACTTTAACAGAGTGAAGAGTTACTCTTTGCCTTTCTGTCAGAAAATGACAAGATCTTGGAATACTTTTAACTCTCATCAACTCTCATATTTTTGTTGCTTTCTGTTTCCATTTATTATCTGCTTTTATTTATTTTATCAGTGCCTTCTTTCCTGTGTTTATATAGCTATATTTTAATCTAAGTTATTGAGATAAATGATTGGTTCTTTTATTTATTTATTTTTTTATTATATTCCAATGAGTCTATTTGGGCCTGTGCTTTCCTTCTGAATACCAATATGGCTATGTACAGGAGGGTTTGATGTGGACTTTTTCAGTATTGTTTCATCATAATTTTTAACTAGTTTTTAACTTTCTACAGCTCCTTTTTTTTTTTTTAATGTTTATTTATTTTTGAGCGAGAGAGATAGCACACGTATGTGAGTGGATGAGGGGCAGAGAGAGAATCCCAAGGCACCCTGGCACCCCTAACTTTCTACAACTCCTTTTTAATCTGAGTTATTTATTTATTTTCTAAATCTGAGTATTTAGAAGGAGCTTTCATTTTAATTGAAAATTTAGGGGCACTTGGATGGCTCAGTTGGTTGAGCATCCAACTTTGGCTCAGCTCATCATCTCCCAGTTTGTGAGTCTGAGCCCCCCTGTTAGCCTGTCAGTGCAGAGCCTCCTTCAGATCCTCTGTCCCCCTCTCTCTGCCCCTCCCCTGCTTGCGCTTTCCCAAAAATAAGTAAATATTAAAAAGAAGTTAAAAATTTTCCCCAAGTAATTTTGTATATTGTAAAAGTCTAGGAGTAGGAAAGAGCTTAAAATGGAAACCAACAATCTTTTTCCCACCCCTCTTCTATCATAAAGTTCCGTGTCCTTCCGGCAATCTCTTTTAAACTGTTTCTATTTTCACTTGCTTTTATGGTTACCTCCATTATACTAGATACTATGCCTATACCTCCATTTCTTAATTTTTACATTTTAGAATTATCTATTGACTCATGAGTGTTCAACGTACTCTTTCTTCCCCTCTCAGTGTTTGACAGATGTGTTATTACTTTTGACTATTCTGTTGATTACTTTTGTAATTTTAAATACTATATTTAAGTCTTTATTTCTAGTTCCATTGGATCTATGACCTTTTTTTTTTAATGTTTATTTATTTTTGAGAGAGAGAGCATACATGCACACGTGAACCGGGGAAGGGCAGAGAGAGAAGGGGACAAAGGATCCAAATCAGGCTGTGCGCTGACAGCAGCAACCCTGATGTGGGGCTGGAACCCACGAACTTTGAGATCATGACCTAGCCAAAGTCAGACGCTTAACTGACTGAACCACCCAGGTTCTTTTGAAGATATGACTTTTGAAGATAAAGACTTTAGGCAACCTCTATGTTTTCCTTAATGTTTTCTTTCACTTTTCTTCTCTCCCAGAGAGCTGTTAATATTCCATGTAGATAACAAATTTCTTGTTAATTTCTGACTAAACACCTTGCTTGGTGTTTATTTAAAAAAAAAATTTTTTTTTAACGTTTTTATTTTATTTTTGAGAAGAGAGAGACAGAGTGTGAGTGGGGGAGGAGACAAAAAGAGGGAGACACAGAATCTGAAACAGGCTCCAGGCTCCAAGCTGTCAGCACAGAGCTGGATGCGGAGCTCGAACTCATGGACTGCAAGATCATGACCTGAGCTGAAGTCGGACGATTAACAGACTGAGCCACCCAGGCGCCCCTAAAGAATATATTATAGGGGTGCATGGGTGGCTCAGTCAGTTAAGCGTCCAACTCTTGATTTGAACTCAGGTCATGATCTCACAGTTTGTGGGATCAAACCTCACATCAGGCTATGTGCTGACAGTATGGAGCCTGCTTGGGATTCTCTCTCTCCCTATCTCTCTCTCTGCCCCTCTTCCACTCACACATGCTCTCTTTCTCTCAAAATAAATAAACATTAAAAAAAAGAATATATTGGGGCACCTGGGTGGCTCAGTCGGTTAGGCGTCTGACTTCAGCTCAGGTAATGATCTCGCGGTCCATGAGTTCAAGCCCCACATCGGGCTCCCTGCTGACAGCTCAGAGCCTGGAGCCTGCTTCGGAGTCTGTGTCTCCCTCTCTCTCTGCCCCTCCCTGTTCATGCCCTGTCTCTCTGTCTCAAAAATAAATAAAAATATTTATAAAATATATACACACACACACACACACACACACACACATATATATATATTATAGTCTGCATCATTTTTATTCTCAGGATTTTCTTGAACTTTTTTATGTTCTGTACATTGTCAACTTTTATATATATTGTAAGAGTATTTGAGAAAAATATATTGTGTTGCAAACAAAGTTCTCTCTTTCTCTAACTAAACAAATTAATTATGTAGTTTAAATCTTCTATATCTTTACTAATTGTTTATCTTAGATCTATTAGTTTCTTAATGGTTGAAACACATAAACGATTATTGGAGAGCTATAAGTTTCTTGTATTTCTAAAATGTTTGCTTTATGTATTTGAAACTTCATTAAATAGGTATATAAATGTGACTCTTCTGTTGTCTTGCTGAATTGCCTATCTTTTTAATACATGGCCACCAAGAATAAACACTATATTTTCACCTCCTTTGCAGCTAAGAGTGAACGTGTAACAAAGTTCTGGCCAATTGTATACAGGCAGAAGTGGAATGTGAAACTTTGGGAAGTTATTCCCAAGGGAGAGGGTGCCCTTCTGCGCTTTTCTTCTTCCTGCTGGTTGGATTTGTATATAATACTAGAGCTGAGGCGGCTAGTTGTCCTTATCTTAGAGAGCAAAATGGAGTCTCCCATGTTAAGCAGGAGCCTGTGTCAAGCAATGATGCAAGCAGTTAAAGGTACTGCACCTATGAGATACAGCTAGAACCCGCATCAGCTGACCACCCAGAACTGATAACAAGCAGGAGTAGAGGAGGTCTGCAGAGACCCAAGATCAATTAAATCCCTTTAAAAAGGGGAAGATTTTTGCAGCAAACTGTCAGACTCTTCAGACATGACCCCTCCATGTCTGACCACTTAAAAAAGGCAGCTGCCACCGAAGGCCCTGCCCAGTTGATCTTGGAACAGAACTGAGATCCTTCACTGCCTGAATGGCAGCAAGTGCTGAGATCCAACCTGGACCGGACCAAGGCCTTGTCTCCACTGCCTGCCCACAGACTGACTTCATGTTTGGTTCCTTAACTTCCTACACCCTTCTGTTATCCTGTTGTGTTACTTGTCTTATGTTCTGCTCTGTGTGCTTGTAAGAAGCCAAGTTTAATCACATGGTAAAATGTCATTGAGTTTGGAATTCCTGAACCTGCTTTATAATTATGATTTACTTTGCTTTATGATTGAATAAAGCTGACATTGTGGAAAGATCCAAATCATGTGTGCGCTTTCATAGCACGCTCATGATGCTTATATCATGATATGGAGCTACTTAGTGATCATGGTATCTCCCCTACCAGATCACTATGATATTGAAGCCACTTAGTAAAGGCAGCAGAGCTTGGGCCCCTGACATTGCAGAAAATAATCCTTGCATTGTGCCGCTTATCTGGAATATTTGTGTGAGAGAAATTAATATCTATGTTGTTTACACCACGGCTTGGGGGATTTTTCTGTCACTAGCAACCAACTCTAACCCTAAATCCTCTTTTTAACTTTTGTGCTGATAGTTGGGTCTCAGCAAGTCTCTTAAGACTGATAGGAATTTCTGCTAATTTAGAAAGGAGGTTCAGAGGTTAGGCAGCTAAAGAAATGATAAATTACCCCTTTCACTATGATTGGTGCAGGGAGTTTGGGGCAAACTACTAAGTTAGAAGAAATAGTCCTTACAAGAGATTACCCTCACTTCTGATACCAACTGCAAGTTTGGCATGGGGGAGGGGTCTCAAAACTACCCACAGAGTCAATAATACGCTGGAATGACCCAGAGAACAGGCAGAAAGCTATTATATTCATATTATGGTTTATTACAGGGAAGGTACAGATTAAAATCAGCCAAAGGAAGATATGTCCAGGAAGTTTCTATCATGGGGGCGGGGGGAGGGGCAGAGAGAGAGGGAGACACAGAATCTGAAACAGGCTCCAGGCTCTGAGCTGTCAGCACAGAGCCTGATGCAGGGCTCAAACCCATGAACTGTGAGATCATGACCTGAGCTGAAGTCGGGTGCTTAACCGACTGAGCCACCCAGGTGTCCCAATGTGAAGCCTTTTAATCTGAAGGCTGAAGTTGGCTGCACATACTCACCCTCTAGGCATGTGACCACGTGTACTCTTGAGTGTGGGAGGACTTTATACTGTGGCTGTGGGTTTTCTCTTATCCTGAATGTTATTTCTTCTTTCTTTCTTTCTTTCTTTCTTTCTTTCTTTCTTTCTTTCTTTCTTTCTTTCTTTCTTTCTTTCTTTCTTTCTTATTTATTTATTTATTTATTTATTTATTTATTTATTTATTTATTTATTTCGGGGAGGGGAGGGGAGGAGCAGAGAAAGAGGGAGAGAGAATCCCAAGCAGGCCTCACACTGTCAGCACAGAGCCCAACAGGGGCTCGATCTCACAAACCACGGGATCATGACCTGAGCTGAAATCGAGAGTTGGATGTTTAACCAGCTGAACCACCCAGGTGCCCCTTACTTATCCTGAATTCTTAAAGCTAAGTAAACTTTGGGGCACCTGGATGGCCCAGTCGGTTAAGCGTCTGACTTCCTCCACTCAGCTCATGATCTCAAGGTCTGTGAGTTCAAGCCCCGCCTCAGGCTCTGTGCTGACAGCTGAGAGCCCGGAGCCTGCTTCAGATTCTGTGTCTCCCGCTCTCTCTGCCCCTCCCCTGCTCTGCACCCAGTCTCTCTGTCTCTCAAAAATAAGTAAAAACATTAAAAATATAGATAAATAAAGCTAAGTAAAGTTGGTGCTGAGTAAAGCCTATTTGTTTCCTAAATTTGTGTAATCCAAAGCCAAGACGATTGCTATTAAGACAGTGCGCTGGACGTGGGGACCTCCCATTGGGTGGAGACCAGCAGCATAGATGGTGAAAGAATTCACCCAAGGCCAAACAAAGGAGGTAGAAGTTTATTGAATACAGTGCAAGGGAGCAGAGGACAGTACAGCAAAGGAGAGACTACGTGCCAGGAGGCAGTGGTGGGGGCTGTCGTTAAGGGGGAAGGTGAGGAGGTATGGGAACCTATGGAATTTAACTTTGGTAACTGTGTCCGAAGGTAAGTAACCCACTGGTCAGCTAGGACTTCTGGTTATTTTGAGGTGGATTGCCGAATGGGCCTATTTGTATTCAGCCCAGGGGTTATTACCATGGCTCCTTCTACCTTGCTCAGGTTTCTATTGCTAAAATTGGTTGCCTAGAAGTGGCCTCTACACTGGAATTTTCCATGCCTTAATTTTTTCTCGTACATTTCCCACCTCTTACTGTCTCAGCAAAATTATGAGAGGTTTTCTTAACTCTTCCTTCCAAATTCCTAATTTGGCTATTTAGCCATAGCCATTTTGTTTTTCAGCTTATCTACTGAATTGTTTATCTCAGCAATTATATTTGTAATTTCCTTTTTTTTTAAGATTAAAAAAAATTTTTTTAATGTTTACTTATTTTTGAGACAATGCAAGACACAAAGTGCAAGCAGGGGAGGGGCAGACAGAGGGAGACACAGAATCTGAAGCAGGCTCCAGGCTCTGAGCTGTCAGCACAAAGCCCAATGTGGGGCTCGAACTCACGAACCGTTGGATCATGACCTGAACTGAAATCAGATGCTTAACCAACTGAGCCACTCAGGCGCCCCTTAAGATGTTATTTTTAAGTAATCTCTACACCCAGCATATGGCTCAAACTCACAACCCCTAGATAAGAGTTGCACACTTCACCAGCTGAACCAGCCAGGCACCCCTATATTTGTAATTTCCAATGAATTCTTTGATTCCTTTTTTAAATTGCAATTTTTTTCTCATTTTCATGTGAAATATCTTCAAATACCAAATCTGAGGATGCTGAGAATTTTTTCTAAGTTATATATGGTTCACTGGATCATCTGTGTTTACTTTCGGGTCAGTGGTTCTGTTTGCTCAATGTGGTCCTTGTGATTCGTGCTGCTGGTTTCCCTCATGATCCATTTATATTTATAAACAAAGGATTAGACTAATTGGTATAGGTAGATTGCAAGTTCCCTCTGCAGTTGCAGGAGTCTTTTTCCTCAACAGGCCTCTCTCCTCAACTCCTCAACGGAGAGAGTAAACCCCCAGTTACAAACAGTATGACAGTATTTCCCAGCCTCCTCTGTAGTTCTGTTGGGTTTGAATGACTAATGATGAGGGAGTGTGAGGCAAGCTGAGGGCAAAGTGCAGGCTAACAGCACCCGCCCTTCCCACATACACATGGGATATGTGTGATATTCCTCAGACACTCCTGGCTACCCAAGAACAAGGGAAAGGAAAGAAAACATGGTTGACTGATAGAGATCACAGTCACGCAGGACAGGAGTTTCCTTCAGTTTATGGATAACTTAGTAAACTGCAAGAAAAGGGCAATCTTATCCATAGCCTCATCTCCAGAAATCTATATAGACTCCATTTCCTGGAGCCCTAATATCACTCTCATTAAGATGTAAGGAGGTTTAAGTGCTTGCCATGGTGATGTGGGAGACAAAGGCAAATGAAAAATTAAATTCCCTTACTGACTACAGCCCAATGACAAGTCCTTGAAACAGGCAGAGTGACCTTCCTCTAGAAGTTCAGCTGCCTTGATGATGACACTTTGCTAGGGGCAATAGGGAATCTGGCTTAACATTATCCTGACCCCCCAGGATTCTGTAAATCTACCTTAACACATAAAAATTCCTTTGGAAACTTCCTTTATCTCAACTCCCCCAAGATATATGCTGGCAGTCATACTCCAAGCTTATGGTTCCCTGATATACATCTGAAGGGTCTCATGACTGAGGTTTTACTAAACGGTAATAAATGGTGTTTTCCTAATAGCAGCTGGACCCTCAAGGTCCTGGAAACCTTGCCTCCAAAATATCTTAGAGACTTTCTCTATCCCTGACCCCCTCCCCACCTGAAGGCATATAATCAGTTACCCTGTCACAACCCCAGTGCAGCTCTTTCTGCCCAAGGGTCCTATCCCCGTGAGTTAATAAAATCACCTTTTTGCACGAAAGACGTCTTAAAGATTCTTTCTTGGCTGTCAGCTCCAGACCATCCCATCATCACCCCAAAACACCATCAACTAAGTACTAATGGGATGAGGGCAAAAATTATACACCCTAGGCTGGTCATAAAACACGACTCCTTTTCTCTTTCCTTCACATGGCGATTTTGGAAGCCAACCCAGATGTTCCAAATGGCAGGGCTCCATCATAGAAGCCTGGATCCATAAATCAATGCTTGAATAACAGCTACTTAAGTTTGGTTCCCAACTTGCTTCAAATTGTGAGGATAGTGACAAACCATTGTTGTTTTAAGCCACTGAGATTTCAGTTACCAGGGCATACCTAGCATAACCTTAATAACTGTTACCATGCCCAGGGCAATTGGTCCGGAGAGTCTTCATGTTCTTTGTGTTTGTTCATTTTGAGTAAGATTTTTTTTTTTTTTTGGAGCAGTTCATTTTTGAATAGTCTCCCCATATTTGGCCTATGGTTTCTTTCATTCATGTCTATCCCATTTCTTCTGTGTTTTATATTCTAGGAAATCTTTATATTCTCTACACCTTTAAATATCACTCTTTTTTTATTTTCTAAGATTGTTATGGATTTATTCTTTTTTCTTTTTTTATTTTAAGTAGGCTTCATACCCAATGTGGGGCTTGAACTCACCACCCCTGAGGTTAAGAGTCATGTGATGTATGGATGTATGGACTGGGCCAGCCAGGCACCTGTTGGATTTATTCTTTTTTTTTTTTTTTTTAAGTTTTATTTATTTATTTATTTATTTATTTATTTATTTATTTTGAGAGAGAGAGCAAGCATGAGTGAGGGAGGGGCAGAGAGAGAGGGAGATCCTTCCCATGAATTGTGAGATCATGACCTGAGCCAAAACCAAGAGTCAGATGCTTAACTGACTGCACCACCCAGGCACTATGAATTTATTTATTTATTTATTTATTTATTTATTTATTTATTTATTTTAATGTTTTTATTTATTTATGAGAGACAGAGCATGAGCAGGGGAAGGGCAAAGAGAGAGGGAGACACAGAATCTGAAGCAGGCTCCAGGCTCTGAGCTGTCAGCACAGAGCCCGATGTAGGGTTCGAACTCATGGACTGTGAGATCATGACCTGAGCCGAAGTCGGATGCTTAACCGACTGAGCCACCCAGGCACCACTGGATTTATTATTTTTTTTAAGTATGTCTTGGGGTGGGGGCCGGGCACCTTGGTGGTGCTGATGGTGCAGAGCCTGCTTGGAATTCTGTCTCTCCTTCTCTCTGTCCCTCCCCTGCTTGTGCTCTCTCTCTCTCTCTCTCTCTCTCTCTCTGTCTCTCTCTCAATCTCAAAATAAATAAACAAACAAACAAACAAAAAACTTTTTTTTTTTAATGTGCCTTGGGACACCTGGCTGCTCAGTTGTTGGAATGTGCCACTCCTGATCTCAGGGTCGTGAGCTCTAGCCCCACATTGGGTGTACAGGTTACTTAAAATAAAATCTCAAAAAAAAAAAAAAAAAGTATTTTTCATTTGAAGGGATTTGGAAGAAGAAGAGTGATGAATTTAGTCCATCAAGTTCAGCCAATATTATTTCCTATATTTATTATCAATTTGTATTTTACCTTCTGAGAGCAGTCTTTTTATATCTTTTGACCAAGTTTCTTATTGGTTCATAGAAGCCCTTTACATATTTCCTGTGTGTTATGTGTTATATTTTCTCCTATTCTGTAATTTATCTTTTAATTTTCTTTTGCCGTACCTTCACATTTTATAATGTTCGATCTCTTGGTCTTTTCCTTTAGTGTTAAAAAACACCATTCAACCGAGCAAATTTGAAGATCTAAGTGACCTTATTAATCGTAATTCATGAATTGGGCAGCATTCCATCTAGTAAGTGGAGGGGAGCTGTGAAGAGTTGTACAAAAGGGAAGATTTTTAGAGGGAGAGTGGGGCAAGACGTTATTAGCAAGGTCACCCTTCCTAGGGAGAGGATCAAGGGGTCTTATTATGCAGATTACCTCATCTTCCTTTGGGGAATGGCTAGGGCCTCAGGACAGATTCCTCAGTAATTGATGCCGAAAGAAAATTCTTGACTGACCAGTTAAGACTGTTTATGGGAGAGGTTGGAATTGGGGGTTAAGCCCAGGTTTGGTGACTTGGCCTAAATGACACCGTTTTAGGCCCGTGATTTTGTTTTTAACAGTTTCTGGGTTTTGTGTCATGCTAAGGAATACCTTTCCCTATATATGATTATTACATTTTCTCTCTTATATTTTTCCCTAATCTCCTACTTGTATGGCTTTATTTTTTAACAGTTAAACATTTTTAATGTGTTTATTTCCCTTCAATGAGTTAATGAAGGCAGATCACAGGCATACCCAGAGATTTGTCATTCTTTTGTTTGCTTTTAATGTTTATTATTTTTTTTTAAATTTTTTTTTCAACGTTTATTTATTTTGGGGACAGAGAGAGACAGAGCATGAACGGGGGAGGGGCAGAGAGAGAGGGAGACACAGAATCGGAAACAGGCTCCAGGCTCTGAGCCATCAGCCCAGAGCCCGACGCGGGGCTCGAACTCACAGACCGCGAGATCGTGACCTGGCTGAAGTCGGACGCTTAACCGACTGCGCCACCCAGGCGCCCCAAATGTTTATTTTATTTTTGAGAGAGAGCGTGCGAGCACAGGGCAGGGCCAAAAATGGATGTTTAACAGACTGAGCCACCCTGGTGCCCCAACAGTTAAACTTTTATTCCTTCCAGCATTCAGTTGGTCTTTTAAGAATTCTTTAGACAGGGGTGCCTGGGTGGCCCAGTTGGTTAAGCATCTGACTCTTGGTTTGGGCACAGATTAGGATCTCACGATTTGTGAATTTGCATATGTCTGCCTCTGCTTCCACAGCATGGAGTCTGCTTGGGATTGCTATCTGCCCACCCCCTCTCTCGAAAATATATAAATAAACATTTTTTAAAAAAAGAATTTTTTAGTCATGTTAGTGACATTATAGTAGTTAAGCTTCTTTTGATTGCAAGTAAGAAAAACAAATTCAAACTGGTTTAAAAGAAATTATGGGAATTATACATTGTAGGGGAGGCAAAATGATTTCTCTCTACCCTTCAAAGTCTCCTAGCTGGTCTAAGAATTAAATTGACGTGAGGAGACAGATTAACAGGAGAGAAAAAACAAAGTTGTATTATGTGCACATGGAAGCCCAATAGTGAAATTCAGACCCAAAGCAATGACCAAGGCAGGCAGTTTTTAAAAAATTATTTTTATGGTAAGCAGTCTTTATACATTTTAGACAAAGATACAGTACATTTGTGAGGAATTAACAGTACAAAAAAAGACTTGTGTTTAGGAACTTAAATTAGTAAGGAATTCTGAACAGAATCTGGGCTAAAGTAGTAAATTAGTAAAAGATAGCAAAGTTGGGGTGGGTGGTGAATGAATTCACCCAAGGCAGAAGAGATAGAAGTTATGGAATACAGTGCAGGGGAACAGAGGGCTGGACAGCAAAGGAGTGACTGTCTGCCAGGAGGCATTTGGGGAGTGGGAGGCGGCCAGCTGAGTTTGTGGGGGAGTGAGGAGGTATGGGAACATATGGAATTTTCCATTTTTACTACCTGTGCCTGATTATTAAGTAGCCCATCGGTCAACTAGGGTCTATGGGTGTTTTGAGGTGGGTCGCCTAATGGGCCCAGTGGTCACTGTGGACCCTTTTCCTTACTCGGGTTTCCATTGCTCATGTCTACTGCCCAAAAGTGGCCTCTACAGTTGGTTTATACAGCCTTTTTCAGCTCTAAATTCCCTATCTCTGGTGATAAAGATGTCTCTTTCCCTTCTGGTACAGGGAGGGTGCCTTTCTCAGGAAAGATTTATTTCCTTCTTTCTGGGGGACAGAGGGAGTTCTGAGTGTCCTTGCACAGGCTGGTTTTTTTTACATAGTTTTAATTAGAAATAATTAATTTGTCATTGTGGTACATTTAGGGGTGTTCTGCCCAGGGCCCCTACAGCATCTATTAGAATGTCCAAAATCCAGAACACTGACAACACAAAACACTAGCAAGGATGTGGAATAACAGGAACTCTCATTCATTGCTCCTGGGAATGCAAAATAGTATAACCACTTGGGAAGACAAT
Organism: Prionailurus bengalensis; assembly: GCF_016509475.1. Taxonomy (NCBI): domain Eukaryota; kingdom Metazoa; phylum Chordata; class Mammalia; order Carnivora; family Felidae; genus Prionailurus; species Prionailurus bengalensis. The sequence goes on along the minus strand of NC_057355.1, from coordinate 119,475,043 downwards.
TTGGCAGTTTCTTACAAAATTAAACATACTTTACCATATGATCTAGCAACTGTACTCCTTAGTATTTACCCAAAAGAGATAAAAACTTATATCCACACAAAAACCTGCATACAGATATTTATATACCAGCTTGATTCATAATTTGCCAAAGTGTGAAGCAAACCAAGGTGTCCTTCAGTAGGTAAATGGATAAACAAACTTGGTACTTCCAGACAATGAAATATTATTCAGCAATAAAAAGAAAAGACTATGAAAAGGCTATGAAAAGACATGGAGGGACTAAATGAAAGAAGCCAAGCTGAAAAGGCTACATACATTATGATTCCAACTCTCTGACATTCTGGAAAAGGCAAACATGGCAAAAAAACCAGTGGTTGCCAGGGGTTGTAGGGGAGGGAGTGGTGAAACAGGTGAAACAGGTGAAACAGGTGAACACGAGGATTTTTAGGGCACTGAAACTATTTTGTATATTATAATGGTGGATTCATGTTATTATACATTTGTCCAAACCCATAGAATGTACAATACCAAGAGTTAATGTAATCTAAGGACAGGTAGTAATAATGGGTCAATGTCATTTCATCAGTTGTAACAAATGTGGAGCTCTAGTGGAAGGTATTGGTATTGGGGGGGAGGGGGGCTGTGCATGTATAAGGGCAGGGGGCATATAGGAAGTCTCTGTACCTTCTTTTCAGTTTTACTGGGAACTTAAAACTGCTCTAAAAAGTCTTTTATAAAAAAAAACAAAATAAGGAAATTTATTGCATGGAAATCAAGAATAAGTCTGGTTTCATATTTGTTTGATCAATAGCTCAGTGACGACACCAAGAACGATTTCTTTCTGTCTGTTCTGCCATTCTTGATGTGATAAGGCGGCTGTCAGAATAATTGGGGCTTCAGGCTTCTTCATTCGTGTTTAGTGGGAGAGAGAACATTCAGATCTCCAAGTATGTGACCTAAATCACATATTTTCTTCTTTTTTTTAAATGTTTATTTTTGAGACATAGCCCATGCAAGTGCGCGGGGGGAAGGGCAGAGAGAGGGAGACAGAGGATCGGAAGCTGGCTCCACACTGACAGTAGAGAGCCTGATGTGGGGCTTGAACTCATGAACCATGAGATCATGACCTGAGCTGAAGTCAGATGCTTAAATGACTAAGCCACGCAGGCACCCCTAAATCACATGCTTTCCCTGGATGGAATGTTGAGATTGGCTTAAACCAAACAGGGACCACCATCATTGCCTTTGCCGCCAGAGTGGAGTTAGCTTTCCCCAAAGCCCATTGCTACAGGGAATGGGTGATGCCTGAATACAAATCAGGAATTCTTCTAAAAGGGAGAGGGGTAGTGTTTGCTGGGTAAGTACTTGACAATATCCTTGAAAGCACTGGAAGAGACCCATTATGGCATTGATGGCCTTTAGAAGTTAGGGTAAAAAGGGAAATTTTTTAAATTTAGAGAAAGAAAATGGGATTGATAGGATTTATGACCATTAATGGAACTAATTAAGGAATTTGGAGGTTGACTTTTAGAAAACTCTTGTGTTTTTAGATTTGAACAAAGAATTTGACATAAGAAAACAGGAAACAAGAAGAAATTAAGCACATAGCAGTGCGAGATAAAAATTCTCCCTTAGTTTCTCTTCAATTCTCAAAATCAAGTGGAGAGGAGAGAAACACAGTGGAAATGAGTCGGGAGAAGGGGTTCAGGGGAACGATATCCCAATATGTCCCTTAGGCATACTGATCATTTTGAGCTAAAGGCAATTGAAAAACAGCAGGTGCCGGAAAGGCCCTCATCCCCTCTTCCCCTGAAACAGAAGATGAAACTCCCAGGTGAGAACCACCCTCCCTATACCAGGAGGAAAGAAATCAGTCTTAATGCCAGAAGGAGTCAAGGCTGAGAGAAATCTGCACAAGATCTTATTAAAATACTTCTTTTCCTGGGGCCCCTGGGTGACTCAGTCAGTTAAACATCAGATTCTTTTTCTGATTTTTTTTAAGAAGATATTTATTCATTTTTCGAGGACGGGTTGGGCAGAGAGAGAAGGCGACAGAGGATCCAAAGCGGGCTGTGCACTGACAGCAGCGAGCCCAATGTGAGGCTCAAACTCACAAACCTTGAGATCATGACCCGAGCCGAAGTTGGGCACTTAACCAACTGAGCCACACAGGCGCCTCAAATGTCAGATTCTTGATCTCAGTTCAGGTCTTGATTTCAAGGTTGTGAGTTTGAGCCTTGCGCTGGACTTAAAAACCAAAACCAAAACCAAAACAAACAAATAAAAAAAACTTCTCTTCCTTTAGTTTCCCCATATACTCTACTTTTTCACAATTGCCACTCTGTTCAATCTAGTATGTAAGTACTTGGGTTTTGCCACTTATTTGGGTTGTCCGTTTCTTGTGGAGAGTTCCTTGTACATGTAAAAATCAAATTGGTATGTTTTTCTTTTGTTAATCTGTCTTATGTCAATTTGAATTTTTTATTTTTTTAATTCATTTTTGAAAGAGAAAGAGAGAGAGAGAGAGAGAGAGAGAGAGAGAGAGAGAGAGAGAGAGAGGGCATAAGCAGGGGAGAGGCAGAGAGAGAGGGAGAGACAGAGTCCCAGGCAGGCTCTGCAATGTCAGTACAGAGTCCAAAGCGGTGCTCGATCCCACAAACCTTGAGACCATGACCTGAACCGAAATCAAGAGTTGGACACTTGACCAACCCCAGGCGCCCCTGTCTTATGTCAATTTAATTCTCAGGCTCAGGTAGAAACCCTAAGAAGGCAGAGGTGAAGCTTTGCCTCCCTACACAAGTGGGATAAGGTAAACCCACAGGAAATTCCTAGCAGAAGTTTTGTTGATACTAGAATAGTAATGAGTGTCAAAATAGAGCACAAATGAATGTTGCTGAAATTGGGAGTGAGGCAAGAAGTTCGTCAAATTCCTAGAATCAGTTCTCGACGACTCCTCAACAAGTATGGAAGATACAATATTCTTGTCAGTAAGATCAACCAGCAGTCTGTCCCGACACTCAGAAGAGCTGATCAAAGAAGTGTTGCCTAGGAATGATGGGTGGCAGATTGCAGGGCTGAAGAAATCATCTACTGTCTACACCAAGCATGGAATAATCTAATTTTTCTTTATTAGTCAGGAAATGAAATAAACTCAGTATTCTGTGGTAATATCACCACAAGACCAAAACATAAGGACATAGAAAACATAGATAAAACAGAGACAAAGTATTGGATACGGCTGAACTTTAATGAAAAAGTAAAACAATGTTTTCCATGAGAATCCAAGAAATTACACTGGTTTGACACTTTATGTATCCTTAGAACTCTGGTTTAGCTCCCCCGCCCTACTTTTTTCCACAATTCTCAATTAGTGGCCTACTTTAAAGTTTGCTCTTCCACAAGAATGATTTTTTTTTTATTATATATTTAACACCCTTCCATTTTATACTGATTAAATTAGTAACATAGTATTTGATTAGCCAAGTTCCTGCAGACTTTATGATCCTTAGACTTTTTTGAGGTAGGGAATGTTTATTTATGGATCGTTTTCTTTCAGTGATTTTCCAGCATTATTCTGTTGAATGTTTATAAGAACTTTTTTTTTTCAAGAAAAGTAGATATTCAGAATTTAAAAAAACAGCTATTGGAATTGAATGTTGGTTATATGGATGTTCTCTTTTATTTAATGGATATTCTTTTTGAACTTATTCATTAGTGGTGTATTCTGTATATTCTGTATATTAGGGAAGATCTATAGTTCTCATCCGATGTCTATCTTTCCTGTGTGTCTCCTTTACTACTGACACAGAACACTTTACTTCTGACACTTATGGTCGCTAAATGTGTGGAGTGGCGTTTTTTCCTCACACGCAGCAATGTTCTGTGACACAAGCCGGGTATCCTATACCCAGAATTTAATTCAATGCTGACACTATCTACCTAGAGACAGTGTCTGATCTCACAGGTTAAGGGCTCAGTCGCCCAAGGCAGCTCCCACCCTATTTTACATGCCGATTCCAAGTGGTAGGGCCCCAGGTTACCCACAGATTTGGAGGTTCCCACAACCCTCTCTTCAGGTTCAGTTAATTTGCTAGAGCAGCTCACAGCACTCAGGGAAACGCTTATTTATGTTTACCAGTTTATTACAGGATATGATAAATGAGATAGATGAGCGGCCAAATGACAAGATACATGGGGCGAGGTCTGGGAGGGTTCTGACCACAGGAACTACTGTCTCCATAGAGTTGGGGTATGTGTCACTCTCCCAGTGTGGATGGCTTCAACCTGGAAGCTCTAAAAATCTTGGAGCATGTGACTCTTGATCTCTGAGTCATGAGTTCAAGCCCCACGTGGGGTGTAGAGATTACTTAAATAAATAAAACTTTTAAAAAGTGATAACACATCTTAACTGTAAACCAATTATTCTGTTCTTTGAGTAATCTGCCACAATAAATGTAATACTATTGTCATGGAGAACGGGCACTTAGTGTAGTGGCTAGGAATTTAGCTTTTGAGTGGAAAATTATGTTGAAATGCAAAATTATTGATTTAAAGTAGTTTAATTTCAAGTGTTTCTTTGGTAGAACTAGATAGATTACATTCTAAAATTGATTGAGGTTATACCTTCTTAACTTCTGTACAGACATAGTAATAAATTCACTTATCCCTTATTTGTGTCCAGGAATACACTCATCCTCAACAGTATCTTTTTTTTTTTTAATTGAAAAAGTGACAAGAGTAACTCAAACATATTAAAGTTATGGAGTTTGAACATTTTTAGCTTCATTTTTACCTTATAAGAGTGTTACTTATTAGTCATAACCTAAGGTGCCAGTGAATTTTTGGGTTGCCTTTTTGCGGGGGGGGGGGGGGGTGGTGGTGGTTGCAAAAAAGAGTTCCAAGAAAGGGAAAACATGGAAAAAGTGTAACCAAGTTATCCCATCAAAATCATGAAATTTTGTTTTTTTATTTGTATGCATACCCATAAAATATACAAACTTATTCATTCAGGACAGGTATAGCTATTTGAGATGATATCTTATAATTTATAGCTATGACTATATCTTTCATATGTTATTGAAGCAAGAGTCCTAATGGAAGAACCCTCCCTTTGGAGCCATTTCTTCCCACTTCTCAATTCATGTGAGGCTTACACATCTAGGGAAAATGTTCATGCGGGGCTTTTGTTTGTTTGGTTGGTTTTTCATGTCAGAATAGTTTTGAAGAGGCAGAAAGAAATTTCTCTTTGGGGGAGATTTCCTTCTGTGAGCCTAAACTTTTTCCACATAGAAGCTCTCCTAGAGAAGGGTCTTTTGGTCTGGAGTACTGTTCATTACCCAAAGAACTTCTGAGAGTATAACCTTTCCTCAATTGTGTTGCCACAGAGAATCAGTCACATTCCAGCTTAGGAACAGAAGCTTCTTGGTGGAGAGTCTCCTTTCTAACCCATCATACACATACAACTTCTTGTCACTTTGTGGACTTGCTAGGGGATGGCATGGACTTTTTTTTTTTTTAATGTTTATTTATTTTAGAGACAGTGAGACAGCACAAGCTGGGGAGGGGCAGAGAGAGAGAGAGGGAGACACAGAATCTGAAGCAGGCTGCAGGCTCTGAGCTTTCAGCACAGAGCCCAACGTGGGGCTCGAACCCACAGGCATGGCATGGACTTATACAAAAATGAGACCACATTTTGGCTCATGTGGTAATTTCTCCACTTTTTGATCTGATTCATTGTCATTTGCTTTGGAGAAAAAGAAGCATCCTTCAAATAAAATTTATTTTTATTTTTATTTTTCAACGTTTATTTATTTTTGGGACAGAGAGAGACAGAGCATGAACGGGGGAGGGGCAGAGAGAGGGAGACACAGAATCGGAAACAGGCTCCAGGCTCTGAGCCATCAGCCCAGAGCCCGACGCGGGGCTCGAACTCACGGACCGCGAGATCGTGACCTGGCTGAAGTCGGACGCTTAACCGACTGTGCCACCCAGGCGCCCCTCAAATCAAATTTATAAATATCCTTGTAACTCTGGCTATCTTACAACTACTCAGTCCAGGTTACCCTGAAGGACACTGCCTTTATTTCTATGAAGCTGTAACTCTATTCATACTTTAGATTTTAATGTAATTAATAATTCATTTTCCAGGAAAGAAACTTAACTCCTCAATCAGATGTACCAGAAGTATTTATACTGTAGTAGGGGAAAAGAGCAGTCCCTCTCACCTTGCTGTGACCATTGGAGCCCATACTAATTCATACTCAACTGATTGGCTGATTCTCATTCATAAATCTGAATAGACTCCATCATTAATGTCTGCATTCTCTTTGTTTCACCTTATATGGGCTCTGTCCATCTTCATAACAAAAAGATAACTGTAATTTATTTTATTTTTATTTTTTTAAGTTTTTATTTTAATTCCAGTTAGTTAACATACAGTCCTATAGTAATTTCAACTGTACAATATAGTAATTCAACAATTCCATACATCACCTGGTGCTCATGACAAGTGCACTCCTTAATCTCCATCCCCCCCACCCAACTCCCCTCTGGTAACCATCAGTTTGTTCTCTATAGCTAAGAGTCTGTTTCTTGATTTGTCTCTTTGTCTTTTTTCCCCCCTTTGCTCACTTGTTTCTTAAATTCCATATATCAGTGAAATCATACAGTGTTTGTCCTTCTCTGACTGACTTCTTTTGCTTAGCATTATACCCTCTAGCGCCATCCATGATGTTGCAAATGGCAAGATTCATTATTTTTTATGGCTATAATATTCCATTGTGTAGACACACACCACATCTTTTTTAGCCATTCATCAATCCATGGACACTTGGGCTGCTTTCATATCTTGGCTATTGTAAATAATGCTGCTATAAACATAGGGGTACATGGATCCCTTTGAATTAGTGTTGTATTTTTTGGGCAAATACCCAGTAGTGTGATTGTGAGGTCATAAGGTAGTTCTGTTTCTGGCTTTCTGAGGACCCTCCATACTGTTTTCCATAGCGGCTGCCCAGACTTGCATTCCCACCAACAGTGCACCAGTGTTCCTTTTTCTCCACATCCTTTTCAACGCCTGTTGTTTCTTGCGTTGTTGATTTTAGCCATTCTGACGGGTATAAGGTGATATCTCATTGTAGTTTTTATTTGCATTTCCCTGATGGTTAGTGATAATGAACATCTTTTCATGTGTCTGTTGGCCATCTGTATGTCTTCTTTGGAAAAATTTCTGTTCATGTCTTCTGTCCCTTTTTAATTGGATTATTTGTTTTTCCAGTTTCAAATTTTATAAGTTCTTTCTGTATTTTGGGTACTAACCCTTTATAAGATATGTCATTTGCAAATATCTTCTCCCATTCTGTAGGTTGCCTTTTAGTTTTGTTGATTGTTTCCTTCACTCTGCAGAAGTTTTGAATTTTTTTTCATAGTTTATTTATGTATTTTAATGCTTATTTAGCTTTGAGACAGAGACAGAGCACAAGTGGTGAAGGAGCGAAGAGTGAGGGAGACACAGAATCCCAAGCAGGCTCCAGGCTCTGAGCTGTCAGCACAGAGCCTAACATAGGGCTTGAACTCATGAACAGTGAGATATTGACCTGAGCCAAAGTCTGATGCCCAGCCGACTGAGCCACCCAGGTGCCCCTATTTATTTTGAGAGAGAGAGAGGGTGGGGGAGGGACAGAGAAAGAGGGAGAGAGAGAGAGAGAGAGAGAGAGAGAGAGAGAGAGAGAGAGAACGAACCCCAGGGAGGCTCTGCACCATCAGTACAGAGCTTGATGCAGGGCTCGAACTCACGAATCATGAGATCATGACCTGAGCTGATGTCTGATGCTCAACCCACTGAGCCACCCAAGCACCCCAGAAGCTTTTTATTTTGATGTAGTCTCAATAGTTTATTTTTGCTTTTGTTTTCCTTGCCTCAGGAGACATATCAAGGAAAAAAAAAAAGTTGCTGTGGCTCACGTCAGAGAGGTTACTGCCTGTGTTGTCTTCTAGGACTTTTATGGTTTCAGGTCTCACATTAAGGATTGTAATCCATTTTTGTGTGTGGTGTAAGAAAGTGGTCCAGTTTCATTCTTTTGCATGTTGCTGTCCAGGTTTCCCAACACCCTTTGCTGAAGAGACTGTCCTTCCTGTTGGATGTTGTTTCCTGCTTTGCCAAAGATTAATTGACCCTATAGTTGTGGGTTTATTTCCAGGTTTTCTAATCTGTTCTATTAATCTATGTGTCTGTTTTTGTGCCAGTACCATACTGTTTTGATCACTACAGCTTTGTAATATGACTTAAAGTCTGGAATTGTGATGCCTCCAGCTTTGCTTTTTTTTCCTTAAGACTTCTTTGACTATTTGGGATCTTTTGTGGTTCCATACAAATTTTAGGATTGTTTGTTCTAACTCTGTGAAAAATGCTGTTGGTATTTTGAGAGGGATTTCATTAAATGTGTAGATTGCTTTGGGTAGTATAGACATTTTAACAATATTTCTTCTTCCAACCCATGAGCATGTAATATCTTTCCATTTCCTTGTGCCATCTTCAATTTCTTTTCATCAGTGTTTTATAGTTTTCAGAGTACAGGTCTCTTAACCACTTTAGTTAAGTATTCCTAGGTATCTTATTATTTTTGGTGCAATTGTAAATGGGATTACTTTTTATACCTCCATCTTATTTCAGAAGGGATTAAAGGAGGGTCTCTTCAGCTCCCCATGTCTGTGCTCTAAGGCCCAGTCAAGGAACATGGTCATCCACACTGTTTTTTTTTTTTTTTTTAAGTTTATTTATTTTGAGAGAGAGAGTGCAAGTGGGGGGAGGGGCAGAGAGAGGGGGAAAATCTCAAGCAGGCTCCACACTGTCAGCACAGAGCCCAATGTGGGGCTGGAACTCACAAACCACAAGATCACAACCTGAGCTGAAATCAAGAGTTGGATCCTTGAACGACTGAGCCACCCGGGTGTCCCTGGCCATCCACACTCTTAACATCTTTTTGTTTCTGTCCTGAGGCTCTTTCAGGAACCTGCTCCACAATCTCTGAGGATGCTAAGTATTCCAGCATGATGAACAAGGGAAGAGATTGCCTTGGAGAGTATAGTTAAACCAGTCTGGTTTTTCTTGCCCACGTGCTTAGGAAGGCATGCAGAAAGCACAATCAGCAGTGCAGAGAAAGCTACCTACCTGCTATTACATTCCTGGGCATGGGTGGAAGAGGCATCCCTCAGCCCACTGAGGTTAGTGGGGACTAGAAACTATATAAGCAACACATTTTCTTCATGTGAAAAAAAGAAAACAAAACCTTCGAGTCTTTCATCGCTTTTTGCTTCTTTATTTTTTTCAAAGTTTACTTATTTGAAGGAAAGAGAGAGAGCCCACACGCACCCACAAGAGGGGGAGGGAGGGGCAGAGAGAGAGAGACAGAGAGAGAAAGCATCTCAAGCAGGTTCCACAGCTAGCGAAGTGCCTGATGCAGGGCTTGATCCCACAACTGAGAGATCATGAAAATCAAGAGTCGGGTGCTTAACTGACTGAGCCACCCAGGCATCCTACTTTTTGTTTCTTTTAGTTCTCAATTTTCTTCTATTTTAGTCCTGACTTGGCAGAGCCAGAAACCACAAGCCTCAAGTTAGCACCCTTACTAGAGTTTTTCAAAATGACATTTTATTTATTTAGGTGCTATCTGAATCTGAGGCAGGATTCTCAGTAATGTAGCGATTTAGAAAAATTCAATGAAAAAACAGAAGAGAAAGGGATATATAAATAATATAAACCATAATCCATATTAAGAAAAAAGGATTACGTTGCCATGTTTACATCTTAATAATCTTCCTTTCCTCAGGGCACCTGGGTGGCTCAGTCGGTTGAGCATCTGATTTTGGCTCAGGTCATGGTCTCACGGTTTGTGAGTTTGAGCCCTGCTTTGGACTCCGTGCCTCCCTCTCAAAAATGAATAAACATTTTTAAAAAGTTTTAATAATCGTCCTTTTCTTTTTCTATAATTGTAAATATATTTCCATGTCTGTGTGGATTTCCTGTGCATATGCTATTAAATTTGATTTTTTCCTGTTAATCTGTCTTATGTCAATGTGATTCTTAGTCCAGCTAGAAGGACTTATGACAGGACAGGAATTCTTGCTCCCCGACAGTGGAGACAAGGCTGAAAGCACTGAAAGGAAACAGCAACTTTATCTGTAATGTCCCAATATTTAAACTTTAATAAAAGTTGCTTATACTTAAGGCTCTGTTTTCATTCCTGACACTGTTTGTATGGAGACTTGTTGCGGACTTTGAGTCTGGAGTTCTCTCTTGTCCAGCAAGAGAGTGGATGCAGAATTAAATGTGAGAGAGGCTAATGTCTGGGAGGAGACAAGAGCCCTGAGTAAGGATCTTTGCTCTGTTTTTATTAGGATCAGAACGCTTACAAATGTGATGAACATGCAGAAAGAGACCATGAAACCATGAACATTAACTCATATGTGTGAGAGAAAGGGGGTTTCAAGGATATGTAGTGTTAAGGGTTTGGGTCAATACAAAACAAAATCTTTTCCGCTGAGCAGATGGTTGTTTACACAGGCATGAGGCGCTGTGTCTGTTTATCTTAACTTGCCTAAGGGAGAAGACAGATACAGCAGGCTACCTCAGGGTCAACAAGGCACCTTTCTTTGGCTAATTAGCTCCACTCTGGGCAGCTTCACCCTGCTGCTGTCTAGGTCACCCTGTTGACCCTGTTGACCTATTCTGGACATTCCTTCCTGTGAAAGCAGCTTTCTGCTTTTGTACTATGCTGGGAGTGCTTTTCCCTGTTGACCTAATGTTGGACGCTTTCATTCTGTGGCTTCCCATTCTTATGCTTTTGTACTATGCTGGAGGCGTTTTCGCCCTGTTTACCTTTTCTTGGATACTTTCATCCTAAACCTTGTTAACCCATTAGTGCAAGCTCAGGGAATTCCTAAACTTATTCCCCACAGAGACTATTTTTAACAGTAATGTTATTTAAAGAGAACGGAATAAAAACCCAAAAGCGTTAGCATAATACCTCAGATGAACTGACTTTACCGGATACTTTTTAGCATATATTGGTCTCACACTCACAACCTTCAAATACTGGGTTATGTTTTCAAGAGAGTCTGCCTAACTTTCCCCCACCCAAGTGTTTGTGGAAGAAAGTCTGGAGCTGCTTCCAAGCATCCACCTGGGCCATGGCATGAGCCCTGGGCTCCCCTCCCCAGATGACAGGACCACCCACCAAGGTGTGTAGGGAAGCCTGGCACAAGGGGAAGTAAGGAGGCTCAATATAGTGCCCTGCCCCAGGGTAACAGATGATCTGCGGCTTTTCCTTACCATGGGCCTGTAAGCGCTTAGAGGCCTCATTAGCATAGAATTCACTCTTCCAGTTGTGGTCATCCAGACCTACTAGGAACAGGAAGGCATTCTCAGCCCTTTCCACAGGAATGAAACTCTTCTGGTCAGGTCCCTCCAAAGGGCTGTTCAGCACATCCAGGATGTCTGCCAAGCCGTCTCTGGTCAGCTTGATGCGACTTTGCTCGAAGCCCACAGGAGGCAAAGTTTCATCCTTGTAGTGTAAGGCTCCCCCCACATTGGCCACAGAGCCATTGATTATGACGGCGGCGGTGATGCCTTTCAGGAACGAGGCCATGGAGAGGCAGAGATCACCTCCTTTGGAACTCCCAAGCAGCCCAACTCCCGGACCCTTTACCTGAGAAAAGAACAGAGGAGAGAGGAGAACGAGTCCATGAACAGTGCAGCATGATCTGTAGTGCCTGGAACTGGATACCAGGCAGAACTGAGTCAGAATCTGGGCTCTACCATTTGCCAATTTTACAACCTTGGGGTGTTTACTTTTCCTCCTCTCTGTCTTTTTTTCTACAGTCTCTCCATCATCATTCTTGGGTGACTTCAACAACCATGTGGAGGACAGAGTAAATACTTTGGCTTCTCAGTTCCTTGACCTCAAACTTAAACAATGTTTTTTTCCCTACCCTGTCTCAGCCATCCACTCCCACTGTCATAACCTAAACTGAGTCATCATCAGTGAGTAGTTCATCTCTAAAACCTCAGCTTCAAGCATTCCACTCTCTGATCACCATCTTCAATAATTCCAGGCTAACCATTCTTGTACCACCCAAGTCCACCTCGGTGGCCTTGACTGCCACTGTTGTTTTAACTATCAGTATGTCTCTTGTGTTCTTACTTGCCTCTCACTTACTTCAGATTTCAAGCTTCTTTGTTATTATCACTTCCTTGTAACCACCCTTAACTCTAAGATCTCTCTGCCTTTGGTCATACTTTCCTGGGAAAACACTAACCTTGGTTAAACCCCCTTATTCACTTCCTCCAGACCTGTATTTGTGCAAGTGAACACTGCCGGAAAAAAACTACACATTTATGCTGACAGAGCTCACTTTCATTTCATGACCACAAATTTCAGATAAGCATCCATATTTCCCATCTATCCTGCCACATTTCACTTATGTGCGCTTCCCACTTCTGTAAAAGACTGTGTCACACCTCCTACCTCCTCAAGCCCCTTAACCTTTAACCTTGTTTCTTTCACTTTCAGCTCTTCTACTTGGTGGAGAAAATAAATAGCCCAGTAGGAACTGCTCCTCATTTTCCCCTGCGAGATCTACTTAGTGCCATGTGAACTCAAGCTCTATACCTTCTCTTCTGTTTCCAAAGAAGCAACTCTGTGCTTATCAAAGGCCCCCTGCTGCTTGTACTTGGGATCTCCTCCACTCTCATTCTCAAGGACTTCACTCCTACAATTACATCATCTCCCTCTCCTCTTTCATAACTTTCTTCTCAAATGGCCCATTCCCATCAGTGTACTTAAATGCTCTAGTATCTCTTCCATTTTCACAACAGTCCCTCCACCTCACATCCACTCTGCCCTAGTTTTCTACTCTCTTTTACAGCAAAATTTGTGGAGACAAAATTGTCTATAGCTGTTCTTCTGTCTTCCCTTTTCTACCTAATCCCCTCAGGGTAGCTTGGGTTTGCACTATTCCACAAGGACTGCTCTTGCCCCAGTTACCAAAATCTTCTATTACAAGTGGCCATTTGAGGGGCACCTGGGTGGCTCCAGAATTAAGGATCCGACTCTTGATCTCAGCTCAGGTCATGATCTCAGGGTCCTGAGTTTAAGCCCCACATCGGGCTGTGTGCTGAGCGTGGGGCCTGATTAAGTCTCTCTCTCTCAACAAATGACTAAACTTAAAAAGAAAAACAACCCAAAACAAACAAAAAACCAAATGGCCATTTGAGTCACCTGTCAACAGCAGTCATTTTTTTTTCCTTATGACTTCTCCAATAGCACCCTTGACTGGTTTCAACCATTTACTCCTCATAAAAGAAAAGTACTAGGAATTAAATGATATGTTATTACCATCCCAATTTTTCGGAGGAAAGGGAGGCCCCAAGGTCATGGAACTAGTTACTAGTTGGTGAAATCAAACTTACATTTAACTTTAACTTTTGTCTGTCTACATCTTGTGCTGGTGCCATTACACCCTATCACCTTTTCTAAGAGTTCCACAGCTTCCCATCCACTGTGAGCTCTGAACTGTAAAATAAGTAAGGTGTATCTTCTGATCCTCTGATCCTCTGAACCTATGAAGCCCTCAAAGCACTTGCTAATAACTAGCTTCTTTGGCGGCCCAGTTCTTCATTTAATACTGTGTTCTCAGAAGGGCCACAAAGAAGGGAGCATTGTTAGACACAAACATTTAACCTACGGCCTTCTGGAGATAAGTGATTACCTTCCCCTTTCCCTCTCCTTCCTGTATCGAACTTAGGGTTCTCACATGTGTTTGAGCTGAATATAATAAACTATAAAATACTGGAATTTAAAATTCCAAGCCGAAGAAGAACATCTTTAGTAGCAGAATATATGATAACATATAATTGCAGACAAACTGTCTACGTGAAGTAACTATAAATGGTAATGTGTGTTGGGTACTGGGAGTAGCTGTTGTGAATTTGTCAAGTTGTATCAAAACCAAGAGCAGTCAGGAGAACACCTGATACACAGATCACAAAACCTAGAGACATTCCAACCTCAGGATGATCCAGCAGGTAGTTCACAGCTTCTTCAAAGTACTCCAGGTGGAGGGTCTCTATGCCCTGGGGGAGGTCTTCATAGTTATAATAAGCCAGAGCCATCACAGCAAAACCCTTGCCAGCCAGCAGACAAGCTCGATATTCCGGAAGGCCACCTCCAACTCCAAAAATGTCCACAATCCCAGGGAACGGCCCAGGTTCTTTGGAAGAAGCAAAACACAAAACTGAACTATTTCTTAAACTCTTTGCAGTGGTGTCAAAAGCCATGTGTTGTCTACTTGGTGATGTCAAACTTTTCTATTGACAATCAGAAATGTTAGAAGACCTCTGGCCTTCAAAGATCCAGACAGTGGCACAGACTCAATCCACACTTCCCCTATGCCCAGAGCTTCAAAGCCCCATAGATTTTTTACAGTAAGTATGCATCACTTTTCTAATTAAAAATAATTTACAAGTAGACAATGAAAACAGCAAAACCACTGCCCACTGCCCCCCCAAAAGTGACAATGCCAAATGCCAGAGAACATGTAGAGCAAGTGGAACCTTCATACATTGACGGTGGAAATGCAAAACAATACAGCCACTTTGGAAAACAGTTGAGCAATTTCTTATAAAGGTAAACATATACTTGATCATATGATTTAACAATCTCACTCCTAGGTGCTTACCCAAGAGAAATGAAAATTGGTGTTCATACAAAAACTTGTATGCAACAGTTTGCAGTGACTTTATTCATAATCTCTAAAGACTTGAAACCCAGCCTGAAAACCCCAGTCCTTCAACTGTTGAATGAATAAAACTGAAGTATACCCATGGAATGGAGTACTACTAAGAAACAAGAAGAAACGATTGGATATATGGAGCATGAATGAATCTCAAATGCATTAAACTAGACTCTGTTTATGGGACATTTTCACCCTTTACACAAAAAGTTTGTACTTAACATGCAAAATCTGAAAAAATGATAAGGCAAACACTTTACACCCAACACCTTAAGAAATAACTCAGTACTAACTATCCAAGCCCCGAGTATCTGTGTGCCCCTTCTCTCCCTTTTCACTATGCTGAATTTTATCATTCTCTTATTTTTCTTTACAGTATTACCACTTATACATGTACCTTAAACAGTATTTTATCTTGCCTATTTTTTGAGTTTTATTTATCTGAATGGAATGATATTGAATGTGTTCTTCTGGGACTTCATTGTTTCACTCAGGACTCTTTTGAAATTCATCCATGTTGATTTTTTTTTTTTTTTTAGGGAAACAGCTTCTTTCCTTCCCTTTCCTTCCTTTCTTCCTTTGAGAGAGTGCAGGAGGGCGGGGGGGGGGGGGGGGGGGGGGGGGGGGGGAGGGGCGGAGAGAGAGAATCCCAAGCAGTCAGCGCAGAGGCCTTGCTAACCCACCAAGCCTGAGATTATGACCTGAGCTAAAACCAAGAGTCAGACGCTTAATGGACTGAGTCACCCAGGGGCCCTATACCAATTTTCTTAACCTTGATATACTGTGGGAGTTAGAAGCAAACTTGCTATACTGAGAAACTATTTTAAAAGTCGTTAAAGACTTGGAACTACCTATAAAATGTTTTTGCTTTTACTTACAACTGTCTTTTCCATTTCCTTATGATGTCTTCTAACTGACCTCTAAGTTTTGGAGCAACAGAGCCACCTCCCCAGGCAGGGTACACTTTAACGTCCCCACAGACCTCTGCAATGTTGGGAGTTACATCCTTACTCTTGGTAGACGTGCAGGAGACCAGAGAAAGGCAGACAGGACAGCCTGGGACGCAAGGCACTCACCAGGCGGCAGGAAGAGCGTGCCGCGCACCCGGCCCGCGCGCACCGGCACCCGCCGCATCCCCGGCCGCAGGAAGTCGCGCTCCAGCACCGCCCGGCCCAGGAGCCGCCCGGCGTCGGGCTCGTGGCCCTCGAGCACCTCCAGCTCCACCGCGAAGGGCGTCTGCACGTCCCGCTTCACCAGCCGCACCAAGGGCTTCTCGGGCTCCAGGGCCCAGAGCAGCCCCATGGGCTCGAGCCCCGTGAAGCTGCCGCCCAGCGCGGGCGCGCGCGCCAGGTCCAGGAGGCCGCCGGCGTCCGCTTGATACCGCGCGTGGGCCCGGAAGAGCGCGCCCTTCTCGTCGCGCAGGGACGCGCGCAGCGTGACCGGCTGTCCCGGCGCGAGGCCGTGCACCGCGATGTGCACGGGCTCGTCCCAGCCGCAGCGGCCCGCGGGCTCCAGGCGCCAGGTCGCTGTCCTCCGGGCAGGTGCCCACGAGACCCGGCCACCAGACCATAGCTTTGGAGAGCCTGGCAGCTGACCCCATCGGCGGAGTCCAGAAGCTCGCAGTATAGCCACAGAGGAGGCCACCATTTTGTGTTTTGACTTTTGACCTCGTTTCAATGAACACCGTGGAGAAAGTTAGAAACCAGTAGAGACCCTCTAGTGGCAGGCTGCCTCAGCTGCATGCTGAGAGCCCTGTGCGGCCAAGGAGGACGCCAAATTGAGCTTGGAGGGCCAGACTCTTGCACATCAGGTCAGTAGCTTACTTGTAAAAAAAAAAAAAAAAAAAAGCCAAAGCGGCGCCTGAGTGGCTCAGTCGGTTAAGCATACGACTTGGGATCAGGTCATGATCTCACAGCTCGTGATTTTGTCCCAAGTCCGGTTCTATGCTGACAGCTCAGAGCCTGGAGCCTACGTCAGACTGTCTCCTTCTCTCTCTCTGCCCCTCCCCGGCTGGCGCACTCTCTCTCTCTCTCAAATATAAATAAACAAATAAAAAATAAAAGAAAGAGCGAAAATAGATATACATGAACTTGCTTTATATACTGAAAAACCTGCACTTTTTATGTGGGATAAGAATTTCCTAGTTCTGCTTCTCATAAGCTTTTTGGCTTGTGCAGTGTTGGCTGCACAGGGGCTGGCTGCTGGCTGTCAATGGCTAAGACGAGTGCAGGCCTGGAATTGAGTCTTATCAATTTGTTGACTGATTCACTCCCATTAATAATTATAGGGCGTTTCATTAAAAGTGTGCATCATGGTGTTTTGCTTGTATATTTACCTGTGTATATGCTTATCTTCTACACTATCCTACATTTTAGGGGCCTGGAGTCTTACTAGCTGTGTGACCTCAACCTCATTCCTTATAGGTGTAAAAATAGCCAGTTGAGATTATACTGCATTGTCAAGTTGCTGTATTTAGGCAAACGTGATCTCTTTCTCATCCGGGACATTTCACCTTTTCCCCACTTTTTTTTTTTTTTGAAGTCAAGTCTTTAAAAATTTTTTTCATGTTTATTTTTGAGAGAGAGAGAGAAAGAGAGTTAGAGCACGAGTGGGGGAGGGGCAGAGAGCAGGAGATACAGAATCCCAAGCAGGCTCCAGGCTGACAGCACAGAGCCCCATGTGGGGTTCAAACCCACAAACCGCAAGAGCATGACCTGAGTGTAAGTCAGATGAGACACTCCACCGACTGACCCACCCAGGCTCCCCTCCCCACTTTTTCATAAAATCCACCCAGGAGTGGATATTTCATTAAACTTAACTTCAGGCCCTTTCCAAGGCCTTGTATTTGATTTTACATTCGTGATTTTTCATATCCTTTTTATTAGAGAAACCTGCAAATTGTGTAAGCTTATTTCAAGCCCACAATTTGTGTTTGCCACTGCTCCCAATAAGGCCACCCAAGGACTTTTTACTTAGTTTCGAATGTTCTTCTGTCCTGCTGGTCATTAATCATGCAACTCCCTATAGCTCTAATTACTTCTGCACTGGTTCTGTGGGATATTTCAGTGTATTTTGGGCACAGAAACTAAAGAAAGTCAATAATAATAGCTAGCTCTTAATCCTTACAAGAACCTTATGAGAAAATTAAGGCCTGGAGAGGTGAAATGATTTGCTAAAGTTAGATCAAGCAACTAGATATACTGGGATTTATATCTCTGCAATCAGATTCCAGAGTCTGTGCTCTGAACCATTATGCTTTAAATGTCTTTTTTTTTTTTTTAAGTTTATTTATTTTGGGAGCGCACACACAAGCACGAGGGAAGGGCAGAGGGAGAGACAGAATCCCAAGCAGGCTGAACTTGGAGCCCGATGTGGGGCATGATCCCATCACTGTGAGATCATGACCTAGGCTGAAATCAAGGTGGACGCTTAACCAACTGAGCCACCCAGGCGTCCTGTATTTTGGGTAGTTTTAATTTTCTTCTTTGTCCATAATTTCTATCAGAAATAACATGGCTTTTATAATTAAACAGTATTTTTTTAATTGTATATAGCAACATAAAATGTGCCATTTTAACCATTTTGTTTTAAGTGGGCTTCATGCCCAGAGCAGGGCCCAAACCCATGACCTGGAGATCAAGACCCAAGCAGAGGGGTGCCTGGTGGCTCAGTTGGTTGAGTGTCTGACTTCAGCTCAGGTCATGATATCATGTCTGTGGGTTCAAGGCCCACATCAGGCTCTGTGCTGACCGCTCAGAGCCTGGAGTCTGTTTTGGATTCTGTGTCTCCCTCTCTCTCTGCTCCTCCCCTGCTCACACTCTCTGTCTCTCAAAAAATAAAATGTTAAAAAAAAATAAAAAACAAAAAGACCAATAGTTGGACACCCAATGGACAGAGCCCAGGCACCCCCATTTTAACCATTTTTAAGTGTATAGTTAAATACACTCACATTGTTGTGCAACCATCACCACTGTCCATCTCCAGAACTTTTCATCACCCAAACTGAAAAGCCCCCACAGCCCCTGGAAACCACTTTCTGTCTCTAGGAATTTGATTGTTCTAGTTACCTCATATAAGTGGAATCATTCAGTATTTGTCCCTTTGTGTCTGCTTATTTAAGTTAGTGTGTCTTTCAGGTCCATCCACATATGTAGCATGTATCAGAAATTCCTTCTTTTTTAACGCTGAATAATATTCTGCTGCATGTATGCAACGCATTTTGCTTATCCATCTACTGATGGATATGGGGTTGTTTTCACATTTACTATTGTGAATGTACTGCTATGAACATGAGTGTACAAATACCTGTATAAGAGCCCCTGTTTTCAATTCTTTTGGGTATATACGCAGAAGTAGTAGGATTGCTGAATCACATGGCAATTGTTTAATTAAAAAAAATTTTTTTTAACATTTATTTCTTTTTGAGAGACAGAGACAGAGTGTGAGCAGGGGAGGGGCAGAGAGAAAGGGAGACACAGAACCCAAAGTGGGCTAGCTCCAGGGTCCTTGCTGTTAGCCAAGAGCCTGACATGGGGCTGGGACTCACGAACTGTAAGATCATGACCTGAACCGAAGTTGAACCAACTGAGCCACCCAGGCGCCCCTGTTTTAATTTTTTAAAATGTTTTTATTTATTTTTAAGAGAGAGAGAGGGACAGAATGTGAGCAAGGGCAGGGCAGAGAGGGAGACACACAATCCGAAGCGGGCTCCAGGCTCGGAGCTGTCAGTAAAGAGCCCAGCGCGGGGCTAGAAATCACGAACCGTGAGATCATGACCTGAGTCGAAGTCAGGTGCTTAACTGACTGAGCCACCCAGGTGCCCAAATTCTGTTTAATTTTTTTTAAGTCTTTCAGTCTTTTCATCTCAGAGACCATGTCTTTTCACCCTTTTGTAAGGGTCCCAGGGTCTGAGCACAGCTTGAGCCCAGGCACTGAAGTGAGTGCTCATTTCTCTCAGTGGTAACCACCTGGATAGCATGGCCCCAGGTCAACACAACAGACAGAACCTTATGCCCAGAAATCTTCCCTACCGTCAGGACAAATTAGTTCTGTAAAGGAACTCCTGAAGACTAGTATTCTGGAAGTCTGGGATTTTACTATTAGCAATAGGGGATTTGAAGAATACCTTTGTAAAAATAGTGTCATCAGCTGATAATCTAGCCAGGATTTGGGGACCAGGAGAGATGGAATTGAACTATGTGAAGGAAGGGGATTCAGTGGGGGGGTGGTGATGAAAGGGGAACAGAAAAGACCCCAAAGACAGACCCATTCTATTTACTGTTTGTTCTATCAGCCTAGTGATCTTCATGGCAGAGCTGGGTGTTCATGTGTTCACTGCTTTGCCTTTTCTCAGCAGTACTTATGAAGCCTAGTGGGGGAAAAAATTGAGCAGCACACATCTAGGGGTTTATTTTCAAAGGATGACTAGGAATCCATTGTGGCATCAATCAATAAATACAAGGCAATTTCCCGAAGTTGTTTACAAAAGGAAATTAAATAAATAGTCGAAGATACCACTGATTGAACCTGCAAATTCTGTGAGTAGACTCATGGAATTCTAAAGAGGTGTTGCCTGGTAACCAATATAAACAGCTTTGGAACCTAAGAAACTACAGAAGGTTTAAGATGCTTTTTGATGACTGTGTTGTAGGAGGCCATTTTGAAGGTAATTTCAAAACACTTCTATTTTACCAGTACCTGAAAAGAGTTTTCGTCAGCTGAATGATATAAGACAGCCTGAAGTAGTTGAAAAGATTTTGATTAGGCGTCAAAAGGGTATTACTTCAGGTATCAACCACTACTGTGATCTTAGTCATGTTTTTCCTCTCTGGGCCTCAGTTTTGATATTTGCAAGATATAAGAGTTGAAACAGAGTCATCTTTCTGGCAGTTACCTTAGTAATCTCAGGAGTCGGCAGTATATCTGTGTGAGTACATGGCAAGGAATAGTAATTAGAAAGTAGAGGGGAAAGGGGCGCCTGGGTGGCTCAGTCGGTTGGGCGTCCGACTTCAGCTCAGGTCACGATCTCGCGGTCCGTGGGTTTGAGCCCCGTGTCGGGCTCTGGGCTGATGGCTCAGAGCCTGGAGCCTGCTTCTGATTCTGTGTCTCCCTCTCTCTCTGCCCCTCCCCCGTTCATGCTCTGTCTCTCTCTGTCTCAAAAATAAATAAACGTTAAAAAAAATTAAAAAAAAAAAGAAAAAAAAGAAAGTAGAGGGGAAAAAAATGAACTTTCTGATGAAGAAGAGGCAGCAGAGAGAGGGGTGTGAGTCAAGCCAGGTTGAGGCTGTGTTCCCTGATCCTGCTCTCCCCACCACTAAGCTTCTTTCATATATCCCAAATATAGCTCTTGGGGGGGCGCCTGGGTGGCTCAGTCAGTTGAGCGGCGGACTTCAGCTCAGGTCATGATCTCGCAGTCCGTGAGTTCGAGCCCCGCGTCGGGCTCTGTGCTGACAGCTCGGAGCCTGGAGCCCGTTTCAGATTCTGTGTCTTCCTCTCTCTGACCCTCCCCTGTTCATGCTCTGTCTCTCCCTGTCTCAAAAATAAATAAAACGTTAAAAAAAAATTAGCTCTTGGGGCTATGGCTTCTCTCAATTTAATGTGTATGAACACCTGTGAGAGCTGGTTAAAATACAGATTTCTAGGCCTCACTTGCAGCCTACTCAATCAATATTCTGGGGTGTAGCACACAGGATTCCTCATTTTTAAAAATTTTTTAACGTTTATTTTTGAGACAGAGACGGAGCATGAGCAGGGGAGGGGCACACAGAGAGAGAGACAGAGAGACAGAGAGAGACAGAATCCAAAGCAGGCTCCAGGCTTGAACCCACCAACCGTGAGATCATGACCTGAGGCGAAGTTGGACACTTAACCAACTGAGCCACCCAGGCACCCCTGGGATTCTGCATTTTAACAAGCTCCTCAAATGATCTTGATGCAGAAGATCCTTAACCATTAACACTGTTGTAGAAGCTGACTGTCCCTCTTGGGCCCTACCTTAAAATCTGTGGGTATAGGGGAGAGTGTATTTTCAAAAGCTCTCAGAAAACTGTGCTAAGGTTTATTGCTTTTTAGCCTTCTTTGACAGTTTCTGCTGCTTTAATAACAAAGAAAAAGCAAGGTATTACTCCTTTTGACATGAATCATTCAGCCCACTTTAATTATTTCTGGAGAATAAAGGTACCAGACCAGGGGGTGAGGGTAGGGGAAAATTTGGAACCTCTGAGATATCACTCATTTTGAATCTGGATTCTTCTATTAGGTTTTACTTGGAGGCACGTGGCCTAGCCCTTCCTGCCCCACTCCTGCCTGTCTAGCCTGGTTCTGAGAGGCACAGAGATAATGTTGCTGTTTACCAGATTGTGGGGCCTGGTCTGCAGTTATCCCAGGTTTGACTACAGGATGCCATGTTTCAATTTCTTATGCTCTCAGTATACAAAGGCACCTGGACCTGCCACCCTGTTTTGTTTTAAAGTAGGCTCCATGCCCAACATGGGGCTCGAACTCATGGCCCTGAGATCAAGAGTCGCGTGCTCTACTGGCTATGCCAGCCAGGCTCCCCCTGCTTTTGGTTCTTAAGGGGATGTTTGTGCCTCAATGTTGGTCTAGGTAACATTTAAGTTTGGATAATATGGGGCCTCCAAACTCCATTCATAGGTTTTTTTCTTCCCTCTCTATCCACCTTCTAATTGCCTAGGGCCCCAATAATCCTAACCTGTTCCCTAAGTGCCCAATGCACCATCTAACTGTGGGACCCCAGAGACTTGCCTTCTGGCGGCAGTAGTCCATACTGTAAATCAGTTAACAGTTCCTCTTAGTTGTGTAATACTTTGAAGCTTGCAAAAAAAACAAAAAAACAAAAAAACCCTTTCATACTTGCTCCTTAATTTTGAGCTTCATATCTACACCAAATTAGATATCAAACTGAGACAAACTAGAGATATTAAATCACATCCCCAAGGTAACATGGCTGGGAAGTGCAGAACTTGGCCTTACACTTGTCTTCTGACCCAGTGTCCATCTAGGACAAGTCGCTTTTGACAAAACCCTTCAACATTTTGTCCTGTCCTCATTTCTTTTCAAAACACATCAGGTATTATTCCTCTTTTCACCAACCTGCCTTATTAGATGAGAATAACTATCCCTTGAGAATTTACAAAAAATGGCAATGCTAACATGGTATTCTCTCTGGGATGCTGGCACTGTAACCAAAGATTCTGTGTGTCACAGGCCAAAGAGTGTATATATATGTATTTTGGGACATCCAAAATCATTCCATATAGTCATCTTGGGGCAAAAACTGGTCCTTATCTGTTTTTCAGGTGTTTAGGATCAAATGCCTCCTATCGTAGGAGCAAGATATTGACACACTGATGTGTTAAGAATGATAAAATGTTCTATTAGGCAATACACAAGGCACAAGAACACTAATATTGTTTTCATCTAACAATTCATCTTCAACCAGTAAGAGTAGGCACTGTTTCAGGAAAAGTATCACTTGTGACCACCTTCTAACCTTGCCATAACTTTTTTACATTAACTTTTAAAATACTCACTGCCCTCATGGCCATGTTGCCTTCATGGTTGTGAAGAGATGGAACAACTAAATTTAGTCTTATGTGCAAAAAATCCTGGCGGGATATCATATTAATCACGTATGACTTAATTTGAGTGACATCTAGATAAAAGCAGGCTCTTAACAAAAAGAAATACACCAATAGGTCAGATTTCATACACAGAAGAAAGTAGAAATAATCAATCAATCATCATCATCATCATCATCAATCAAGCCCTGGGAAGCCAATGTGGCATGGAGGTGAAGTGCTCTTAAGTTGGAATCTGGCAACTAGGTTTAAAACCTGGCTCCTCTTCTTATGGCCTGTGTGACCTGAAGCAATTTACTTAACCACTCTGAGCCTCAACTTCTTCCCATTCGCATTCAAGACCGTAATATCTTCCCCATGTAAAGCCCTTAGCAAATTGCAGGCACACCTCATTTTATTTTGCTTTACCTTAATGCACTTCACAGAGATTGCATTTTTTTACAAATTGTAGGTTTGTGGCAACCCTGTGTCGAGCAAGTCTATCACTTCCATTTTTTTCAACAGCATTTGCTTACTCTGTGTTTCTGTGTCACATTTTGGTAATTCTTGCAATACTTCAGACTTTTTCATTATTATTGTATTTGTTATGGTGATCTCTGATCATGACTCACTGAAAGCATAGATGATGGTTAGCATTTTTTAATTAAGGTAGAACATTTTTTTTTAAGTTTATTTCTTTATTTTGAGAGAGAGAAAGAGAAAGAGAGCAAGTGGGGGAAGGGCAGAAACAGAGAGAATCCCAAGCAGGCTCTGTTAGCGCAGAGCCCGATGCGGGGCTCAAACTCATGAACCTTAAGATCATGACCTGAGCCCAAGTCGGACGCCTCGCCAGTTGAGCCACCCAGGTGCCCCTGAACGTTGTTTATTAAACATAATGCTATTGCATACTCAGTCAATTAAAATTTAACTTTTACATGCACTTGGAAAACCAAAAAGTCCATTAGACTCACTTTTGTTATGATATTTGCTTGACTGCAGTGGTCTGGAAAAAAACCCACAATATCTCTGAGGTACGTCTGTACTCCATTATTGTCAATTATCATTATTAGATGAAGGACTTCAGAAGGAAAATTTTTTTAATGTTTGTTTATTTATTTTTCTGGGAGGGGCAGAAAGAGAGGGAGCATCCCAAGCAGGCTCTACGCTGTCAGCGCAGAGCCTGACGTGGGGTTCAAATTCGTGAAAACTGAGATCATGACCTGAGCCAAAATCGAGTCCAACACTTAACTGAATGAGCCACTCAGGTGCCCCCAGAAGGAAAAAAATTTAAAAAAAAAATTTTTTTTTTAAAGTTTATTTACCTTGAGAGAGACAGAGACCGTGTGCAAGTCAGGGAGGGGCAGAGAGAGAGGAAGAGAGAGAATCCCAAGCAGGCTCCACACTGCCAGCATAGAGCCCAACGTGGGGCTCAAATTCACAAAACCGTGAGGTCATGGCCTGAGCTGAAACCAAAAGTCAGAGACGCTTAACTGACCAAGCCACTCAAGCACCCCAGAAGGAAAATTTTTAAAAAAGCAGTAAATGTAAGCTAGCTAAAACATGGAAACAGCTTGCCCCAGTAATTAAGGAGGAGGTGATTTAGCTACTTGGTGAAATACCCTGTAGCTGTTAGACACTTTAACAGTGAGGACTATGTAGTAAGATGGTAAAGTACTGGGGGCTTTGGAAGGGCAGCAGAGACAGAAGACATGATCCTTGGACAGTACAGTTAGCTGAATATTTAACAATGTGAGGTGTCACAGGATTGAGAGTTAAAATTACTGGTACAGAATCAGTGAATTGTACACCTGAAACTGACGCTGTATGTTAACTATACTGGAACTAAAAACACAGATAAGAAACTGGTACAGAGTAGGAGTGATTTATAAATTTGTGTGGGACATGGAGGCCTGGATAAGGTCAAGAAAGTTGTGGAGCAGGTAGGAACTGACCTAGGCCTGGAAGAATGGACAGAATTTGTCAAGAATGGAGTGTGCTAACACACACAGCGGGCACAGAAGGAAGCTCCACTCTGTGGAGGGAGCGATGGGTAGAGATGAGCTAAGAGACTCAAGAGGTTACAGTCGGACAAGGTCATAAACTGGGGTCACACTCATGGAGAACTCTGAATGCCAGGCTGAGGTATCTGAACTTTATGCTATAAATAAGCCTTTTGAACACACATAAAGCAATATTTGAGGAAAAATGAAGGGCTGAGATTTGAGAACAAATGGCAGAACTGGAAGCAAGGGGCTGATACAAGGAATGTTTAGAATGTTCACCATTTCTTCTTTTTTTTTTTGTCCCTCTTCTAATTCACGTGGCTTCTCCCCACTCAGACCCACCCCTGCTCCCCTTATCTGTCTTCCCTTTTCTTCCCTTTCTGTACTGCTATGGCCTACCAATTTCTGCTGACCTAGAGCTCTCACCAGTTCCTCCCATCTCCTCAACAGATACCTGGTCACACCTCCAAACCCTGCATCTGGACCAGGGAGTATGGAAGGAAGCCTTTGCTGGGAAAGGATGACCAGAACCCAACATGGAAAGACCTTTCTTTCCCACCATTTCCATCAGTCACTCCCCCCACGGCTGGGATGGGGCATGATCTTTACCCCTTCGAAACCAAGGAACAAGGAGGAATGTGCCTCTGTCTCCAGTGTACCTCCAGTCTACCACTTTAGCCCACATCGCTGTGTGCACCTCAAGAACCAATATCTGAAAAAGGCTGCTACAAACCTTACCTTCTCTGAGGAGGTGGTGTGGCAGCGAGGGCTTTCCAGCATCCCTTTCAGCCAGTACAACTTTGACCATCTCTATAATGCAGACCACATCATGCAGCCTACCCAGATCAGGAGGGCCCAATATGAGAAACCTATCAGCTTCAAGTTCTTGGGTTCTTCAGGTCCCTCAGCAAGGGTCACCTCCCAGGCTGTGAAGACAGAAAGCTCTGCTGAACTTAAGAAGCAGCTGAAGGAATCAAAGCCAGCAAGTGTAGTCCAGGAAAAACCTTGCCCTCTCGTCCCTCATTCCTTCAGGGATCCGGACGTGCTAGGTCTGTCACTTTCTCCAGATGTGAACCTGGAGGTGAGGGAAGCCTGGCTTCCACCTCCTGAGAAGGAGGCCAGAGCCTGGGAAGCCATCGTGCTGGAAAAGCTGAACAAGCGCACTGCCCGATGGATCCAGAGCAAGCGTCCCCTAAGGTCTCGGGTATCCCCCAACAAGTGGCAGAGCTTTCTGCACCAGCAGTACGACTGGAGCCACATCCGGGATGAGCTTTCTTCCACCAGTGACCTGGAGCTCTTGAAACAGCTGGAAGAAGAAGAAACAGCAGAATTTGAGGATCGAAGTGTTATCCTGCCAATCCAGGAGAAAAAGAAGCCAGAGCTGCTGCTTCCTGTTTACTATAGGTAGACTGGCTGAGGCCTCTGGCACACCTTTGAGAATGCTTGGCTCCCCTTCCAGGACTCCTGCGTTAGTTCACATTCCTTATTTCAGAATGTGCTGTCCCATCAACCTCTTGGAGTTCTCCACTGCCAACCTACTCTCTAAGATCTCCTTCAAGTAAGGTTTCACAGCCTAGGCACTACTGACATCCTGGACTGGATAATCCTGTTGTGGGGGTCTGCCTTATACCTTGTAAGATGTTTAGTAACACCCCACTGGATGACAGTAACACTCTGTAGTTGTGACAACCAGAGAGGTCTCCAGTCATTGACACATGTCCCCTTAAGGGACAAAGTCACTCCCAGATGAGAACCACTGGCTGTAAAGGGATTGGTTTTGGGCCTTTCCTAATAGACTGAGCGATTCTGCTGATCCAGTTACTATCCAGGTGCTCCCAGAAATGTATCCATGGGGAAAATAAGGTTTGGTCCTGCCTCGCTTTGAATTAAGGAGCCAATGTGTCAGTGCCTCAAAAACGAACTGGCAGCAGGACAGAGAACTAAACAATTTGAGGGAAGATTACTGCATATTTCTGGTTGCTTCCTTCTCATTTATAGCTAGATGGAAGACTGGAGCTAGTCTAATGTCCCTGATTCCCAAAAGCGAACTAACAGTAAGTGGGAATCCATTAATTTGTCCATTTATTAGATAAATATAAACTGCATTCCCACTACTTGCCAGGCACTCTGCAAAGTACTGGGAATACAACGTAAACGAGAGATATGGAACCTTTAAGGAGCTTATATGTTCATGGGGTGGAGAGGCATGAAATAAGCACATACATAATAAAGTGAAATAATATAGAATTGGTTCCCTTCCCCACATCAGTGCAATCTCTAAGGGCACCAATGTTGTTGTTGTTTTTGTTTTTTTTTTTTAAAGGGTAATGCTGGGAGCATGGCCACTCTGTCATACTGTCCAGTGGCTACAGGAGTGGCTCTATTAGAGGAAGAGGAAGTTGGCTGCTGATAGGTACCTTCATAGGGCATCTTGGGAGCAAAGTGAATAGTTAAACATAGGTGTTTTCCAGATGCTCATGTGTGTATGAGGTGAGCTTAAAGAGGAGCTGTGGGTCTGATGGAAAGCAGGAGGTCCATCTCCCACCTTTCCCTTCTCTCCCTCTCTCCCTCCTGCTAAGATTGCCCAATTACTTGCCTCAAGTGCAGACAGGTGAACCTATGCCTGGCAACAATAAGACTGCTGAGGGTATCAAAGGAAAGAACATCTGCCAGCCCCCGAACCAGAGGTACTTTCGACAGGTGAATCCTCGAGCTGGAAAGTTTGCTTACTCCACAGACAACACCTTTGAACAGGAAATATACTTTGGTAATAGAGCTGGGGTGTCGTGCTGGGGGCTGGGTGGACATGGAGCAGGGAGGTGGAAAGTAGCCAGGGGATGAAACAGTCATGAGTGTGGACAAGAGGCTCTGGATGACCATTTTTTGGGGGGGGGGGGGGGGGGCGGGGAAGAGGGGCAGGCAGGTATCTGGTGCAGGCGAAACTGTTTTCCCTCTTCCCCTTTCTCTATCCCTTTCTGTTACTAAGGAGGCTGTGGAAGGTGGGGTCATAAAGTAAACAGATTTGGCTCTGAGAACAACTACCTCTTGTCTTCTTTCTTTCCCTTTGAGATAATCCCCCATTGAGGTGCTATGTTAGAAAAAAATCGTGGGATTTGGAGTCTAGTGGAGCCTGGCTTAGCACCTTTCCACTAACCTTCAGTAAGTTATGTAATCCCTCTGAGCCTTATGGACCTTATTTGTAAAATGATATTAACAAAAATGCACCTCAAGTAAAGAACAGACAAGAAAGCATCTATAATGCTTCTTGGCTCATGCTCAATAAATGTCCACTACCTTCCCCTTCCATCTTCCTATCCTTTAGACGCTTGGGCTTCCAAGATACATGATCTAGGTCTGTATGTTCCAAGCTGTTTATTCTTCCTTGCCCCCATCTTCTTCCTAAACTGTCAACTGAAAGTCTTCCTAAAGCATTTAACAGAATTATTCAGATGAAGGTATTTATGAATGGTAGGAAATGAATTAAATCTCCCTTTATTAGTACTTAACTTTTAATAGGGGACAATGCCTGTAAGTTAGACAGGTTCTGCTTTGGTTTCAAGCCTCTATGAAGCCACCAGCTCATATTTCCAAGCAACAATCACCTTCAAGGGATGCCCCCACATCATGGTAGTCGTAAGTCCTAAGAGCTTAGAGTAAAGCAAAAGGAAATTGGGTCTGATCCTGGTGACTGAAAACCCAGCAAGACAGGAAGGAGGGTGGTACTAAGGACTCCTTATTTATTTGTTCACAGATAAAGTCCAGGTCATCCACCAGATTGGTGCAAAGAGAGACCATATTTTCCTGGAAAACTTCAATAGGTACAAGAAGCAGCTCTCCAAAGTTTTCCCTGAAACCCCAGAAAGGTGGACTTCCCAGCCAGTTCCTGAAGCACGTAAGCGGGAAGTGGATAATAGGGGTGATGAGGAAAGTGTGGCTATTTCTTTAAGGACCCTGTTTTATAGGCTGGGCATCACCAGCATGTAGCGGAGTCGCTTCCTGCCAACTAAAAATCATCTCATAAAATTATAAAACACTAACTGTAACTAGGAAGAACCTTTGTGGAACATCCATTCAGTTGAAATCAGGTCAAATTTAGATGTAACCAAGAGATTTAGGGCTTGGTCTCCTTCCAGGAGAAGTACATTGAACCCTTGATCCAGCACTGTCCTGTCCCTTTGGGCTGGCTCTACCGTCCCATTCCATTCTCAGACCCATACCTGCCTCAGCTACTAGGGTCATCCTCTGTTCTAAATTTGTTTTATATCATTCTTGGGGTGCCTGGCTGGCTCAGTTGGTAGAGCATGAAAGAGGAGAATCTTTTTCAAAAAATTTTTCTTGTTTTTGCTACAGGTTTCTTATAGCTTTTTTTTTTTTAAGTTTATTTATTTTGAGAGAGAGAGAGAGGGAGAATCACAAGCAGGCTCCTCACTATCAGCACAGAGCCCGACTTAGGGGCTCAAACCCACAAATCGTGAGATCATGATCTGAGCTGAAATCAAGAGTCAGACACTTAACCAACTGAGCCACCCATGCATCCCAAGAGAGAATCTTAAGCAGGCACCATGCTCAGCACAGAGCCCAATGCAGGGGGTGGGGGTGGGGGGTGGGTCGGATCAATTCCATGACCCTGGGGTCATAACTTGAGCTGGAATCAAGAGTGAGACACTCAACCAAGCCACCAGGAACCCAGAGCATGCAATTCTTGATCTCTGGGTTGTTAGAGTCCCACGTTGGGTGTAGAGATTACTTAAAAAAATCTTCAAAAAGAGAGTATCATTCTTGATTCTGAGAGCGAGAGGGAAGAGAGATGGCTAGGAAATGAGCTTATGAAACAAAAAGTGCCCATCCTCCAAGGGACTATGCTTCCATGTCCCATGACCCTTCTCTTTGCAGTGTCACTGCTCCAATGGGCCTCCTGGCGAACAGAAACTAATGGTAGCGGTGGAGAAAGCACCCCAACAAAGCTTTTGATTGGGTCTATGCAAATCACCTTCTGGGGCTTCACTAGCTTCATTAGAGCTACTAATTGTCCCTACAGCAAGACACTTTTGTAATACTGATTTTTGTGATATTTATTGATACTTAGGGGACTTTGTGAATGCATTTTTGTAAACCATTAAGTGCTATACAAACTCAAGGATTTATTATTAGTATACTACCTTCCCAGAAGCCAACTGGATTGCTTATGTCCTCCCCTCTGAAAAGAGGTGAATCCACAGAGACAGAAAGTTGATCAGGTTGCTGGGGGAAGCGAGGAATAGGCACAGGGTTTATTTTTGGGGGGATAAAAATATCCTAAAATTAGACGTTGTGATAGTTGTACAACTCTGTGAATATATTAAAAACCACTGAAATGTATACATTTAATTTTTTTAAATGTCTTTTTTGTTTTTTTGTTTTTGTTTTTTTGTTTTTAATTTTTGAGACAGAGAGAGACAGAGCATGAGCAGGGGAGGGGCAGACAGAGGGGGAGACACAGAATCTGAAGCAGGCTCCAGGCTCTGAGCTGTCAGCACAGAGCCCGATGCAGGGCTTGAATTCACAGGGTGTGAGATCATGACCTGAGCTGAAGTCTGATGCTTAACCGACTGAGCTACCCAGGTACCCCTGAAATGTATACATTTTAAAAGGATGAATTTTATAGTATGTGAATACTACCACAAAGATGTTATTAAAAAAAGAAACCCCCCTGCTGCATTCAGATGCCTCACCACCTGCCTCACAGGCATTTTTTCCCTAGTGTGCTAGGTGCCTGCTCTCTTCTTCCCTAGAACACAGAATATTTAATGAACAGAAGCTGTGGAATCTTTCCCAAACTTCTTTTTTTAAATAGTGTTTGAAATTGGGGGCACCTGGCTGGCTCCATTGGTAGAGCCTGCAACTCTTGATCTCAGGGTCATGAGTTTCAAGCCCCATGTTGGGTGTGGAGCCTACTTTAAGTAAATAGTATTTGAAATTGTTCTGGGAGAAGGCAAGTCCGAATAGTAATATACATACACCTTCTTATAACTATTTTACTCCTTATTTCAGGAAATACTAGGTATGAGAGAACCTGAAAAAAAAAAATAGGAAAATTCCTGGAGTTAGATGTGGGTAGATTATTTTACTCTCCATTTTGATTGAATTGAAAAACTTAGATAATTTCTTTAAAATGACAAAAATTCTCAAGATACAAAGTGTACTTACTGCTATATAGCCTTAATTTCCCCCAAATCATGATATAAAACTCTAGTGTGCCCACAAGATCACTACAGTTCTTATATATTAAGCATAGGTCTTATGGTACAAAGTCAAAGGCACCATTTGTTTCTGCTAAAAAGCATACTGTGCCTTTTATACCACAGAAAGCCACAAGGTTGTTGCTTCATGTGCTCCCTTCAGAGGACTTTTTTTTTTTTTTACATTTATTTATTTTGAGAGAGAGAGAGAGAGGAGTGAGCGAGCATGGGGGAGGGGCAGAGAGAAGAGAGAGAAAATCCCAAGCAGGCTCTGCACCATTAGGGAAGAGCCCAATACAGGGCTCCATCCCACGAACTACAAGATCATAACCTGCACCAAAATCAAGAGTCAGACACCCAACCAACTGAACCACCCAGGTGTCCCATCTTCAGAGGACTTTTGACATAGAACGTGGCTAATGGGTGTGTTTTAACCTGCCTAGAACTTAAAGGACCAGAAGTAGAATTAGTGTTGGCAGTTGTGCATGTTTATTCCCATGGAGGTTAAATACCAGAGATTCAAGACTTTCTCACCACATCTTTTTTAACTCCCTGAGCAGGGGGACAGAGGAAGAAAGGAACTAATCCAGCCATATCTCACTTTCTTGGGAGGGATTTCAAGCAGGCTGAGAGGAAAGAAATGGTGGAGTGTCATGTGGCAAAGTATCGACTCCCTGGGAGCTGACCTATCTGGATGTGGTTCTACCACTCTGGCTGCACACCCTATACTGAAAGGAAGCCAGCCCTCAACAGGGTGACTGAGCTCCTCCAGTATGACCAACCTGCGGCAGAACCATTCAGAGGGCATGCTCTGTATGGGCATCTGAACTAAAACTGCCCTCGAGTCTCACAAGACTCTTTACATTAGAAGAAAGAAATGGTACTGCCTTCTTTGCTCAAAGGGAAGAATGGATTCAGAACAAATCTAAATGTGTTAGAATGAAATCTTGGAAGAAACATAAACCATTGGTAGTGACAGATTAGAGCATGAGACTGATAAGTGATGCAGCAGATAATGAATTTGGTAATCTGGAAAAGTTTTTATCTGTTTTGCCTTCTCCACACAACTGCTCTTCTTAGGAAGAGGCTTTCTGAATTTGACACCAGGGAGATCACCAAGTCTAGAAAATCTAACCAAATTTATATAATATGCTCTTCTGTCCTCAAATTTCCAGCTGTTATTGGTCAGAATGAGGAAAAACTCAGAGATACTAAAACCTTTCCAACTTAGCAGCTTGTAGCAATGTTTCTTCTCCCAAATTAAAAACATTAAAAAGAAACACAAAACCAGCACCTGGCTGGCTCCAGCGAAGAACATGCGACTCTTGATCTCAGTGTCATGAGTTCGAGTTCCATGTTGGTTGTAGAGATTACTAAAATAAACTTAAAAAGAAAAAAAAAAAAGAAAACCTCGTAAACTAGGAATGGACAATTACACTCTACCTAAACTGCAATATATCAGATACTGGATTTTATGAGAAAATCTTATTACATATAAACATATTTATATTCCTAAAGATTAAACTTATAAAAAGGTTTGCACAGATCTCAATCCCCCCCCTACCCCACCCCCTCCATCAGCACAGCTTTATCATGTCTGCCATCAGGACTTTTCCTAATTCTCTATAATCATGGGAAAGTCTGCTCTCAAGAGTTTTGTTTCGCCTTAATGCTAGCTGGGAACACAGGGTCTAGGGCACTGGGGTAAGACTATCTACACTGCCCTAATGAACAGCCTGCAGGCCTGTGCAAGGAGTCCCGCGCTGGATTGCTCTGCCCACCCCAGTCAAGGATCTGCTGCTCCAGGTGGATGAGGAGGATGTGCCCATTAAGACCAGGAGGCTGAAGAAGCAGGAAAAATCCCAGGAGAAGGCTATGACTTGGGAACTGGTGGTGCTGCAGCGGATGCTGCAGGAATGGAAGACTGCCTGGGCTCTGAGTAAGTGAAGGGGTGGGGGTGGGTCCAGAGATAGCAGTATATATTTTAGGGAGGAAGTTCTTACCTTGGACTAGTTTCTCAATCTCTCAAAATCCATTCCTTGCGAAACATACAAATCTGGTTGCCTCCTCAAGTTTACAATAGAGAAGAGCCTTTTACACAATCATAGTTGACATATAGGCTCTTTGCATTGGCAGGTTTGACTTCAGAAATTTGTGTATACTCACTATCACTACATCGAGGACTCTTCTCAGACAGGGCCTGTCTCATGACCTCTGAAACTTCATGCTCAATAAATGATGCAAGAAGGGAATGACGAAATATGCTGCCCATGCAATGGAAATGTAGTAATCAAAAGAAACTGTAGTTGGCTGCGGTATAAATAACCCTTTTCTAAAATGTGTATGTGAGGCTGGGAGTCTCATATATACATTCTGCCTTTGGAGATATGGGCGTAGAAGGCTGAGTGCCTAAGGGCAGAGTAAAGGCCTAGCAAGGACTGTGTAAAGCTAGAAGACCTGAGGACTCAGGGCTGCTGGCCTGCAAAACACGAGACTAGTTTAATTAGCGTGGGACAAACAGGCAATCCATCACATATACTAGATTAGATAAACAAAAAAGGATTGAAAGAGATTGAGAAAAACCTACTTGATGCTTGCAGAGAAGTTAGCAATAAAGTGAGGAAGACCCTGAAAGCCAGACAGAAGAGCCCTCAAAGGCAGGGCAACATAATAACCACTAACAGTTGAGCCCTTGTCAGGCATTTTACTAAATACTTTGTCCAGTTAACTCATTTAATATTCAAAGTAGCTCAATATGGTAGGTTCTAGTATCATTCCCATTTTACAAATGAGAAATATTAAGCTCAGAGAGGTTAAGTAACTCATCCAAGGTTACACAGCTAATAACTGTGATTCCAAACTGGGTATGTTTGACAACAAAGTACCCTTAATCACTATGTTTTATCACCCCTATTATTTTCCATATGGTAACAATGAAGAGCTATTTAAACAGAGATAGAATATAAAATGGGATGGGGGGGTGAAGTTGTGTTTGGGAACTGCCCCAGAGGGCCCAAGGATTATCAGGGAAGTAACTTCCCAAAGAACCGTGGAGCCCTTTATTTGTCTGAGCTAATGTTTTGCTTGAATTGTGCTAGGAGAAAGCAGACTAACTCTAACCTGATGGTTTTCTTCTCATTTCCCTCCCTGTGGCATAGTTACTGAGTGGCACCATGAGACAGTAGAGGGCCTGCTGCGGGGCTTGGGGGACATGCATGATGACATTCGGATCCGAGCCATCATCACATGTGCTACAGCTGCTTTAGAAAGGCCCCGGATTGCCACCAGCCAAGGGGACTCAGGTCAGAGCCAGAATTGAACTGTTTGAGAATATAAGCAACTCAACACAGCCACGATGTTAACTGGTGCAGACCTTCAACCTTATCTGAGATCATTTTACAAATGTGGAAACCAAGGCCCAGACACTGGCCTGAATACACACAGCTTATCATCAACGGAGATGAAATTAAAATTCCTGACTTATGGTCCAGTGCTTTTTACATCACATTTCATTACCTTTTATTTACTCAGCAGTTTCATGGAAGTCCACATTGTTCCACCTTGAGAGATCCCATTTGTAATAGCCAAAAATTATGTGTGTGTGTGTGTGTGTGTGTGTGTACATTGTAGTCATCAAAAGAAACTGTAGTTGGCTGTGGTATAATATACATACATGTATGTGTGTGTGTGTATACACACACACACACACACACACACACACACACACAATTCACTTTCCCCTCCTGACTCTATTTTAGCACTTCTTTTTTTTTTTTTTTTTTTTTTTTTTTTTTAATTTTTTTTTTTTTTTTTTTCAACGCTTATTTATTTTTGGGACAGAGAGAGACAGAGCATGAACGGGGGAGGGGCAGAGAGAGAGGGAGACAAAGAATCGGAAACAGGCTCCAGGCTCTGAGCCATCAGCCCAGAGCCTGACGCGGGGCTCGAACTCACGGACCGCGAGATCGTGACCTGGCTGAAGTCGGACGCTTAACCGACTGCGCCACCCAGGCGCCCCTAGCACTTCTTTTAACAGCACATCTGAAATCCAAACTGAACTAATCGCCATAGACCCCTCCCCACTTTCCAGATCTCAATCAGCAGCCCTACAATACAGCTATTTGCTGAGTCAGGGCCCTGGGAGTCCTGGACAAATCCTTATTCTTCCCATAACCAATAGATTCTACTCACTCTGCTTCCCTCTTGGTATATTCATCAGTCAACAGATGAATATAAAAGGAGGGAATTCTCTTCCCCTGACTCACTTCCCAGTCCTAGTCCCACCCCATGGCACTCCGAGTCACCAATGTTAGTTTGGCATTTCACATCTTTCTTTGTGCTTTTCCAAATATATGCCAACATGCATGTAGGCTTTTCTACTTATTATAAAAATGAGTGAATTTTATCAGCCATTTCCTAGTTTTTTCTCCTTTAATTTGTGCACACGATGAATTCTCTTGTTAGGCTATAACAGATCATGATATATTATTCTTTTATTACTCCACTGGGTTTGATTTGTTAATATTTTGTTTATTTGTTTGCTTGTTTATTTAGAGAAGAGAGAGCACAAGCAGGGGAGGGTCAGAGAAAGGAGAGAGAGAGAGAATCCCAAGCAGGCTCTGCATGGTCAGCGTGGAGCCTGACTCAGGGCTTGATCCCACAAACCATGAGATCACCTGAACTGAAATCAAGAGTCGATCAACACTTTACTGACTGAGCCACCTAGGTGTCCTGATTTGTTAATATTTTAATGTTTTATTACATTTGGTAGTTTACTTCTGTTAAGTTTTAGTTTTTGCTAGCTTTATAAAATGAACTAAGGACACAGCCATTTTTTCCAATGGTCTTAATCTCTTGGGAAAGCAATGTCAATAGCTTTTTTCCTTAGTAGTAATAAGCACTGAAAAAGGAACATTTCCCATGTACAACAGCCAGAATTGTAATCTGCTGAAGCGCCAGTTTAACAAGACAGAAGGACCCAAATGATAAAGTGCTATTGAAAGGACATAAAACCAACTGACTTATTTCTCAAATGCCCTCACATTTTATGTGAAGCCTGGACTGACACTTTTTCCTCTTTGCTGCTGGTAGCATCCTAATATTATTCTGTCCTAATATTTATTAGTCTATCATAATAGTCTGTTTGCTTTTTTGCCTTTCCTACCAAACAAGGAACTCCTTAATGGCAGGAACTAATTTTATTTCTACGAAGTTGTTAGGTTTTTTAAAGTTTCGTTTCACTTATTTTCTATCTACCAAGTTCCAGATAAAGGGCATTTCTGCTACCGGTTTTTAAATCTGCTGGAAAACTCCTCATTTCTCTTTACCTGATTAACTTCTATACTTGTCCTTCAATTTTCAGCTATCAACTCTTCTGAAGAGTCTTCCCTGCCCCATTACCCAGACTTGGTTCATTCTCCCCACTACATGCTTCCACACATATACTTTTTTTTAAAAAGCTCTATGCCCAATGTGGGCTTGAACTCACGACCCCAAGATCAAGAGTTGCATGTGCCCCACATATACATTTTTTATTGTATACTTATTTCCTTGGGTATTAAATGGATGATGTATTTTCAGTGCCTGGCACAGATAAAACCTTCAGTAGGCAGCAACTGATTATTATAATCTTATCCCCAGATCTTCCACATACGTACAAAGAACACTTTTGTCTGCTCCGAATTATGCCTTCCATTTGATCCCTTTCACATGTTGGTGTCTAGATTGATTTGTTTTGTCTTGTTTCTTCCCCATACATTCTCAAAGAAAATTGTCTTACTCATTATTTCTTGAAATACTCGTTTGACTTCTACATATTCCCCTAAAATACATGTTTCCATCTAGCCTATTCTTAACAAATGGCAGAGTAGCCCACAGCAGTAATAAAACTGGACAGATAAGAAATCTTAAAATTCCTCGTCACAGGTCCAGCTGTTTCTTCTTGGGAAGTCAGTTAGCCTATCTGAATTTCAAATTCCTTATCTCTAAAATGAGGATAACTGTGGATGAAAGGTTAACAGGCCCCTTCCCCTTCTACTTGAGAATTTGAACTTTAGTTAAAATGCCTACCTGTTGCCCAGATAACCTGATCAGGATAGGAACTATCTTTATAGGCAACATTGTTTATGATAAAAATAAACTCTGATAAATCACATTTGGACTGGAAAAAAACTGTAAGTGAAATATAAATACTTTAAAGGGGCACCATCCTTTGGGCTTCCATGAATGCTGTCACTTAATAACAGGCATACCCTTTGTGGACCCTGGAATTATATCTATGGAGTTGTTCTAAGACATACTAACTCCTGTGGAACATAGCACTTGTCCCCAGAAGGATGTGTGGAATGCTGTACAAACTGCATCATGAATTCTGGCCAAAAGGAATGCCTGCTGCTACCCTGTTGGCAAACTGTGCTCCTATCTTATATTCTTCTGAAGACTGGTGCTTTGTGTGGCCTGAGTCTTGTGAGTCTGTTTAAACCTAAAAAGACTCCTGAAATAACTCACATTTCAGGTGGGCTCTACAGTTAATACCTGCCTTGCCTACGTCAATGAGGGCTAGAAGATTGAATGGGATAACATGAAAACACTGTAATTGGCAAAGCACTACCTAAATATAATTGCTATTATTTTTATTATAAATACAAAAAATATACGTGGTAAATAGGTTGATTTTCATCACTAAAACTAATGGTGAAGGTCACCATCGTCTAGCTAGAAACCTTCTGCAGCTTGAATCCAACCCTTTAGAGGCCAGATGATAAAGGATTGGGAACTGGCATGCCCAGCACAGAAGTGAGCCATAAAAGCCTGCCCATTGCAGGGGCTCAGCTAAACTCTTATTAAGTAGCAGTAAGCATCTGCAACTGAGACTGAGGCCGACCACTGTGTGGCTATGGGAAGGAAGCTGTGTTTCAGGGAAAATCAACGTGGCTAGCACTCCTTACCTGGGTCTCTCTTGAACATAGACAAAGAGACCGTGAAGGCCCCATCTATCAAGGACTTGCCAGAGGTTCTACAGCCTGCCCTGGAAGCTGCTCTTTGTGATAAAAATGCCAATGTGCGGATGGCAGCAGCAGTATGCCAATATGCCATACAGTCACACAATCCCCTTGCTCGGGACATCATGCAGACTGCCCTTTTAAAGGGTGAGTAACTCCTTGTCACTTCTGACCTGGGTATATGGGGTAAAGACAGGACATCTCACCATCAGCTTTTCCTGATCCTTTCTTCTCCAATATCATGCTTTGCGATGTCTACTGTATTAGAGGGTTTGGGTTTATGTTTATGAACATCCAGAGATAGCTATTCTTAGGGTACTTTTCCAAAATAGGTATATTGCCACCTAGTGGTACCTAAATATTTCATGGATACATTTGCCTAGAAAACATGTCCCCTTTCATACAAATTTAATTTTTAAAAGAAGTTTGTGTTTAGGGGCACCTGGGTGACTCAGTCAGTTAAGCATCTGACTCTTGATTTTGGTTCAGGTCGCAATCCTAGGGTTGTGGGATCAAGCCCTGCGTTGGGCTCTTTGCTGACAGCATGGAGCCTGCTTGGGACTCTCTTTCTCTCTCTCTCTCTCTCAATCCCCTCCCCCCCCACCCCCGGTCCCCCCTTCACACTCTGTCAAAATAAACTTTAAAAAAAAAGAAAAAAGGAAAAAAGTTTGTGTTTGTGTGTTTATGTATGTATGTATATAATCTCTACACCTGGCATAGGGCTCAAACTCAGGACTCCGAGATCAAGAGTCACATGCTCTTTGGACTGAGCCAGTCGGGAGTCTCACCACAGATTTCCTTTATTTATTTATTTAAATTTTTTTCATGTTTATTTATTTTTTGAGACAGAGCACGAGCCGGAGAAGGGCAGAGAGAGAGGGAAACATAGACTCCAAAGCAGGCTCCAGGCTCTGAGCTGTCGGCACAGAGCCCGACGTGGGGCTTGAACTTACAAACTGCAAGATCATGACCTGAGCTGAAGTCAGATGCTTAACCAACTGAGCCACTCAGGCACCCCACCACAGATTTAACTTTTTTTTTTTTTTAATGTTTATTCTTGAGAGAGAGAGAGAGAGAGCGCTAGCGAGAGCAAGAGAGACAGGGAAACAGAATCTGAAGCAGGCTCCAGGTTCTGAGCTGTAAGCACAGAGCCCGATGTGGGGCTCAAACCCAACTGTGAGATGATGACCTGAGCCAAAGTCAGTCACTTAACTAACTGAGCCACCCAGACGCCCCCACAGATTTACTTTTAATTGAAAAGATGTAAATACTAAAGAATACTTTCTAAAAATTAAAAGAAAAAAATCACCCCTGTTCAAACACATCATGCTTCCATTCTCTACATTAACTTACAGGCATTGTCCACATAAAGCAAAAAGTTGTCAGGTGATTTGCCCAAGGGGGCTGACCCCTCTCTGAAAAAGTACGTTTCTTCCTTTCCTGGGGGCCTGAGCAGACAAGGACAACTGGCTGACTGGTTTGGCCTTCTGCATATAGACCTTAAAAAACCTAATTCATCGTCTTAAGAAAGCCTCCACTCTAGCCTTCCCAATCTCTAGGGGAATGAATAATTGCATCTCTTACCCAGGTCGTAAAAGCCTTGTTGCTGTTACCCAGTAAAAGCCTTTTAGGATTTGACTTTTCAGGTTAAGATTTTCAGTCTATATTGAAAACCTTGATGTGATCCATTTAAATATAGGCGTTGATTTCTCTACAGGGAGGGGCACAAGGAAGTGAGATACCAAGCAGGCAACAGCCTTCAGTACCAATGCTGAAGGCTGACTGTTCACTCTGTGGGAGAGCAGATCACCATTTTTTTTACCCCACCTGACAGGTAACAGCGTGGACAGCTGGGCTGCAGCTCAGTGCCTGGCTCTGGAAGGTGCTGCCACATACCCCGTGATTAAGAGGATCCTCCAGCAGCTGTTTAACAAGAAGAATGAGGACACTGAGCATCAGTCTTATATGCTCCTGAGCCATCTCAGTGGGGAGACAGTATGTGTCCATTACAGGGTCAAAGAAAGAAACCAAGTTGTGGGGAACAATTGAGTCTTTGAGGTCAGTACGTGTAAGGAATTGAAAATGCAGGTGGTTGAGTAAGACGATCTCACACATAAAGCTGGAAAAAGCGTGTGGGCGAACTGGGGTATGCAGGTGTGTATACAAGGAATAGGGACACCTGCCACCTGAGAGAAAGGTGAGAAAAGTAGGTTGCAGATGGTTTCTGTGTTTGCAAGAAGAGTTGTGATATGTAGGATTTGCTTCTGCTACAAGTTTAGAATTGAAAACTGCACAGGCCCACAAGTGTGTTTACTTTCAGTAGAGATGTGAAACTCACAAAGACTGAGGCATATACAAATCACTTTAAGAGTAAAGATAGTTAAAGAGAAGGCCCCAGGAGTCTCTGTTCAAGTTACTAAATCTCTATTTTGTTCTCAGATTTATGATTCCAGAAGTCAGGGGGCTCAGATAGAAAAGTACCCTGTATATTATAAACTACTCTTTCCTTTTTGGAGGGATGGGCATCTCATGTAATTGTGACATTAATTACGCTGAATGCCATGTTAGGATAGAACTTCTTCAAGGCTCCAGCATCTCTCAAAGTTATCATAAGTATCCACATAAGTCTTCCATTCCTCAGACCCTGATACACACCATGCTTGCTGTGGAGCTGAACAGCCACCAGTGGAAGGACCGGATTGTGGCCTGCCAGGCTCTTGGGCGGATCAGTGGAAATGTCAGTTTGGTAAGCCTGCTGTGTTTCCAGGACAGAAAGTCTAAGCAAAAGGAGGCTGGGAGCCCTTCCATGTTTTGCTGCTTAGTATCCCATTCTTACCAAGCAGGTCTTTGTCTTCACACTGCTACCTTAGTCCTTAACCCAGGATTATCTTCATATGCCACCATGTCTGACTCAAGCCACCTGCTCCTTAGCATGGTAGCAAACCACAAACTGTAATCTACCCACAAATAAGCAAAAAAACAAAAAACAACCTAGGAGAATTTAGAAACTTTTATAGTACTTTTACATTGCCTTAACATTAATCTACCATTAAGTATCAGTCAGTGACACCTCCCTCCCCCCCCAACTGGTCCTTCAGCAAATAGTTTGAGAAGTATGGACTTAAACTACCCAACAACCCAACCATACTAGTGTCTATGTTGGCTCTGAGTGTTCAGCACATAAAGAAGGTATAAAACATAGTCACTACTGTGGCGCCTGGGTGGCTCAGTTAAGCGTCTGACTTTTGGTTTCCGTTCAGGTCATGATCTCACAGTTCATGGGTTCAAGCCCCGCATCAGGCTCTGTACTAGCCGTGTGGAGCCTGCTTAGGATGCTCACTCTCTCTCTCTGTCCTTCCTCACTTGCTTTCGCTCTTAAAATAAGACTAAACACACAAATGATTCAAGAACAAGTGATAAATGTAAGATACGCTCTTAATTTTCAGAGAGACATTATTGTAGGCTGAATCTATCAGTTTAAGTTCTGGGAAGGAGTGTGGGACATATGGACTAGACTTGGGCAGAACTGAAGAGGGACTTCCAGGCAAGGTAAACCCTGACCATCATTTGGGCTTTCACTTGACCTGCTTCTTGCCACTATTTTTGAAAACATCTTCAGCTATCCAAACGGGGATATCCCCTTCTTCCTGTGTGGCGCTGTATCTTTTCCTTGTAACACTGAGCACTTCCAAAATGGCCCAGAACACTGCCATACCCATGAGAAGTGAACACCTTCCACCCTTGGGCTCTTGCATGTTGAGTGGAAAGCCCAAAACCTGGTAGAATTCAGTAAAATCACCTGAAAATGTTTTAGTCTGGGTTAATTCTGCCCCAGCTGCCATGTACCCTTCCTCTAAAGTCCTGACCAGCAGCACAGGCATGACCTGGGTTTGTTAGAAGGGCAAAATGTCACTTCAGGCTAACTCAGTCAGAATCTCCATTTTAAATCTGACTCATTTGCACATTCACCTCCTTAGAACTTGGCACTCAAGATTGCCAACCAAAAGTAAAAAAGACATGCAGAGCAGCCAGGGGACTGACCAGATAAAAATGAGTGCTTCAGGTCAGACTGCTGGAATGAAGAAAGGCACTATGTGTATTGGTCCTTCACTCATTCAGTAAGCAAGCAGTTTCTGACCACATCCTACGTGCTAGCCACTATGCCAGCACTGGGGATGCAAAAATATTATGTCTTTTCTTGATAAATGTTATAAATAGCTACAACAGAAGCAACTGTAAAGCATTACAGGGATTTCCTATGCTTGCAGAGGGCAGAGGAGAGTTCAGAGATACTTTTTGAGCTAAATCCTAAAAGAGGTTTCAAACAGGGAGAATAGCTTGGGCATATTTACACAATCATGAACTACAACTGTAGTAATCTTTGTCTCTTCCCTTCCTTTTTTTGAGAGGGGGAGGGAGGAGGTCAGGAGGGGAGTGGGGAGAGAGAGAGACAGAAGGAGGGAGAGAGGGGCAGGCAGGCAGAGGTCATGTGGGGGGAGGGAGAATCCCAAGCAGGCTCCACACCCAGCTCAGGGCCTCACAACTGTGAGATCATGACCTGAGCCGAAATCAAAATTAAGAGTCGGATGCTTAACCAACTGAAGGCACCCAGGTGCCCCTGTCTCTTCCCTTTTGAATGAAGTACTAATATATAGATATTGTAACATATATAGGTCAACTGTCCTGCTTTGTCCAGAACACAGGACTTTTAGTACTAAACCTGGAAAAATCCCAGGCACAGTGGAATGAGTTGGTCACCCTATTAATGTATCACCATCACATTTTAAGTCCTTCAAGTACAGATTACATTGACCCCAACATAGTAGTTTGGAGCCTAAGCTTAGCAAACTGGGTCTGAGTCCAGGTTCTAGCATTCAACAGGTTAACCTTGGGCAAGTAAACC
This sequence comes from Prionailurus bengalensis, assembly GCF_016509475.1. Taxonomy (NCBI): domain Eukaryota; kingdom Metazoa; phylum Chordata; class Mammalia; order Carnivora; family Felidae; genus Prionailurus; species Prionailurus bengalensis. The sequence goes on along the minus strand of NC_057355.1, from coordinate 119,431,549 downwards.
TAAGACTATTTTGTCATCTGCAAATTGTAATCTGCCTCACTGGATTGTTTGGGAGGATTAAGTGATGGGTAAAAACACCTGGCACAGAGCCAAGCACAAAATTGACATTCAATAAATGGCAGCTATTTTATACCTAAATTATACCTCTTTATAGGATATGAAACATAAGTTGATCCAGCTGATGCTGAGTGACTGGAATAAGGAAGTGAGACGTGCAGCGGCCCGAGCTCTGGGGCAAATGAGCCTTGGGAAAGAGGTGCACGACACAATCAGGTAAGACGCATAGTTACGTACACAGTTAATGTACAGTTAACACGCACACAGTAACTTTTATATTCTTGTGTTTAGGAAGCCTGGGATCCAGTCAGCCAGCATCTGCTGAGTTGCTTTGTATGCTTGGCATTGTATTAGGTCCCACTGCAGGATTATCTTAAAAATAAAAATTACCAGTCCCTATGGACACTAACAATGTGCCTAAGGAAAGAATCATTGAGTGCCCACTAGGTGTTAAGCACTGTTTTGGATGTTTGAGGGTTCAAAAGCATGACATGATTCTGACTGTAGGGGCCAGGCATAATTTACAAATGCTTAGTAAGGTCAGCTTTCAGAGAGGATGGATAAGAAAACTACACAGGCAGAGACGCCTGGGTGGCTCAGTCAGTTAAGTGTCTGACTTAGCTCAGGGCATGATCTCGCTGTTCGTGAGTTCGAGCCCCACATCAGGCTCTTTGCTGTCAGCACGGAGCCTGCTTCATATCCTCTGCCTCCCCCTCTCTCTGCCCGTCCCCTGCTCTGTTTCTCTCAAAGATAAATAACCACTTAAAAAAAAAAAAAAGACTACATAGGCAAAGAGAAGGGAAGACATTTCCAGGCTGGGAGCCAAATGCGCAAAATGAGGATGGCATGTGTGAGGGCAGTGGAGAGAACTAGACTGAAACAAGAGGTACATGAAAGTTTCCTTTATTCAGTCATTCAACATAGTTTAGTGCCTAGCATATGCTAGTAATAGGGGTCCAAGTAAATAATGGAGGTCTCTACCCAGTGAAACTTCAACCTCACAGGCATAAGGCTGACTAGGAAAGGGTGGGAATGGATAATGGAGACCCTACAGAGGTTTGATTTTATCTTGAGGGCATTGGTGGTGGGGATGCCAAAAGTTTAAGGAGAGAAAATAAAAGCACTTATGCTTTATAGAGTCAAGCTGAGTCAAGGAAATACCCAGGAGCGTGTGGAAGCTCTCTCCCTTATTGGTGGGCTCAAGCTCATGACCGCCAAGCTTCTCCCAAGTTTCCTGAATTGCTTCTCTGATGACTTCATGGTAGTTCGGTGGGCAGCCTGTTTGGCAGCAGGTGCCCTGCAGATCCGTGATAAGATGGTGAGTCAAAGAAACATGTTGCCATCTTACCTGATTAACCTGAAGAGTGCATTACCTGAGTTTCCCTTGTTGTGCATACTACACTCACCATTCTGTGGGGACACAGAACGAAAGATCAGAAACTGGAAGGTTAGGGGGTAGACTGGCCACATCAATCAGTTAGAACCACATTTTGCTCCCAGCCAGCCCAGACTTAACTCTTGAGCATATCCCTGAATCCTGTTCTCACCTCAGTTATGGGCTTTATGATCAACTCCAGTGAATGGAGTTATAATCCCTAATTATTAGGGGGAAACCTGATTCAAGGTGTTCTAAAGAAGCCTGTATGACCACAGAACTGTGAGCGGAGGAAAATCTAGATAAGCGATAATTCAGCTACTGCACTGTGTGTGTAGACCAGTGCTTCAGCCTCCAGCTCATTTGTCACTAGAATTGACAGAAGCCCATTTTTCAGTTGTAGAGCATTTTTTGTTTTATTTGAGAGAGAAAGCGTGTGCATGTGAGCAAGGGGGAAGGACAGAGGGAGAGAGAGAATCTCACACAGGCTCCACACTCAGTGCATACCCGATGTGGGGCTCAATCCCATGACCCTGGGATCATGACCTGGGCTGAAAGCAAGAGTCAGACACTGAACTTGAGCCACCCAGGTGCCCAATTATAGCACATTTTAGAGATAAGAGGGGTCCCTGTCTCTGGTTCACTTTTCCTCTGGTCCTCTCCACTCAACACTGCCCTTTTATTCATCCCAGGTCCTTGAATGCCTTTTGAACCTGATAGAGAGAGATCCTTACTGGAAAATCAAGGCCTTTGCCATTCAAGGTATGACAGGAGTGGCCCCAACTCTTCAACTTCAAATAGCCTCCCAAATGCTAGTATAGATCCCCAGAATCTCTCTAGGAAGGGGATAAGGTGTAGCTGAAGGGATGATTACACCTTCTCAGAAGTTCTTGCCTGAGAAATTAAAGACTATTTTCTTCTTTTTAATTTTCAGTTAAAGATCCCAAGTCTAGATCTCTGTCAAACTTGTTAAGGCAAAGGGCTGACAAGACAGTCCCTGCCAATAGAATTAGGACTAAGTTCTAAGTAGGTATCCACTATAGGACTCTGTAAAAGACCAGATTCAAGACTGCTACAGACTTAAAACCCTGCCCTCAAATTTTCCCAGGGTTCCTTTTTAAGGATCTTTGGCATTGCTTGTCTCTTGGACAATCTTTGCCCAAGGTAAACCTGTGAAGTAATTGTGTGTCCTTTCCCCATCATCTTGACTTGATGAGGCCAGTGTTCTGAGTTATCCGCCCCATTATCTCATCCCTAGATAAATAAGTAAATTAGTTTATTTTCATATTGTAAGGGGTAAGGATGGGATGGATCCTCCCTCCCCATCCCCACAGGAATCCTTTGGAGACAATGTCCTACTTTAACCCATCCATAAAATTCTAATGATAATTGTCATCCAGAAAAAGATACCAACAAAATACTTAGTTTAAGATTTGCAATACTTAATTTAGCAGGTAGCTGTCTATATGTTATTACTATTTATTAATAAGGCCGTTTCTGGATGTTAGGATATATAGCCAACTCCCTCTTAAGTGACAGTGGAACATACATACTGCCCTCTAATGTCTGCAGCTTTGGGTCAGATTGGCCAAGTGAGTCCCCAGCTGACAGACCTCCTGCTCTGGGCCATCCACTATGAAGAGTCACCAGGTGTACGACTAGAAGCTTGCCGTAGCATCCTAGCCCTCAACCTCCAAGGGGACCGGGTCAGGGACACCTTCCTAGATGTGCTGCTCCTAGAGAACCATGAGGCTGTTCTAAAGTAAGCTCTGAACCTGACTCCTGCCGTGACCTCTTATACTGCCCACTCTCCCATCCTTGTTAACACAATACATCCCTGCATTTCTAGGCTGTCTAATGGCTGTAAAAGCACAGGCTCACCTGTGCCATCCACCTACCTACCTACCTACCTAAGTGGGTAACAGAAAAACTGGCCTAAATTAGATAGGTCATGAAGTTCACACACCTGTTCTCCATTCCAGGTGGTTTTAAGTTATTCATTTATCCAGCTAACATTTATCAAGTGCCTACTGTGATGACAGGCTTTAGAGTCAAAAAGACCAGGGTCTGAATCCCAGGCTCAGGTATATACTAGCAATGTGAACATGGGTAAGTTACTTAAACTTTCTGAGCCTGTTTTTTCATTACCAAATGCAGATTATAAATCTGCCTTATGGGTCTGTGGTAATAATTAAAGAGATGACATGTTTAGTACCCACCATTAAGGTGTTCAATAAATGGTACCATTAGTATCTTCGAATATATCCTCCTAGAAACTACACCAACATCCCTATAAGCTAAGCACCATACCAGTTTTGCAGATAAGGCTCAGCAAAATGCAGTGAAGATTGGAATTTAGGATTCCTGTCTGATTCCTACTCCTGTGTTTTCCACCCTGATACCTTTTTTTTGAGGATAAAAACAATCTAAGAAGTACCTCTTATCTTTCAGGGAAATTCACCAGGCCATGAAGATACTCAACTTAGAAAATGAAGGAAACCAAGAAATGCTTCAGGAGATCAAGAACAGGGTAGTTAAGTGCAAGCTATGTTTTCAAGAGTTCCTCAGACCCTTTTCACCATCACAGAAATACTTTCTACAACCCCTCAGATACATATTTTCTGAAGATACAAAAACATCTATGCAAGATCAGACTATAAAACCCTATTAGTAAAAAAAAATAAAAAATAAAAAAATAAAAACAATCACCGCATCAGCCTATCAAGTAGCCCTCAAAATCAGGGTTGTTGTTTCTGAAATATATTTCCTTCTCCTCCCATTTTCTGCCCACCATCAACTAAACCCAAGTTTGTTTTTTACAAGTAGACCTAGAGATGGAATGAGTGGCTCGAGCTAGCCCCTAGATTTTCCTTTTCCTTTTTAACCTCCTAATCTGGGCTTTTACCAAAGAACATTCTAGTTCAACAGGTGGTTCTAATTTTTCAGAGTTGTTAGAGGAGATGAAGAAACAGAGGGACAAAGACTTTAAAAATGTAAGATTCTTTCTTCATATAATTCACAAAACCAGCTTCACATCAAGCAAGCATTTCTTAGGTTCCTTTCATCATGCCCAAAAAGCTAAAGTAAATTTCTCATTAACAAGTGTAAAACCAACATCAGAAGAGAATGCTCTGAGGCATTGTACCACCACCTAACACCAACAGGCAAATACATTACTTTATTAACGCTTTTTGATGATTTGCAGCCTAATACAATTGTTTTTTTCAACATCATTTCTTCTGATCTAGATTCAAACACTAAGCCAAAAGGACTTGCTGACACAGAAAATATTCAGGATGGAGAGGGCCATAGGAAAAATGAAGGAGGAAGCAAAACGTGTCTACTGGCAGCCCAAGGAAGGGCATAAACCATTGAAACTCCATACTTTTCTACAACAAACTTTTCAGGGTAGGTTCCCTAGGGGTGAGTACTATCACGTGACTCCTTTAACAAGCCTTTTCTGGGATCTGGTGTTTGGGGAGTTTAGTTTTGAGCCTGGTAGGATGAGTCAGGAAAGGTTACTACCTTTCCTTCTTAGCTGCCATCCTTTTAGTCCTTTTATTTTTTTTTCTGTCTGTCCCCTGGTTTTTATTTGCTATTTTGTCACTTAAAAAAAAAAAAAAAAAAGAGGTAGTTCTAACTGAACTGATTTGAAAAGTTAGGTCCAAAACTGACAGATTAGAAAAACAAGAGTATAAAACAAACCAAAAAACAAAACAAACAAACTACCGTATGTTTGATTAAGCATCCAAACAAAGCCTTGTGAGTTTAACTTTTAATAGTAGTTACCTCTGGAAAGTAGAACTGGAGAGAGAGCTATCATTTTTATTTTATGTACATCCATGCTTTCCCAACTTAAAAAAAAAGACCTCAGAAAGTTCTCAATCTTATATAGAACTGCACCTATCAGATATGGTGATAGGCTCTGAAAGTTCCAGACACAACCTAAATGAAGTGCAGACATCAAGCTGTACCAAAATATACTTACAAAATCTGTGTGCCCAGGTGTAGCGGCAGCCTCAGATCATTCAGCCAGCTGCCTACCAGCCACCACCCCAAACCCAGGTCTTCTGGTTCGAAGTCCAGTGCTCTCTCTGGTACACCAGGCTCTTTTCCACCAACCATGAAAATATTCACTTTCCAGGTTTGGGGAAGATTCTTCCAACTGCCAGAAAAAAATGAGAGTGGAAAGTAACTTGAACACCAGCCTCCCTTCATGGCCAGCTTGCTATAAGTTGGTTGACTGAGGCCTATGATAGCACAACTAGGTGACATGCTGTCCCTTGGGGAGCAATGCCAGCCACTGATGCAAGCAAGCACGGAGCAAAAACATAATGCACTCTTAACTTTTCCAATAGGATTGTGCTGTTTGGGGTTCAAGTAGCATGATTAAAATGAATAAATTACCCCCAAAGTTATAGAATTGGCCTCAATCCTAAAGCCACCCCAGGTTACCTTTCACATCAGTCATTATAGATTTTTCCTATCTCCCACCCCCCAACCCAATTCCTTCATAATAATCTAGCCTTTAAAAAGAGAAACATTCTTTGGCACTTTAATAACTTTTCTAACATTCATACAAACTCACAGTAGCAAACAAGATACTGACCCCAACCCTCCCCCCAAACTGAAGAGAACTCAAATGAAGGATGCAAATTCCAAATAAAAACTTCTAATGTCTCAAGCTGAATGACACAGCAAGTGCTACACAGTACGCTGAAGCCTGAGGGTGATGAAGCTGGTGCTCTGAAATGATCAGGGACCAAAGTTACTTCTGCAAAAATTGCTCCTTTTTTCCACCTCCAACTTCTGCTTTTACTTTTGTGCCTAGATGAAGTGGTGATTCCTGGAAAACCATCTGAAATTTGTGACATTAAAGCAGTCATAAAGGTAAATGTGAGCAGTCATAAAGGTAAATGGTTATCAAGGTAAGAACATGAGTCCCTCCTACCCCACCCCCCTGCCAAAAAGATGGTAATGGTGGCTAAGAGAGAATCACCACTGTCTTGCTTCCAACAATCAAGAAGAAACCAGTTCAGGTTAGAGGCATCTTGGTGAGCAGCAGCCCCTTGTCATATAACATGGTCGCTAAGGAAAGCTGGTCCTCCACCGTGTCACAGGGCAGGTCCCCTACTCTCACAAACTCTGGGTAGGAGCGGAGCAAAAGTTCCATGGCATCAGCTTGCTGTGGGTATATCTCCAAGCACTTAGGCTCTTCCAGATGATAAACACGGGAGTTCTCCACTGTATAATAGAGAAACAAATGGCCTCCCTCACCCACCAGCCGAGCTATCCCATCCTGAAGCATGTGCACTTCTGTTTCTGTTGTCAACTGGGCCCCCACGTTAACAGGTTCTCCAGCCTCCCAGCGAATTGGGAGCCCATAAACACTTAGTGCCCTCTCTCTATCAGTCAGCACAGGGGGCAGAGAGTCGTGGATGAAGTCTTTGGCTCGCTGGTCAGCCACAGCATCGACAGGGGCAAAGTGTCCCAAGCGGGCAACCAAGACTCGCACCTTCTCCATAAAAGCGGTTCTTCGTGGATCCTTGGAATCTGAGTGCTGGGCCCCCATGTAATCCATGAAATCTCGGGGAAGACCCCTTCGGAACTCCACATTTTCTTCCATGGCAGCCTGCACTGCCAGGGGCAGGACGGCCTCCAGGAAGTCGCCCCAGGTATTGCGCTGGTACGTGGACAAGGTGAGGTGCAGAGAGTGCACTCCATCCTGGCATTCGGCTTGGTGAATGAAGCCCCGAGGAAAGTAGAGCAAATCTCCAGGTTCCAGCACAGTCTGCAGCACCGGCTCACCGAGGTCGTCCTGGCTGAAGTTGGGACTGGATGTCAGGGCCAGCTCCTCGGTCGGGACCCGGGGTCGGTACACACGCCAGAGTTTCCTACCTTCCAGCTGCAGCACAAAAGCCTCGATGTCGTCGTAGTGGGGGGCAAAGCCCTGCGAATTGGGGGGCGTGAGGTAAACGTTGGAGCCTGCCATGCTGCCAAACTGCTCTTGGAGCACGGCCAAAAACTGCCACACTGTGGTCGAGAAAGCCTGCGGACAGAGGAGGCGCAGGGAGCAGCCGGCCTGGTACAGGGCCCAGGCGGCGGCAGGCAGCGCGCGGCCGGGGGGGTTCAGGGTCTCGCGCCGCCCGTTGACGTACCGAGCAGCATCCAGGTGCTGCCCGAACTGCACCTCCTCGTGGCGCAGCATGGAGTCCAAGTCTGCGGTGGAGAAAAGCCCCTGATAGTAGGCGTGGTCCTGCCGCCGCACCAGCACCGCCTCCCGCTCCCACAGACGCCGGTAGAAATGGTCGGGCGGCATGGGCGAGATGAGCCACTCAAAGAGGCGCGCGGCCCGCCGCCGGCTGCTGGGGATGCGGTTCAGCTCCGCCAGGACGCGCTGCAGCGGCGAGTCCCAGGCCAACTCCCCGCCGGTGCTATCCACCTGCGGCCCCGACAGCGTTGCGGGGGCCACGGATGGCGGGGCGGCCGCCAAGTGCTGGGCAGGGCACAGCAGCGCCGAGGTCTCCACCACGCGCGCCGGCGCAGCGGGCACCTCCACCAGGCGCGCGGGAGGCGCGGGAGCCGGCACTAGGCGCGCGGGCAGGGCGGGCGCCTCCACCAGGCGGGCCGGCGGGGTCTGCGCCTCCACCAGGCGGGCCGGCGGGGTCTGCGCCTCCACCAGCGCGCGGGGGGTCTGCAGGGAGCGGGACGCGGGCGAGGCCTCCAGCAGCTCTGCAGGCCCCAGGTGACCGTACGGCTCTCGCCGGGCCGCATCCGGGACGGTCGCTGCCCCACCAGCCAGCGGGTCTCCAGGATCGTCGACCGTCGACTCCACCCTCGAGTCCTCCGAGTCCTCGCTCGGCAGTGTCTGGGCCCTCAGTGCGGCCATGCGGGACGCCACGCTTCTCCTCAGCTGCCTTCGGATCTTCCTGGGCCTTAAGGGCAGGGCCAGGACCGACCCGCTGTGTGGCTGCGGCTGACGCCGGCGTCTCAACCGCCCGCGCCTCAACAGCCCTGCGCTAGCCCGAAGCCCATCCATGGTGGGAGCACCTTCTGAGCCGGGCCAGGGCTGGCTAGAAAAGAGATCTCGCGGGGAGCGGCTGCGGGGCACTCTGGGAAGGGGGCGCGGCCTCCAGCCGCCTCCGGGTTGGCCACGCCTGCCATTCTTCCGCCCGGCGCCTCCCTCTCGCCCGGCTGGTGGTATGTCTCTCACCACCATAGCGGAGTAGCTGCCAGATCAGCAAGGATTTCACGTTTGCAGGGCAATTTAAAAACCAAATTGCCGGGAACTCTTTAATCTCTGTATATTGGAGTGTGCCCCAGGACGTCCTCATTCCCGAACAGCGTGTTTCCCAGCAACTTTGCACGGGAAGCCTCGAAATTCTTATTTTAAAGGAACGTCCTCGGGCAAAGAGCGAGATTCCTCAGGCAAAGTTCAAACCGGAATGGGGATGGGGGGCGCACCGGGTCTTCTTTCTGAGCAGATGACGTCATTGATTGACGCCGTAACTTCCCTCCTCCTTTGGCCAATACACAATCTCAGTAACTGTGGAGGGTGGGGGGGAGCCTGGCTGACTCATTTGGTAGAGCATATGACTTGATCTCGGGGTTGTGAGTTCAAATCCCTCCTTGACACAACCTCAAATTAGAAAGAAAAAAAAAAAAGCACGGATAGACAAAATTCCAGTCATTTCCCTCTCTATGATATGAGAAAGAAGTTAAAAAAGAAAGTTATGAGCTTTTATACTTGGATTCTTGATATCTGCCTTTTTCACCCCATCTGGGATTTTGTTTCATTAGCTACGACTTCTCCAGAGTTTTGGATCACACATCTGAATCTTAAATTGACTTATTAAATCTGAGCCTCTCATTTAGCAGGCACTGTTCAATGTGGTAGGTATGAGGGTGCAATTGTTGAGAACAGCATGGTCACTATTCCATGTAAGTATTATTGCTTTGTACACAAAGATTCTGTGTCTTCATTTGAATCATTTAAGATAAATTTCCAGGAACTGAATTGCTGGGCCAAAAGGCAAGATAGTTTTTGTTATTGTTAGAAGGTTTTACCAAACTACCTTCAAAAGGGTTTACCAAATTGCCCTTCTAAAGAGTTTAGTGTTGCAAGCAATTAGGAGTATGTTAGACTACATGGCCTATAGGGCCTTTTCACTGGTTCTATTTGATCCCCAGTCCTCTGGACTCCAAACACTTACCAAAGCTTTTAGGTTTTACCCTTGCCCATGTGTCACATCCACCTTTTAAAATTTCTGCCTGTAATATGGTCTATTACAGTGGCCCACAATGGGGGCGATTTTGCCTCAATTGGGGGTGGGGTGGAATGTTATATAGTGAATAGAGGCCAGAGATGCTGCTAAACATCTACAGTGCAAAGAACACCCCCCCACACACACACACCCAGATAATTATGTGACCCAAAAGTCAATAGTGCTGAGACCAAGAATTCCTGATCTATTACAAGTAGCCTCCCAACTGATCTCTATCTTTGATCTCTCCCTGTGCTAATCTATAACACAGGTAGCTACAACATTAATTTTCTCAGGTTTGTATACCCAGACTTGCCATCACCCCACTCAAAACCCATCTGGTATTCCATCCACCAATCCAAGTTCCTTAGCTAGGTACTGAAGTCATGTAATGCTATAGCTTTATCAGCCACAACTCTCCCAAGCTCTACTTCTGTAAGTTAAACTATTTATTGTTCCTTGCCTATGTTCTCCATACCTTTACTCATGCTGTTTCCCCCAAATGCTGTCCTCCAAACATCTTTTGCGAAAACCCTTATTAAAGCCCATTTCATATTCCATCTCCTCCCCAAAGGCTCTCCCATCTCTCTAAGAGAACTTTGACCCTTTCGCACGAGCAATACACCTTGTATTGGTGTATCGTGTGCTTGTCATATTCCTTCCTAAACTTCCTAAACTGTAAACTCTTTCAAAGATTGTGGGATTTCAAGGAAAGGTCTTCCTTATGCCTTTTTCTCTTGCTTTTAGCAAACTGCCTTTCATACAAGAGGTGCACGGGAAATGTTTGTGGGAAACAGACCAACCAGAATTGATTCCTTGTCACTCATTAGTATCTGTGGCATTATTAGCCCAGTCAAGTTACTCTCTCAGGTCTCAGCAATCTTCTCTGTAAAATGGGAATAATAATTAAACTTACTTCTTCATTGAGTTGTGAAGATAAAATAATGCATATAAGGCATTTAGCACAGGGTCTGGTACAGAACTAAACACTTAAAAAATGGTAGCTATGATAATAATTTATTATTATGGAGCAAAGCCCTATAACATGGCTTGTGTGCCCTTGGCCTGGTTTGGAGGAACTTGGAGTGGGATAAGACAGGAAGTTCTTGAATTGGGCAAAGTGACAGCTGGGATGGGGAGATTAAGATTATTTTTGCATATGTTCCATGGAAGTTTAAGTAAATCTACAGGGACCATATCAGACAAGGCCATTGTGTAAGGAACTACTCTGCAGTTATTAGACCAAGGGTCAAAGTATGAGCTGGGGCGGGTGGCAGGGGGGCAGTATCATATCCTCCCAAGTCCTGTGTCTAGTTTAGGGCTTCAGTGCACAGAAGAAGGGACAGCAGGAAAGGGATCCCTCTTCTTAATTGACACACAGGTTGTGTGTGCTGGCAAGGCCAAAATATCAGATCCCTGGGGAAATGTTGAAGAAGGTAGTTTAGTTTGTCACTGGGAGATTTAACTACCTTTTCAAAGGGAATAGTTTTCAGTAGACTAGGGATACATCCTGCAGTGAACTAGGGGGATGGGCTGTGCTTCTGGGCTCACAAAGCTTGGGAAGAAATTCAGCTAGAGGAGAGCTCTAAATTTATATTTTCCACATCCGGTACAAACATCTCCTCTCAGTGTGTCCTGTGACCTCATCCTTTGCTTTTTCAACATTTTGTGATTTCCGCAAAGAGTATTGTTGCTATCTGTCTTCTAGTTTCCCTTGTGACTGAGAGACATCTTTTGGAGCCTGACTTTTTTTTTTTTTTTAATTTTTTTTTCAACGTTTTTTATTTATTTTTGGGACAGAGAGAGACAGAGCATGAACAGGGGAGGGTCAGAGAGAGAGGGAGACACAGAATCGGAAACAGGCTCCAGGCTCCGAGCCATCAGCCCAGAGCCCGACGCGGGGCTCGAACTCCCAGACCGCGAGATCATGACCTGGCTGAAGTCGGACGCTTAACCGACTGCGCCACCCAGGCGCCCCGGAGCCTGACTTTTTAAAAATGTCATCACTTTTCCTGTAATGCTACTTAGTTCTCACTATAAAAGCAGATATTAATAACCATCTTCAGAAATACAATTGAGTGACATGGAATAATGTTCTTAATGTATCATTGGGTGGGAAAAGAAGCAGACGCAACAAGTATTCCAGTAGGATCCCATGTGGGGGGACATTTATGTATGTGTGATGTGTATGTGTATACCTACCTATCCATATATGCATACATACTGTTAAAAAGCAACATTTGAGTAAGTTTTCAGATCTAATTGGCTTTATTCAACAAATTTATGAATTAGGAAGCATCCCATCCAGCAAGTAGAAAGGAGCTCCAAGTTGTACAAAATGGCAGGCATTTTATAGGCAGAAAGAGGGTGGGACAAAGAAGTTAAAAGAATGGGATGTTTCAGTGGAGGTTACCTTCCCATAGGGGAAGACAAAGGGTCTTATCATACGGATTACCTTAGCGGTGCAGATCTGGAAATTCCAGACTGATTGGTTTAAAGTTCCACTGTTGGGAGAGGCTGGAAGTGCAGTTAGGTTTAAATGTTGAGTCTTGATGGGGTTTAGCAAAAGTGACTCCCTTGGGGCCTGTTGTTTATTTCAAAGAAAACATGCTACTAAAGGAAGTTTTGGTGTGTTTGCACCACAATATTTAACAGTGATTACCTTTGGGGGCGCCTAGGTGGCTCAGTCGGTTGAGTGTCCCACTTCAGCTCAGGTCATGATCTCACGGTCTGTGAATTTGAGTTCCGCGTTGGGCTCTGTGCTGACAGCTCAGAACCTGGAGCCTGCTTCAGAATCTGTGGCTCCCTCTCTTTCTGACCCTACCCTGATTACTCTCTGTCTCTCTCTCTCAAAAATAAATAAACATTAAAAAAAAATTTTTTTTTTTAACGTGATTACCTTTGTATAGTGGGATTCAGGTGATTTTTATCTTCTTTGGTTGTTTGTATGTTCTGGGTTTTTCACATAAAACATACTGTTAATGAAACACAAGTTCAGCTGCCGGTCACTTTAAAGGCGAATACTCAAAAGACGATAGATAAGTTTTGTCTGAAAAGGAATATGAGCTTTATTCAGGAGTCTGGCCATCTAGGGAGAAGGCAGACTCTTGTCCAAAGGAGAACTCCCAGGTTTCTGCCTGTTCCAGAAGTGTGTGTGTGTGTGTGTGTGTGTGTGTGTGTGTGCGCGCGCGCGAGCACGTGCGTGCGTTCGCGAGCGGAAGATCATGAGCCAGCAGGCGCCCGCTGCAGACTCCACGATGCCAGCCTCAGTTATCTTGGTACTACTCAGAGGTTGTGCAACAAGTTCTGGTTCCTTGGTACCCAAGGGTTGTGCAAGAATAGTCTGTTCTTTCTGCAAAGGAGGACAAGGTCTACATATGTGCAAAGAGGTCAGTAAAGTCATTTGTGTGACCTTAAAAATGAAAAACATGTTGCTAAGAGGTATCTGAGTTAATCAGAAAGCTAAGGGGACTTCAAACAGACTTGCTGGCTTCTGTGGTCTGGGAACGTTGTGGTCCTCTATTCCACAAGACCAGTGGCCAGCAAATCTCAAAGAAAGCAAATTGGTTCTGTTACAGATGAAGGTCCTTCATCTCCAGCAAGCAAGGAGTGTGTTAACTTGAAGCTAGTTAACTCTTAAGATCAGCTAGAGTGCTGTTACAACATCCTTGTGCAATTAAAAATACAGTGTTTTTTAATCAACAAACTTTACTTTCCCAAACTCATCTCATTTTTCTCGATCTCCAGTCATTGTTTGTCTTGCTTTTCTGTTTTTTTTGAGTCAATAGAATTCTCTTTTAAAAAAGAGAGATGCCCCTGCATGGCTCAGTCGGTTAAGAGTCCAATTCTTGATTTCGGCTCAGGTCATGATCTCGAAGTTCGTGAGTTTGAGCCCCTCGTTGGGCTCTGTGCTGACAGTGCAGGCCCTGCTTGGGATCCTCGCTGTCCCTCTCTCTCTGCCCCTCCCCCACTTGCTCTGCCTCTCTCTCTCTCTCTCTCTCTCTCTCCCTCTCTCTCAAAAATAAATAAGCTTAAAAATTTTTTGAAAATCAAAGGAACTTGACATTCAGATTATAGAAGTTAATAGTTGCTTATCGGAGAAGTTGCTATAGAAAACAAGTTAAATTAGGGCACCTGGGTGGCTCAGTCAGTTAAGTGGCTGACTCTTGATTTTGACTCAGGTCATGATCTCATAGTTTGTGAGTTTGGGCCCCACATCGGGCTCTGTGCTGATGGCATGGAGCCTGCTTGGGATTCTCTGTCTCCCTCACCCTCTCCCTCTCTCCCACTTGAGTGTTTGCACTTGCTCTCTCTCAAACTAAATAAACAAAAAAATAAATAAAATTCAAATACACTGGAAGGTGTATTAGTTTGCTAGGTCTGTCATAACAAAGTACTACAGACTTGATGGCTTAAACAAAAGAAGTTTATTTTCTCATAGTTCTGGAGACTGGAAGTCTGAGGTCAGTGTATTGACGGAGCTGGTTTCTGTGACCTTGTTCCTTGTCTTGTGAAAGGCACCTTGTCTTGTAAAGGACACCAGTCATATTAGATTAGGGTCTACTTTAATGATCTCCTTTTAACTTAGTTACCCCTTTAAAGACTATCTTCAAATATCATATCCTGAGGTACTAGAGGTTAGGACTTTAACATATGAATTTTGTTGGGAGGGGCATACAATTCAGCCCCTAGTGATACAAGCTGTCTGGGTTTGAGGACCCAGAGGGGGTCTTGCAGGACCAGCCAAGAGGATCCTTGGCTTTATGCAGGATAGAAATCAAACTCAAGCCAGCAGGAAGTGAGATCAGAGTTTATTGAAGATATAGAGAGAGTGCTGATGCAGACAGAGCATCTGGGAGATTCCAAAAGGAAAGAAGAATCTGGGATTTGGGGATGATGGTCTGATGTACTATCCTCTCAGGCATCCATGAACCGTTCAAAACAAGGCCGGTGCTCAGGTGTCCTCCATAAGTCACTTATGTCCCTGGAGCCAGGGGTCTCGGTGTCAGGAGTTAGTGGTGTCTGGAGTCAGTGTTCTTGGAAAACCTCGTGACCACCCCACGAAGTCACTTCTTAGATATCATCTATTGTGCTGCAAGACTCCAAAGAACTCATTAACTCCTTGACCTTTACAAGGAGGGCATACATTGTACCATAAGCCCAGATGCAGGGTGGGAGTGCAGGTCTTAGCAAGAATAGAAGCAGGAAAAGGAGTTAAAAAACAGCTTTTGGGGGGCACCTGGGTTACTCAGTCAGTTAAGTATCCAACTTTGGCTCGGGTCATAATCTCACAGTTTGTGAGTTCAAGCCCCGAATCGGGCTCTCTGCTAACAGCTCAGAGCCTGGACCCTCTTTGGATTCTGTGTCTCCCTCTCTCTCTGCCCCTCCCCCACTTTCTCTCTCTCTCTCTCTCTCTCTCTCTCTCTCTCTCTCTCAAAAAAAATAATAATAAACATTAAAAAATTTTTTTTTAAATCAGCTTTTTTTTCATGGAGTCCCTTCAGTTTCCTTGTCTCAATAACAGGGGGGTGATATCTTAGAACAACCTCAGTTTTTCCCTCTTGTATATGGAAAAGCCAGTTCTTTCCTCCTCTTGTGTCTTTCTTATGTGTCTCCTTTACCCTTCACATACAAAACATTCACAACACTTCACTCGGACACTTCTGGTCCCCAGATGCATGAAGGTTTTTCTTCACAACAAGCAATTCTCTGCAACACCAGCTTGGGGTCCTACAATTTAACTCAATTCTAACCCTATCTACCTGGAGATAGTGTCCAATTCCACAGGTTAAGAGGGCTTGGGCCCTCAAGGCTGCTCCTGCCTTACTTCAGATGCCAATCACAAGTAATAGGTCTCCAGGTTACCCTCAGTTTCTGTCCAATTTGACTACAAATCTGAGGTTCCCGCAACCGCCTCCTTGGTTTCAATTAATTTCTTAGAGTAGTTCACAAAACTCAGGGAGACATGTTTACCAGTTTATTAAGGATACGATGAAGGGGACAAGTGAAATGAACAGCCAGACCAAGCCACATAGGGGGAGGTCTGGGAGGGTTCTGAAAGCAGGTTTTGTTCTTATGGAGTTGGGGTGTGTGTCACACTCCTGGTGTGAATGTGTTCACCAACCAGAAATTCTTTGAACTCCACACTATTGGGAGTTTATGGAGGCTTCCCCCCACAGGCATAATTAATTATTAATTATTGGTTTCTAGCCCCTTTACCTTCTCTAAAGGTTGAGGAATGGGCTGAAAATCCCAAGCTTCTAATCATGGCTTGGTCTTTCTGGTGACCAGCTCCCACCCAGAAGCCCACCCAGGGTTATCTCAATAGACCAAAATATCCTCCCCTTTCTCTTTATCACTTAAGAATTTACAAAGGTTTTAAGAGCCCCGTGTCAGGGAAGGGGTCAAGGACAAATATGAGAACAAAAGATGCTCTTAGTACTCTTAAGAAATTATGGGAGCTTCAGGAGCTCTGTGCCAGGAATGGGTGGTGGAGGAGACTAACATATATTTTTTCTATTATCTCACAGGTGATATATACTGAATCACAAGTTCCTTTAAGTACTTTTCCTTCATGAAGGAAGGATCATATGAGAAGTTGTTGAAAGGGGAATAGGAAAAAAGAGAAATAAAAGGAAAATAAAAGAAAACAAATGTCCAGGGCAGTGATTCTCAACTCAAAGTGATTTTGCCCTCAGGGGACATTTGGCATTGTCTAGAGACATTTTTTGGTGTCACAGCAGGAAGTTGCTACTGGCATATAATGGGCAGAGACCAGAGATGCTAATAAACACTCTACAATGTATGGTACAGCCCTACAGCGAAGAATTATTCAACCCAAATGTCAATAGAATCAAGATTGAGAAACTCTAGTATAAACTTTCGGATGACTTCACCAATATAAAAAATTGAAGTCTTTGAATTATTCTACTTTTAGAAATCTATCCTTTAAAATATTCACCTGTGGGGCACCCGGGTGGCTCGGTCAGTTGAGCGTCTGACTTCTGCTCAGGTCATGACCTCATGATTCATGGGTTTGAGCCCCATGTTGGGCTCTGTGCTGACAGCTCAGAGCCTAGAGTCTGCTTCAGATTCTGTGTCTCCTTCTTTCTCTGCTCTTCCCCTACTCATGCTCTCTCTTTGTCTCCCAAAGATGAATAAATGTTAAAAAAAAATTAAAAATATTCACCCATGTGATGGGGTGCCTGGGTAGCTCAGTCAGTTAAGCATCCAACTCTTGATTTTGGCTCAGGTCATGATCGCATGGTCATGAGATCAAACCCAACGTGGGGAGCCTGCTTAAGATTCTCTCTCTCTCCCTCTCTCTCTGCCCCTCCCCGACTTGCATGCAAGTACACTCTCTCTCTCAAAATAAATAAATAAACTTTAAAAAATAAATTAATTAATATAAACCTTTAACATAAAAAAATAAATGAAATATTCACCCATGTGTACAAAGATACACACATACAGATGTTCATTGCTTATAATTTCAAAATTGGAAATGATGCAAATGCCTGTTGATAGGCAATTGTTAACAAGAATGACAAGGAAGGATGTTTAAAATATATTGTAAATTGGAAAATCAAATCGCCAAACAATATATATGTTGTCTTATGTTTTGTTAAAAAAACACAATTCATACATTTATATATGGTTTCTTTATTTTTTTAATTTTTTTTAATGTTTATTTATTTTTGAGACAGGGAGAGACAGAGCGTGAGTGGGGGAGGGGCAGAGAGAGAGGGAGACACAGAATCTGAAACAGGCTCCAGGCTCTGAGCTGTTAGCACAGAGCCCGATGCAGGGCTCGAACCCACGAACCATGAGATCATGACCCGAGCCGAAGTCGGACGCTTAACCGACTGAACCACCCAGGCGCCCCTATATATGGTTTCTTTAGAACTGTATATGTTGTGTGCATATGTATATGTGTTTACACAGGTGAATATCAGGAAAGATATATACCAAACTGAAGACAGATGTTTTCTCTGGGAATGGGATTACGGGCAATAGAAGAACTTTCGTGTTTTACGTCATATATTTCTGATTTACTTTGGTTAAGGCCTCAAGGAATAAGCCTTTGCTTCGTCCAATGTGAGACAGATTGCAGTCTAACTTTGAGACTACTGACTTCTAGTTTTTAAGACTTACCAAATTACTATAATTCAGGGGTCAATAAGTTGTGGCCCTCAGACCAAATCCAGCCTGTCTCTGGTGTTTAAACACTCCATGGAGTAGGAATGATTTTTATAATTTTGAATGTTAAATGAAGAATAATATTTTGCAACATAAATGTATACAAAACTCAAATTTCAGTGCCCACATGTAAACTTATATTGAACACAGCCACACTCATTCATTATAAACTGCCTGTGGCTACTTTCCCATGAGATGATGATTGAACCGTGAGATCATTACATGAGCTGAAGTCGGACGCTTAACCAACTGAACCACCCAGGCACCGGAAGCGTGTGACTCTTGACCTCAGGGTTGGGGGTTTGGGTGCCATGCTGGATGTAGAGATTACTTAAAAATAAAATCTTGGGGTGCCTGGGTGGCTCAGTCAGTTAAGCTTCTGACTCTTGATTTTGCCTCAGGTCATAATCTCACAGTTGTGGGATGGAGCCCCACATTGGGCTCTACAGTGGGTGTGGACCCTGTTTGGGATTCATTCTTTCTCCCTTTGCCCCTCTCCTGGTTACACTCTCTCGCTCACTCTCTCTCTCTTTCTCTCTTACTCTCTCAAAAATAAAATCTTAAAAAAAATTTTTTTTTAATCTTTTTTTAGGGGCATTCATTTTTGAATGCCAGCTCTCTGTAAAGACAGCTTTCATGCTATTCACACTTTCTGATCTTATACTCTATTAAACTTTTGCCTGCTGCTCATTTAAAAAAAAAATCTTTTTAAAAATGCTTATTTGAGGGGGGAGAGGGGCAGAGTGAGGGAGAGACAGAATCCCAAGCAGACTCTGTGTCACCAGCCCAGAGCCCAATGTGGGGTTTGAACTCACAAACTGTGAGATCATGACCTGAGCCAAGATCAAGCCTGATCCACCACATGCCCCAAAAATAAAAAAAAATCGTTACAAAGATAAGTGTTTTCATTTTAAGTTTAATAGATGCAAATGGTATAACTTTTAATATTTACATATTCAGTATTTACACATTGGTATATTTTTTGTTTGTTTTTAATTTTTTTTTTTTAATTTTTTTTTTTCAACGTTTATTTATTTTTGGGACAGAGAGAGACAGAGCATGAACGGGGGAGGGGCAGAGAGAGAGGGAGACACAGAATCGGAAACAGGCTCCAGGCTCTGAGCCATCAGCCCAGAGCCTGACGCGAGATGGTGACCTGGCTGAAGTTGGACGCCCAACCGACTGCGCCACCCAGGCACCCCATTTTGTTTGTTTTTTAAAGTTTATTTGTTCATTTTGAGAGACAGAGAGAGAGAGAGAGAGAGAGAGAGAGGAGGGGAGGGGCAGAGAGAGAGGGAGAGACAGAATTCCAAGCAGGCTCTGCACTCTCAGTGCAGAGCCTGATGCGGGGCTCGATCCCACAAACCATGAGATCATGACCTGAGTTGAAATCAAGAGTCAAACACTTAACCAATGCAGCCACCCAGGTGCCCCTGTTTATTAATTTCAAAATTCTTTATTACTTATTTTTTCTTTTTTTTTTTTAAATTTTTTTTTCAACATTTTTTATTTATTTTTGGGACAGAGAGAGACAGAGCATGAATGGGGGAGGGGCAGAGAGAGAGGGAGACACAGAATCGGAAACAGGCTCCAGGCTCTGAGCCATCAGCTCAGAGCCTGAAGCGGGGCTCGAACTCATGGACCGCGAGATCGTGACCCGGCCGAAGTCGGAGGCTTAACCGACTGCGCCACCCAGGCGCCCCTTATTTTTTCTTTTTTGAGTAAGCTCTAGGCCCAGCTTGGGGCTTGAACGCATGACCCCAACATCAAGAGTCAAATGTTCCACCAACTGGGCCAGCTGGGTGCCCCTTCATTTTTTGTTTTTTTGAGGTTTTTTTTTTTTTCAGATTCCACATATGAGTGAAATCATATGGCATTTGTGTTCCTCAATCTGACTTATTTAACTTAGCGTAGTACCCTGCAGGTCCAGCCATGTTGTTGAAAAATGGCACGATATCATCCTCTTTTATGGCTGTAATATTCATGTGACTGTGTTTCTCACATCTTCCTTATCCATTTCTCTATCAATGTACACCTAGTTTGCTTCCATAGTTTGGCTGTTGTAAATAATGCCGCAATACACATGGGAAGCATATATCTTTTCAAATTAGTGTTTTTTGTTTTCTTTTGGTAAATACCCAGTAGTGGAATTATTGGATCATAATGGTATTTATATTTTCAACTTTCTGAGGATACTCCATACATGTTTTCCACAGTGGCTGTACCAATTTATATTCCTACCAACAGTGCATAAGGGTTCTTTTTTTCTCCACAGAGGATCTCTCTCTTTATTATTCCATGGACTAATACAGAAAATTGATATTACAAGTATCTAGATTTCTGAGGATGCTTTAACCTAGGTACAGGCTCAATCCTGGCCATCACTATATTGGTTTATGGGTTGAAATAGAACAGGACTGCGTCCCCAGGGACTATTCACCCTGAGTGAACATACCTCCTCGGCACACCCCTGGAGCAGGTCTCTTTATTCACGGCTACAAGAGTGGCCCATTGCTGCTGCTGCTGCTGCATGATAGTAAAGACAGAAAATGTAGGCTAGCCCCAAACATCACACAGATACCCAAGACTTCTTGGGCAGAAAATTCAGGCATATTTGCCACATTAGGCTTCTGACTGGGGACAAGGAAAGACAGGTCTTGAATTCATATGATCTGTTTTTTTAGTTATTATAGTAGTTAATAAAGCTGTTCTGATAAACCATGGCTCACAAGGCTTTCTCTTTGGGTCTACCTTTTACGTGAGACCACATGTTTGGCATATGCACTCATGTGTTAATATTTCTCTGCAGCCAGTCAGGCCCCGCACACCAAATCCGTGGTCACAGAGTCCAGTCCTGGGCCTAAACACAAGAAGCAAAGGTCGACCATCACCTGTGAAAGATCTACGCACTGCCCGGGAAAAAAGGATCGTGATGGGACCGTTTGGATCTGACAATCCAGATCTCTAGCTGGGTAAATACTCAGAAGTTTTTTCCAGGGTCATATCCTCTTCCCCCTGAAGGAAAAGTGATTATTTTTAGGACGATCCCTTCTCTTGCTCCAAGACAGGCAGCAGTGGACCTAGTCACATCCTGGTTCTTTAATTGATGTCGTACAGTCTCCTTGTCATTATGTATATAAAGAAAAATCTATTTAACAGTAGTCCTATTTTTTTAATGTGCACCATTTACCCAGAAGGTTAAAGAAAATTGACATCACATTAGATGATTGAGCATATTTTCCCATACCACCGACAGGTTACAAACTAATTTATAGGTCAGAGCTCCAAATTTTACTAGAGTAGAAATATTGAAAGACCCATCATCTCTTGCAAAGTATATAAAGAGCCCTCTGAAACCCAAACTAGAGTACCATTTGTCTAGGAAAGAGACAGCTTTCGTAATTTTTTTTTTTTTTTAATCTACAAGTCTAGTCTTGTTCTAGAGCAAGTTCTTTACAAGAGTGTTACAAGAAAATCAGGGTGGTGGGCTGGCTCAGTCGGAAGAGCATATGACTCTAGATCTCGGGGTTGAGAGTTCGAGCCCCACGTTGGATATAGAGATTACTTAAAAAATAAATTAAAAATTAGGGGCGCCTGGGTGGCGCAGTCGGTTAAGCGTCCGACTTCAGCCAGGTCACGATCTCGCGGTCCGGGAGTTCGAGCCCCGCGTCGGGCTCTGGGCTGATGGCTCAGAGCCTGGAGCCTGCTTCCGATTCTGTGTCTCCCTCTCTCTCTGCCCCTCCCCCGTTCATGCTCTGTCTCTCTCTGTCCCAAAAATAAATAAAAACGTTAAAAAAAAAAAAAATAATAATAAATTAAAAATTAAAAACAACAAGAACAACACAAGAGTGTAGTAAGAAAACCAAGCTGGTGCAATCATTTTCCCTTTGCACCACACAGGTGGGCATGAACACTTTTAGATCCCTTGGAAACATTGATGCAGTTTCACAAGGCTGATTAACAATTCTTATGAACCTCAACAGTACCCTATGGCTTTAAAGCTTTAGGCATGATGAAAGAGTTGCAAACCACGTATGTGTCATTAGATGGCAGTCTGTAAGAGCACACTGATGCAGGCCGGCCAGGTCGAGAACCCAGAGGGGATCCTGCAGGACCAACCAAGAAGGTCTGTGGCTTCATGCAGGATAGAAATCAAACTTGAACCAACTGGAAATGAGATCAGAGTTTATTGAAGGTACAGAGAGAGTAGATACAGATGGAACATTAGGGAGACTCGAGAAAGGAAAAGGAACAGGAGTCTCATCTTCGCTTGGGTCTAGAGTTTTTCCAGAGGGTTGTGGTCTAGTGTACGTCTTCTCAGGGATCCAGGAACTGGTCAAAACATGGGTGAGTGCTCAGGTGTCCTCCATAAGTCACTTATGTCCCTGGAGCCAGGGGTCTTGGAAAACCTCGTGACCACCCCACGAAGTCCCTTCTTAGATATCATCTATTGTGCTGCAAGGCTCCAAAGAACTCATTAACTCCTTGACCTTTACAAGGAGGGCATACATTGTTTGTACCATAAGCCCTGATGCAGGGTGGGAGTGCAGGTCCTAGCAAAAATAGAAGCAGGAAAATGAGCAAAGAAAAAAAACAGCTTTTTTTCATGGGGTCCCTTCAGTTTCCCTGTCTCACAACACAATGCCAAAAAATAAAATAAAATAAAATAAAATAAAATAAAATAAAATAAAATAAAATAAAATAAATCCCCATGGAAGAGGAGAGACCCAGAATTCAAAGTAGTGTGACTCCAGCTTTGTTTCCTAAATACTGATCTCTATTTATAACTGACAAAGTTTTGGGACATTTAGAGGTGAAAATATAAACTATAAAATGAGTGAATCTTTCCCTTTTTCTTCTCTTCCAGTGACACTGTTATCACCAGAAATATAAAAAGCAATAATTTCCACCATGAATGCCTCACAGCTATGGAACACAGGGAAAAAAGGACTTTGGGGGAGTATCAGCTAACCACAAAACAAAATCTTTCCTTTCCCTGACTCATGTAACCCATGTTTTTATTTATTTGTTTATACATTCCCTCCAAGTGAAATGCTGATTCAAAAAGTATCATCATGGATATCAAAGTTATTTCCACTTCTATCAAGCCCGAGGATTCTGGAATCTGGCTACCATGAGGCATTTGAGACAATAAATAATTCTGTACAAGTACTTTCTCAGCCCCTCTATCTTTGACTTTGTCATTTCATAGTGAAAGGACTTTATTGTGCACTCTGCATTGCTGGCCAGAACAAGAGGGCCAATGAACGCTTCAGTCAGTCAGCAAGGCCAGACAGAAGGTCTAGTAGAAGGTCTGCACTGTGGGAGATGTAGCAGCCGCAGAAGAAATGACCCTTGTGCTCAAGGAGTTTACAAGGGGTTTTATAAGACATACATACAAGAATCTTTCAAAGACAATATGCTTAATCTAGTAGGAAATGTGTGGCACCCAGCAGATGTGCTGTAGGAGTCGGGGTGGAGGTGGGAGGTGCTGGAATAGTCATGAAGACACAGGAGTTTGTTTGGATCTCAGTGCACAGGACTTGGATAGACAGAGAGAAGACCCTCCAGATGAGGGGAAGGATATGAGAAAAGGCTGGAGGAAGGAATGAGCTTGCTTTTGTTAATCTGTTCATATAAACAAAATATTATACTGACAAAATACTCCAGGAGTATCCCAAACCCTTTATAAAGAGCCTTGCCTGTCCTTCCCGACTGAAACATCTGTAGGACATGCCCTTCTCAGTTGTCTCCTTTTTATTGTTCCTCTTTTCCTCTTTCCTCTCCCTTTCTTCTGCCACAGACCTTCATTATCTCCACTGGCTGATTAAACAAGTGACAGCTCCCTATCCTACCCTAAAAGGAAGCTTCTGTTTGGCCCAGCATGTGAGAGAAATGCAGTGCCAACCTTCTCTTGGTTGAGATCTAGAGAAAACTTCCATTTTTCAACCAAGATTCACGTCTTTATCAGTTTACACATACCAGCTAAGTTAGTATCCATTAGTGAATTACCATCAACAGCAATCTTCTTGACAAGACCAACAGCAAAGTGGGGCTTGTGGGTCAGAAGGAAAGCATCTGTGTTAGAATTTACTCCCTCTTCTTCACAATCTCCTCCTGGTTATCACTTAATCCTCTCGCTCTACCATCATTTCTTTAAGAAAAAAAATTTTTTAACGTTTATTTTGAGACAAAGAGAGAGTGTGCACGCGCAAGCAGGAGAGGGGCAGAGAGAGGAAGAGAGAGAATCCCAAGCAGGCTCCTCACAGCCAGTGCGTAGCCGGAAGTGGGGCTCAAACCCATGAACCATGAGATCATGACCTGAGCCAGAATCAAAAGTCGGATGCCTAACCAACTGAGCCACTCGGGCATACCCCCCATCATTTCTTGATGATCTATATTGTCAGCAAACATTTATTAAATGCATGTATTATTGGAGCACCTGGCTGGCTCAGTGGGTTAAGAGTTAAGATCAACTCTTGATCTCGGCTCAGGTCATGATCTCACAGTTCATGGGACCGAGCCCCGTGTTGGGCTCTGTGCTGACAGTGCAGAGCCTACTTGGGATTTTCTCCATCTCTCTCTTCCCCTCCCTTTCTCCCTCTCTCAAAATAAACAAATAAAACATTTTAAAAAATGCATCTATTTATTTACTCATCATGGATACGTCAGGAAGCATAAGACCGTTTCTCTTACTTTGAGGAATTTGTCATCCAGTTGGATAAAATAGGATTGTCTGTTTAGAGGCAGCATCAGACCCTCTCAGGGGTCAAGAATGAGCTGGATACTCTAACATTTTTGAGACTCCAGAAGTACTTTATTTATTTTTTTTTTTAACGTTTATTTATTTTTGAGACAGAGAGAGACAGAGCATGAAGGGGGAGGGGCAGAGAGTGAGGGAGACACAGAATCTGAAACAGGCTCCAGGCTCTGAGCTGTCAGCACAGAGCCCGATGCGGGGCTCGAACTCACGGACCGTGAGATCATGACCTGAGCTGAAGTCAGACGCTTAACCCACCAAGCCACCCAGGCGCCCCTCCAGAAGTACTTTAAAAAATAAAGTGCCCAGGCTGTCGCTCGCTAACGCCAGCTCCACTTCTAGCTCACTGAGCTCCAGCCGAAGGAGAAGGGGGGTAAGTGAGAAGGTCTCAGTACCATGGCTCGTACAAAGCAGACTGCCAGCAAATCCACTGGGGGTAGAGCACCGAGGAAGCAACTGGCTACAAAAGCCGCTCGCAAGAGTGCGCCCTCTACTGGAGGGGTGAAGAAACCTCATCGTTACAGGCCTGGTACCGTGGCACTCCGCGAAATTAGACGTTACCAGAAGTCCACTGCACTTCTGTTCCACGAACTTCCTTTCCAGCGTCTGGTGCGAGAAATTGCTCAGGACTTCAAAACAGACCTGTGCTTCCAGAGCGCGGCTATCAGTGCTTTGCAGGAGGCAAGTGAGGCCTACCTGGTGGGCCTCATTGGA
Source organism: Prionailurus bengalensis (assembly GCF_016509475.1). Lineage (NCBI taxonomy): Eukaryota > Metazoa > Chordata > Mammalia > Carnivora > Felidae > Prionailurus > Prionailurus bengalensis. The sequence goes on along the minus strand of NC_057355.1, from coordinate 119,406,180 downwards.
GACACCAACCTATGTGCTATCCATGCCAAACGTGTAACAACTATGCCAAAAGACGTCCAGCTAGCGCGCCGCATACGTGGAGAACGTGCTTAAGAATCCGCTCTGATGGAAAACATTTCATGCTTTAAAAAAAAAAAAATTCTCTTCTTCCTCTTATTGTAGTTCTGAACGTTAGATATTTTTTTTCCATGGGGTCAAAAGGTACCCAAGTATATGGCTGCAAATGGAAAAATCGGGGACAGAAATCAGGTATTGGCAAGTTTTTCCATTTTCATTTGTGTGTGAATTTTTAATATAAATGCAGGGACATAAAGCATTAATGCAAGTCAGAATGTTTCAGTGAACACATTTCAGCAGTTCAACTTTATAACAATTATAAATAAACCTGTTAAATTTTTCTGGACAATGCCAGCATTTGGATTTTTTTAAAACAAGTAAATTTCTTATTGACGGCGACTAAATGGTGTTTGTAGCATTTTTATCATACGGTAGATTCCATCCATTCGCTATACTTTTCTAACTGAGTTGTCCTACATGCAAGTATATGTTTTTAATGTTGTCTGTCTTCTGTGCTGTTCCTGTAAGTTTGCTATTAAAATACATTAAACTATAAAAAAATAAAGTGCCCAAACTGAATTTTAATAAATGATGGTAGATTTTTTTAACATATACACTTAAATCACTGCTTTTAACACAAATGACTAACTTTTGAAATAATGTCAAAAACCTAAATTGACATGAATATTCATAACAGCGTTATTCATAATAGCCAAAAAGTGGAACCAGTTCAAATGCCCATCAACTGATGGATGGATAAATACAATTTGCTGTATCTGTACAATAAAATATTATTTTTCAGTAAGAATAAATGAAGTATTAAAAATAATAATCAATGAAATATTGATACAGGCTACAGCATGGCTGAACCCTGAAAATGTTCTAGTAAGTGAAGGAGGCCAGTTTCAAAGGACCACATATTGTATGATTTATATGAAATTTCCAGAGAGACAAATTTACAGAGACAGAAAGTAGATTAGTAGTTGCCTAGGACTGACAAAGGTGGGAATGGGGAGGGAGAGGAGAAAAGGAATTGACTACTAATGGGATTTCTTTCAGGAGAGACAAATATGTTCTAAAATTAGACTGTGATGATGGTTGCACAACCCTGTGAATATACAAAAAAAACCCGTTGCATTGTATGCTTTAAGTGGGTGCATTGTATGGCATATAATTATATCTCAATAAAACCGTTTTTAAAAAGTCTAAATTGAGGGATGCCCGGGTGACTCAGTTGGTTAAACTTCCAACTCTTGGTTTTGGCTCAGGTCATGATCTCCATGTTCATGAGTTCTAGCCCCCCTCTCTGGCTCTGCGCTGACAGTGCAGAGCCTGCTTGGGATATTCTCTCCCTCTCTCTCCGCCCCTCCTTGGCTCTCTCTCTTTCTCTCTTTCAAAATAAATAAATAAACTTTATTTTTTTAATGTTTATTTTTGAGAGAGAGACAGAGACAGAGACAGAGCATGAGTAGGGGAGGGGCAGAGAGAGGGAGACACAGAATCTGAAGCAGGCTCCAGGCTGAGTTGTCAGCACAGAGCCTGACAAGGGGCTTGAACTCACAAACCGTGAGATCATGACCTCAGCCAGAGCCGGACACTTAACTGACTGAGCCACCCAGCTGCCCCAAAATAAATAAATAAACTGTAAAAAAAGTCTAGCTTGAAAGCCTTTTATGATTACAAAAGGCCCACCAGTGTAGGATGCTGAGCAGTGTGGCACAATGGATAGAACACCAGTTCGGAAGTCAAACGCATCCGAATCCAAATTGTCTGCTACTTACCAATTGTGTGACCTTAGGTGAGTTATTTAAATTCTCTGATACTTCTTTTGTTTACTGTGAAATGAAGACAACAGTTCCTCTTATAAGCCTGTTTTGGGATAACATTTATTTTATTATTATTATTTTTTAATTAATTAATTTTTGAAGAACATGTATTTTTAAAATATGTCCTAAACAGTTATTATGTTCTAGGCACTGTTCTACGTTCTGGGGATACAGCAGGTGACCAGGACAGTCAAGGTTCTCTATATTACATCTCACACAAGAAATTGAGATTTTTACATGAAATCTCTCTGATGTTAAATAATGGCAACTAATTTAAAAATATTAAGACTACCATAAGCTAACACTGTGCCAAATACATCTATGTGCCAAATTCTGCCCTTAGGCTGATAGTTTGTGACTCTTGATACAGACTTTTCACGTGGTAAATTTCTAGAATATTGCCCACTTGGCTGAACCTTGGCACTCAGCCTGTTCCCATATGTTGCCCAGCACCAACCAAAGAAACATTTCTCAAAATTCAGGGAAATCATCCTAGCAAGTAATTGAACCAAGCAGTGGCCTGGATCCCATCTCTACAAAATGCTATAGCCTTCCTCGCTGACCCAATGAGGTCCCATTTGTTTTGCATGCCTGGGCTGAGCTGGTATGTTCTATAGGATGGATGTGGAAGAGATTGTGCTTTGCATGCCTTTCAAGATCATCCATCTGTCCTCTTAGGACCTCTGTGGGAGGCCAGTTTAGGACACGGTCTCACATGTTAGACCCTTTTGTTTTCTTTTACCTGCTGATATGTATCATCTCAACTGTTTTGGCCAAACCTGTAAGCATGCAGTAACGGTACAGGCAGCTCTTTCCTGAAACTCAATAATAGATGATTAATTTAATTTGTTTTAATTCTCTAACATATTCACGATCTCAGAAAAAAAAAGTTTTAAATTTATCTCGTAGCTCTTCAATTCACAATCAAACAACTTCACATTGCTCATTTATCTATCTCCGGAGCACTTGAGTTTGAACTCCGGGAAGAGGGAGTCTAGAGAGAGGATTCAGGAAATCAGTGCCTTCATTGGACCATACTATCCCATCAACAGCAAACTGTTGTTTGGAGTACTTCACCCCATTGGATCATGGAATTCCCTAATGCCCTTAAGTTTGAAAAGCTAAGTGGAGCACACCCGACTTCCAAAAGTCTTTGCAAAGGCTATGTGATGTGATAGAAAAATGGTACACTTGAGTTCGAGTTTCCTTCTGCTACTAATAAGTATAGGACTCTGTGCAGATTACCTTATCATTCTGAGTTTTACTTTGATCATTTGTAACATGGAAAGAATAATAATTAGCTCGTGGGTCGATTACAGTGGTTCTCAACCTGGTTGCTTTTTAAAATTGCTTTTGTAAAATGTCACAGCACGTGCCACACCTCCAGCAAATTAAGTCAGAATCTCTGAAGGTGAAACCCAGACACCAGCAAATTTTTAAAAGCTTCACAACCCATTCTAATATGCAATGAGGATTGAAAATAACTGGTGCGGCTTAAATAATGTTACTTGTGTAAAGCAGGTACTCAGCAGTTCCTCGTTAGTCCCCAATTTAAGTTTCAAACCAGCAATTGATATGTTTGGGATGTGTTCTTTTTTTTTTTCTGATATTCATAAACTTTAATGAACTCATTATTAGTTCTTATTGTTTACAGATTTTTTTTATTATGAAATCTATTGTCAAAGTGCTTTCCATACAACACCCAGTGCTCATCTCAACAGGTGCCGTCCTCAATACCCATCACCCACGCACCCCTCCCTCCCACTCCCCATAAACCCTCAGTTTGTTCTCAGTTTTTAGGAGTCTCTTATGTTCTGGCTCCCTCCCTCTCTAACCATTTTTTTTCTTCCCCTCCCCCATGGTCTTCTGTTAAGTTTCTCAGGATCCACATAGGAGTGAAAGCATATGGAATCTGTCCTTCTCTGTATGACTTATTTCACTTAGCATAACACTCTCCAGTTCCATCCATGTTGCTACAAAAGGCCATATTTCATTCTTTCTCATTGCCACATAGCATTCCATTGTGTATATAAACCACAATTTCTTTATCCATTTGTCAGTTGATGGACATTTAGGCTCTTTCCATAATTTAGCTATTGTTGAGATTGCTGCTATAAACATTGGGGTACAAGTGCCCCTGTGCATCAGTACTCCTGCATCCCTTGAGTAAATCCCTAGCAGTGCTACTGCTGGGTCATAGGGTAGGTCTATTTTTGATCTTTTGAGGAACCTCCACACTGTTTTCCAGAGCGGCTGCACCAGTTTGCATTCCCACCAATAGTGCAAGAGGGTTCCCATTTCTCCACATCCTCTCCAGCATCTATAGTCTCCTGTTTTGTTCATTTTAGCCACTCTGACTGGAGTGAGGTGATATCTGAGTGTGGTTTTGATTTGTATTTCCCTGATGAGGAGCGACGTTGAGCATCTTTTCATGTGCCTGTTGGCCATCTGGATGTCTCCTTTAGAGGAGTGTTTATTCATGTTTTCTGCTCATTTCTTCACTGGATTATTTGCTTTTCGGGTGTGGAGTTTGGTGAGCTGTTTATAGATTTTTGGTATGTGTTCTAAGACTGCACCACTAGGTGTCGGTAAGAGCCATACATATTGGTTAGGAGTTTCTGATTATCTGTTGTCCAGGTAACAACTATGTACTATTACAGAACTATTTGTTGAGTACCTACCTTATGCCAGTCACAGTGCTAATGACTCTTAAAACATGGGATTTCTAATCCTATATCAAGTAGGCAAGGTAGTTGTCCCAATCATGAGGAAGCCAAGGGTCCGAATGATTCTGTTACTTGTACAGGTCACAGTAAGTAGCAGAACTGAGATTCAAGCTTCATTAATCCATTTTCTCAGTCAAAACCGCTGAACACTTACTATACACAACATACTGTATGTATCTGCTATTGGGGATCCAAAGGTGAATAAAGCATAGTTTTCATCCTCTGGAAGTCCATCTTTACCCTTAATTCCTAGGTACATTTAGGAAGAAAAGATGGGCATGTTCTTTTACAGTTGTTATTAGCCTTGGGATAGCTATATCTTCTGAAGAACTCAAATGCTGCTATCCTAAGAGGATGGAATGACCCTTAGGTAGAGTTTCCTGGGATAGCTGTTCCACTGTACCCAGCCATTACAATAAAAGTTTAAAAATTTGAGAGCCTGTTAGATTCCTAAAAGGCTAGAGATCACATCTGGCCTGTTTTAACACTGTGGTATTTGCTTAATTTATATCCTCACTAACAAAGTATCAGCATAGAGTACGTATCTAATTTTTAGGCAATGAATATTGCTGAATAAATAAATGAATGCCCAGTACTCTGCTAAACGCTACAAAAAAGAGAGGGGGAAATGTTTAAAGAAGTCTGCACCTTATTCTGGTAAGCAAATCTGAATACTGCCTTCCAAAGGAAAGTTCTAAGGAAATGTTCTAAGAAGCCCCAACTGATCATCCCTGTGGCAGGAAAGTCTCAGATCTTGGAGAAGTTTCTAAATGAGTCAGGGACCACTGGACTGTTATACTACTAGATTTGATCAGGGGATCCAGAGTCTGATGGCTGCTTTAGGGTTTGTTCCATGTCACAAGGATACCAGTTGTGCTTGTCTCTAACCAAGCCTTTTGACAATTAGGATCATAGGGATTACTAGGCTGGGTCAAACCCATAGGCCATTCAGTAGTCTCTTTGGAGAAAAGGTTATTTAAGTAGTGGAATGTAGACCTGATTATGAATCAGAATCACTTGAGGGAGCTTCGCAAAAATGAGATACAGATCCCTGGACCCTGTTCCACCCTAGTGAAGTGAAATCCCTGGAACTAAGAGAGGAAACTGGGATCCTTTTTTTTTTTTTTTTTTTAATTTATTTTGAGAGAGACAAAGTATGAGTGGTGGAGGGGCAGAGAGAGAGAGAAAGGGAGAAAGAGAATCCCTAGCAGCCTCCAAGCGGTCAGTGCACAGAGCCTGACTTGGCGCTCAAACTCATGAAAACGTGAAATCGTGACCTGAGCTGAAGTTGGACGCTTAACTGACTGAGCCACCCAGGTGCTCCAGATCCTGGGATTCTAATATAGAATCAGGGTTGAAAAATGGCTGGTTCACTCATAAATGGCTCTGCAATTCATATACTTTCTATATTCTGATTATATTCCTTCCCTGGGTAAGAATTTCGTGCATTTATCACTTACAGTGTGAAGTAATATTTCTTTTTATCAATACTAAGCTTATCTCTTTTGGAAGTTTGTAAATAACATTGAAATCCTAAGATTTAGGGATTTCAGCGATGAGTCCGTGTTCATTTAACCCACGCTTTTTGTGGTACTGTGGATTTGGGTCTGCTTTCCCCCTAAAGCGGGCCTATTAATCACATGCCCATTCTTGTGATTTTTTGTTTGTTTGTTTGTTTACAAGCAGCTCTGGCTTTATCAAGTGATCCATTCTGCATCAGGTAGACAACCTTTGCCCGCTTTGTGCAAGAGCAGAAAAATAATATCTGTTCCTGTGATAATTGTGACCTGGGATGGCTGCCGCTTTAGGTCACTCAGGACAGGTGAGCACTTGTTGCAGATTTGGGTTAAAGTCTTGTTATGAGTCTAGTCAGCCTGCTAGCTTTGGAGAGACCAGGAAGGGGCTTATACTTTTACTTAATTGTTCAAAGACTAACATACTCCTTCAGAATGACAACCTGAATGGTTTGCAGAAAGAAACCAGAGAAGGGAGTGGAGTGGGAGTATTTATAGAAAAACACACAAGGGGTTGAATAGAGAAGAATACCAGGTTCACATACCTGCCAAATAAAAGGAAAAAGGTCTGATTTAACCACTTTCTTTAAAACAAAAACACTGAGTGATTGTAGGTAGAGAGCTACAATTGGGGTGATCATTTGGGGATCTCCAACTGTCCCTTGATGAATCCAAGTTTCTAAGTAGCCTTATGTACATGTAAAAAAAAAAGAGAGAGAGAGAGAAAGAGAGAGAGAGAAACAGAGGAGAAAGTAGGCTTGGGAGAGATACTGAGAGAGAGAAGTGTTATCCAATCACAGCCTGTACAACCCTCTAGGCAAGTTAGACCTGGCCAGCATCTGTCTGCACAGAAAATTTATCAGAGCGTGGTTGGAAATTTCTAATACTCCAGAGATGAGATTTCTGGTTGTATTCCTTATGGACCTCAACAATGACCCTGCTCTAAGCTAAGGTTATTAGAAAATAGATCACTATTTTCTACAGCTATGAAACTGGGATTGGTCCGCCCAAGGTGAAAAAACTGTGGCCTCTGCTTCCACTACGGGTGCTCAAAGATGCTCTGGCTTCCGTATGATCAACACTCCAAATAATAATAACTCCACATTCAAAATAATAATAACTTCTCCTGGCAATTCTTTTCATCTAGAGATTTCAAAGCATGTCACCCACACCTACTCATCCCCTAGGTAGCTGATTAAGCCACATCTCTGACATTCATCTTTCACTTGGGGTCCTCCCATAAATTGATGACTAAGCTGAAAAGAGTGTGGGCCTCCTGACTCAAGGTCTCACCCTCAGTACCTACTCCACTTTGCTACCCAGTCTTGAGCAGTTTGTGGTACTCCCACAGGGCATAGTTCTTTGTAGGGGCCTACGTATCAGATCTATCTGCTTCTTTGCTGTCATTACCTCCTACTGACTGCATTTCTGGTTCCCTAGTGTCCTGGCAACTGAGCTGTGCCATGGTCACATCTGGGATGCAGGAACTGTTGAAGAATCCACAGGGATTCTTCATGTCTTGTCATCCTTTATCCCAGTTTGCACCTCCTCCCACAGACTCGAGGCCATCATAGTACTGTGTTTTAGGCTTATTTTTCCTCCTTCCCTATCTCCAGTCTCACCTCCCCTCAGCAACAGGAAGCCACAGGCCCAGAGGAAGGAAAGGGAGGGAAACGTCTTTTTTTTTTTTTTTCCCCTCTCAGATTGCCCTCTTGTTCCCACTGAGGGACTGAGGCCATGAATATTGGCCTCAATGGGAAGAAGAAAGGATTAGAAGGATGAGTTTTTGCTTCTATCACTCATCCTGAGGGAGTTAGCTTCTTATTGATTGATTGATTGATTGATTGATTGATTGAAGAAGGGATGGCTCAGTGCAGACCCTTAAAGGGAAATCCGTCTTAGAGTCTGAGGGCCGCCATTTTAATATCCAGTCTGTATTTTAATATCCAGACCAGAATGGTCTCGGAGGAAATTGAACTCTCCCTGTCCCCAGTGTTGGGCCTTCCCCAAAGGAGTACCTCTGCCTTGGGGAGTCTAACAAAGACAGGCAGTGGGATTCCAAATTCAGAATGCAGGGATGGGCCCTATACGCTGGCGGAGGGCTTTATTTAGTCATACTCCACTACTGTGCTTTTTACCTACTAATTACTATAACCACTAGTGATCATTATATGATAATTAGCACATGCCTTTTTTATAACTCCCAGAGCACCACCCCAAAATAAGTGATGGTGTAGGGTGGCAAGGCTGCTCCTAGAGACAACTCCTGACTCATTCATTCACTAAATATGTAGTGAACTACAGTGGGCCAGGCCCTGTGCTGGGCAGCTACGAGCAGCATGAATGTGGTTCTTGGTATCACAATGCTGACACAATACAGGAGGAATAGGCACTAAGGAAGCTTACATGTGGGATGTGTGTATCCAATGTGGAAGGGTCGTGTGTATAAGAGGGGCACCCCACCCAATGGTGGCTGGGAGAGGGGAATGTCAGAAGGTTCCGCTGTAGTAGTAGAAGCTAGTCATGGAATCCAACTTAGGGTAGGCCTACACTGTTTGTTTAATTTCCCCAGAACATAACGTTGACACCAAAGCTGCCTCCTCATATTAACCCTACAAAGTAACTCCCAGGCTATGCCAAATACAGTGCCTCCAACTCCGCTTCTGTACAGTGGGACACTACCTTGGAAAAGTGTGGAAGTGTGAAATTCGACACAAGTGGAAGATGTTATTATTGTATCCCACTAAAGAGAGTCTTTCAGCGAGGAAAATGGCACCAGGGAAATAGGTGCAGAAATCAGAGTCTTCTATTTCCACGCCCAAGCCCAATTCTCTGTGCCCTTGAAAGGGTCTGGGTCTGTGATGGGAAATAGGTTTGTCTGTCTCTCCTTGAGCAACAACATCCTTCTTATCAGCTGCTGCACTGAGAAGACACTGATGTCCTCTTGCAGGAAACTGACAGGAAAAGAAAGAAAGCCTACCACTAAATACACTTCCTGAGAGCAAAATGAAATGGCTGCGGCCCTGGCTGCCTGTAGGAAAGGGCTGAATAAATAAATACAACCATCCCTATTGTGTAGTCAGACTTCCTGGGGGCAAGTCCTCATCTCCCCCGCCCCTTCTTTCCCTTCTAAAATTGGCCATCCTGCAGAGGAGCAGAGGTTTTCCCCAGCTACTGAAAGGTATTGAAACTTACAAGTCTCCAAACACAGAGAAAATACAGAGTTAGAAGGAGAGAAGACAAGACTCACAGAAGGAGGAACTTGATATTGCTACACACCTCTCCTTTAACCTCACAGAACTTTTTCAGCAACTTCTGCTTTGAACCTTTCTGTGCACAAGTCTGGTAATGTCTGGAGACAAGTCAGGAGGAGAAAAGCCTAGGGCTAGTGCATCTCAGAAAATCCATGGGCCTGTTAAAATCACCGCTGGGCAGGTGACCTGATTTGGAGGCAGAGGTGTAAACTGTCATCATCTGTAAATATTTATTGAGCTCTAACGGTGTAGCACCATAGCAGAAACTGCTTGAGAAGGTGACTCTGCAGCAAGGAACAGTTCCAGGGGCTCCTGGCTGGCTTAGTTGGTGGAGCACGCAACTCTCGATCTTAGGGTTGTAAGTTCCAGCCCCATGTTGGGTGTGGAGATTACTTAATAAAATCTTGAAAAAAAAAAAAAAAAAGAGAGAGAGAGAGAGAGAGAAACAATTCCAGTCTAAAGGATCCTAAGGCATTTCCTTGTGAGGAGCTTTTTTCTTCTGCATGGAACACGGACAGAAGGAAAGAACATGTACACAAATGGGGCAGGGGAAGAAGGCATTGGGAGGATAAAGAGAGACTGGGGATAGATACTTCTGGCCTGAAAAGATGAGATCAGATGAGTACTTGAACCTTTGTCTTTCTATAGTGTCTTTGGTCTAAAGATTATTTATACTTTAGGAGAACCCCCCTCATTTTTCTCATATAATCATGAGTGAACCCTGAGAAATGACTCAGAGCCAAAATAATGGGGTTTCTTTGATTATACTTCCTCATTTTCTCTGGCCATAGGCCACCCCTCCATATCCTCCTTCCTTATAAGGAACCTAGCTTCGACCCAGTCACTCCAACCTCTTAGTAATCTTTCTTTCATGTTGCAAACTAGACTCTCTCCCTCCTACTTTCTCTTATTTAAAAATTTAAAAATTTATTTTTATCTTTTTTAAAGTTTATTTACTTTTGAGAGAGAGAGAGAGAGAGAGAGCATGCAGGAGGGGCCGAGAGAGAGGGAGACAGAGAATCCCAAGCAGGCTCTATGCCATCAGCCCAGAGCCCAGCCCAGAGCCCAATGCGTAGCTTAAACTCACAAACCGTGGAGATCACGACGTGAGCTGAAATCAAGAGCCAGTCACTTAATCGACTGAGCCACCAGGTGCCCCTTTCTTTTTTTTTTTTTTAATTAAAAAAAATTTTTTTAAGTTTATTTAAGTGTTTGCTACACCCAAACATGGGGCTCATGACCCGGAGATAAAGAGCTGCACACTCTTCCGACTGAGACAGCCAGGTGCCCCTCTTCCTCCCACTTTCTAATTGCAAAATTGCTATTCTTTTAGTCTCTTGGTTCTTGCTGCTCCCAATCCAGGTATGGAAACTTTCTCTTGAGTGTCCTTACTGTATCCACAGAACCTGTGTGGGAATTACCCTTTCTCTTATCCTCAGTTGAGGACTGACTTAGCAGACTGCACGGTGACCAGCTTTTTTTTTGAAAGGGACAAAGACCACACAACCAAGTCCCTGCCCCCCCGTCCCCCCTCCCCCCGGAACTTCCATGGAGCCAAGCTCAGATTTCTGCATAAAGGAGGTGCTGCCATAATTAGCCCACCTTGCAGGTTTTGAGCATATCTTCTTTGAGCACATCCCCATAGCATAGGGCAGGCAGGAAATTAGGCTGAAGTTTAGATTTGTTGGCCATATTTTATGAATCCCAAATCTGCCATTACCTTCTGGCAAGTATACGATACACATAGATAAATGAGACAAAATATTTGAAAATAAGATCATCCTGGAAAGGTTACTATAATCATAGCATATCCAGTAGCTTGGAGAGGAAAACAGATATCACATACTCATAAAAGTTAATAATAACTAATGGCTACTGTGCACATACCATGTGCTCAGTGCTTCCTGAATTATGTAGATTATCTCATTTATTCCTCATGAAGATTTTGTTCTAATAGCTAGAAGGGGGAGAAAACCATTATATACTCAATAATAACATAAATAGGAATAATAATTATTATATAAGCCAGTTATATATGTCAGGGCTTAAATTGAATATTTTCTCTCATTTAATCTTTTTTTTCTTACATTTATTTATTTATTTTGAGACAGAGAGAGAGAAAGCACAGGGCGGGGGTGGGGGGGGGGTGGGCAAAGACAGAGGGAGAGAGAGAGAATCCCAAGCAGGCTCTGTGCTGTCAGCGCAGAGCCGAACCCCGGGCTCGATCTCACAACCGTGAGATCATGACCTGAGCCCAAATCAAGAGTCAGATGCTTAACTGACTGAGCCACCCAGATGCCCCTCTCTCATTTAATCTTTTATTTATTTATTTATTTATTTGTTTGTTTATTTATTTAAAAATGTTTATTTTTGAGAGAGAGAATGAGAGAGGGAGAGAGGGGGGAGCATGTGCACATGCAGGGGAGGGGCAGAGGGAGAGAGGGAGACACAGACGCTGAAGCAGGCTCTAGGCTCTGAGCTGTCAGCACAGATCCTGATGCGGCACTGGAACCCACGAATCATGAGATCATGACCAAGATCATGACCTGAGCAGAAGCTGGATGCTCACCCGACTGAGCCACTCAAGTAGCCCTCTCATTTAATCTTTAAATGAAACCTACAAGGAGGTGTTGTTATTATTTCCTAAGGTAGGCCACTTCTAAAGTGGCTCCAGTGATCCCCCTCTTGGTGTCTATATTCTCGTGTAATCCTCTCTCCTTCAGCGTGGGCAGTACCTAATGTCTTGCTTCTCAGTGGTAGAATGTGTCCAAAGTGATGCGATATCAGTTCTGTGATTAGATTACAAGTGACTGACTTCTGTCTTGCCAGAAGTCTCTCTTTTGCTGGTCCGCCCTCTTGCTTGCTTACTCTGATGATGTAAGCTGCCATGTTTTGAGATGCTTTGTGGAGAGACCCTCATGGCAAGGCACTGAGGGAGGCCTCATTCAATAGCTCCTGAAGATCTAAGGCCTTAGTCTAAAGCCTGTGAGCTACTGAGTTCTATCAACAATGATGTAAATGAGCTGAGAACAGATCCATCCCGACTGAGCCTTGAGATGATTACAGCCTTGTAAGACCCAGAGCTAGTGGACTCAGCTAAGCTCCATCAGGATTTCTGACCCACAGAAATGGAGATAATAAATGTTGTTTTAAGTTACTAAGTTTTGGGGTAATTTGTAACTAACGCATCCCATTTTGTAGATGAAGAAAACTGAAGCTTGGGGATATAAATCAACTTTCCCAAAGTCACACAGCTAGTAAATGGCAGAGTCAGGATTTGAACACATTTAGATTCAAGAGTGATTTCAAGTCTACTTTCTTACGTAATTCCAGTGCTTGGCAAACTGTAGTTCTAGAAGGCATTCTACTCTCTGAAATCCTTGGAATGCAGCCATGTTTCCAGGAAACTCTTTGTGTGTAAAACAGAGATGGACAAAAGTTTAAATGGTGCTTGGTGCTTTGAGCAGCCCACTCCCTGCTGCGGAAGAATGGCTGGTCCACCCATAGATCTAGTGATAGTAACCAGGGGCTCTATTCAACAGCATAATGGCAGAGCTAAGAGCTGCAGCCCATCCATTTTGCAAGCACTCAAGCTATCTTATCTATAAAATGCAAGGTGGGTAAAGGGGTAGTACACATTTTTCTTGAGGATGAAAATACATGCATTACATAATGAGGCGGTCTGATGTGCTATTTAAAGATCATATGAGCCCCAGCATTAGAAAACAAATGGTTCTACCTGTAGGAACACCATTTTTCACTTAAACCCCCCCCCCCCCCCCCACACACACCTTTTTTTTGGTAAGCTTCTTCCCATCCATGGGAGACAGCTTTGAACTTTGAAACCACAGTGCTTTGTTCCAGCAGGGAAGGCAGCTTGGCACTTCTCTGTGTTGGAATCTCCGCAGTTTGAGATGGTGAAAACATCTTCTTCCAGACGGTTTCCCTTTCTTCATCCAGAGCTTTGTGCCAGTGATCACCTTTATAAAAGGTGGCTGCACGAATCTTGTCAGCTTTGCCCTGATGCCAGAGCAGCAGGCTTTGAGCTCAGGGAGGTTTTCCAGGTGCCAGCGGAGCAAAGATCCCATAGGGTAAAGTTCTGGCATGGTTCTCCTTTCAACCAGTGACAGGCTACACTTTGTTGGTATAATTGTGCAAGCTGGTATAAAGTCCACAGCCAGAGAGATGGGGGTAGGACTCTAAGCTGGCTCAGAACTCTGTGGCCTCTTGACTTTGTCTAGCTTTCCTTACTCTCTTCTCTGCTGGCCCTGCCCCCCACCCTCCTTATCCCAACCCCTCCTCTCTAATCCCTTCATCCCATCAGTCTCCATCTTCAGGGATCCCTGACTCAGGGAACTACCTCTTATCAAATATCTTGGCTTGCTTCCAATTGCTAGAAACAGGCAGCTCTGGCTCTTGTCTACTATCAGAATGATTTTCTTCCCCACCAGTTGTTTGTTTCGCTAATCCATTTGGAATTGTGTCTAGAATCCAGTGTTGGGGGAGGGGAATCCAAAAATAAACAAACAGAAAAGGAGCTTTCCCTAGTGACATTGCCCCCACCCCGGACTAAAATAGAAATGACAGGAAACCTGGATTCTGCTCCCTTGAAAAGTGATATGATGAAAAGAGAGCAGAAAGTAGCATCAGCATTCGCTGAAGCCCGAGGCCTTAGACATCAGGACATCGCCGCAAGTCCTTCGTTTTCTACGTAATCAGGATTTATAAAGGCTATTTTTGCCTTTAATATACCTGCTATCCTGGTCTTGCTCAAGTGCCTCTGAACAGATACCATCTGCACCACCTCCACAGCCAGCCACACAACACAAAGCTACAGACTCCCTGACTCCAGTGTTCTTGCTTTCTAAGATGGGGTCTTAAGAGTGGTGAAGACATAACACAGGAAAGAACAGAGAGGCGGGATGAATTATGTGGTAAGGTTATGTGATAAGGCTCATGCAAAATCAAAACGTGGGGCACAAGCAATAAACTTTCTAGTACTGTGTGGACTTTAATAACGTAATAAATAGCTTTCTGTTGGATCAGAGAATGTTCCTTAAAATCTTCCTTCTTTAAGATTTTTTCTTTTCTTACTGGACTGAACATGTTTATTTTACTTTTTTTTTCTTAACTGATTTCCATAAGGAACAGGAGTGGTAAAATGTATATATGCATGTATGAGTGAAAACATTTGTGAGTACTTTGTTTTCACGGAACGGAATGAATAGCTGACCTTTGTGGAAGTATTCCTTGTTTTGTGATAGTTATTTTGTTGAGTTCCTGGACTTAGATGGCAAGTCCTCTTAGTGAGGCTGGACTAATTCTATGTTCTCTATGGCACCAAATCACTATGGCTGTACAAGAGCCATTATTACCCCAAGTACCATAATAATGCCCATGCCCTCCTATGACGTTATTGTTGCCTATCTGCCAGGACATTAATTGCCTTCTAACTTGCTCTAAAATTGGTAGGTAGGGCATACTGCCAAGACTAGAGAGAAGAAAGCCGCTGGTAATATAATAAAAGGCTGTGTAAAGGATATGCTGATACCTCCTTCTCACTGGGGAATCTTCACATTTGCATGTTACTTCATTTGTTATGGATGTTAGCTCAGGCTTGCCTTATGTCGTGGCTTCCATCTTATCATGGTCAATGTCTGATCTTTCCTTTGACTGAATGATTCAGACATCTCCGAAGTTATTTTGACTTTTCCACTTTCCTTTACAGGCTTTTTATGAGTCATTGAATTGAAGGGGAGGTTATTTCTAAATTGGAAGGTGAGGATGAGGGAAGGGGGAGGAAAGTTCCGGAAAATAACTGGGAAAAGTCACCTTATTGTTATAGTTACTGGAGGAATAATTTCTGCTTAGTTTGGTGATATGTAGTTTATTCAAAGTTGACTAAAAATATAAGCTAGAAATTAGACTTTTTTTTTTCCTGGATAACAAACAGTGAAGTTTTAGACTACTTGTAGCTTGCTCTGCAAAGGACAGGGAGGTGAGTAGAAGAGACATGGGACAAAGAGTTAGCTGGAAGAAGAAAGGGGCAAAGCACAAAATTTCTGAAGTCCAGATTCTCAGTCTCACAGGAAGTTCCCAACCATAAGGTAATGCTTGTGAGGGGGTGCCTCCTTGACCTGTCCCAATCCATCTCTGGTTTGTTTCATGGTCCATGGGTTTGTGTATTACAGGTAGAGTTGTGAGAAAGGTACATTTAAATCTGACTTAGAAATTTAAAGAGTAATCAGGCAAACATTTTGTTATTTAGGACCATGAAAAGTGGGTGGAAATTAAAAAGAAAAGCAAAATCTAAGGATGGATGTATTTCTAGGAGCACAAGAGTTTTTATAGCAACACCAGATTTCTCAAAAATGCGTACTGTGACTTGTACCCAAATGAATAAAAAATGCAATCATTTATTCTCGTGCATTGTGCTAATGTGAGAAAAGAACTGCAATTCATTCAACGGTCCTAATTTAGAATGCTAGGAAAAGACAAGCTTTCAAATATCTGACACACATCTAGTAGGGCTATTTATGAACTGCTGAACATAAAAATCAAATTGGGAGAAGGGGCGGGGAGGGACGGAATTCTCATTTCCAGAGCATCACACGGGTAAATGTGGCCCATTTCGTCCAAACTTGCTCATGGCTGCTTGGTCACTTGGCAGGAGCCAGGGGTGAGTCTGGAGAACTCTCAACATGCCACTTCAGTTTATTAACGACGTTGTAACTGCAACCAAAGTGGGCTGATTTCTACTAAATAAATGGTTGTGCTTTGCCCTTTAGCATGAAGACTTCTGGAAAGAACTTCAAGGAAATAGGGTGCATTGAGACTTCAAGAAGAGGACATTTTTATCTGTGTAAGTGCTTTTCTCCCAAGGAGTTGGAAAACACTCCTTAAACACAACCTCTGATGTTGGTGTTTTGTAAGTACTACCCTCTAAACTATCAGTGATAAACTTCTCCTAATAGGGAGGGAACTGGAGAAAGGGATGAGTTTACAGAATGAACTCTGCAACAAAGAGTTAACCCTTCCCCGGTAACCTCGATTGTGAACATCGGCCCCTTCCTTGCTTTCTACTGCGCAACCAAACTGTGCCCAAGTTTGAACCAACCCTGGCGCTACATCCCTTGCCAATTGACTTAACAGACATTTTCGGTAGCCTATCATAACTTCGAACTGCCCTACCATCAACCAATTACAACTAAAGCTTGGTCCAGGACGCTGTGAGTCCGGGAGGGGGCTAATACCGGGTCCAGGAAAAGGGGCGGTGAGGAAGCTATGACAGACGGGTAAGTGAAACCAATCAGAATAGAGAGCCGCCGCCCCACTATCCAATGGAGAGGTAAGAACTATGAAACGGGGTGGGCCTGTTGTCATGGGGGAGGTGGTGGCGCTTGATGGCTACTGGCGGCCGAGGTAAAGGCAGTGGCGCTGGAGTTGGTTGGGGGCAGCGGCAGGTGAGTGCCGGTAGCGCGGGCCTGAGGTCTGGGGGCCGTCGCGGGGCGGAAACTCCAGCTCGGAGCTCCGGAGGCGGAGGCCGGAGGAAGGGGGCCTGGACTGTGGGCCGGGTCGGGCCGGGGCCAGGGCGGCGGCGGCGGCGGCTGCGGCGAGTTCGCTCCGACTGGGCTGGTGGGAGAATGGCCCGGTTCCCGGCGGCGGAGTTCGCGTTGGCAACATAGGCTGGGGGCAGACCCAAGCGGTTCGTGCCGGGAGGTCCCTTGGGACGTCCCGCTGCTTGGGCGCTGACCGGCGGCCGGTGTGTGAGCGGTAAGTTCCCTGAGGAGACGGGAGCGGACGGGGTCCCGGAGAGGGGGGATGACCCGGGGTGACCGGCAACAACCTGGTCCAAGGACCGGGTGACTCGGGGATACACACCCAGGACAGCTGGGGTGCGAGGGAAGAGAGCAGAGGAACCCGGGAAACCCAGGAGCGGCCCGAGCGGAGGGAGCTGGGGGGCCGGGAAACTGGGAGTGGCCCGGGTCCGAGGGAGAAGAGACACCGAGGGCGGCCGGGGTCCGGGGTGACAGTGAGCGGCCTGGGTCTGAGCGAGGGGCGTCGAGGAAAGGCAGAGAGGGGTGTGGGGACTCTCCTGAGAAAGGCGGCTGTCCGAGGGTGGAGGACTCCGGGGGAGTCTAGGAGAAGCGGGTCTTTAGGAGGGTGGGACCTGTGGAGACCTTGAACAGCTGGGGAGGAACAGGAGCTCCCAGCCCCCACCGCTTGTCTGGGATGGGAGACCCAAGACTGGACTGGGAGCTCCTGGGTCTGAGAATCCGCGGGGGACCATGGGACCTGGAGCAGTAGTTCGGATTTGAGACTGGGGTGAGGGGGTCTACCGGGGAGTGGAAGTTCTCTCAGTTGGAGAGTAGTCACGCAAAATGACACAGGGGTGGGCGGGGAGAAATAATTTCCTTGTAGGAAGCGCGAAGTAGATAGGGCGTAGATAGGACGCAGTAGGAGAAAGTTGCTCTGGAAGAGAGTGGTGGTCTTGTGGAAACTGCCCGTAACAGCAGATATGAGAAATTTACAGTGTAGTTATTAGTAGATTCTAAGGACTTCAGACATAGAAGAAACTTCGGCTTCATAATACTAAGGTGCAAGAGAAGAGCATCCTAAAAGCAGGGTTAAGTGACTTGCATTCTAGTGGCTTAGAAAAAAATTTTTGTTTTAGGATGACACCAATGATATTAGAAAATGAGGACATTGACAGGATGGGGAATTTGAAAGGAAAAAGGGGAGGTGAGGAGTAGCTGAAACTAAGGGAGTAGGAAGGACTGGGGACTTGATCAGAAAGAGGGGAGTCATGAAAGGATAGACATACTCTGGCCAAATTTAAAATAAATTCCACCACTTAGCTTGGATAATTTAACCTCTCTGTGCAAGTTTCCGAATCTGTACGATAGTGATAATAATAGTCCCTATTTCATAGGGTTGTTTTTTCACATGGGTTAATATTTGTAGAACTTTTAGAATAGTGACTGGCATCGAGTAAGCAGTGGGTACTTACTGACTAGATTGTTAAATAGAGGATAAAGACCCGAGTTTTTTTAATGCTGTGATTCTCAAACTTTAGCTTGCACCAGAATCACCTGGAGGGCTTGGTAAAATACAGACTGCTGGCCAGAGTTTCTGATTCAGTACATCTGGGGTGGGTCCTGAGAATTTGTATTTATCTCAGGTGATGGTCAGAGGATCCCACTTTAAAAGCCACTTACTTCAGTGAAAACAGTAATAATGTTTAAACTTCTCAAACTGTCTACCCTGCTAGAGACAAGTAGAGGCAGATTGCAAAAATGATCCAAATATAAGGGATATCCTCTATTAAGCCCTATGTTTCTCAAACTGCGGATTGTGATTTATTAGTAATTTATAAAATCAGTTTAGTGGGTTACCACCAGCATTGAAAATAAAATGAAATAGAACAGAATTGACTAGCATTGCATTTGGTGAAGAAAAATGTTGTTTTGGGAAAATTTTCTTGTGTGTGTACTAGGTCACAA
This sequence comes from Prionailurus bengalensis, assembly GCF_016509475.1. Taxonomy (NCBI): domain Eukaryota; kingdom Metazoa; phylum Chordata; class Mammalia; order Carnivora; family Felidae; genus Prionailurus; species Prionailurus bengalensis. The sequence continues at coordinate 119,387,300 of NC_057355.1, read as the reverse complement.
TGTAGAATCTGTTTCTTATAGTCAAAGGAGTTTGAAAAACTGTTTTGAGCCATGCAGTGCAGCAAAAGTAGCCCTTCAGTAGGGCTTTCTAGGGACTGAGTTTATTATTTATTTTTATTTTTCTGGTAATTCTGTCTCAGGTGGTCGTACATTCTATTTAATTTCTTTAGCCTGCAATTTGGTTTCTCCTATGTTTGCCTGATCACATACTGCGTTGTGCCTCTTTTTAGATATTGAGAATCTTTGGCATGAGGACTTAAGGAAATTTGAGTCAGAGAAATGAAATTGAGTGGTGTTTCACTTGTGCCCTCTTGTTTACCTTTCTTTTTATACCACGGTATGGTAACCCATTGTCTGTAAAAAACCTAAGTATGCACAGACATATTGGCAGTAAACAACTAACGCTGAAATGGACTGGTTTGAGAACAGTTCATGTATAGAAAATAAGTAAAAACCAAGTAAGACACATTTCAAAGAAGAAAAGCAAAGGAGTGTTTCCTTTTTAAAAGAGAGTGAAAGTAATATAAGGCTTCTCATGGCCTTACACTAATACAAAACATATAAAAGCATTTTTTTTAAGTTTATTTTATTTTGAGAGAGAGAGAGATTGTACCCGTGAGCAGGGGATGGGGAGAGAGAGAATCCCAAGCAGACTCCCTGCTGTCAGTGTGGAGCCCTATGGGACCCTGGGATTGATCATGACTGGAGCTTAACTGAGCCATCCAGGAGCCCCTAATATGAAAGCATTTTTAAGGGAATCAGATATACTTGTGTATTTTAGATTTCTAGGCTTTTGAAGAGAGAAGAAAGTGATAATAATTCACAGTAAAATGCACCTGGGATAGAGGCTTAACTACAAAGCAAATAGTTTATTAAGCAGGAGCCTTTGTTTTGATGATTTTCTCCCTTGAGAATGAACTGGATGTGGTACATGTTGTAAACTTAACTTGTTTGGGGACCTAAATACAATCTACAGTACCTTTTTACAGCTATGTTAAGAATATGTGTATTTTCTGTGCTGTTCTTGGTTTCCTTTTTCTTCTGTAAAAACCTAGATGGTTTATATTTAGGAAGAGATGATTATATTAATTTTTGTGGCTACAGGAACAGAGAAAGTATTGAAAACTTAGAGATTCTTGCAGCTCTCTTTAAAATCTTTAAGGGATTTATGTGGCCCTTTCATTAATGTTTTATGAAATTGTGAAGAAACTCTTGGTGTAGCTTTGCATTAGGATTTTTACATAATTTTTTCTCTCAAAAATAATTGTTCTCAGATTTTTATATTTCATTAAAATTTTTATTTTTGTTTGGAAGCCTACAAAACATATAATCATTATACTTTTGAACTGAAAAAAATAAGCAGTCTTTTCACAAAAGAAATTTACTGATTTTTGTAACAAAGGTTCCAAGGATGAAAGCTTTTGAATTCCTTGCATTGCATTAAATGGAGGATCCCTGCCGCCACAGTGGTTGTTCTTTAAGTCATTGTGCAGTTGGTGGACACATTTGTATAGATCATTCAATTCTTTGCTAATTGATGGAGGAATGTAAAACCTTAATAATTGAATGTGGGGGAAAAATATAAAAGTTCACTGTTCGTAATTGTGAACATTGACCAATTTGATTACTTGCTTTTTAATAAATGGACTTTATTCAGTTGACTTATTATTCATCCATAATCTAATCACACTTACCTATGAATAGCTCTGATTGCTCAACTCATTTTATAGTGAGATTTAGTAATCTGTAGTTGAATGAATGGTGGTTTCTAAATCCCAAAGAAACTGTGTTCCTGACTACAATTTGGTGAGACTTAATTTCACATATCAAAGAAAATTCAAGTAAATGATTTAGAAAAGAAGTTCAATTAACACTAGTTAATTAAGTTTATTTTCTATTTCAGTAGCATTTTATCCTTTTTTATAAATAGCTTCTGATCTGCTCTCTCTGCTGCTGGCCTTCAACTACCCATATAATAAACCTTGATGGAAATGTTGGTGCCTGAGAATTTAGTAGTGTAAAGGTACAGAAACCTATGTCTCGTTTTCAGTTTGCTGAGAGAATTACTTTTATCAGAAAAGATCCCTTGGGAAAGTTACCACCTTAAAAAAAAGGTGTTGTTGTTGTTGTTTTTAAGTTTATTATTTTTTTGAGAGAGAGGGAGAGCCAGCAGGGGAGGGGCAGAGAGAGAGAGGAAGACAGAATCCCAAGCAGTCTCCACACTGTCTGCGCAGAGCCCAGTGCGTGGCTCTAACACACTGTGAGATGATGACCTGAGCCGAAAACCATGAGTTGGACACTTAACCGACTGAGCCACCCAGGCGCCCCTTGTTTATTTAGTAGAGTACTTGAAAACCTGCATTTTATTTTTAGCTTGCCAAAACATATCTATTATGTTTGATAGATTGTGATTTCCACAGAATGACTCTTGAATTCTGAATTCCAGTTTCTGAATTCTGATACATGTTTCCTTGATAGGGCTAGGGAGAAAGGAAACAATTGTACTCCTTAAATATTAAAAAATAAATTTGCTATCTAATTTTTTTTATCTTGACATGATGATAAATTATTTGCCAAGAAAATTTGTTTCAGTCATATAACCTATTGGGATTTTCATTATTAAAGTTACAAGTACTGTATAAAACCTTAGGATGTTTGTTCAGATCTGAGCCACAGGTTCTGATAAATAGGATGTCCTCATGATACTGCTTATATATTTTTGAGAATATAAAATACACACTTGGAAATCTTAGAGCAAAAGGAGGATTGAAACTAAGGGAGAACGAGGAGAACACTGACATGTGTTTAAGGAGGAGTCTGGAGGATCTGTAGGAAGTATGTCTAGAGTAGTGAGCCCCTCTTGGCAGTTTTCCTAGAGTGACATATGTAAAGGAGGATGATCCTATTTGCAGCATTCTCCCATGGACATATTTTTTGTACTGTGCAGTTTCCACTGCCTGCTATAACTCTTCCTTTGTTATCTTCCACTCAGGAAAGCAGGTCAGAATGCAAGTGAATAGACTGAGAATTGCTAGTCCTAGAGGATGGGAGCCTGGGCAGTACCATGTGGATTTAGAAGGCTGGACACTTGTCTCTGCTTCTGCAACTCTTGGGAATAGGTCCCTAGCAGTTGTAACTAGGGCAAGTCATACCATTTGTCTTTCTCTGGTGGAGTCTGGGATTAAGCAGTAGGAAGAGACCCCCAGCCATCTTAAATGGGTTAACCAAGGAGCTAGTGTGTTAATAATTAATGTTCAGTGACTTCCCCTTCTCTCACCACCAAAGTTGAGTTATTTAGGGAGGAAGAGGGATTGAAAGCTGTAGAACACTGTTTGGCTCCTGAATAAAGGGAAAGTCAGGGAAGACTGAGAAAAGCAAAACACTGAGAAAAGCAAAATTTGTAACTTACTTAAGATTGACCTTGGCTATCTTTGACCTTAGAGAAGTAAAAGTTAGTGATGCTTTGTCCTGGTCAATCGTGTACAAGTATACCTTCGGTGCTTTTTAGTTGTGTCATGTTGTGCTGCTTTGCATGATTTATGAAGGTTTATTTAAATATTTTTAATATAACCAACTTTGTTATAAGGAATTTTTGCTCCCAGTATTCTTTAATCAATATAATTTTTTTTCAAAGAATCTTACAGAACCATAGAATACCCTGATGATGACAGAAGGATATTTGTAACTACTATATTATGAAATTGAAAAAGGCATTGTGTTCTGAGGAAGCATGATAGAATGGACATAATCCAGGTTTTAGAATTATATGACCATATTTTTGATTCCTGGCTCTGTTATTTACTAATTTGTCATTTTATTGAAACTCCCTTAGCCTCGGTTTTGTCATCCATAAAATGGAGCTTATACTAGCTTCTTTACCAGCCTGATAATGAGAATTAAATGAAAATCATTTTGTTTAGTGCCTTGCCAATAGTGGGCAGTCAACACATGGTGATGTTAATTATTAATAATTATAACAGTACTAAGCCTATTGTTGACTGCTCTGTTTAGAAGGGCTAATATTCCAAATAGTGTGAGTATAAACAATTTGGCAGTTAGGAAAACCAGAATTTACTTAAAATTTTTATATGTGCTTTAAACATTTACCATCTTAGTTTGTTTATGTGGTTGGTTTAGTTTGGTAGATTAGACTAAAACATGGGGCAAATGAGGCTCATATTTTACTCTGTGGTCATGGGCTCTAGCATATTACCTGATCCTCTTCCAAATATGTATTGTTGTATGAGTTTTTGTATGCTTTTGTTAGCAGTGGGAACCCTTAACCCTACTTCAAGAAAAACTATTAAACATTATAGATTGAATGGTTCTAAGTTAGTTTTAAATGCCAGTTAGAAGGCATTAGTTATCCTCCCCTACAGTTAATACAGTCTTCTTTACTATTTAAGTAGCTTCCTTTGTTAAGGATTTGGTCAAAGGTGAAAGAAAAATCTGTATCTGTAGAAAGCTGTTAAAAGCTGTATTTCTTAAAGTACCTCTGATGAAAGCAGGTGTGTAATTTCTATAACATTCATGATGTAATGGACTTTGCCTTAAGTTTAATTAGTGTACATAATTTTTTTAAATTTTATTAAAATTTTTTTAATGTTTATTAATTTTTGAGAGACAGAGTATGAGTGGGGGAGAGGCAGAGAGAGAGGGAGACACAGAATCTGAAGCAGGCTCCAAGCTCTGAGCTGTCAGCACAGAGTCCTATGCAGAGCTCAGACTCACTAACGGTGAGATCATGACTTGAGCCGAAGTCAGACGCTTAACCAACTGAGCCACCCAGGCACTCCAGTTGTCTTATTTTTAGTCCTATCTGTGGAATAACTTGAATCTCTCTCTTTTTTTTTTTTTTTTTTAATTTTAACATTTATTTATGTTTGAGACAGAGACAGAGCACGAACAGGGGAGGGGCAGAGAGAGAGGGAGACACAGAATCTGAAACAGGCTCCAGGCTCTGAGCGGTCAGCACAGAGCCCGGCGCGGGGCTCGAACTCACGGACCGTGAGATCATGTCCTGAGCCGAAGTTGGACGCTTAACCGACCGAGCCACCCAGGCGCCCCTGAATCTCTCTTTTAATTCAACTATATTTTTTGCCTTTAAGTCACAGTAAATTCTTAATTACTTCCACCCAGATTGGCAGTGTGATAACTGATCCCTAAATTCTTTTGGGTTATGAAGTATAGCTATGGAACCGATTAGACACATTTTTCATTAGACTTGACTTGTATTTTATTTAAGCTAATATTTAAGTATTGGGTCTCCCTGGCATTGAATATCGTTATTAGCAGTTCTCAATTTGTTACCTGCAACTCTTTGAGTTGGAGTGGGTGTTTTCTACAGTTAATCCATTTTCTCATCAAATATTATCATAGACAAAAGTAATAAGTTCTAAAAATATATGTATAGCTAAAACATGTATTTTTAGAACTTATTACTTTCATACATATATACATATTACATGTATTATACATTTATACATATACATCATATGTATAAATGTTGAGATGAACTAAATTTTTTCTTTTGAAGGCTAGACTGAATTCATAGTAGTTTTGGTTGACTATTTGCTCTGTCAGTGGATGTTGAATATATTCAGCTATTATCATATAGAGATCAGTTACTATTTTAACTTTTAAAAGGTTCATCCTTAAAAGCTCTCAGCCTACTTTTTCTACCTTTTACTTACCCAAACGTGCCATTTCAGAAACACTAGTATACTTCTGTTACCCCTAACATGGCAAATACATTCTTTTTTTTGTCTTTCTTTTTTTTTGGACAGATATATTCAGACATAATCGACTACAAGGAAATTGCACATGTTTATACAGTTTGATGAGTTTTTACCTATTTATCCACCACAATCAAGATAAGGAACATTTGGGGCGCCTGGGTGGCTCAGTCGGTTAAGTGTCTGACGTTTGGGTTCTGCTCAGGTCATGATTTCATGGTTCGTGGGTTTGAGCCCTGCATTGGGCTCTGTGCTGAGTGCGGAGACTGCTTGGGATTCTGTCTCTTTTTCTGCCCTTCCCTGCTTGTGTGTGCGCACTCTCTCTCTCTCAAAATAAGTTAGAAAAAAAAAAAGATAAGGACAAAACCACTCAAAGTTTCCTTGTGCCTCTTTGTAATCTATTTCTCCTTTTCTACCCACAGAGGTAACCACTAATCTGCTGTCATCATAGATTAGTTTTCATTTTCTAGAATTTTATGCAAATAGAATTGTATGGTGTGTGCTTTTTTGATAGGTCTGGCTTCTTTCACTCTACCTAATTTATTTGAGATTTATCCATGTTATTTTGTGCATCAAGAATTCATTCCTTTTTATTGCTGAGTAGTATTCCAATATATGGTTATATCACAATTTAAAAAATCTATTCTCTTGTGGTATTGTTTCCAGTTTTGTCTTCAAATAAAGCTGCTGTGAACATTCCTGTATAAGTTTTTGTATGAACATGTGTTTTCATTTTTCTTTGATAATATATCTAGTAGTAGAATTGCTGGGTTATATGGTAACTCAGTTTTCTAAGGCAGCTATACCATTTTATATTTTTGCTGGCAGTGGGAAATGAATATTTCAGTTTCTCCATATCCTCACCAACACTTTTTTTACTTCTGTTTTTTATTATAGCCATCCTAGTAGATGTGAAGTGATAACTCACTGTGGTATTGTTTTCAACTTCCCTGATGGCTAATGATGAGAATTTTTTCATGGGTTTATTAGATATTTGTTTATCTTTGGAGAAATGTTTTTTAGGATCCCTTGACCATTTAAAAAATGGGGTTATTTGCCTTTTATTATTGAGTTTGAGTTGTAAAAAATATACATTCTGGGTATAAGTCCTTATTAGATAAGTGATTTGCAAATATTTTCTTTTTTGGGGGGAAGGTTGTTGTTGTTTTGTAACCTCTATACCCAACGTGGGGCTCTGACTCATGATCCCGAGATGAAGAGTTGCATGCCCTTCTGACTGAGCCAGCCAGGCACTCCTGTTACAAAAGTTTAATAAAATATTCTGTCTTGTTATTAATTCTTCCAAGTAGTAGTTTGTTGGCCTTTTGGTCTGCTGTGGCAGTTGGGGTCATGGTGCTGAGGGAAGCAGTTTAGAGTTGCAAGAATGGGTTATAAATGAACCCACTGATTTAAATATATGGTTGTATGATTTCATTGTTATGTTACTTTATTTTTTTTAATGTTTATTTATTTTTGAGAGACAAAGAAGAGGACATGAGCAGGGGAGAGGCAGAGAGAGAGGGAGACACAGAACCCGAAGCAGGCTCCAGGCTCTGACCTGTCAGCACAGACCCTGACATGGGGCGCGAACTCACGAACCACAAGACCATGACCTGACTCAAGTCGGACACTCAACCGACTGAGCCATCCAGTCGCCCCCATCCTTATGTTACTTTATACTTGAACATTAAATGAAGTTCAGGTATCATTTTTCTGCTTACAGGGCAACCTTGTGTCTGTAGTTCTAGGCAAGCTTCCCTGCTGGACTTTTAATGGAAATTAGGGTCAGATTTTTTAAACATGTTACTTAAAGGAACAATAGTTTCTATTATACCCCTTCTTTTTTCCCTCTCTCCCTGCCTTTCCCCTCTTTGACTCACCTACCCTAGTATCTTTTTATCTAAAGAAGACACTTCTTTTGGATTAAACATATAGCCTTTTTCTGAGGGATGATCAAATACTAAGGCCTTATTCTTTATGGAAATTCAAGGAAATGTTCTATAGTGATGTTTAAAAACATAGAGAAAAATTATAAGGATTTTAATTAGCCGAGGTAAATTCACAATCAAGAATTAACATCATTAATATCAAAGTTTTTTTTAATATCAAAGTTTTCTATGTAATCCTAGTTGAAAGTGAGAAATAGCATGCTATTTTCCTTTTCATTTAAAGTATAGTAAAAATATAGTTCTTTTACAACTTGTGCGATTTACTTAGCCTTTTGAGATACACTGATTCTTTTTTTTGAGAGAGAGAGCGAGCAGGGAGAGGGGAGAGAGTGAGGGAAAGAGAATCCCAACCAGGCTCCATCTGTCAGCACACAGCCCAATGCAGGGGCTCAAACCCAGGAACCTCCAGACAATGACCTGAGCCGAAATCAAGAGTCGGACGCTTAGCTGACCAACCCACCCAGGCTCCCTGAGATAAACCGATTCTTTGTTTTAAGAACATTTAACTCTAAATTGAGCCCTTTTTTCCTGTGTTTTAATATGCATTAATTGTTTTCTTTTTGGAGATCTTAAAAGCAAAGTATAGTATACATCTTTTATATGGTATTTGAATTTTATGTGTTTCCTCTCTGTAGAGTTCTGAGGGCAGTACTTTGCCAAGTAAGAACTAATGTCCTGGGAAATTAGGTTGCTGGCTTGACTTCTTACTGTGCTTTTCTCATCTTTTTCATTGCTTTGTAAAAGAGCTGGGCTTACTTCTGTGGAAAATAACTAAATCACCTAATTATTTTCCTTAGCTCAAATTAAACATGATTGGTATACATTTGCATCATATTGAATTCTGTAACTTTTTCTTGTTATAGACTTGTTTAACATACCTTGAAGGTCTTTGACTTCATTTGATAAGTTGGCTATTTGTATAGCCAAGTAATACTAATGGTGTGTTCCTTCAATGAATGTTCTTATTCTTTAGGTCTTTTCCCCCACCTCTAGTGGACCTAATCAGTGTAGGATATCACTTGTGCAAGAAAGCCCAGATACTTATGAAATATAATCAAAGTCTCTATGATATTGACCCTTCATTATTTTTTAAATGATATTAACATTTATTATCTCTGTGTTTACCTTATGCAAGTTTTTACTATATACATAATTTTGGAACTTGCTTATTCTATTCTACTCTATATACAGAGAGAGTGTGTGCTTGAGTGGGGGTAAGGGGTAGAGGGAGGGAGGGAGGGTGGGAGAGAGAGAGAGACAGACAGAGAGAGAGAGAGAGAGAGAAAATCTTACGCAAGCTCTACACTCATCACAGAGCCCTATACAGGGCTTGATCCCATGACCCTGGGATCATGACCTAAGGCAGAAATCAAGAGTCAAATGCTCAACCCACTGAGCCATCCAGGAGCCCTTGGAACCTGCTTTTTTTTAACATACATTTTAATATCATTACAATTATTTGAAAACAGTTTCAAACTGCTGAAGAAAATTCTATTAAAGGATATATCATCGGGGCGCCTGGGTGGCGCAGTCGGTTAAGCGTCCGACTTCAGCCAGGTCACGATCTCACTGTCCGTGAGTTCGAGCCCCGCGTCGGGCTCTGGGCTGATGGCTCAGAGCCTGGAGCCTGTTTCCAATTCTGTGTATCCCTCTTTCTCTGCCCCTCCCCCATTCATGCTCTGTCTCTCTCTGTCCCAAAAATAAATAAAACGTTGAAAAAAAAAAAAAAATTTAAAAAAAAAAAAAAAAAAAAAAGGATATATCATCATTTATACAACGAGTTTCCATAGTTTTCACATTCAGATTGCTTATTAATTGCCAATTATTATAAACAAATTATTATAAACAAATTATAAACAAACAATTATTATAAACACCACTGACTGGTGGCTCAGTCAGTTAGGTGTCTGACTTTGGCTTAGGTCATGATCTCACGGCACATGAGTTCGAGCCCTGTGTTGGGCTCTGTGCTGACAGCTTAGAGCCTGGAGCCTCCTTCAGATTCTGTGTCTCCCTCTCTCTTTCTGCATCCCACCCCCACTCAGGCTCCATCTCTCTCTCTCTCTCTCTCTCTCTCTCTCTCTCTCTCAAAAATAAACATTAAAAAAAATTATAAACAAATCTTCATTTATATTGCTAAACATATAATCTTTGTCCACATTTCTATATTGTTAAGATAGATTCCCATAAGTAGAATTATCAAGTTCAGGTTTACATTTCTAAGGGTTCTCAAGAGAGCAAAACATTGCATAATTTCTTTCTAGAAAGGTTGTACAAATTTACATTCCCATTAGCAATGTATGAGCTTGAGATATATATCTTTGCCAGCAGTGTTATCATTTAAAAATATTTGCTAATTTGATAGGGAGAAAAGAGTAACTAGTCTCTGAAATTCATATTTTATCACTAGTGGAATATTTTAAATATCATTAACCTTTAAGTATTTCCTTCGAGTGAAGTTATGTTTCTGTTCTTTGTCTTTTTTTTTCTCTTTTTGAGTGATCTCTAATTTTTTTTAATGTTTATTTATTTTTGAGAGAGAGAAAGTACGTGTGCACTCATGAGCTGGGGAGGGGCAAAGAGAGAGGGAGAGATTGAATCCCAAGCAGGCTCTGTGCTGTCAGCACAGAGCCTGATGTGGGGCTCGAACCTGTGAACCATGAGATTGTGACCTGAGCCAAAATCAAGAGTTGGATGCTTAGCCAAGTGAGCCACCCAGGCGCCCCACATGGTCTCTAATTTTTATGTGGAATCTAGGGATGGATAATATTCAAAGCTGTGATTTAATTTATGTAAATGATCAGCAAAAGTGTTTAATGTCCTTTTCAATTTTGTTTTGCCCTCCTTCCTTGCAAGTGCTTTCTGATTTTGTCTGTTCTTGAATTTCATATAAATGGAATGATACTATGTATATTCTTTTTATCTGGCTTCTTTTGCTTAACATACTTTTGAGATTAATTTTGTTTTATATTTTTTATTAAGGAAATGGAAAGTTACAGCAATAGTATTTAAAATGCCTTTTAAATACAATGCCATTTAAGCAATGGCTAAACCATGGTTTGAGTATTCAGTTTATCTCAAGTACAAGTTGTATCTCCCTAAGACACTGTTTCCATCAAAGTAGCTATTTTAAGCCAGCCATCTTTTTATACATGGATAATTTCTGGAGGGAGCATTTAGGATGAACATGCACCAAGAATGCATAAGGAAAGAAAATATATGTGTACATACCTTTAAGAGTATCACTTAATAAAAGGAGTATCACTTAATAAGACCCTGGGGTTTATTTGGCTCTTAAAAGCACCAAGTTAAAATTTTTCAAAAGTTTATATTATGGCACAAAAGCTCAAGTGAGTTACTAAACAAAAAATAAGATTATTTTCAGAATAAAAATTATTTTCAACTAGGGATAAAAATGCATTTTAAAATGAGACAGAATTTGAAGAAAATAAGACGTCCTCATTGAATAATAAATTCATATCATTATTTTAAACAACAGATAATTTCATAGGTCGTACAGTATTCCATTTTATGAATATCACACTTTGTTTTTCCATTCTTCTGTTGATAGACATTTGCGTTATTTCCAGTTCTGCCTGCTTTGAATAAGGCTGCTATAAACATTCTTGTACACGTCTTTTTGGGAGCATATGTTTCATTTCTCTTGGTTGAATACTTAAGAGGGGAATTGTTAGGCCACAGGGTACATGTATGTTTATAAGAAATTGTTGGGGGTGCCCGGGTGGCTTAGTTAGTTAAGTGCGTGACTTGGTTTTGACTCTTGGTTTCGGCTCAGGTCATGATCTCACGGTTTGTAAAGTTGAGCCCCACTTCAGGCTCTGCGCTGAGAGCGCGGAACCTTTTGGGATCTTCTCTCTCCCTCTTTCTGCCCCTCCCCTGCTTGCTTGCTCGCTCACGCACTCTCTCTCTCTCTCTCAAAATAAATAAACTTAACCATTTGGCAAATTCTTTTTTTTTTTTTTTTTTTAATCTACTAGCAGTGTATGAATCCAGTTGCTGCCAATCTTTGCCACCACTTGGGTTGTTAATTTCTTTGATTTTTTTAGCCATTCTCGTGGGTACAAAGTGATGTGTTAGAATGGTTTTAATTTGCATTTTCCAGATGAATAAAGATGTTGAACTTTTTTTTTTTAAATCTTTACAAAGCAAATTTGCAGATTAATATCAAATATCTTAATAAAAAGTTCAGGATGTTTTATTACTACATATGGATCTAGACTTATTAATCTGATTTGTAAGATCAGAGCTTAATTTGTAATTAAAAGTAAAATGAAGGGGTGCCTGGGTGGCTCAGTCAGTTGAGCGTCTGACTTTGGCTCAGGTCATGATCTCATGGTCTGTGGGTTTGAGCCCTGCATCAGGCTCTGTGTTGACAGACAGCTCAGAGCCTGGAGCCTGCTTTGGATTCATGTCTCCCTCTCTTTCTGCCCTCCCCCGCTCACACTCTGTGTCTCTGTCTCTCAAAAATAAATAAACATTAAAAAAAAATTTTTTTTTAAGTAAAATGAGAAGAATTTATTTCAAGCGTATGATTTTTCACAAATTATATATTGTAGTGATAATTCATACAGATTTATTGGAGTTAAGAAAAAATTGACTGTTTATTATTTGTGAGAATTTTGTTTGATAGTAAATGATTCAAAAGGAAGACTTGAGGCTGTGTTTTATAGAGCTTATTTTGAATTTGGTACATTGAATCGCTGATTCAGGAACATTAAAATTGCATAATCTGGCTAGGAAACTAGTCTGTATTTGAGCCACATGTGAGAACTGATATCTAGTAATGGGATCAGGTAGTAATAATACTAGCAGCAGCTAATGCTGTATTCTAGGCATTGTTCTAAGTGCTTTACGTGCACTAATTTAATTCTTGCAATAACTCCTATGAGGCAGGTGTTATTATCCTGTTTTCTTGTTGAGGAATCTGAGGCACAGAGGTTAAACAATTTGCCCAAAATCAGAGCAAATGGTAGACTCAGACATAGATAATCTGGCTCCAGAGGTCATATTCTTACCCTTCAGGGCTTAAGTGGTTAAATGCAGTCAATTTTTAGTTTTTTATAGAGCACTATCCTTGTGTGGCAGTGGCGGTCATTGTTTAAATTGGGATTTCTTTTCTTTTTTATGTTTATTTATTTATTTTCAGAGAGAGAGAGAATCCCAAGCAAGGATTCTCAGCACAGAGCCCCACACGGGGCTTGATGTCACAAACCATGAGATCATGACCTGAGCCAAAAACCAAGAGTCAGACGCTTAAGTGACTGAGCCACCCAGGCGTCCCAAATTGGGATTTCAAAGTTTGCAAATAGGTTCTCTGCAAGTCTCTCTCACTTCACTCTTAATACTCCTGTCATATATCCCAGGGTGGGGGTGATTTATGGAAGGAAAGTTTTATCTGAATTAACAGATGGTGAACAACTCTAGTAACCTGAGATTGAGTGCTTTCCTAGAGAAGATGTCATTTCTGTTTGTACCTTAATTGAGCCTTGGAATTGGAGCAACTACGTTCAGACAGTCTTCAGCAGTGTTTGTTTAACTGGTCTTTGTAAAAATCTCTAAATGTAAATGTTTAACATCCTCTGGAAACAAACTGAGTGAGATATGAGGTTGATGGAATTTGTGACTGAAAAATATTGGGCCTAATAACAGCACTCCCTAAACACTTGATATTTATAGATATTTATAACGTGCTGACCCAGGAATCCATTTTTAAAGCTCTTTTCTTCCTGGGGCGCCTGGGTGGCTCAATTGGTTAAGTGTCCGACTTCAGCTGAGGTTATGATCTCATTGTTTCACAAGTTCAAGCCCTGTGTCCGGCTCTCTGCTGACAGCTCAAAGCCTGGAGACTGTTTCAGATTCTGTGTCTCCTACTCTTTCTACCCCTCCCCCACTCTCACTCTCTGTCTCTCCAAAAAATAAAAACATTAACAAAATTAAAGTTATTTTCTTCCTGAATCTCTCGCATGTTGGATTTAGATAAGATTAATCTTTTAGAGTAGGGCTAGGTTTTTTTTTAAGTTTATTTTATTTATTTATTTTGAGGGGGTAGGGAGGGCAGAGAGAGAGAAAGGATCCCAAGCAGGCCCTGCATTGCCAGCGCAGAGCCCGATGTGGGCCTTGAACCCACAAACCGTGAGATCATGACATGAGCCGAAATCAAGACTTGGATGCTTAACCGACTGAACCACCCAGGCACCCCCTAGATTTTCTTTTTAAGATTTTATTTTTAAGTAAGTAATCTCTATACCGAATGTGGGACTTGAACTCATAACTCCAAGATCAAGAGTTGCACACTCCACTGACTGAACCAGCCATGTGCCCTGTAGATTTTTGAATTTCTTTGAAAGAAGGTTAAGGAAGGAAATGAAAGTATGTATTGGCTTTTTATGTTGCCACACCTTTTGTATCTTTCTCCACTTCTGATTTGACGTTGTTGATATCATGGCTAACTTAAAGAAATTGGGGTAGATGGGAAGCATTTTGTGTGTATTGAATGAAAGGATGTAAACTCTTCAATAAAGAAATCATGAGATAGGGGTTTAATTCCTGTGTGGCCACGCTATGATTTGCCTAAATGTTTTAATCTCTCTGGGTCTTTGTTTTTCTTTAATGAAGTGATGGTATTGGATTTAATGATCTTTAAAGTTTTTTTACTGCTGAAATATTCAAATTATTCTGAAATTATAATGAATAATATATGAATATAGTTAAGTTTTTTAAACAGAAAATAAGTGCCAATGCTGTTTATAGAGTAGCAACCATTTGCCACCAATCTTCATTAAGGATTGTAAGTCATATATCATTTCTATTTACACGTGGGCCTTTTTTATGCTCTGTTTGCCTATCTCAGAGCTGGTATTATACTGTCTTTATTTACTGTAGCTTTGTAATAAATTTAGGTGTCTGGTATGGTGAATCAGCCTCATACCCCCATGTTGTTCTTCTTTAAAATTATCTTGATTATTCTTCAAAATCTCTCTTAACCTTTAAAATTCTGTGATTTTTGTGTATACTGTTTAGACTCCCTGGGTATTTTATCAGTGATCTGTACATTTTTGTTGAATGAATATAGTGAACAACAGCCAGTTACTGTCTAAAGGCTTATGAACAACAGTGTTACAACTTAATATCAGTAAATTACGACTTTTGAGAATTTTGCTAAAAAACTTGCCTTTGTCTTTCAGACGTTTTTAATTAAATTATTCTCAAATTTGGGCTGGGTGTAATATTAAGTATCTTGAGTGGGTGTAATATTAAATATCTTGAGTGGGTGTGATATTAAATATCTTGAGTGGTCATACTCCCCTACCCCCTGCCTGCCACCTCTTTCCATATTCCTTTTGGATTAAAGTTTTGGAAGGAGTAAGATTTTTGAAAAATTGTTATTTAAAATCTTTTGTTTTTAATTTTTTTAAGTGTTTTTATTTTTGAGAGAGAGAGAGAGAGAGACAGCACATGAGTGGGGGAGGGGCAGAGAGAGAGAGGGAGACACAGAATCCAAAGCAGGTTCCAGTCTCTGAGCTGTCAGCTCAGAACCCAGTGTGGAGCTTGAACTCGTGAACCATGAGATCATGACCTGAGCTGAAGTCAGTCACTTAACTGACTGAGCCACCCAGGTGCCCCCCAAAATTGTTTAGACAGTTAGTTTAAAACCACCTTAAAAGTCATGTTAAATTCCATGTGAAATTGATGAAACATTCTTTCAATGAGCACGATCACTTTTTTTTTTTAATTTTTTTTAATGTTTATTTTTATTTTTGAGACAGAGAGAGACAGAACATGGATGGGGGGAGGGTCAGAGAGAGAGGGAGACACAGAATCAGAAGCAGGCTCCAGGCTCTGAGCTGTCAGCACAGAGCCCGACGCGGGGCTCGAACTCACAGACCGCGAGATCACGACCTGAGCCGAAGTCGGACGCTTAACCGACTGAGCCACCCAGGCGCCCCGAGCATGATCACTTTTTACTTTAAAACTAGTTGTGTATATGAGCTCCATCATTTGAAATTTAGATCTGGAAAGGACCTTAGTTTTCATTTACTTGAAAATACTTTATATTGGGGCACCTGGGTGTCTCGGTAGGTTGAGTGTAGGACTTTGGCTCAGGTCACCATCTCATGATTCCTGAGTTCGAGCCTTGCATCCAGCTTACTGCTGTCAGCATGGAGCCCACTTAGGATCCTCTGCCCCCCCTCTTGTGGCACTCCCCCCACTTGTGCTCTGTCCCTCAAAAATAAATAAACCTTGGGGCATCTGGGTGGCTCATTCGGTTAAGTATCCAATTCTTAGTTTTGGCTCAGGTGATGATCTCATGGTTTATGAGTTTGAGCCCTGCATCAGGCTCTCTGCTGTCAGCATGGAGCCTGCTTTGGATCCTGTCTCCCTCTCACTCTGCCCTCCCCTGCTCACTCTCTCTCCCTCCCTCTCTCTCGAAAATAAATAAGCATTAAAAAAAAATAAACCTTTAAAAAGAAAAGAAAATACCTTATATTTTCATTTTATAGTGGGTGAGGTTGAATTCTGTAGCACACTCACTGAAAATTTTTTGTTCCCTAACATCACTGAATATTTCATTGGGATTCTACAGTTTCTCTATGCTGTAGCTGTTTTGATCTTGTTAGCCTCCTCTTCCTGTGTGTCCTTCACTTTTTGCCCTTTTTGTCTTTTTATTAAGCCTGTTTGCTCTGCTTTGAATGAATGTTTTTTTTCCTGTTATCCTTCTAAGCCATAATAGAACCATCTTCTTATATGAGGGCTTTCTTATTCATCACTTTTTCTACATTATATCTCTTTCTCTTTTGATCCCATACCACTTTGTAGCAAAATTATATGGCATAGTATCTGCTTTGCATTTATTTATTTATTTATTTATTTATTTATTTATTTTTCTGCTTTATAGTTAAATATACATTTTTCTCCTTAAGTAGATAATGTACATACTGGGAACAGGATCTTTGTCACTTTGACTTATTCTTTATCACTCCCACAGTTGCCTATCATAGTTCTTTGCATGTAGTGGATCCTCAGTGGTGTTGGACTTGAGTTAACTTAATCATCTCTGCCCCCATGAAACGTGTAATGTAGTGGAAGGGGATATACAATAAGAAGATAAATAAGTACACAGGAAAATTGCCATTTTAGAATATGCAATGAAAATAATAGTATGCTGTGATGGGAGAATAAAGGGGGAACTAGTTTTGCTCTTGTTGGAGAAGGCCACACTTAGGGTTGACATTTGAATTGCTATGAAGAATTAAAAGGAGCCATCATGCACAGAGCTAGAGGTATTCTGTGCATGTGAGAAGACTAAAGTGGGAAAGAGCTTGAATTTTTGAGGAACTGAAGTAAGGCTGGAACCTCCTAGGTGTGAGGAAAAGTAGCTTTTAAAGATGCTACTTTAGATAGGTATAAAGAGGTCAGATCATGAAGTGCCTTGTAGGTTGCTGTAGGGGATTTGGATTTTGTTCTAAAGGTAATGGGATACTATTGAAGGATGGTAAGCAGAGGATAAGATAAATATGATCTACATTTTGAAAACATAAATGGCTGTTATCTGGTAATTGGATTGTAGGGAAGCAAGAAAGAAAGCAGGAAGAGCAATTAGGAGGGTGTTGGAAGTAGAGACAGAAGTGGATGGATTCAAGATGCATTTTAGGGGCTCCTGGGTGGCGCAGTCGGTTAAGCGTCCGACTTCAGCCAGGTCACGATCTCGCAGTCCATGAGTTCAAGCCCCGCGTCGGGCTCTGGGCTGATGGCTCAGAGCCTGGAGCCTGTCTCCGATTCTGTGTCTCCCTCTCTCTCTGCCCCTCCCCCGTTCATGCTCTGTCTCTCTCTGTCCCCAAAATAAATAAACGTTGAAAAAAAAAAATTAAAAAAAAAAAGATGCATTTTAGCTGTAGAGTTTTCAAGATTTACTGATGGATTAGATGTGAAGGAGAAAAAGAAATCAAAGGAATAAAAGCTTATTCCCAAATTTCTGGCTTGGCGTTTATTGAGATATAGGTGGAGTGGGAAAAGAACATTTAAAAAAATCTTTTTTAATATTTATTTTTTATTTATATTAGAGAGACAGAGTGCAAGCAGGGGAGGGGCAGAGAAATGGAGACAGAATCTGAAGCAGGCTCCAGGCTCCAAGCTGCGAGCTGTCAGTACAGAGCCTGATGCGGGGCTTGAACCCACGAGCAGTGAGATCATGACCTGAGCCGGAGTTGGATGCTTAACTGACTGAGCCACCCAGGTACCCCGAACATTTTTTTTTTTTTTATTTTTTTTAATGTTTACCCATCCCTGACAGAGAGACAGAGCATGAGCAGGGGAGGGGCAGAGAGAGAGGGAGACACAGAATCTGAAACAGGCTCCAGGCTCTGAGCTGTCAGCACAGAGCCCGACGCGGGGCTCGAACTCACACTCACAGACTGCGAGATCATGACCTGAGCTGAAGTCGGACGCTCAACCAACTGAGCCACCCAGGCGCCCCCCAAACATTTTTTTAAGAGGATGAGAATGATTGTTTTGGATCTGTGAATTTCCAAGTGACATCTGAAATGATAATGTTGGGATATGGGTGGCTGGAGCTTAAGGAAAGGTGCTGTTGGGAATTGTCATTATATAGATGGGATTGAGAGGCATGAGGAAAAGGTAAGATCAGCTGTCTGGTACTGAGCTCAGAGCACCCCCAAATATGCTATCTGATGAAGGGGGAGGAGGGAGTTTATATGGGGAAAAACTAGGATTTGTCATGTCATGGAAGCCAAGAGAGGAGAGAGGAACCGTGCCAATTTGATATATCAAAATGGAAATTATTGACAATTTTGTGTTGGCCATCTCTGTATGTCTCTCCAGATCTGTTTTTGCCCTTTTCTTCTCTGCTTTGTGCTTCAGAAGGCTGACCTCCATGGTTTATATCACCCAGGCTTCTTTGCCTTCTAGCTTCGTGTTGTGTTCCGCCAGTGGAGGTACAATTGACAGGAGATTGGACAGTGGAAGGAGAAAGAGATTAGGGTTTTTATTCCTTTTCCTTTTCCCTATGTGGCTGCAGTTTAGGCAAAAACTGCATACCTCCACCTGTGGCTGCTTAGCTGCAAAGTACCTTTTCCACTGCCATAGCCTTTTCTGGTTCCAGTAACTTAAGGTTACAGAGAGGTGAGAACTTGTACCCCTGTACTTTCTAGGTGTTTAGAGAAGGTAATAGCTTCTTAATAGCTCTCTAAATAGTCTGTCCATTAAGCTCTCTTCATTTATTCCTTTAAGTGTGCTGTTTAAGAGGCAGTTTCAATGAACTTGTGAAGGTAGATCAGTTTGGAGCAGGTTGAATAGTGAATGAAAGGTTGGGATTAGAGACTGTGAGAGCTGATACTTTTCTGAGAAATGTGACTATAAATGTCAACTGAGGAATGGGGGAGGAGGTGGAGCATAGCTGTGTAGGGAATGATGGGGTACTCGTAAAAAAACCCTGTAACTATGGGAGGTAATGGTACATGTTTACATGAAAATGAGAATGATCTTGTAGAGGAGGAACAATTGATGATACCAGAGTGAATTATGAAAGGAAGGAAATCTTTAAGTGAAAGATAATACAAAGAGCAAACTTCAGTGGCCATTTAACAGTAATCAGAGATACGCATTTTAAAGTAGGGGAAAAGAAGATGACTGGTTCAGTTTGGGGGGGGGTATGTTATAGATTTGGTTGTGGAAAAATAGGGAGCTTTCATCTGATGGCTTCTATTTTCTTAATAAAAGTATTGTAAACTAAGGAGCAGGAAAAATGGAGAGGAGGGGTGAAATGTTTAAGGATTGAGGACAAGTTATACAACAGCCACCACAGAGAGCTTTTAGAGTAATATTGCTGTGGTTGAAGTTGTTAATTGTGAATTTAGGACAGTAATCAGTCTGAGTGGATATGTGATTTTTGTCACTATTTGGCTGCTCTGTTTTGGTCATAGAGAAGGTTAACAGGAGTTTTGGTAGGAGAGTGTGAAGGAGACGTGGGAAACATTAAATTGGGTGCAAGCAGTAATTGAACTGTGAAATCTGTATTGGATAAAAAAGACAAGTGAAACCAGGAGAATGATAGGGAGAAAGTGGAAGTGGAGGGTTTCATAAGTAGGTGGTCTCATTAAAACCAACATTTATTTTGGGGCACCTGGGTGGCTCAGTTGGTTGAGCATCTTTTTTTTTTTTTAAGTTTATTTATTCATCTAGAGAGAGAGCACAAATGGGGGAGGAGCAGAGAGAGAGGAAGAGAAAGAAAGAAAGAACGAATTGCAAGCAGGCCCCGAGCTCTTGCTGCAGAGCCCGATGTGGGGCTTGAACTCACAAACGGTGAGATCATGACCTGAGTATGATTTCAAACATGACATTTTAAAGCCTATTAAAAAATATCTATTTGATAAATGTGAATATTTATCAAATCAACATCCTTTGTTAACTGCTTTCTACATATATATAGCACACAGGAAAATTTCCTCTGATAAATATCTGGATCTATGTGGGATCTTTCTATGAAATTTGTAACATAAGATATAAATTTATTTTTCCTTAAAACCATTAAAAAGCTCTTATTCAGGGGTACCTGGGTGGTTCAGTTGGTTAGGTGTCTGACTCTTGATTTTGGCTCAGGTCACAACCTCAATAGTTTGTGAGTTCAAGCCCCATGTCGGGCTCTGTGCTGGTCTCATGGAGCCTACCTGGAATTCTCTCTCTCCTCTCTGCCCTTCCCCAACTTGTGCTCCCTTGTGTGTTCTCTCTCTCTCTCTCTCTCTCTCTCTCTCTCTCTCTCTTTCTCTTTCTCTCTCTCTCTCTCAAAATAAAAACTTAAAAAAAAAAACAAAAACCAAAAACCCAGAAACCTCTTATTCATTGCTGGTACAGTCTTTTTAGAAAACAGTTTGGCAGGTACTCATATACAGTTAAACACACACGTACTGTAGTGATCTAGTAGTTCCACTCCTAGGACTCAAGTGAAAGGAAAACTTACAGTCAAGCAGAAACGTCTGTGCTAATGCCCCAAACTGGAAACAAATTCAAATGTACTTCAACTGTGAATTGATCAACTCTCGTACCTCTGTACAGTGGAATACTATTTGGTAGTGCATACAGCAGCATAGGTGGATATCGAATGCATTATGCTGAGTGAAAGAAGCCAGACGTAAAAGGCCACATACTGTATATGATTCTATTTTAAGATATTTTGGAATTAGTGAAGCTAAAGGGACAGAAAACTGTGGTTGCCAGGGAGTGGGGGGCATGTGGGAATTTTTTTGGGAAGTATTACATTGCCTATATCTGTTCTGTATCTTGATTGTGGTGACGGTTATATGACTGTATATATTTTTCAAACTCAGAAGTATACACTTGAAAGTGAATTTCAGGGGGTGCCTGGGTGGCTCAGTTGGTTAAGTCTCCAACTTCGGCTCAGGTCATGATCTCACATTTGGTGAGTTTGAATCCCATGTCTGGCTCTGTGCTGACAGCCTGCAGCCTGTTTCAGATTCTCTGTCTCCCTCTCACTCTGCCCCTCCCCAACTTGCGTGCTGTCTCTCTCTCTCTTGCTTACTCAAAAATAAACAAACATCGGGGCGCCTGGGTGGCGCAGTCGGTTGAGCGTCTGACTTCAGCCAGGTCACGATCTCGCGGTCCGTGAGTTTGAGCCCCGCGTTGGGCTCTGGGCTGATGGCTCAGAGCCTGGAGCCTGTTTCCGATTCTGTGTCTCCCTCTCTCTCTGCCCCTCCCCCGTTAATGCTCTGTCTCTCTCTGTCCCAAAAATAAATAAAAACATTGAAAAAAAATTAAAAAAAAATAAACAAACATCAAAAAAAACAACTGAATTTCAGGGTGCCTGGGTAACTCCAGTCGGTTGCATTCAACTCTTGATTTTGGTTCAGGTCATGATCTCATGGTTTGTGAGATCAAGCCCCACGTTGGACTCCTTGCTGACAGTGTGGAGCCTGCTTGGGATTCTCTCTCCCCCTCTTTCTCTGACCCTATGTGCATGCATGTGCTCTCTCTCTCTCCCTCAAAATAAATAAATAAACATTAAAAAATATTAAAGTACTTTGGAAAACTCTCAAGGAAATGTTTAAAAAAATGTTTTTTAATGTTTTATTTATTTTTAAGACAGAGAGAGACAGAGCATGAGTGGGGATGGGGCAGAGAGAGGGAGACACAGAATCCGAAGCAGCTTCCAGGCTCTGAGTTGTCAGCATAGAGCCAACGCAGGGCTCGAACTCACGAACTGTGAGATCATGACCTGAGTCGAAGTCGGACACTTAGCTGACTGAGCCACCCAGGCGCCCCTCAAGGAAATGTTTTAGATTCTACTTATGTGACTTTTTTGGGAGGAGAGAGTGATAGGCATCATTAGCACTTGTAAAGTTCTTTGAAACTTTAGAAAACATGAAAATTTGGAATTTGTTTATGTGGAGCAAACATTCCTGTCAGGTGTTTTAAAGAATGTTATAATGTTAGAATTAGTAGGGAAAAAGAACCTGAAGCCTAAGTTAGGTTAGCCAAAGTCACACAACTAGTTAGTGACAGAGGTAGGTCTAGAATTTAAGTAACGGATTACTAATTTGATGTTTGTTTTACTAAAACACACTTTTTATTCTGAGTTATTCCTTCTAGAGACTATTTTTAATTCCTTTTCGGAACCTTTCAATTGTGTCATCCTAAAGCTGGAAACCACTCCCTTCCTAGTGGTAGGAAAGTCCTGTGTCTGGTTGATAATAGGACTGTGTCTGGTTGATAATAGGAAGGCTAAATTTGAGAGATCCTGCATCACTTAAAGTTTGCTTAGACATAATCAACAAGTTTAGTTATAAAGACACTTTTCTTTAGTTGTGGCAACCTGTATGCTTTAGTTTTGGAGTTGTCAAAGGCTACCAGTTAGAAATAGGTTTTTGTAACTTTATTGCATTAAAAAAAAAAAAACCTTTTCAGATTATCATGATTATTAAGTGGTAGGTTTTTTCTGGTTATTTTAAGTAATGAGGATTTATCTTACAAATACCCATGGGTATGAGGAAGCACCAGAAAGTCTTAATTAGTTACACATTCAGGAAATGGAGAATGGAATGTCCAGAATATAACAGATTTGTCTTCTTTTTTTAAAGGAAAGTATAATTTAATTATTTTCTATTATTTTCTTTAAGTTTTTATTATTGAAGTATGGTTGACATACAATGTTATATTAATTTCAGGTGCACAATATAGTTATTAGACAATCCTATACATTATACAATGTTCCCTCCTTGTATAGAAATTTTATGCTTGCCTGTGGACCCCAATTCTAGAACCGGGTTTAGAGTTCTTGCCCTTCAGAGATATTGGTGATAGTGTGGATATTGCAGATCTAGTCACAGAGCTAGCAGGTGGCCTGGTTACTTTTTTGGTTTTGAAGCTGGGTCTGTGTCCTGCAACCTTCATTGGAGTGATTTAGTATAAACCATACCTCCAGGCAGAGTTGGCAAGTTGTATTTTTTTTTTTTTAAAGATTTTATTTTTAAGTAATCTCTGTATCCATTGGGGGGCTTGAACTCACAACCCTGAGCTCAAGAGTCGCATGCTCCACTGACTGAGCCAGCCAGGCACCCCAAGTTTTCTTTATGAGGGAGCCCTACCCCAGCCCTTGCTCTGGCTTAGCTCTGATAAACCCTCTGTCTTATATGGAGCACTTTAGTCCCTGTTCCCCAGGGAAGCCAAACTTCCAGCTGCCACTGTTTCTGGACTAGGACCCTAGTGGGTTCGTGGCTTTAGCACTGCTTGCCAATTTGCATTTATGTTTCTTAGTGCTGCTTGAGAGAGATGTATGTTATTTTTTGAGCTATTTATGCATTGTTTATTTATGTATTTAACATATTTTGTATATTGTTATTTGGGTGAATTTACTGCACCACGTAGAAACCTTTTTAATCTTTCAAAGTCACAGTTTTTCATCTTTAAAATTGGAATTATAGGGGCTCCCGGGTGGCTCAGTCAGTTGAGCGTCCAAGTTCAGCTCAGGTCATGATCTCACCGCTCGTGGGTTTGAGCCCTGTGTCCTGCTTTGTGCTGACAGCTGGGAGCCTGGATCCTGCTTTGGATTCTATGCACCCCCCGACCCCCACCTTTTCTGGCCCTCCCCTGCTCGCACTCTGTTGCTCTCTCAAAAATAAATATTAAAAAAAATAAAAACGGAATTTGAATTATAGCCATTACCTCTTGTTTTTTATGCTGATGAAATGAGATTATATACATACTGTATCTGAATTCTGTGAACAATGCCTAGCCTATATAAGTCCTTTATATATGGTAGCTCTTAAATTTTCAAGTAAGTCCTGTAATTCCTTTTTGGTTTCTGTGTTTAGACAGATATCTATATCTATATCCATTTCCATATCCATATCTATATGTATAATGACCCCAAAACACTGGTCAATCAGTATTTGAAATTTCTGCAAATATGTCTGGGGATTATGGCATGTTTTGAGGCTTTTGGGTAAGACATTTAAATCTAATTTTAATGTGTGTCTTAGCAACTTTGAATTTGAGGTTTTTCAAGATGAATTGCAATTTTTTTCAATATAATAAAGTGCTTAAGTGCTTAATTCCTTGTATTTGTGCTGGCATTTAAAAATATTCAAACGATTGATATTAAGTTCTATTGCATATATTTTCCATTAGCTACTAATAAAAAAAGTCAGTGCAGTATGTATAGATACCACAGAGATTATGGAAGCTGTAATGGAGTGAATTTCAAGTCAGGAAAAGGGAAGTAACAGTGTGTATGAGGGAGAAAATTAGGGTTTTGTTTGAGGTAGAGTTTTTGGCTTAAACAATCATAGTTATGACTGAGTATAACTCTTCTTTGGGAAAGAGTAACAAAATGGTGAGATAAAATATAAGGCAGGTGCTCCTGGCTGGCTCGGTCTGTAGAGTATGTGACTCTTGATCTTGGGGTTGTAAGTTCAAGCTCCATGTTTGGGTCTAGAAATTACTTAAAAATAAAATCTTAAAAAGTATGTTATAAGACAGCATGTGTGTAGTTTATAACTAATATGCTTGCATATTTTCACTACCTAAAGTCTTTACCCTACTCAAACTTTACCCATGAATTTAGAAGTATAGATGAAAAGAAATTGTTTCTTTTAAAATAGAAATTCAAGGGGCACCTGGGTGGCTCACCTGGTTAAGCTTCTGACTTTGGCTCAGGTCATGATCTCTCTCCTCATGAGTTCAAGCCCCACGTTGGGCTCTGTGCTGACAGCTTAGAACCTGGAGCCTGCTTTGGATTCTGTGTCTCCCTCTCTGTCTCTCTCTGCTCCTCCCCTGCTCACACTCTGTGTCTCAAAAATAAATAACATTAAAAAAAAAAAAAAAAGAAATGTCAAGGGGTTTCTGGGTGGCTCAGTTGGTTAAGCCTTCAACTCTTGATATTGGTTTAGGTTGTGATCTCACAGTTGTGGGATCAAGCCCTGCATCAAGCTCCATGCTGAGTATGGGGCCTGCTTGGGATTCTCTCTCTCCCTCTCTCTCTCTGCACCCCCCTCTCCACACATGTACTCTCTCTTTCTCTCTCTCTCAAAATAAATAAACATTAAAAGACATAAAATAGAAATGCCAAATTATTATTCTTGGGTTTTGGATTCAATTTAGTGGAGAGTTGAGTCTTGTAGATTATTGTCTATTACTTTTTAGGAAGACTATATTATTCTGCCCTTTAGAGATGAGTCTAAGAAGATTGTGCTTGTGATAAATGATCTTCCTTATTACTTCAGTTGAAATAATAAGATATACTACTTCCTTTTTCCTTTTACATCAAACTCTGAGTATGCCTTTGCTTTTATTTTTGTCTTATATTGTAAACTATTGTGTGCACATGAGTGTTTGGATCTATGAAAGTGTATTATCAATTAAGAAGCATAGCACAATACTATTTAGAGTTTTAAAGTAATCTACCAGTCATGAATGAGCACTAATTCAATATGCCATCTCATCATTTTGTTATCCTCAAATGAACTTCAGAGAATTTATTCTGAAAGGACTGATCTACTATCTACGTTAGAGGTGCTGTGGTTAAGCCGAGATTTTATAAAGTTTTTAATGGTTATGCATTTCTCCCCAAAGGGTAAGGTTTTAAAAAAATACACTGTTAACCCTTTAACTCTCAGAATCAATGGTGTGGTTCTGGAACATTGGATTAAGTAGAAGATTGATTAAAATTGCGATCCAGAACCTTTTCGATGTTAGGAAGTAATTACATACTATATATCATGGTAATTGCTAAAATTTTACTTTTTTCTGGGGTGTCTGGCTGGCTTAGTCAGTGGAGCATGCAACTCTCGCTTTTTTTTTTAAATTTTTTCTTGTTCATTATTTTTGAGAGAGAGAGAGAGAGAGAGAGACTGAGAGCAATCAGAGAAGGGGCAGAGAGAAAGGGAGACATAGAATTGGAAGCAGGCTCCAGGCTCTGAGCTCTCAGGACAGAGCCCAACGCGGGGCTTGAACTCACAGACCACAAGATCATGACCTGAGCTGTAGTCAGCTGCTCAACCGACTGAGCCACCCAGGCACCCCAACTCTTTTAAAAAATATATATTTATTTATTAGAGGGTGTGGGCACATATGAGCGGGGGAGGGGCAGAGAGAGAGGGAGAGAGAGAATCTGACAGCACAGAGCCTGATGCAGGGCTTGATCCCATGAACTGTGAAATTATGATCTGAGCTGAAATCAAGAGTTGGATGCTTAATTGACTGAGCCACGCAGGCACCCCTGTGACTCTTGATCTTGGAATTATAAATTTGAACTCCATGTTGGGTGTAGAGATTACTTAAAAATCTTTAAAAATTCCTCATATTCAGAAATAACCACTGTGGGTAGTACAACTGTCTGTGATATATCAAAATACATCGAGATTTTATATTGATCTTTTGCTGTTAACATTTCTGTTGTATTGACTGATGAGTTGTTTTTTTATTTATTTATTTATTTTGAGAGAGAGAGAGAGAGAGACAGCACAAGGTGGGGAGGGGCAGAGAGAAGGAGAGAGAGAATCCCAAGCGTGCTCCATGCTGTCAGCACAGAGTCCAATGTGGGGCTCCAGCTCATGAATCGTGAGGTCATGACCTGAGCCGAGGTTGGATGCTCAACCGACTGAGCCACCTAGGTATCCTAGTGAGTTTCTTTTTATCTGTATTGCCATATTGAATCTTTGTGAAGCAGTATAGTTTGATGGAAAGAACACAGGATTTGAAATCCGAGGACTTGAAGTCCTGTCTCTCAGTTTACCAGCTCTGTGACTTTGACCTTTTTTTGTTGTTCTCCTTATAAGTAATATAAAAAGAATAATGGTATCTGTCTCATAGAATTGCTATAAAGATTCAAATTAAATAATGCTCTGTAAACTATAACATGTTTTGAGTGTTACAGTGCTTTTCAATTGGGACATTTGTTGTATTTTAGCAAAATAACACTGCCCTCAAAGATTGATGTCACATGGGTGAAAAAATTGCCAACCTTTGGTTTAATGTATCAGTTTCATTTAGGGTAAGTATCCTTGTGTTTTAATCTGCCTTTATACTTTCTCCAATAATAAATTTCTTCGCTGTACGAGGATTTCTTCTTTGCCAAAGTTAGAAATTGGGTAGGCTTTATCATTACATTCAGCTTTATGGTGTCATGAAAATAAAGGCTATATGGAGGCCACACTGGGACTTATCCTTTCTTGTAGTCACTGGTTTTCAATGGGGTCAGTACCCCTATGAATGTTTGAATTTTTGAAGGTGCACTTTTGGTTGCCACAGTAATGAAGGTGGGGTGGGTATATATTATTGGCATTCAATGAGCAGGAGCCAAAAATGCCATATATTTTACAATGTTGGAGACAGTTCTGCATGATTTTTGAACTTTTTCCCAGATCTTGTAGGTGAAAAACCTGTTTGCACTTATCTGATGTTAATTCTGTTATGCATTTAAACACATTAAAAAAGGTTTTTTTTGCAGCTTTCTGCCCATGGGTCCTGTCCTCTTGTTTTAATAAAATCACCTTTTTGCACCAAACCAAATAAAAAAACAAACACATTGTTTTTAATGTTTATTTTTGAGAGAGAGCGCAAGTGAGGAAGGAGCATAGAGAGAGAGAGGGAGACACAGAATCTGAAGCAGGCTCCAGGCTCTGAGCTGTCAGCACGGAGCCAGACATGGGGCTTGAACTCATGAACTGTGAGATCATGACCTGAGTGGAAGTCAGATACTTAACAGCCTGGGCCACCTAGGCACCCCACATTTAAACACATTTAACAAAGTAGTATTTTGTATGGTTTTAATAGACACTAAATTTTCCAGGAATGCAACTACTTAGTCTTACATTGTACTTTGTTTTGTTCAGAACTTTAATGAGTTGTTAACTGTTTTGGAAAATCGTATTACCGATGGCATTGCCCCTTTTGGCATCTGATTTTCCAGTACAACTCATTTGTGTCAGTCTACTTTGTAGATGTCGTGTGCATGGCATTTCTGTGTATATGTGCCAGTGTCTATTTCCTTAATAATATGAAATCTAGGATGGTTATACCTGAGCATTTACATATTATAATGTATTATTTTAAGTTACTTTCCTTTTTCTTATATTACATCAGGTATCATCTTAATTTTTAAAAACTGAGGATAGAGGGGCGCCTGGGTGGCTCAGTCGGTTGAGCATCCTACTTCAGCTCAGGTCACGATCTCGCGGTCCATGAGTTCGAGCCCCGTGTTGGGCTCTGGGATGATGGCTCAGAGCCTGGAGCCTGCTTCCGATTCTGTGTCTCCCTCTTTCTCTGCCCCTCCCCCGTTCATGCTCTGTCTCTCTGTGTCTCAAAAATAAATAAACGTTAAAAAAAATTTTTTTTAAACTGAGGATAGAAAAATTGCCTTCATTTCAGGTTTGTGCTCTTAAAAAAAAATCTTATGTTTTAGTGGGGTTTCTGGATGAAGCTTATATATTTTTTTTAATTTGATTTTTTATTTTTTAAAATTTACATCCAAATTAGTTAGCATATAGTGAAACAATGATTTCAGGAGTAGATTCCTTAATGCCCCTTACCCATTTAGCCCATCCCCCCTCCCACAACCCCTCCAGCAATGCTTTCTTTGCTCTCTATATTTCAGAATCTCTTCTGTTTTGTCCCCCTCCCTGTTTTTATATTATTTTTGTTTCCCTTCCCTTATGTTCATCTGTTTTGTCTCTTAAAGTCCTCATATGAGTGAAGTCATATGATTTTTGTCTTTCTCTGACTGACTAATTTCACTTAGCATAATACCCTCCAGTTCCATCCATGTAGTTGTAAATGGCAAGATTTCATTCTTTTTGATTGCTGAGTAATATTCCATTGTATGTATTTACCACATCTTCTTTATCCATTCATCCATTGATGGGCATTTGGGCTTTTCCCAAGCTTTGGCCATTGTTGATAGTGCTGCTATAAACATGGGGGTGCATGTGTCCCTTCGAAACAGCACACCTGTGTCCCATGGATAAATGCCTAGTAGTGCAATGGCTGGGTTGTAGAGTAGTTCTATTTTTAGTTTTTTGAGGAACCTCCATACTGTTTTCCAGAGTGGCTGCACCAGCTGGCATTCCCAGAAAAAGCTTATATTTAATGGGACTTTACATTGCCTGCCCAGGGAGAGATAGGAGGTGCATGTTGACCTATGTTATAGGTGTCCATCCTTCTTTTTCCTTCCCCTCTCTTTTCCTTTTCTGTTTTCCCTTCCCATTATGAAGTATTTAATACGCAGACGAGAATATGGTACTGTGTATGTAAGTAATGAAGCGTGTAATAAAACCAATAGCTGTGAACTCATCACCCAGGTTAAGGAATAGAACATCACCAATATTGTTGGTATATTTCTCCTTGATTTCCACTCACCTGCCTCTCCACTGGGGATGAAACTATTCAGAAATTTATTTTGGTTTTATTATTCCCTTCTTTTAAGTTTACTGCATTTGTATGTATTTCAAAACTATATTGTTTAGTATTGCCTATTTTTTAGATGTAAAAATGGAACCATGTTGCACATATATACATATACTACGTATATATTTTTATTTGCTTTGGCTAATCAGTATTTTTTTTTAAGTTTATTTTGAAAGAGAGAGAGACAGAGACAGAGACAGAGACAGAGAGGGAATCCCAAGCAGACTCTGCACTGTCAGCACAGAGCCCGATGTGAGGCTCAAACCCACGAACTGTGAGATCATGACCTGAGCCAAAATCAAGAGCCAGACACTTAACCAGCTAAGATACCCAGGCACACCTCAGTATTCTGTTTTTAAGATTCATTCATATCAGTGTGTATAACCATGATTCATTTTCTCAGATATATGTATTCGTTGTAAGACTGTACCACAATTTATCTTTTCTTCTAAAGATGGACATTTGTTTTATTTCCATTTTGTTGGTATTGCACACATATTTTTGCTTGTCTTCAGGTGTAAACATACAAGCATTTCCTTACAGCAGTGAATTTAAACATTTTTGATATGGTGACCTGCCCCCCATACACAGAGTTGAAAGAAAAATGAGATTGGTATTCATCCTTAATATAGGTGATGCACTCATCTCTTCCATTTTATTTCTCTCTCTCTCTTTAATTTTTTTTTTAACGTTTATTTATTTTTGAGACAGAGAGAGACAGAGCGTGAATAGGGGAGGGGCAGAGAGAGAGGGAGACACAGAATCCGAAACAGGCTCCAGGCTCTGAGCTGTCAGCACAGAGCCCGACACGGGGCTCGAACTCACGGACCGCAAGATCATGACCCGAGCCGAAGTCGGATGCTCAATTGACTGAGCCACCCAGGCGCCCCTCTTTCTCTCTTTAAAAAAATTAAAAAAAAAATGTTTAATTCTTCTTGAGAGAGAGACACACAGAGTGTGAGTGGGGGAGGGGCAGAGAGAGGGAGACACAGAATCTGAAGCAGACTTTGGGCTGAGCTGTCAGCCCAGAGCCTGATGTGGGGGCTCCAACCCATGAACCGCGAGATCATGACCTGCGCCGAAGTTGGATGTGTAACCAACTGAGCCATCCTGGTGCCCCTACTTTTCTTGTCCTCTTTAAGTGCTAATTGTGACCCAAATGTTTTCACAGTTTAAAATATGTGTCTTGGTTTCTTGTGGAGAGCAGTGTGTTGACTTGACTTAACTTTGCCTATAGAGTGTGCCAGATGCTTCTCATGAGGTGAGAGTGCACCTGGATAAGCAGAGCACTGCTCCCACACCTGGAAACTTCTGGTACTTGAGTTCAATAAAGTTTCAGATAGGACTAAATTTGGATTCACCCCTTACATACCTTTCACTCCTTTATGGAATGAATTACTTAGGTATGCCCTAATCAAATATGTGAGTTATACCAGAGTCAGACCATTCTCAGAGGATGCAAGGGGCAAGATGGGATTGGTTGGAGCTTTCTATTCTTGATGTTTACTTTGATGTCCGACTTGGCCCTTCTTTTTGCTTATTTTGACCATAAGCTGTGTATTCTCAAAGGATCACATCTCGGTAGTTTATTCTTCAGTTTTCTGGTGATTTTCTAATGTGCATATGCAGATACTTGAGATCTTTCATCTTACTGGAGTTCTTTGCTATATTCTAGGTAGCTTGATTTTTTTGCTGAAGAGGATGAGAGTTAGTTTACATGGGAATTTATTTGACTTTCATCTTAAGTAACTTGTAAAAAGCACAGAAGCTACATGTTTTAACTCTGATTTAGTGTCTTATTATTTAGAATAGGTATGTGAACTGTAATTTACAGAGCTATGCTTTGAACTTCAGATGAAGAATATTTACATTTGGTACTATTTTTTTTATATTTAGGTTTTTAATTTAATTCCAGTTAATGTACAGTGTTATATTAGTTTCAGGTGTACAGTATAATGATTCAACAGTTCCATACCTCATCCTGTGCTCATCATGACAAGTGCACTCTCTAATCTCTGTCACCTATGTAACCCATCTTCCACCCCCCTCCTTTCTGATAACTATCAGTATGTTCTCTATAATTAAGAATCTGTTTCTTGATTTCTCTCTTTTTCCCTTGTTTGTTTTGTTTCTTAGAGTCCATATAATGAAATATGGTATTTGTCTTTCTCTGACTTATTTTGCTTAGCCTTATACTCTCCAGCTCCATCCATGTTGTTGCAAATGGCAAGATTTCATTCTTTTTATGGCTGAATAGTATTCCATTACACACACACACACACACACACACACACACACCCCACATCTTCTTTATCCAGTCATCAATCAATGGACACTTGGGCTGCTTCCACATCTTGGCTATTGTGAATAATCCTGCTATAAACATAGGGTGCATGTATCCCTTTGAATTAGTGTTCTTGTAGTCTTAGGGTAAATACCTAGTAGTGAGATTACTGGGTAGTAGGGTAGTTCTACTTTTAACTTTTTGGAGAACCTCCGTATTGTGTTCCACAGTGGCCTTAGCGGTTTGCATTCCCACTAACAGTGCACATGTGTTCCTTTTTCTCCACATCCTTGCCGACACCTGTTGTTTCTTGTGTTGTTGATTTTAGTCATTCTGACAGGTGTGCATTTGGTACTATTCTTGATGACTTGTGTAGGGGATACTGAATAATAATAATAGAACAGAAATAACCAAAGTAATGCATTTTTTTAATCTCACTTTTTATGACTACAACTCAAAAATAATAAACAGTGTTTATTCCAGTCTAGAAGATGTGTTATTGTTTTCATTATAATTTTTTATTGTAATAAAATATACATAACATAAAATTTACTATTTTAACCACGTTATAATTTTTTTCTTGTAACTATTTCAGAATGTACAGTTCAGTGGCATTCAGTACATTCACATTATTGTGCAGCTGTGCTATCCATCTCTAGAACTTTATCTTTCTAAACTGAAACTCTGTACACATTAAACAGTAACAGCTTGTTCTCCCCTTCCCCCAGCCCATGGCAACAACCATTCTACCTTCCTGTCTGAATTTCACTGTTTTGTATATCTCAAAAACATGCAATCATACAATATTTGTCCTTTTGTATCTGGTTTTATTTCACTTAGCATATGTTTTCAAGGTTCATCCATGGTGTAGCATGTGTCAGAACATTGTTTTTTAAGGCTGAATAATATTCCATTGTATGTATATGCCACATTTTGCTTATCATTTAATCTTTCAGTGGGCATTTAGGTTGTTTCCATCTTTTGGCTATTATAAACAATGCTGCTGTGAACTTTGCTGTAAAAAATATCTGAGTCCCTTCTTTCAATTCTATTGGTTATATACCTGGAAATGGAATTGCTGGATCATGTGGTAATTATGTGTTTACTTTTTCTGAGGAACCACCATATGGTTTACTGTTTTTTTCCCTAATTAATAATTATAGATCTGCATTATCATTAAAATTTTTTTTAAGTTTATTTTGAGAGAGAGAGAAAGAGTGTGCATGTGTGCACACAAGTCAGGGAGGGGCAGAGAGGGAAAGAGAGCGAGAGTCCCAAGCAGGTCCGCATTATCAGCGCAGAGCCCGACCCGGAGTTCAAACTCACTGACTACAAGATATGACCTGAGCTGAAATCAAGAGTCAGATGCTTAATCGACTGAGCCACCCAGGCGCCCGCCCCTGCATTATCATTTTTAATGGCTGTATAGGATTTCAATGTATGGATATATCATGGTTTATTAGATACTTCTGTAATGGTAACAGTTTTGCTATTATGAACAATGCTATGATCATTCAACAGTACTATTTATTCATCAGATACTAATTGAACACTGGCTACGTGCTGGGCGTATGCAATGGCTCTTCTGTACATATATATTTAAACACATCCATTTACTTAGAATAAATTTTTTTAATGTTTGTTTATTTTTGAGAGGGGGGAGGGGCAGGGAGAGAGGGAGACAGAATCTGAAGCCGGCTCAAGGCTCTGAGTTGTCAGCACAGAGCCCAATGTGGGACTCGAACCCATGAACTGTGAGATCATGACCTGAGCTGAAGTCAGACTCTCAACTGACTAAGCCACCCAGGCATCCCTAGAATGGGATTTTTTACATTTTACATCCCTAGAATACATTTTTTACAAGTGGGACTGTTGGGTCAAAGGATGGGCATATTTTGAAATGTCTTTATTTTCTTGAAAGCTCTTACAATGATAAACTGTTGATAGGTAGAATCTCAATAGTAGTGAATAGGAGTGCCAGATTTTATATGCCTTATAGAACACTTATGGATCTTACTGATTCACATCTTACTGATGTGTTATATGATTATAACACATACCTTATAGAACAGTATGGATCTTACTGATATTTTTAGTATTTGTCAATCTGAAATGATAATTTGTGTCTCTTACTAATGAAATTTGCATCTTGTGCTTATGATTTTATTTCTTCTTTCGTAAGTTATATTTTCATGTGTTTCTACCCATGTTTTATTAATTTATAGGAGCTGTTTATACATTAAGGGCATTAAATCTCTGTTTTATATTGTGGATACTTTACTAATTTGTCATTCATGTCTTAACTTTCCTTCATGATGACTTTTGCAGTGTAGATGTTTTACATCTAAAATAAAGTTATTGATTGATTGATTGATTGTAATCTCTGCACCCACTGTGGGGCTCAAACTCAGGACCCCTAGATCAAGAGTTGCATGCTCTTCCAACTGAGCCAGCCAGGCACTCATAGATGTTTTACATTAAAAAAAAAATTTTTTTTTTAACGTTTATTTATTTTTGAGAGACAGAGGGAGACAGAGCGTGAGTCAGGGAGAGACAGAAAGGGAGACACAGAATCCAAATCAGGCTCCAGGCTCTGAGCTGTCAGCACAGAGCCTGCTGTGAGGCTCAAACCCACGAACGGTGAGATAATGACCTGAGCCAAAGTCGGACTCTCAACTGACTGAGCCACCCAGGCAGCCCTGTTTTACATTTTTATAGTCAGTCTATGATTTCTACTTTGGTACCTTGTTCTGGTGGTCTTTCCTCACCCTAATTTAACATTTATGGCTTTTTTTTGTTGTTTTTTGTTTGCTTTGCATATAATAGATTTCTAGAAAATGTCTTTTAGAAATAGAAATCTCTGCATGAACTGATTATATCTATGTTTTGGACTAAATCTAATATCATAAATAGGGAAAATGAGGTATAGAAGGTAGGTGAGGAATCAAAACTTAATTTTTTTTTTGTTTTTAATGAAAATCTTCATAGAGATTAATGAAAACTTTCTAGACCTGTGCTTGCCATAGAAAACAAAGTACATATTGAACCTAATTTGCTTTTTAGTGATCTCTGAAGAGGTTAGGGATGTATTTCCTTGTTCCTTATTAATTTAGTTATGTAGGCTATGGTAGATGGGAGAAATGATCCACCAACCCAAGAGATATTCTAAACATTTTCTTAAAAGTTTATTTATTTGTTTTGGGTTGACTTGGTGGCTCAGTCGGTTGGGCAACTGATTTCTGCTCAGGTCATGATCTCGCAGTTCATGAATCTGGGCCCCATGTTGGGCTTTGTGCTGACAGCTCAGAACCTGGATCCTACTTCAGCCTCTGTGTCTCCCTCTCTCTGCTCCTCCCCTGCTCGTGCTCTGTCTCTCTCTGCCTCTCTCTCCCTCTCAAAAAAAAAAAAAAAAACAAACATTAAAAAAGTTTATTTATTTATTTTGAGAGACAGCAAGAGAGAGGGAAAGCATGAGCAGGGGAGAAGCAAAGAGAAAGGGAGAGAATCCCAAGGAGGCTCCACACCCAGGGTGGAATCCCACACAGGGCTTTATCCCACAAGGGTGAAATTGTGACCTGAGCCGATATTGAGAGTTAGACACTTAACCGACTGAGCCACCAGGTGCCTGGATCCCAGAGATATTCTAAAAACAGACTCTCCCTGGGCACCTGGGTGGCTTAGTCAGTTGAGCCTCTCACTCTTGATTTTTGGCTGGGGTCATGATCCCAGGGTCTGGGATTGAGCCCCGTGATGGGCTGTGTGCTGAGCGTGGAGCCTGCTTGGAATTCTCTCTCCCTCTGCCCGTCTCCCCCATTTGCGCTCTTTCTCTCTAAAATAAAAATTAAAAAACATTCTCTCTCTCTTTTTTTTTTAAGTAGGTTCCATGCCTAATGTGAAGCTTCAACTTATGATCCTCAGATCAAGAGTCAGGTGCTCTACCAACTGAGCCAGCCAGGCACCCCAACCCCAGAGATATTCTAGAATTTACTTGCTCCCAAAATTTCTTGCACTATGTGTTAGAAGTTCCTGAAATGGATGTTGGCTCAACTGATACTCTGCTTTTTGCTTTTATAGTCATTTTTCCTTTTCTAAGTCCCTAAATCACGTTCCTTGAGACTTTTGATTGCTATTTACCTCTGATCACTTCTCTATCCGGTTGCCATATCTGGTCCCTATTTTTTTTTTTTTTTCTTTATTTTTTTCTATCCCTTTTGTTTCTTTCCTCTATTTAAACTTAAAGTGCAGTAAAGATTGGAAGCACTTTACTTCTGGCTTTAAAGAAACTAATCATACTATGAAATCTTCAGTTTTTATGTACAGATACTTTGCAACAATGTGTACATTTTAGGTTTCCTTAAACCCTTGAGTGTACAACTTTTCTGGATATTTGAGTTTTGCTAGCTACTTGGATGATAGTGTACATGTAGAGGAAGTATTGTCATTTGACCTAAAATATAATTATAAAATATATTAATATTTATAATACAATGATACCGGGGTGCCTGGCTGGCTCAGTTGGAAGAGCATGTGACTTTTTTTTTTTTAAGTGTTTTATTTTATTTTGAGAGAGAGTGTGTGCTCCTGAGAGAGAGCATGAGTGGGGGAGGGGCAGAGAGAGAGGGAGACACAGATTCCAAAGCAGGTTCCAGGCTCTGAGCTGTCAGCAGAGAGCCCGATGTGGGGCCTAAACCCCACATCGAGATCTGCGAGATGATGACCTGAGCCGAAGTTGGATGCTTAACCTACTGACCCACCTAGGCACCCCGGAGCATGTGACTCTCGATCTTGGAGTCGTGAGGTTAAGCCCCATGATGGGTGTAGAGATTACTTAAAATGGATAAGTTAAAACTTAAAAAAAAAAAAAGATATTATAAAAATGTTTTTGAGCTTTATGAACTTAATAGTGAACCTGCTTTGTGACCTTGTGACCAAGTCATTTAAGGTGGCATATTTTTTATTTTGTAAATTTAGATAATCTTTTAGCTTCCCTTTCCTTAGATAGAATTTTGTTTACATGGCAAATGGAAGAGCCAAAGATTTAAAAGTCAGAGGACCTTAGGGATCATCTGTTGTCTATTTTGTTTCTTCTACAAATATTTACCTGGTACTGTTTTAGTCTTGAGGATACAGTGAAGTCTCTGGCTTCATAAAACTTACAGTCTTTTATGAAAAGAAGGTTGTGAAGAAACTGTGTAATCTTATTTAAAGATTCCTCACTTCATTTTGGTGGGTCTTTTTTTTTTTTTTTTAATGTTTTATTTACTTTTGAGAGAGAGAGAGAGAGACAGAATGCAAGCTGGGGAGGGGCAGAGAGGGAGACACAGAATCGGAAGCAGGCTCCAGGCTCTGAGCTGTCAGCACAGACCCCGACGCGGGGCTTGAACCCACAAACCGTGAGATCATGACCTGAGCCGAAGTCAGACGCTCAACCAACTGAGCCACCCAGGCACCCCTGGTGGGTCTTAATATGCTCAAAAGAAAAAGGATCTCTTTCCTTATATGGCAAATCGCAATTCAAAAACTGTAAGGCAGGAGGAAGGGACCCTGAATTAGTACAGTGCCTCTCAAAATTTTCTTTGTATGAATCACCTGACGTTCATGTTAAAATGCAGAACCTGTTTAGTAGGTATAAGGTAGGGACTGAGATGGTACCAGTTGGTGAACCACATTTTGAGTACAAGGAATTCGTATGTAATTAAGAGAAGAGAATAGCATGCTACTACTTGGAGACGAATGGTTTGGAGCCATGCAGCACAGGCTTGGAGTTGTGAGTAGCACATCACACTTGGCCTTGGCAAAATGTAGTTATGAGAGCTGTTAGTGGTTACATATTAAGAAGGGATATGATATTAAGGAGGTAATCACCCATTTTTTGAAAGTCATTCAGAATTGAGATTGGATGGTGATTGGGTCTAACACCTTTGAACAGATACTGGGAAGTGAAAGGAGGATCTTCGGGTATGATGAAAGTAAATATTTAGTTGGATAAACAGAATTTATGAGTTAAGTTTTGAGTAGGAGGTCTTAATTTGTAATTGGGAAGGTTTCCTCTTTATGATCACTGTAATTGGCATAGCAATTCTAGTAAAAAAAAAAAAAGTAAAAATAAGTGTTTTGTTGTTGTTTTTTTAAATAGATACTGTAGTTTTTTTCCATAGGCATGTTCTTTGTGGGAAGTATGTCAGATTTTTGTCTTCCAGGTCTGAATAAAGCTTAAATGCTGTGCTTAAGTTTCTTTCTCTGATCCATTCCTCTAGGGACAGCTACTTGGAACATAAACCAACCTGGGAGTTCTTTTTCTTTCTTTCTTTCCTTCCTTCCTTCCTTCCTTCCTTCCTTCCTTCCTTCCTTCCTTCCTTCCTTCCTTTCAGTTTATTTATTTTTGAGAGAGAGAGAGTGTGCACCTGTGTGTGTGTGTGTGCACCTGTGCGTGTGTGCATGCAAGTGGGGCAGGGGCAGAGAGAGAGAAGGGGAGAGAGAATCCTAAGTAGACCCCAACCTGTTAGTGCAGAGCCTGACACAGGACTTGATCCCATAACCCTAAGATTCATGACCTGAGCCAAAATCAAGCGTTGGATGCTCAATCGACTGAGCCATCTAGGCACCCCTGTTTTGCTTTTTAAAACAGGCCTGCGTATCCAGGTTGTAATATGACAGGTCTGGGTACTTAAAATACACACTTAAAATTAGTTTTGAATGAAAACTTAAGAATTTTTACTTTCAGCTATTATAACTTTAGTTCCTGTTTTTTTAAAAAAGCCATTCGTTCATTCAGTCCTTTTTTTCTAATAAACTATTTATTAATACTTGCCATTATTAAGGAATTGTACTAGGTGCTAGGAATATAAATGGAGCAAACTTGGTTGTAAGCCTTCAGATGTTTAGAAGTTAGTGTACAAAGGTACCTCTGAGTGTAAATCAGTGTTGTAAATAATCCCTTTTGTGCCAGGTCATTAATATATGATACATTTTTAATTTGTCTTCTGGAAAGTATATAAACCAAATTTTTTGGTGGATTGTCTTTTGTTTTTACATTTTATCTATTTACCACAACTCTGTGTTATCTGTAATCATTCCTGTTTTGCAAGTAAGGAAATTGAGATTTAAAGAAGTTGAGTAATTCTTCATACAATTATAAAGCTCTAAAATCCCACTTAATTTGGGGCACCTGGCTGGCTCAGTTGGTGGAGTGTGTGACTCTTGATCTTAGGGTTGTGAATTCAAGCTCCACATTGGGTGTAGAGATTACTTAAAAAAATAAAATCTCATTTTTTAAAGTTTTATTTATTTAAGTAATCTCTGCACCCAATGTGGGGCTTGAACTCACAACCTTGAGATCAAGAGTTGAATGCTCTTCTGACTGCGCCAGCCAGGTGCCCCCACCCCCTGCAAATAAAATCTTAAGTAATAATTTAAAAAATCCTACTTAATTTAAAAATTCATTCATTCCGCTGTTTTACCTCTTGTATGTTGCAAGGTGTAAAGCCTCTATTACAAAACTTAGCATGTTAAATTGTATTTGAGGTTTATGTGTCTATTTCCCTATTAGATTGGGAGATTTTTAGGAGCAGGAACTAATCTTATTTATTTTGGGGCTTCCCCAGCAACTGGTAGAGTGTCTGTCACATTTTAGGTACCTAAAAAATGCTAGTTGAATAGTAAATATGTGGAATGTTAGAAGTAGAGGGGGTTTTAGAGCTCATGTAAGTTGCATACATACAAGAATTTCTAAAAAGAATTCTATATTGTTTACATAGGGCTATAGGCTTTTGATTTTGACTCTTCAAGACATTTAAAAAACTATACTACTGTCTATCACATCATCTCATAAAAGAAACCATTTTAATAACAAAAAATAGGAAAGACAATCTCAGAGTAAGCACAGTTGGTAACTTTACACCCATTTTTTAGTCATGGCTGGCATCTGTTTAAGGATTAGATTTCAGGAACCATTATCTAAAACAACCCTCTCCTTTTAGAGATGGTATATCTGAACCCAGAGAAGTATCAAAATTCTTACAGCAAGGCAGAATGATAACTGAGTTTAGAACCCAGATCTTCTAACTCCTAGCCCAAGATTTTGATCCAGTCACCACAGTCTTCATTACAGGGTGGGACTTAGGCACAGAGAATTTATTCTTTTTTTTTTAAGTTTGTTTTTGAGAGAGAGTGTGTGAGCAAGGGAGGGGCAGAGAGAGAGAGAGGGAGGGAGGGAGGGAGACACAGAATCCGAAGCAGGCTCCAGGCTCCCAGCTGTCAGCACAGAGCCCAATGTGGGGCTCAAACTCACGAACCGGGAGATCATGACCTGAGCCAAAGTCGGACATTCAACCGAGCCACCCAGGTGCCCTAATTCGTTCTTTCAGTAAGATCATATATCTAGTAAGAAGTAGAGCTGGATCTTGAATCTGCATTACTCCACTTTTGGTGAAACCTGTGTGTTCACTTACATGTAATCTTAACCTACTCTGCCAGCACCCATTTAGTTGTGGAGATGGAATTATAAGTGATTGAAAGGAAATGTTTATATTTAGTATTTATTTTCTTTCCTTAAAAATTTCAGATTTGGGGCTTCAGCAACTTCTTCCCAGGGAGGAGGTCCAGTACAGCTGCTGTTGCAACCCAAGGTCTTGATTCACATCCATAGATTGGAATATTGGTGTACCAGCCATCCTCAGATACCTCACTAAGGACAGGTATGTGAAAGAGTAAAGAGGAGAAAAGTAGAATGACTGTAATGTTTTCTCTTCCTATTTCTAGTTAGATACAAACAGTTGACTACCTTTAAAACTTGGCCCTTTATTCCAGTAAAAATAAAGCATTTGAAATCTTAGGTGAGTGGGGCAAAATATTTTCTTGATGGTAAAATATGTGTCAAAATGTTAACAGTGGTGAAACTTAGTGTAATTAAAGGTTTTCTTCTTCCTCTTTTTGTGCATTTTTCAAATTTTATTTATGAGCTTATGTTATCTATTGTTTACTTAGTGGTTCAAAACATACCACAGCATTTATTTTGATTATGTTTCTGTAATTTGGTCAAGACTTACTTGGGGGGGACAGTTTGTCTCGGTTAATATGTAGCCTGAGGTGGAGTAGCTGGAAGGGTGGGGTGGCTTGATTGACTGGGCAGTGGAATCGTTTGAAGGCTTGCACACTCATGTGTCTGGTGGTTAACGCTGGCTATTGGCAGGGACCTCAGCCTGGGCTCTTGGCCAGAACACCTACACATGACCTTTCATTTTGGCTGCTTGGCTTCCTCACAGCATGGTGGCTAGGTTCCAAGAGAGAGCATCCCAGGAGAACAAGGTGAAGTTGCATGGCATATTTGACTTAGTTTTGGAAGTCACATAGTCTTAAATCTGCTTTTTTCTGTTGGTTGAAGTAGTCAGTAAGGCCCACCTGTGTTCAGAGGAGGGGGTAGACATAGACCACACCACTTGAAGGGAGGAATATCAACATCTCATTATAAGAAGAGATACAATGGGATGGAATCTCCCATTGTAGCTATCTTGGAAGAATATAATGGGCCACAGTTTGTATTACTTTTAAGATGAAGAATATAAACAACATGTATAATATATGAAAAGAGGAATATTGGCAGGAAATTATGGTGTCTGAGTCCAGTAAGAATTTTGCGTGTGTTTCCTGTCTGAGTAGAGTAATGATGCTGAAAATAAGATGCCTAAACAGGAAGAGGTGAAATAGATTTTGAATTTTTGTATCAACAAAGCAGCATAATGAAAAATAGAGATAAAAATTTATAAACAAGATGCAAAATAAAATTCGGGGGCATCTGGGTGGCTCTATTGGTTGAGTGTCTGACTCTTGATTTCTGCTCAAGTCATGATCTCACAGTTTCTGAGTTCGAGCTCCTTATTGGTCTCTGTGCTGACAGCATGGAACCTGACTGGGATTCTCTGTCTCCCCCCCCACCCCAAAATAAATAAACATTAAAAAATAAGATCTGCATCTTCGGTTTTTTGTTTTTGAGTCAGAATTGACTGAGTTTATGAAACAATGTAGTTTATATTTATTTTAGTTCAAAGGCTACTTGTTTTTCCCCCCTTATTTTAATAATTGGAGAATTATTTGGGAAACTGGTTTCCAATATGGTAGATTTAAGAAACTAGTGCCAGTGTTATTGTATGCATCAAGTTTGCTTTTTCTGCTGCTTTTGAGGAAAACTGTGTAAGCTCTTTTTGGATTGTCCAATTTTACTTGCTAAATTTCTGGTAATTAAACATTTTTTTCCAATGGAACAAGAAAATTTACCAAGTTGTAGAGTATTTGGTTGTATTAATCACACTTACTCACCATTTATATAAATTACCTGTCGCAGGTTTGAATATAGCT
This sequence comes from Prionailurus bengalensis, assembly GCF_016509475.1. Lineage (NCBI taxonomy): Eukaryota > Metazoa > Chordata > Mammalia > Carnivora > Felidae > Prionailurus > Prionailurus bengalensis. The sequence continues at coordinate 119,345,028 of NC_057355.1, read as the reverse complement.
AGTACTTAATTTCTGGGTGTAATGGGGTAATATTTTTAGATTATCCTCTAAGTATTACATGGAGATGTTGTTCACTATAGGTGGGAAATAAGCTATAATTAATATGTACTATTATATATATACATATACTCATTATCTCTTAGACCCAGAAAATTTTTTTGCTGTCTAGATATGAGCCTAATTTGGCAGCATTGGTTCAGTCCTATTTCCTAGGTACTCACAGGTAGATATCCTACAGTGGAAAATGACGGAGCCAGCAATTGTGACAATAGAGGTAATCTCAGAAGTTTGCTCTTTACTGTGAATAATCAGAATTGACTGAGTTTATGAAATAATATAGTTTATATTACTTTATTATTTTCAATTCAAATTCAAGTTAGTTAACATACAGTGTAGTCTTGGCTTCAGGAGTAGAACCCAGTGATTGATCTCTTACATATGACACCCAGTGCTCATCCTGAAAAGTGCTGTCCTTGATGCCCATCACCCATTTAACCCATTCCCCCTCCCACCCCTCCAGCAACCCTCAGTTTGTTCTCTGTATTTAAGAGTCTCTTATGGTTTGCCTCCCTCACTGTTTTTATCTTATTTTTCCTTATCTTCCCCTATGTTGATCTGTTGAGTTTCTCATTCCATGTGTAAGTGAAATCATGATATCTTTCTCTGAGTTATTTCACTTAGCATAATACCCTTTAGTTCCATCCACGTTGTTGTAAATGATTTCATTCTTTGAAACAATATATTTTAGTTCAAAGTGTAATAAATGGGAAAGCTGTTCTGTTTCATTTTTCATTTAAAAACAAGATGAGATGTTTTCCAGTAGACATAGATTGGGAATAATGGTTAGTGTAAAATATTGTATATTAAATAACAACAATATATGCATATATACACAAGCATATATAAAACCTTTTGTCATTAACTTACCTTATTTTTTGTTTTAAGCATTTTTAAATTTATTTTGAGAGAGAGGGAGGGAGTGTGTGTGTATGTGTGTGCAAGTGGGGAGGGGTCGAGAGGGAAAGAGAATCCCAGGCTGCACTGTCAGCGCAGAGCCCAGCACAGGGCTTGATTGATCGCAAACCACAAAATCATGACCTGAGCTAAAACTAAGAGTCAGATGCTTAGCCGACTGAGCCACCCAGGTGCCCCTGTTTTAAGCATTTAAAAATTTTTTTTAATGTTTATTTATTTCTGAGAGAGAGTGTGAGAGTCAGAATGTGAGCAGGGGCAGGGCAGAGAGAGAGACGGAGACACAGAATTCAAAACAGGCTCCGGGCCCTGAGCTGTCAGCACAGAGCCCTGCACGGGGCTCTAACTCGGGAGCGTCAAGACCATGACCTAGGCCGAAGACTGAAGATGGACGCCTAACCGACCGAGCCACCCAGGTGCCACAACAATAAAAACTTCTAAAAAACCCTATAGAAATTGCAAATATGATTGTGTTTACTCTGTGACATTTTATTCAATCCATGGAAGGAGGTAAATGATAAAAGTTCTTTTGTAAAGATGAATATGTAAATATTCTTCTAACATGCAAAAAAAATTTGAATAATTGTGGAAGGCAGAAATTATATTTCTTTGGGGTTATTGGTTATCCTACTCATCAGTATTCTTTTTTTTTCTTTAGTATTCCCATCTCTAAAATTACAGTGACACTCCATTGAAAAATGACATTCAGTTCATGCTTACACAGATTTTTGGCAAAACAGAAGTTGTGTGACTTTCTTCTCTGGAACTCCCCACCCCATTATTAAAAATTAGAACACTGGGGTGTTCGGGTGGCTTAGTTGTTTAAGCTTCCAACCTTCAGCTTAGGTCATGATCTCATAGCTTGTGAGTTCGAGCTCCGCATCGGGCTCTATGCTGACAGCTCAGAGCCTGGAACCTGCTTCAGATTCTGTGTCCCCTCACTGTCTGCCCCTCCCCCACTTGTGCTCTGTCTCTCTGAAAAATAAACATTAAAAAATTTTAAAAAAGGTATAACACCTTTTGTGTATGAAATATTTAACAAAAGTGTGTAAAATTTGTGGTAAGGAAGTGATTGGCATTGCATAAAATTTAGCATATTAACTCTTTTTTATTTTTTTTTTTATTTTATTTTTTTTTTTGTAGGCTGGTTGAGTCACTTTATTTATTTTTTTTTTCTGAAATTTATTGACAAATTGGTTTCCATACAACACCCAGTGCTCATCCCAAAAGGTGCCCTCCTCAATACCCATCACCCACCCTCTCCTCCCTCCCACCCCCCATCAACCCTCAGTTTGTTCTCAGTTTTTAACAGTCTCCTATGCTTTGGCTCTCTCCCATTCTAACCTCTTTTTTTTTTTTTTTTCCTTCCCCTCCCCCATGGGTTCCTGGTAAGTTTCTCAGGATCCACATAAGAGTGAAACCATATGGTATCTGTCTTTCTCTGTATGGCTTATTTCACTTAGCATCACACTCTCCAGTTCCATCCACGTTGCTACAAAAGGCCATATTTCATTTTTTCTCATTGCCACATAATATTCCATTGTGTATATAAACCACAATTTCTTTATCCATTCATCAGTTGATGGACATTTAGGCTCTTTCCATAATTTGGCTATTGTTGAGAGTGCTGCTATGAACATTGGGGTACAAGTGGCCCTATGCATCAGTGCTCCTGTATCCCTTGGATAAATTCCTAGCAGTGCTATTGCTGGGTCATAGGGTAGGTCTATTTTTAATTTTCTGAGGAACCCCCACACTGCTTTCCAGAGCGGCTGCACCAATTTGCATTCCCACCAACAGTGCAAGAGGGTTCCCGTTTCTCCACATCCTCTCCAGCATCTATAGTCTCCTGATTTGTTCATTTTGGCCACTCTGACTGGCGTGAGGTGATACCTGAGTGTGGTTTTGATTTGTATTTCCCTGATAAGGAGCGACGCTGAACATCTTTTCATGTGCCTGTTGGCCATCCGGATGTCTTCTTTAGAGAAGTGTCTATTCATGTTTTCTGCCCATTTCTTCACTGGGTTATTTGTTTTTCGGGTGTGGAGTTTGGTGAGCTCTTTATAGATTTTGGATACTAGCCCTTTGTCCGATATGTCATTTGCGAATATCTTTTCCCATTCCGTTGGTTGCCTTTTAGTTTTGTTGGTTGTTTCCTTTGCTGTGCAGAAGCTTTTTATCTTCATAAGGTCCCAGTAATTCACTTTTGCTTTTAATTCCCTTGCCTTTGGGGATGTGTCGAGTAAGAGATTGCTACGGCTGAGGTCAGAGAGGTCTTTTCCTGCTTTCTCCTCTAAGGTTTTGATGGTTTCCTGTCTCACATTTAGGTCCTTTATCCATTTTGAGTTTATTTTTGTGAATGGTGTGAGAAAGTGGTCTAGTTTCAACCTTCTGCATGTTGCTGTCCAGTTCTCCCAGCACCATTTGTTAAAGAGGCTGTCTTTTTTCCATTGGATGTTCTTTCCTGCTTTGTCAAAGATGAGTTGGCCATACGTTTGTGGGTCTAGTTCTGGGGTTTCTATTCTATTCCATTGGTCTATGTGTCTGTTTTGGTGCCAATACCATGCTGTCTTGATGATGACAGCTTTGTAGTAGAGGCTTATTAACTCTTTTTTAGTGTAATGTCAGTAAATACATTCACATTGTTGTACAACCCAATCTCTAGAACTTTTCATCTTGTGAAACTGAAACTTGATACCTGTTAAACAACTCCCTATACTCCCATCCCCTCGCCCCTGGCAACCAGGATTCTATTTCTGTCAATGAATTAGACTACTCTAGGTACCTCATATAAATGAAATCATACAGTATTGTCTTTTTGTGACTGGCTTATTTCACTGAGCATAATGTCCTCAAGGACATTTGATGTAGTATATGTGAGAATTTCCTTCAGTTTTGTTTTAAATTTTTAAAAAATGTTTGTTTATTTTTGAGGGGAGGGGAAGATCAAGTGGGGGTGGGGTTGAGAGAGGGAGACACAGAATCCGAAGCAGGCTCCAAGCTCCAAGCTGTCAGCACAGAGCCTGATGCGGTGCTCGAACTCACGAACCGTGAGATCATGACCTGAGCTGAAGTCGGAAGCTCCACCAACTGAGCCACCCAGGCGCCCCAGAATTTCCTTCATTTTTAAGGCTAAATAATATTCTATTATATGTATATACCACATTTTTTTATCCATTCTATAAAAATAGTTTCACTTGTTCCTTTCCAAGTTGGATTTATTTTATTTTTTTTCTTAATTCTCTAGCTAGAATGTCTAGTACAGTGTTGAATAGGACATTGTTTTTTAATGCTTTTTTTTTTTTTTTTTTTTTTTTTTTTGAGAGCATGCAAGCAGGGAAGAGGGGCAGAGGGAAAGAGAATCTTAGGTAGGCTCCACACTGAGTGTGGAGCCTGGCTCAGGGCTCAGTCCCATACCCATGACCTGAGCTGAAATCAAGAATTGGACACTCAACTGACTGAATGACCTGGGCACCCTTAATGCATAACTATTTATAGTGTTTAATAGAGCTAGGCTTATTTTCTGCATTTTGCCAGGGAGGTCTTGCCTTTTGACGCATAGGATGATGTTTCATGTTACGTGAAGTACTAAGTTTTCTTTTTGTCAATTCAGTAATATTGTAATAGCTTAATCGTTCATCAAGACAAGATTATTTTACATTATAAGGTATTGTTAAAAGTATAGATTTATCTTGATTTTAACCTGATTATAATATTAAAAAAAAATTTTTTTAAGGTTTATTTTATTTTTGAGACAGAGACAGAGCATGAACGGGGGAGGGGCAGAGAGAGAGGGAGACACAGAATCGGAAGCAGGCTCCAGGCTCTGAGCCGTCAGCCCAGAGCCCAATGCAGGGCTCGAACTCACAGACAGCGAGATCGTGACCTGAGCTGGAGCCGGACGCTTAACCAACTGAGCCACCCAGGCACCCTGTTAACCTGATTATAATATTTTAAAGAAATGTTAGCTTCTGAGAAAGTTTGGAAGTTTACTAACTCCAAGTTACTTTTACAAATTTACAAATTGAGGAGTCTGTATCAGAGGATTGACAGTAAAAACTTCCTAGGTCCCTATTCATTAGGATACAGATTGTATGTTAATCAGTAAACATTCATATTAGTGATCTAAGGATAAGAGAAGTGAACAGGTGAGGAAAATTGTTGAGGTCTGATTGGAAGAAAGTCATGCTGTCATTAATGGAGATATTTTACAGAGATGTTTTTCTTTCATCATCTGTGGAAAAGAAAACTTGTTCATTAATTCTGAATTTCAAATAACTGTTTGAATTTATAAGAAAAAACTATAAGAAGCCTTTTCTGACTATAGCAGGAGGAAATCAGAACTCCCCCTCCCACTGGGATAATTTAATCTTTGGAAAAAGGAGACTAAGAATTTTGACATCTTTGAATCTCTTGAAAGTCTTAAAACTGGATAAATATCAGGAAAGTCCAATTTTGACAGTAGTTAGAGGTAAATTAGAAAATCAGTGCTTAAGGGGCGCCTGGGTGGCTCAGTCGGTTAAGCGGCCGACTTCGGCTCAGGTCATGATCTCGCGGTCCGTGAGTTCGAGCCCCGCGTCGGGCTCTGTGCTGACAGCTCAGAGCCTGGAGCCTGTTTCAGATTCTGTGTCTCCCTCTCTCTGACCCTCCCCCATTCATGCTCTGTCTCTCTCTGTCTTAAAAATAAATAAACGTTAAAAAAAACTTTTGAAAAAAAAAATCAGTGCTTAATAAAACCAGGGTTAGAATGAGCAGTGAGGGGTGAGTTAAAGATTAATCAGGTATTTTGACATTGATATTTAAGTCACATCTCCTCTTTTTGAGTATTATGCGTTAATACTAGTTTATATATATTAAAAAGTTCTGTTTAACAGAAAAACATAATGGAATGAAAAATGTGTTATTTTCAGAGTCTATTAATCATATAAGAAAAAGTGGTTATACATATCATAAAACTGTACCACTGTCCAGCATGTTGCATTTTATCTGATTTGTGACACATTGATTAAGAAGTAAAGGAGAATAGAGGCTTGAGCACCTTACAGAGCTAAGTCTGTAAAGTAATGACAATGCCATAAGAAGGAATTTCTCAGATCTCAGGGTACTAAATTAAAATTAACTCTTGGGGCATCTGGGTGTCTCAGTCAATTAAACATCTGACTCTTGGTTTTGGCTCAGGTCATGATCTCACGACTCGCAAGTTTGAGCCCCGCATAGGTTCTGTGCTGATAGTGCTGAGCTTGCTTGGGATTTTCTCTCTCCCTCTCTCTCTCAAAATAAATAAATAAACATTTAAAAATAAAAAAATTCTTTCACCAGAGCAAAGCTGAGATTGTATTGATTGGGTCTGGTTTTTGGAATTTTAAGATTAATAAGAATATTGTTTATTTTATTGATGTAATATGTACCTGTTAAATATGTAATCTCAGTAATTTTTGATGTGATAATTTGATAGCCTTACTCTGCATTTTAACTTGAAGCAAGTCCTCTTTGCGTTCTCATTATCACTGTCTTACATTTAGGTCTCCATGGTGTCTTTTGACTGTCAATTAGGCCCCTTAACAACCTTTTTACTTCCACCTTTCTGTTTTCTAGGCAATTAGGAACTTACTTTGCATAGATTTCTACATTAAAATATTCACATTATGTTTAGTTTTTGTTTTCAAGCAGTTTTATTGACAAATAATTCATATACATAAAATTCACTTGTAAGGGTACAAATCAGTGATTTTTAGTAAATTTACAAAGTTGTATAGTCATCACCACAATTCAGTTTTAGAACATTTTCATCACCTCCTAGAAATCCCTTCTGCCTATTTGTAGTCAATTCTTATTTCTAACCCCAGCCTCAGGTAATCATAAATCTACTTTCTGTCTCTAAAAATTTGCTTTTCCTGGAGATTTGATATAAATGGAATCATACAACATGTGGTCTTGTGTCCAGCTTCTTTTACTTATCTTAATGTTCTTGAGGGCCATTATATTGTAGCATGTATCAGCATTGTTCCTTTTTATTATTGAGTAGTATGCTGTTGTATGGATACACCAATTTTATTTATTTATTTATGAATTTATAAATTTATGATTTTATTTTATTAAATTTTTTAAAAGTTTGTTTTGAGAAACAGAGAGAGTGAGTGGGGAAGGGGCAGAGAGAGAGAGTGAGAGAGAATCCCAAGCAGGCTCTGCACTGTCAGCACGGAGTCTGATCTCAAAGCCACAAACTATGAGATCATGACCTGAACTGAAACCAGGTGTCAGATGCTCAACTGACTGAGCCATCCAGGCACCCCTGATTTTATTTTTAAGTGATCTCTACACCCAGCATGGGGCTTGAACCTGCAACCCTGATATCAGGAGTCACATGCTCTACTGACTGACCCAGCCAGGCATATACCATCTAATGCTGGATATACCAATTTAAAAAGTTAATTCATCAGTTGATGGGCGTTTGAATTATTTCTACTTTTCATCTATTATTTTATTTATTATGTCATCATTTAAACACTTTCTACTTTGTACATTTAATATATGTATACATTTAATACATTTGACCATAATGTCTAAATGTAATAAATATACATATATTGAGGGGATATACTCAAAAGTTTTTAGTAATGCGTATGGGATCAAAAAAGTTTGGAAGTCACTGTTCTAGTCCACAACAGTCAGAAAATAGAAAACATCTAGAATTATCCTTAGTCACAGGTCTGATTGTACCATTCATAATTATACTTTGCTATCTGTGAACAAAAGGTAAATTTCTTAATGTGATGTTTAAGGAGGTGTACCTTTATGGACCTACACTTTTTATCTGTTTTCTAGCTACACTTCAATCTTACAGCTCAGTGCTTCTGTTTATTTTTACGGGGTTTTTTTTTTTCAGTGCTTCCTTTAAGATTATTCTCACCAAATTCCTTGTAGTTCCTTTAATATACGATGCTCTTCTGCCTTTGAGCTTTTGCCAGCTCTTCCTACTTCCCAGAATGCTGTGTCCTGCCCACCTTGTCTTTTTAGGGGTACCACAATATATCATTTAAGCTCCAGCTAAATCACTTCTCTGAAGTGCTCCCTAGCTTGTCCATTGAATTGCTTCATCTTCTGCAATAACTCTGTATCTAGTATGTACCTTTATTATAGCAGCTCTCAAACTAAATTGCAGTTATTTACTACATCCTCTCCTAGACTGCTACCTCCTTGAGGACAAAGAAGGGGCCTTATTCATCCAATACTTATTGCTTAAGTGAATGGAATAGCCTTATGAATGAGGCACTTGGATGACCCTGATAGTGATTACTTCTGGATGGAGCTCTACCCATTATCTCAGTTTTCAAAGTTTTTGTTATGTATTACATTGGGTCCATACCTACATAAGTTGAGGGTGAGCTCAGAGTTCATAAACAACTTTATGGACTCGTTTCCCTGAGGACACAGAGAAAAGGAAAAAAAAAATGGAGTTTGTCCTGTCCACTTGGAGGCAAGGGCTCCATTGAATGGAGAGGAAGGTTCCCCTCTAAATTTTCACCCCTGGAGGCTTTCTATTTTCAGATACTCTTGCTGCTGCTGCTGCTGCTGCTGCTGCTGCTGCTGCTGCTTTGCTGTACTCACCACAGAAGACCTGGGGACTGGAACATGAAAGGATGGGGAGAAAGAGAGGAAAAATTCCCAAAGGATTTGGGAATCCTCACTTTTTCTGAGCGTTACACGTTCCCTTTTCTAGCTTTGAGCGAGAGCTAGAGGGCTTCTTCTGTATTTCTCACCACCTGCGCCATAGTGCTCACTTCTGAGTTTTGGATTGTGTTGAGTTTAGGCTGGAAAATACTAGAGGAAAGAAATGTTAAGTTCACAGCAGGTTCAGTGATACTTTGAATTCTGGTGCTGTTCCCAAATCCACCTGTAATATTTACTTTTCAGGGTCTTCAAATAGTTGTTGATGCATACTGTCCAGGTTTTATAATTCAGTGAGAGATAAAGGGAGGTGTTTGTTTATCCTATTACCAAACAAGAAGTCTTCTCAGTACTTTGGTTTTAACATTTTATTTTGATATAGTTCTAGATTCATAGGAAGTTGTAAAAAGAGGAGAGGTCTGGTGTGACTTTTACCTAGTTTTCCCCAGTGGTTATATTTTACATAGTTATAGCAAAATACCCAAGCCAGGAAACTAACATTAATGCCAACTTTTATTATGAGACATTTCAAGTGTGTAAGAATGTTGAAAGAAGAGTACATTGAACATCTGTATCTCTCTGATAATTCAGTAACTTAAATATTTTGTCATACTTTATATATATGCTTTATATATATATTCTAATACATGTGTATTTTTTTCTGTGAACCATGAAAGAAAGTTGCAGGCATCATTATACTTCATCCCTAAGTACTTAAGTGTCCATCTTCTTAAAAAAAAGGTCATTATACTTCAATAAATATGTAATAAAAGCAAATTATTTTTCTATTTAACTCCCAATACCATATCATACCTAAGAATATTAGCAATATGAATTTGGGAAGACAGTGGTCTTAATGTTTCCAGGTTTTTGTTTTGAAGTTTACTCTTTTTTTTTTTTTTAATTTTTTTTTTCAACGTTTATTTATTTTTGGGACAGAGAGAGACAGAGCATGAACGGGGGAAGGGCAGAGAGAGAGGGAGACACAGAATCGGAAACAGGCTCCAGGCTCTGAGCCATCAGCCCAGAGCCCGACGCGGGGCTCGAACTCACGGACCGCAAGATCGTGACCTGGCTGAAGTCGGACGCTTAACCGACTGCGCCACCCAGGCGCCCCTGAAGTTTACTCTTGAAGGCTTAAGTTATTATTTGAGGGGATGGCCCTCTTGATGATATATTCTTGGTAATTGTTTTGAGAGTCTGAGCTCCTACCATGTGTGCAATTCAGAGCCCCTGGATCTTCCTGATTCTGTATTCTTGTTTTCTGTCATTCTTCCCTCAGCTCAGACTTCCTAAGCTGTCTGAGCAAATACTTAGAATAGTCCTTATCAGGAGATTATAACTTTGTCAGACTGATTTAGGACTAGCAAGTAACTTTGGTTTTAGTTATTTGTCAGGAAATTACAGTTAAAGTTGTGGTAGAGTTTCTGATATGGTGGTGTATAAGGATTGTATCCAACTCTAAGTAATTGAAAACCTGACTACAAGGCTTAAACAAAGAAAGGTCTGTTTTTCTTACATAATTCTGGAAGTAGGCAGTTGCTCATGTTGTTTCAGTGGCTTAACAATGTTGGGACCCATATCTTTGTGATTTGCTTGGCCTTCATGGCCCTAAGACAGCTCCAGCTCCAGACTTCCACCCACATTTAAGGAGGAAGGCAAAAGGTCCAGGCTGAGCAAAAGCTTTCCTATTAGTGCTTCTAGCAAGTTACTTCTAATGTCTCCTGGGCCCAAATTGGGTCATATAGTCACTTCTAACTGTAAGTAGCTTTTGGCCTCTATAGTGAGAGGCAAGGAGGAAGGAAGGATTTGGGAATGGCAGCCAGTTTAGGCAGCCAGTTAATAGAATCTGTCACAATTATATGATTGCATTCATTTTCCTTCAAAAATTCATTTGACTTCAGTACGATATTTGGTACATAGGTGCTTTATGAATATATAGTAACATCTTACTGGGTATTGTGGGAAACAAAAGGAATTTTACTAATATTATATATATATCTTAAAATATAAATCCAAGTTAACATATAGTAATAATTTGGGCTCTGTCAATACTTTGGCTATTGTCAATAGCACTGCTAGAAACATTGGGGTGCATGGCATGTGCCCCTTTGAATCAGCACTCCTGTATCCTTTGAATAAATACTTAGTAGTGCAATTACTGGGTCGTAGGGTAGTTACATTATTAATTTTTTGAGGAACCTCCATAATGTTTTCCAGAATGCACCAGTTTCCATCTCTGATTTTTTTTTTTTTTTTTTTTTTTTTAAGAGAGAAAGAGGGTGCCCACATGTGAGCAGGGGAGAGAGAAAAAGAAAAATCTTAAGCAGGCTTCATGCCCAGTGCAGGTCTTGATGGGGGGCTTGATCTCACGATCTGAGATCACGACCTGAGCTGAAATCAAGAGTCCAGCGCCTAATCGACTGAGCCACTCAGGAGTCCCAAAAGGAATTTTAAATTTAGTTGTGAAGGTGAGCTTTTGCTTATGCAAGGCAAACCTTAGCTTGAATTTTGGGACCTTGGGCATGGTTTTAAATATGTAAGCATCTGTTTTCTCATCTGTGAAATGGGGTTAATAATACCTGACTTTTAGGGTAATTGTCAAATGTGAAGGAGATAATTTAAGTACCTACTACAGTGCCTGCTGCATTGGAAGTGTGACAAGGAGATATTATTAGACATTGTGCTAGAGTGGAAGAGCATGGACTTCATAGTTGACAGACTTGATTTGATTCTTAACTTTCACTACACAATAAATGTGTGGTGTTAGGCAAATCAATTAATCTCTCTGAGATAGTTTATTAATGTGCTGTGTTTATCTCTCAGGATTATTAGAAGGATTAGAGATTCTATTTGTATGGTGCAGTACCATGTAGGCTTTCAGTAAAAGGCATCTATTCCTGGGGGTGGCTGGGTGGCTAAGTCAGTTGAGCATCTGACTCTTTATTTCAGCTCAGATCATAATCCCAGGGTCATGGGATCAAACCCTGTGTCAAGCTCCATACCGGCTGTGGAGCCTGCTTGGGATTCTCTCTCTCTGTCCCTCTGCCCCTCTCCCCTGCTCATGTTCTCGCTCTAAAATTAAAAAAAAAAATTAAAGCATCTGTTCTTACTATTTTTAGTTATTACTTATAAAATTATAATAGGTAGGGAACCAGTCATTGAATTTACTTTAGAAATTTATGTGAGGTTTACTTTATTTGTAGTAAAAGGGATATTCATTAGTAGTGAAAATGTTTCATCTGTTCAAAAACATCAGTCAGCTGCAGAAACTGGACACTATTACTCTTGGAAGCAAAAAGATTTCTAAATTTAGTTGTGAAGGTGAGCTTTTGCTTATGCAAGGTAAAATGGCATGAATTTTGGGACTTTGATATAATGGTGTTGTGTTGTGAATCTCACTTGTTCTTTTTTGCTCAGTGCTCTCTTAAGATTTAAACATATTTAAGATTTAGTTTAGGGGCATGTGGATGACTCAGTAGGTTAAGAGTCTGACTCTTGATCTCAGCTCAGGTCTTGGTCTCAGGGTCATGAGTTCAAACCCTGCATTGGACTCCATGCTCGGTGTGAAGCCTACTTAAAAAAACAAAAATCTATAACTATTGACAGTTGTATAATATTCCATTGTATGCACATTTCTACATTTTATTTATTTGTTTCTTTAGTGGATTTTTAGGTGTGGCTTGGAAACTGCTAACACAAAAGTACTGCTATGCATTTCCTTATACTTTTGACTTGTGCAAAGGTTTCTTTGTGGTATATATGAGGAAAGGAATTGCTGACATATGGTCTGTATACATAATTAATTTTACTAAATATTGCCAGATTGTTTTCTAGAATGGTTGCCTAGTTTATGCTCCCACCAGCACTGTATAAGGGTTCCCATTTCCTTAAATCCTTACCAGCGTTTGGTCTTATCCATCTGTTTAGTCTTGCAATCTGATGGGTATAAAGTAGTATTTTGTTTTAATTTATATTTCTGTGATTGAACATGAGATTTGACATCTCTTTATTTACTTGATACCGTTTGCATTTCCCTTGCATGTTGAGTAAAAAATTTACCCAAATCATACGTATTTGTTGTAGATATTTTTTAAATTTGTCTTTTTTTTTTGTTGTTTTTTTTTGTAGATGTATTAAGACAATTTTTTGTACAGAGTATTTTTTGTAATTTTTTGAGTTTATTATTTATTTTGAGAGAGAGAAAGAGAGCATGAGCAAGGGAGGGGCAGAGAGTGAGGGAGAGAGAGAATCCCAAGCAGGCTCCGCACTGTAAGCATGGCATCCAATGTCGGGGGTTGAACTCCTGAATCATGAGATAATGACCTGAGCAGAAACCAAGAGTTGGATGCTTAACCGACTGATCCACCCAGGTGCCACCCCTCCAATTTTTTTTTAATGTTTAGTTTTAAGAGAGAGAGAGAGAGAGAGAGAGAGAGAGTGAGCTAGGGGAGGGGCAGAGAGAGAGGAAGACACAGAGTCCAAAGCAGGCTCCAGGCTCTGAGCTGTCCGTACAGAGCCCAACATGGGGCTCCAACTTACGGACTGAAAGACATGACACTTGAGCTGATGTCAGACGCTCAACTGACTGAGCTACCCAGGCACCCCTGTAGGTATATTTTTTTAATTTATGTTTTTTATTTTTTATTTTCAAGAGAGAGGGGGAGAGAGAACGAGCAAGCATGTACCTGTGTCGGGGAGGGGGAGGTGGAGAGAGAGAGAATCTTAAGCAGGCTCCACGCTCAGTGCCGAGCCTCACCCAGGGATCATAATCTGAACCAAAATCAAGAGTTGGGTGCTCAACTAAGTGAACCACCCAGGCGTCCCTGTTGTAGATATTTTTGAAAATGCAGATCATCTATAATACCCTCGTCCAGAGATAATTATTGTTAACTTTGGCTATATCTTTCTGGTCTTTAAATATTCATACACATATAAATTTATACACAAATGTGTATTTTTGTTTATTAATAGGATCATATACCCAGTTTTGTAATGTACACTTTCCATTCCACAATGATTTATGACCATTTTCCTGTGTTTTTGGAAATGTATCTATATTACCATGTAATAGGTGCATATCATTTCATTTTATGGCTTTAAGTTATTTGATCTTATATTGTGGGATATATATGCTTTTTTTTTTTTTTTTTTGCCATTAACAATACTTTGGTGAACTGTTAATCAAGCCTAAGCCTACATTTTGATGAGGCAAGGCTAGAGGGATTATGCTCTTACTCCCTTTGTGAAACTGGGCTTATAGTAGTAAGTTGCAGCTGTCTCAGTTTATTTTCCGCTTGAATTCTATGGTTGCTATTAACACCTCGATGTTGCAGGGCTAGACTTTAAAGAATTCCCATTTAGGCCTTATTCTCTTATTTGCTCGCTCTCTCCTTTTCTCACTTTGGCAAGGCCTGGTTAGTAAAGGATAGTGGAAGAATAGTGGATAGATCTGTATTTAAATATCCTTGTCCCTTCTGATAAAGGAGCTGCTAAATTTCAACTGTCAAGAACTCTAATCTAAATTGATAACTCCATTTTATTTTTTAAACTGTTAATAGCTTTTTATTATAAAAGTAAGAATGTTATAAAGCAATTGAGAAAACAGAAAATGATAAAATAAAATTCCCATAATCCTTCTACTCAGAGATAATTGCTATTACAGTTTTACCTTATATCCTTTTAGATATTTTTCTACATGGTGTGCATTGGCTTACCAGAACCAGTAATTAAATAATTATGCAAGCCAAAATCATTGATAACTTGATATTAGCTACAGTGGGAATAGTTACACCACAGAAATTGGCAAATGCTATAAATCAGGGCTTCTTTCTCTCTGCCTAAATCCATCCAGAGCCAGTTATCAGCACACTACTGCATACACACACACACATACACACACACACACACTCACACTTAAACTCACATTCACACATATGTATATAGTATCAATATAGATCTACTTCACTATTAATGGCTTCATAGAAGTACGTTGTATAGATCAGTGGTTCTTAGTGTGGTCGTTGGAGCAGCAGTATCAGGGTTACCTGGAAATATTATAGACATGTAAATTCTTAGCCTCCATCCAGACCTACAGAATTACAAACTCTTCTGTTAGGGCCCAGCCAGTCTATGGTCCTACAAGCTCTGAGGGTGACTCTGATGTAGAATCACTGATGAGAACCAGTGGTATAGATATACCATAAATTATCTGATTGGTCTGATGATTTTTGTGTGATAAATTTCTAGATATATGCTCATTTAAAAATCTGTAGATGGATAGCCAAGTTGTATTTTAGAAAGACTACTAGTTTCCATTCCCACATGAAGTCTACATCAGTTTCATTTTAGGTTCTAGTTCCATGGAGAGAAAAACAGGTTAAAGATCTTCTTTTCTAGCTGCATCTATATCAATTTATCCATCCTAGAACTCATTTCACTTGCATTGTCTTCAACAATAAAGTGTTTTAATGTTATTTATACTTTCAAAAAGAGGACAGTTCAGACAGAGGGGAAAAAAAAACTATGCCTTGCTTGCAGAACACATCTAGCATCATGTGTGACTATACCTGTGAGTACCTACCTTTAATCCTCATGTGAATGATTAACTCATGCTTCTTTCCTTACCTTTGGCATATTACATTGTTCTGAAACACCACTTTAAAGTGTGTTAAGACCTGCTTGCTGTGAAAGTTGCTATTAATGGTTATAAGCTGTTAGAAAGGGGCAAAAGATCCTAGTAAGAGCTTGTGACTCCGCTTGTAAATATTTTAAAGATTTTTGTTAGGGACTCCTAGGTGGCTCAGTTGGTTAAGTGTTCAACTCTTGATTTCAGATCAGGTCATGATCTCACGGTTCATGAGATTGAACCCTGAGTTGGGTTCTGCCCTGACTGTGGAGCCTGCTTGGGGTTCTCTGCTGCCCCACTCCCCACCCCATTACCCCCACTGTGCATGCACATGCACACTTTCTCTCAAAATAAATGAATAAACTTAAAAAAAAAGATTTTTGTTAGGTTAGGAGCTAGAATTTATTAGTATTGGCTAAAAGCGGATAATTTAAGCAGCTTTGCTATATTTCCTTGGCCCTGATTTTTGGCACCCATGTTTCTTCATTTTGAACTTTTATTGAAGAAGAGTTGCAAACATCAAAACTGGCCCTTATCCCAAGCTTCATCCTTAAGGTACTTTTTTTTTCTTCCCCCTAGAATGAGTGCTTTGGACTCAAAACTTAATTTTATGATGACATTAATAGGGTCTGCCAAATTGCCAATATTCCAGATTATACAGCCTCAGAAATGATTTTATTATTTAACAATTTAATGCCTTAATTTAGGTAGATTAAACTTAAATAGTTCTGTTTGAAGTGATGTCTCTCCCAAGCTTATGTTCTTGACCTGAACAGTTAAGTTCTCAGAGATTCTGCTCGGAAGGAAAAAAGAAGATTGGAATTGAAATGATAGCCCCCAGTTCTTTGTTGTTTCATCTTACCTTCCAGTACAGTGTGATAGCTTGGATAGCTGCTTATCCTGGATTAAGTCACTTGATTTCTTGGTGCCTCAGTTTTCTTATCTGTAAAATTGAGCTGCTGATACCCATCTCACAAGATTATTATCAGGATTAAATACAATATATGTAATGTGCACAGCATAATTCTCATAGGTACCTAGTAATAAGTAGATGCCTTTTGATTTCTCCATTTTGTTGTTGTTTGTTTTAGAGAGAAAGAGGGAAAGGGCAGAGGAAGAGACAGAATCAGCACAGAGCCTGATGTGGGCCTTGATACCATGATCCTGGGATTATGCATGACCTGAGCCAAAATCAAGAGTCAGATGCTCAACTGACTGAGCCACCCAGACACCCCACGATTTCTCTTCTTGATATAAGCATTCCTCATACATAGCTCTCTCCTTTGATATTTCCTCTCCTTATACTGGTAGTTCTTAACTTGTCCTCCTTTCAGAATCTAATATAAGGAATGATCTCTCTTATCAGAAAAATTTGCCTATTAAACTTTACCTGTAGTTTGGGGGAGTTTATAGGACCCCCACCACACCCCACCTTTCCCAGAGCTCATCTTTGAACCAGGTTGAGGATATTTGTAGACCATCTCCTAGGCAGACTCTCCAGTTTCCTGGATTCAATTGTCATCTCAGTATAGGTGGCTCCTAAATGTGGTTGTCTGGTGAACTTCTACTTGCTGGACAGATTGATCATGATATCCTTGTGTAGTAGAGACTTAATAAGTGAATGGAGGAATAATCACACATTTTAATTTTTGATATAGGCCAAATAAATTATGGCTCTATGTGGCTAGTTTTAGAGATCTTCCTCACTATAAGTTACAGCTAATAAAGTTAAGTGAGGTTATGTATTGATTTAGGCACAACTGTCTCATTTCTTGTGGAATCCATTGACACTTAAGTGTGAACTTGTGAAAAAGGTTTTGGTCACAAATTCTAGTGAGGGAATGAGTTTCCAGGAAACCCCTCAAATGTGGTAGCTTCTTTCGGACCATCAGGTTATAGCCAAAATGTAATCTCACCTGAAAATTTGCTATTTCACTGCCAAGAATTATGGACAGCTGTATGTTATTAGAGCCTTGTGCCTTCATCTCTTCCATCTCTTCTCCCCACAGTTTTAGGTAGGACTCTAATAGTTGCAGAGGACAGAAACCCAATTTAAGGGGGAAGAAGAGTTATTGGCCCAAGTAATTGAATAATTAGTCAATCTGATTTGATAATTAGAGTCAAATCTGATTTAGTAGAGATTTAGGGGCTCAAATGACTGTTAGGGGCTCCCACTTTTATTTCTTATTACTCAGCTCTATTTTTCTTTACTTCTTTTCCTTCTGAGACAGGTAGCTTTATTTATGTATGTAGTCAAGGAAGAAGGCTGCAAGCAGGCCCAGTTTATATTGGTTTTATAACCTCAATCCTAGAGAAAGAGAGGTAACTTTCCTCTAGTATCAGAAAAAAATCCTGGGAAAGACTGTGGACTTGATTGCTAAATTACCTATATAAATGATTCTCAAAGTGTGGTCTCTGGGCCAGCATTATCAGCATCATCTGGGAGCTTATGAGCAATGTAAATTCTGGGGCTTCTGCCCAGTTATACTGAATCTGAAACCTTGGAGTTAGCAATCTGTGCCTTAACAAGCCTTCTGGGTGATTTCTGATGCATGCAAAAACTTGAGAACCATTGAACTATAGTATCAATATTCAACAGCTGTCTGAAATAGAGAAGCAGAATCTTCACCTTTGGAATAATTAATGGTTTTATTACTTTCCCTAACAAGTGCTGGTGAATGATTTTTTAAAATTTAAATTTCTGCAAGATTACGGTCTGTACAGTTCATTTTGAGCATTTCAATTCTCTTTAAGTAGATGAGTTTCTCTAATTTTTAAATGATATACTGTCATCAGGAAAAAAGCAAAGCAGAGTAACATTATTTGCATGCCATGTATATACCAGTCAGGTCAAATATGTTTATACACAGGTCTTGAGTCCCTCACACAATTCTCTAAAATAGGTCCTGGTTTTGTATCCCCATTGTTGCTTAAAAACAACAACAACAACAACAACAACAAACAAACAAAAAACCTGAGGCTGAGAGAGATTTGTCTGACATAGCCTCAAGTTGTGGATCTCATCAGCAGAAAAGTAGAGTTTGAATGTAGACATTCAACAAGCATTTTATAGAGCGTCTGCTGTGTGCTGGGACCTGTTTTAAGTATCAAGATACAAAACTGCTTAAGACCTTATTTTTGTCCTCAAGGAACTTAGTCTCATAAGGAAGACAAGACAGTGCAGAGTGCAGGGTAATGACTCCGATAACAAAGATCCTGAAAGAGTGATTTTGTACACTGTCAAGGGAGCTTCCAACTTTGCTTGGAGGATTGGAGAAAACTTCAAAAAAAAAAAGGATATGAGCTTTGATGTTTAAGTAGACATCATTTTGAAAATTCCTTTGATAGTGGAGCCTGGGTGGCTCAGTCGGTTGAGCTTCTGACTCTTGATTTTGGCTCAGGTCGTGATCTCAGGGTTGTGGGATTGGGCTCTATGTCGGGCTCTGCTCTGAGCGTGGAGCCTGCTTAGGATTCTCTGTCTCCATCTGCCCCTGTCCTTTACTCACGCACTCCCTCTCTCTCTAAAATACATAAAATGAGAAAAGATTTTAAAAAATTCCTTGATAAGCACAAAAATCTCATTCTACTTTCATGTTTAATGAAATTTTAAAGTAAATTACTTTTTCTAAAAGCAAATGAGAGCAATGTTAACTTTAGAATGCTTTTGCAAACAATATTTGCCTTTTATCCCATTATCATAATGTGTTTTCGTGTCCTTGAAGGAGGAGCTTGTTTTAGCACTTCATAATTTTAAAAACTACATTGTATGCCATGGTAGATGTGCCTTAATTTATTCAGCCAGTCCCCCAACTTTTTTTTTTTTTACATTTAAGCTTATAGTTTTTACTGTTATAAATGGTGCTATGGTGAATGTTTTTTACATTCATCTTTGTATACTTGTATTATGCCCTTATTATAATTCCTAGAAATAGAATTAATGGACCAAATATTTGTATTATGCATTTATATTCCTCTTTTTGTCATCTGTCATTGTCATTTGCCTTTTTTTGTTTGTTTTTAAAATACTCTTCATATGTTATGCCTTCATAACATGAGTTATATTTTAGGGGTTTGGTACACTTGTTTTTCATTTTTGTTGATAAGTAGATTAAACGTAGTTAATTTCTGGTGATCTTTTGGCATGTAAGCCTGTTAAAGTAAGGCAATACACATAAGCAGTTTGTCTCTGTTAATATAGTTTAAGGTAGTACACTTAAGAGGAAAGAATGCCAGTAGAAATCACAATGTACATATGGTCACATCTTAAACAGTGGCTATTTAATCATATGATTTTATTTTATTGTTTTAATATTTATTTAGTTTTGAGAGAATGCAGGTGGGGGAGGGCTAGCGAGGGGGGGACAGAGGATCTGAAGTGCACTCTGTGCTGACCGTCTGAGAGCAGCAAGCCCAAGGTGGGGCTCGAACTCATGAACTGCAAGATCATGACCTGAGCTGAAGTTGGATGCTCAACCAACTGAGCCAACAAAGTGACCCAATTATATGATTTTAAAGTTATTTTTGTCATTTATGTATTTCCCTATCCAAGATATAGGAATAGTATTAGCTTTGTTTTTGCCTATCTTATAAAATAAGAAAAGATATGTATAAAGTGGGGACCACAGACATTATTTGACATATTTAAAGTCATATAGTTTGAAAGTGCCAGTGAGGATTTTACCACAGGTCTTCTGACTTCAAGTCCAATATTCTCTCATCTGTGTTACAGCCCTATTAGAGATATGGTATATAGAGCAAAAGAACTATAGAAAATAAAGTACATATGCTACATCAAACCATCTGTTAGCTTTTCCCATGATACCATAGCCTTTAAAAAACAAAAAAAACAAAAAAACCCCAAAAAAACCACATGCCTTTGAATTCCATTTTCTGTTCCAAACAAGTTGATGAGAGATTCAGATGGAATTTAAATGAACAGAAGAATGTATTCTGAGATGGGTAGATTACTGATAATAAAAGAGAAAATTATAGAAATGGTAGTATAAAGCTGGAAGAACTATGGCTACCTAAATGATATTGGAATATAGGAAGACATAAACAAATGGAAATATTAGAAAATAAGAATACTGTTAGTGCAGTGACTTTTTGTCTCCAAGTAAACTTTTTTTCATCCTTAGGTAGAGAGATTTCTTTTTAGATGATAATTGGTCTCCAGGATGGAGCTGACTTTGGACACACACACACACACACACACACACACACACACACACACACCCCCATACCACCCCTGTAGATTGTGAACATCAACATAAGTTATGGTGATATGAATATGGGCCACAATGCATTTTTTCATGTAATTTATTCCTGGTGAACTTAAGTGTACGCTATAGTCACATCAATTAGTGATCTGGCCTGCAAGGTGTACATTTTCCTTTACTAAATTTGTCAAAATTCTTGGAATTTTCTGGGAAACAAATCCAGTAAATACATTTGTTTCAGCCTTTTTTTTTTTTTTTTTCATTTGAAACCCTATTCTTAATAGGGGATATTAATCTTGCCCCTGAAGAACTTTGGATCTAGTATGAAGTAAACTGGTGAATATGTACCTGTCAAGTTTCTTCTTTAATACTTGATTTACAAATGATGAAAAATGTGAAACTGAGTACTCAGACCCACAACAGAGAGGCAATACTGATTTTTAAAAGAAGTAATAAAATATGTATAAATCATTTATTCTAATAAACTTCTACCAAATTTGCTTTCTGCTGTACTACAGTCATTAAAATTTTCATTTCTTTTTTTAATAATTTTTTAAATGTTTATTTTTGAGAGAGAGCACGAGCAGGGGAGGAGCAGAGAGAGAGGGAGACACAGAATCCAAAGCAGGCTCCAGGCTCTGAGCTGTCAGCACAGAGCCCAGGCTCTAACTCATGAACTGTGAGATCGTGACCTGAGCCAAAGTCAGACACTTAACTGACTGAGCCACCCTGGCGCCCCTAAAAGTTTCATTTCTGATTTAAAAAAAATTTCTTTACAAGGAAGTTATATCTTACCACGGAGATGTTTTCCAGAATTTTAGTTTTAATGGTAAGGTTTCTTCTATTGGAATTCTTAAAGCATCTGATAGATTAGGTGTCCTTTATTCCCTTTGATTTATAATCTCACTGGTTAGGATTAGGCTGGGTACATATTAGAGTATCAATGAAATCTTTGTGGTTGCTAGATACTAAGGACCTTTAAAACCTTTAGATTGTACAATATAGGAAAAAGTTTGGAGTTTTCTTTCCTGTTTTTTTGTTTTGTTTTTTGTTTTTCTGTCAGAACTTCCTGATGGTATTCAGCTAGGACTCAGGGATTTTCTTCTAGAGATCATGCAGCCTGTTCACTCTTTAGGAGTTACTCAGAATCTTTTTTCCTTTGTGGTATGTGCTTACCAGGCAGAGTAGCCATGGTATTCTAGTAAGAAAACCTATTGCCAAAACACTCAGTAGAGCAGAAAACTGACCTACTTAATGCTGACAAGTTGAAAAAAAATCTGTGGAATTGTACCAGCATTGGATCAACTTCTTCCTTCTCTTAGGGTGAATGGGGTGGGGGTAGAGAAGAGGATAAGAAAAGATAGTGAACTGCTGCAGGGAAGTAAGTAATGTAGTAAATGAATAATTACCTGAAGTTATTTAATTAAAAGCTATTCATCTGGTAGAATTTGAAGGCCTCTAAAACTTAAAAACTTTAAACTTAAAAAAAACTGTAAAAAAAATAGGAAATTCCTAGGAATTTTATGCTAATAATTTAGGAAAGCCCTCTAGGTAAAGTTGTCTGCCAACATTTGATGAATAATTGTTTTTTTGCAGGATATGGTGAAGTTATTTTTTTTTTTCAGTTTATTTTATCAGTGTGTAGTACATTTTGGAGTTTATGGGTACTGAGACAAAAAAAAAGAATGTTTGGAATATTTATTTGTAGCAAGTGACTATGGGCCTTAACTTTGTCAAACTCAGATTTTCCAGTGTTATCCAATCTAATTTTCACTACTCTCAGTATCTCTAGCATCTAAATTTTAGAGATGTGCTGTCCAGTACAGAAGCCACTAGCTATATGTGGCTACGTAAATTTTAATAAATTAAAACTATTCTGATTAAAATAAAAACTCTAGTTCTTCTGTCAAACTACCCACATTTTAAGTGCTTACTAGCGGGATGTGGCTAGTGGCTACTATATTGGGTAACACAGATGTAGAAATTTTCATCACTGAAGAAACTTGTGTTGGAAGTTTCTGTTGGAAAGATCTGTTGTATCATGTTTTCTAACCCCCATTGACCAAAGCAGGTCACATGGACAAAATGCAAATTAAAGAGGTAAAGAAATAGATTCCACCTCTTGATAGGAAGGTAACTAAGTCACAGTATAAAGGAGTGTACATAAGGAATGAAGAAATTGTTGCCATTTAAAAAAAATTTATTTATTTTGAGAGAGTGTGCATGCATGTGAGCATGCACAAGTGGGGGAGGGACAGAGAGGGGGAGGGGAAAAAGAGAATCTCAAGCAGCCTCCATGCCATCAGTGAAGATCCCACGAACTGGGAGATCATGGCCTGAGCTGAAATCAAGAGTCAAATGCTCAACTTACTGAGCCACCCAGGCACCCCTATGGCCATTTTTGCGAAAATTTCCTGCTATCATTTTCTGGACAACACAAGGACATTGTTACCCTTTCATTACATTTATCATTTTCCTCTTGGTTGCTTGTTTTTGCTTTGTTTTTATTTTGTTGTTTTAAATCTGTATTTAATTTTACTCACATACTTCCTTTTTCTTTTTTCCTATGTTACCATGCTTCCATCTGAGATTACTACCTTTCTTCATAGATAATTCCTTTCTTTTACTGTGGGTCTACTGGTAGTGAATGTTCTGTTCTTACCTGAAAGCATTTTTTATTTTGTCTTTATATTTGAAGGATTCTTCTTTAATAATGAGAAATTTTATTTCTTCCCATTTTTTCCCTAAACTCGTATTTTCATTCTCCTTTCCTCAGAGGATTTATCCTAATATTTTTATGCTTAAACATATTTTAAAAAATATTAATTCTAATATAGTTCACATACAGTGTTATATTAGTTTCAGGTGTACAATATAGTGATTCAGCAATTCTATACATCATTCAGTGCTTATCACGGTAAGTGTACTCTTAATCTCCTTCTATTTCATCCATCCCCCCACCCATCTCCCCTCTGGTAACCATTCTTTTGTTCTCTGTAGTTAAGAGTCTGTTTTCTTTAATCTCTTTTCTTTACTTCATTTTTTTGTTTGTTTGTTTTGGTTTTCTCATGGTGTTTATTACATATTTTCTCTTAATAAAGTGAATATTCAGAATGAGAAATCATTACAGGTTTTAAAAAGGCTCATAAAACCACACACATCAGAAAATAACATTATTATTAACTGGCAAAATGGTCATTTTTTTTTTTTAAGTTTCCTTCATTTGATTGCCTTTTTTTTTTTTTTTTTACAACGTTTATTCATTTTTGGGACAGAGAGAGACAGAGCATGAATGCGGGAGGGGGCAGAGAGAGAGGGAGACACAGAATCAGAAACAGGCTCCAGGCTCTGAGCCGTCAGCCCAGAGCCTGACGCGGGGCTCGAACTCACGGAGTGAGAGATCGTGACCTGGCTGAAGTCGGACGCTTAACCGACTGCGCCACCCAGGCGCCCCTTGATTGCCTTTTTAAAAATTTTTAACCTTTTAAGTTTTTTTACTTTTTTAATTTACATCCAAGTTTGTAGCATATAGTGCAACAGTGATTTCAGGAGTAGATTCCTTAGTGCCCCTGACCCATTTAGCCCATCTCCCCTCTCACAACCCCTCCAATAACCTTCTGTTTGTTCTCCATATTTAAGAGTCTCTTATGTTTTGTCCCCATCCCTGTTTTTATATTATTTTTGAATCCCTTCCCTTATGTTCATCTGTTTTGTATCTTAAAGTCCTCATATGAGTGAAGTCATATGGTATTTGTCTTTCTCTAATTTTGCTTAGCAAAATACCCTCTGGTTCCATCCACATAGTTGCAGATGGCAAGATTTCATTCTTTTTTATTGCTAAGTAATACTCCATTATATATATATGGAGTAATACTGCATTATATATATATATGTATATACACATATATATACATATATACGTATATATATGTGTGTGTATATATATGTGTGTGTATATATATATATATACATATATGTGTATATATATATACATATATGTATGTGTATATATATATATATATATATATATATATATATATATATATCTCACATCTTCTTTATCCATCATCCAGCATTGGACATTTTGGACTCTTTCCATACTTTGGCTATTGTTGATAGTGCTGCTATAAACATTGGGGTGCATGTGCCCCTTCGAAACAGTGTACCTGTATCCCTTGGATAAATACCTAGTAGTGCAATTGCTGGGTTGTAGGGTAGTTCTATTTTTAATTTTTTGAGGAACCTCCATACTGTTTTCCAGAGTGGCTGTACCACTTTGCATTCCTATGTTTCCTTCGTTTCTTAAATTCTACATATGAGTGAGATCACATGGTATTTGTTTTTCTCTGACTGACTTGTTCCACCAGCATTATACTCTAGATCCATCCATGTTGTTGCAAATGGCAAGATTTCACTTGTTGTTCTGGCTGAGTAATATTCCACTGTGTAAAACACTACATCTTCTTTACGCATGCATCTATCAATGGACACTTCATAATGTGGGCTGCTTCCATAATTTGGCTATTGTAAATAATGCTGCAGTAAACACTGGGGTGCATGTCTCCCTTGGGATTAGTGTTTTTATATTCTCTGGGTAAATACCTAGTAATGGAACTACTGGATCATAAGGTAATTCTATTTTTAACTTTCTGAGGAACCTCCATGCTGTTTTCCACGGTGGCTGCACCACAGCATTCCAGCAGCAGCAGGGCACAGGGGTTCCTTTTTCTCCACATCCTCACCAACACTTGTTTCTTGTGTTGTTGGTTTTAGCCATTCTGACAGGTGTGAGGTGATATCTCATTGTGATTTTGACTTGCATTTCCCTGATGGCTAGTGATGTTGAACATCTTTTCATGTGTGTGTTGGCCATCGGTATATCTTCTTTAGAGAAATGTCTGTCCAGACATTTAGAGAAAGTGGTCTAGTTTCATTCTTTTCCATGTAGCTGCCCAGTTTTCTCAATGCCATAGGTTGAAGAGACTGTCTTTTTGCCATTGTACATTCTTGCCTCCTTTGTCAGAGATTAATTGACCATATAATTGTGGGTTTACTTCTGGGCTCTCTGCTCTGTTCCATCGATCTATGTGTCTGTTTTTTGTGCCAGTACCATATTGTTGTGACTACTACAGCTTTGTAGTAGGTCTTGAAATCTCCGTTTGTGATACCTCCAGTTTTGCTCTTCCTTTTCAAGACTGCTTTGACAGTTTGGGGTCTTTTGTGGTTCCATACAAGTTTTAGGATTATTTGTTCTAGTTCTGTGAAAAATGCTGTTGGTTACTTTGATAGGGATTGCATTAAATCTGTAGGTTGCTTTGGGCAGTATGGCCATTTTGACAATATTTGTTCTTCCAGTCCATGAGCATGGAATGTCTTTCCATTTCTTTGTGTCGTCTTCATTTCTTTCATCGGTTTTTCAGAGTACAGGTCTTTCACCTCTTTGGTTAAGTTTATTCCTAGGTATTTTATTATTTTTGGTGCAGTTGTAAATGGGATTGTTTTCTCAATCTCTCTTTCTGCTACTGCATTATTAGTGTCTAGAAATGCAAAGGATTTCTGTATACTGATTTTGTATCCCATGACCTTACTGAATTAATTTATCGGTTCTAGTAGCTTTTTGGTGGAATCGTTGGGGCTTTCTATATGTAGAATCATGTCATCTGCAAATAGTGAAATATTTTACTTCTTCCTTACCAATCTTGGATAGCTTTTATTTCTTCTTCTTGTCTCATTGCTCTGGCTAGGACTTCCAGGGCTATGTTGAATAAAAGTGGTGAGAGTGGATATCCTGGTCTTGTTCCTGATCTTAAGGGGAAGGCTCTCAGTTTTTCACTGTTGAGTATGATGCTAGCTCTGGGTTTTTCCTTACATGGCCTTTTTTATGCTGAGGTATGTTCCTTCTAAACCTGCTTTGTTGAGGGTCTTTATCATGAATGGATGTTGTACTTCGTCAAATGATTTCTCTGCATCTACTGAAATGATCACGGTTTTTCTCCTTTCTCTTGTTGATGTGATGTATCACGTTGATTGAGTTGTGAATACTGAACCACCCTTGCATCCCGGGAACAAATCCCACTCGATTGTGCGATTGTGGTGAAAGATTTTTTTTAATGTATTATTGGATTCGGTTTGCTAATATTTTGTTGAGGATTACTGCATCTATGTGCATTAGAGATATTGGTCTGTAGTTCTCTTTTTCTGTAGTGTCTATTTGGTTTTGGTATCAGAGTAATGCTGGCTTCATAGGATAAATTTGGAGGCTTTTTGAAGGATATTTTTATTGGGCATAGAATTCCAGCTTAGCAGTTATTTTTTTTAAGTATTTTAAATATATCCTATTGTCTTCTGATTCCACTTTTTGTTGTTGTTAGGGAAGCAGTGTCTTTGGTTTCCATTAGTTTTTTTTTTTTAATTTATCATTTTTAAAAGTTTATTTATATATTTTTGAGGGAAAAATAGAAGCAGAGAGACAAGGAGAGAGAGAATCCCAAGCAGGCTCCATGCTGTCAGCACAGAGCCCAATGCAGGGCTTGATCTCACAAACCATGATATCATGGCCTCAGCCTAAATCAAAAGTTGGATGCTTAACCAACTGATCCACCCAGGTGCCCTTCTTCAGTTTTAAATAATTCTTCCAGGTGGGTTTCTTTGTATATAAGTTGCTTGGATTCCATAGACCCCTTTGAATCTGTAGCTTGATGTGTTTTGTCAGGTTTGGAATATTTTTAAGATATTGTTTTTGCCCCAGTCGCATTCACTACTTCTGGGATTCTGCAGAACTGTATGTTCTATCTTTCTCTGTAGCCTATATGCCTCTCATGTGCTTTTCTTGTTTTTCCATCTGTTTTTTGTGTTTTTTTTTTTTTGTCCTTCATGTGGATATTTTCTGTTGATCTGTTTTCTAACTTATTTAGTGTCAAATCTGTTATAAGCATGTTTTTCTAATTAATTTTATATTTTTTAGTTTCAGAATTTCAGTTTTATGATTTTTTATTTGTCTGTATAGATTCCAAGTCTCTAGTGAAATTCTCATCTATTTTCCTGAACATATTAATCACAGTTCTTTTAAAATCTGTGTCTGGTGATTTAAGATATTTGGATCACCATTTGGTCTTTTTTTATTGCCTGCTTTTTCTCTTGTCTTTCAGTCATTTGGTCTTGTCTCCTAGCATTTCTGGTAATTTTTAAAATGAATGTCAGATATTGTGTATAAAAAATTATAGAGGGTGTTAATGATGATACTGTTCTCTAGAAAGGATTTAATTTTCTTGTAGTGGTATTTAAAAGTAGGAGCAAATGACCTTGATCCAATACAGGCTTGAGATGACTTGAGGCTTTGTTTTAGACTTCTTAAGAGCTGGTTTAAGTCCAGTTTCCCCTTACTCTGAAGAGTGTTGTCCTTCAGAGGTATCAAATGGAATCCTGGGGTATTTGCCAGAGGCTGTCCTTCTTGGCAGGCCCTGAACTGTAATTTTTCTTTTCCCAGCACTGTGAACCTACCAGAAGTTCTACTTACCTTTTTGGCTTTAAAATAGCAACCCCCCCCCCCCCCCATCCCTCTTGCTCCATGCACAGGTTAGGATTCAGTAAATACCCTAAGGGCAAATGCGGTACAGAATTTCCAGATTCATTTTTCTGTGGTTGCCTTTTATGTGGAATCTCAGCCCCTCAAATCCTACCTGTCTTGATAAGCCCTGAGCTCTAATTTCTGTCTCTGCAGTCCTGTGAGATGGCCAAAAGGTCTAGTATGCAGCTAGTTGCCTCAGGAGGCAAAAGTAGTGAATGTCAGACTTAGCTCTGCCTTTTCTTTTCCTTCGGTATTTTGGCTTCTCATATCTAATCTGCTTTCTGTGTATATTTTTTTGTTTTTAAATCCTGTTTTTATAGATTTTGTTGCCAGGAGAATTGATCAGACACAGTCTACTCTATAACAATTTGTAAGGGATGTTTCTCATTAAATCATTTCCTAAATAATAACTTATAATAATAAAGCAATATTATAAACAATTTTAAGCATTTACTAATCATTTGCAGTGAACTTGACAGATGAGGATCCTGCCGTCATGCTGTTTTTATTCTTGCAGAGAAGAGACGTATTAAGTACACATTTATTTATATTGTGATAAAGTGTAAAAGAGAAGCAGGATGTTACTTGCTTATTATAGAGATTTAGTTCAGGTGAGAGAGGCAGTGGTCAAGGACAGTTACTTTGAGGTAGTGATATCTGAACAGAGCTCTGAAGAATGAGTAGAATTGGGGGCAGCTGGGTGGCTCGGTTGGTTAAGTGTCTCAACCTCAGCTCAGGTCATGATCTCCTGGTTCGTGAGTTCAGGCCCTGCATGAGGATCTGTGTTGACAGCTCAGAGCCTGGAGCCTGCTTCAGATCCTGTGTCTCCCTCTCTCTCTGCCCCTCTCTGGCTCATTCTCTCTCTCTCTCTCTCTCTCTCTCTCTCTCTCTCTCTCAAAAATAATAAAAATTAAAAAAATAACGAGTAGGATTAACTTAGGGAAAAGTAAGCTATTGTTAAAACTATCAATTAGAGAGACCTTATGGTGAAAGGAAGCATGGCAGGTTTAAGATATCAAAGGACAGGTGTAGTTGGACCAATGGGCAAGCCCAAAGTTATGCCAAACTTTTTACAAGCCTTATTAAGGATTTTATCTTTTTTCCCCTGCTTTTTCCAATTCTGATCTGATCATTGGTCTGACTCTAATTCATCTTCTGTCCCTAAACAGAGTTATTTATTTTAGTTATTTATTTGGTACAAATATATTAGGTGCCTTTTGAAAACAAGGTTCTAAATTAGATGCTGAAGTTGATTAAAGACAACATGGAACATTGGCTCTAGAGTCAGACAAACCTGAGTTAAAATGTTACCCTACTAATTATCTGTATAGTTTTGCATCAGTTATTTAATATCTCTAAACCTGAATTTTCTGATGTGCTAAATACTAATGGAAGTGATAATAGGATTAAATGAGCTGACTGATAAATATCCTCAGTAAGTGGTGGCCCTTTTTCTTTTTCTTTCTTTTTTTTCTTTTTCTTTTCCTTTTCTTTCTTTCTTTCTTTCTTTCTTTCTTTCTTTCTTTCTTTCTTTCCTTCTTTCTTTCTTTCTTTCTTTCTTTCTTTCTTTCTTTCTTTCTTTCTTTCTTTCTTTCTTTCTTTCTTTTGTTAGAGAGTGCAAGCAGGGGAGGGGGCCAGCGGGAGAGAGAGAATCTTAAGCAGGCTCCATGCTCAGAGCAGAGTCCAACATGGGGCTTGATCCCACAACCCTGCGATCATGACCTGAGCTGAAATCAAGAGTTGGATGCTTAACTAAGCCACCCAGGCATCCCAACAGTGGCCCTTTATTACTATTAAACAACTATAAACTATGAATTCTACTCTCAAGGTGCTTAAATTCTATAGGACATGATCTACACCAATAGTTATAATATGTAAAATGTAGTAAATGCTACAAGAAGTTTTTGAAAAAGCAGTGATTCAGAGGAAGGAGATACTGCTTCCAGACTTGGAGTAGTTAGGACTGTTTAATGATGAATATTACGTGTGATAGACTTGGAGGTAGCCATTTTCAAAAGCTAATATGACATATAGCTATCTTATTCATAAACTTTTACATTTTATTGGGCTTAACAACCAAACTCCTGATTTCTCCCCTCATAATATCCTGTGAAACCATATGAAGAACTTGGCTTCCTTTCTGACCTTGTTTCCCATTCTCCCTTTACTAAGAAAGCTATATAGCTACATTATCTCCTTTCTATTCCTCAAACACACTGGGCATAGTTCTGCCTCAGGAATTGGGCACTTGGTGTTCCTTTGACCCAGAATGCTCTCTCTCACCTGTGTACTTGGGTTTTCCCTCTTACTGCTCAATATCTTCAGATCTGTCTGCTCAAATATAACCTAGTGAGATTTTCCACTCCCAGAAACCCCACCCCTGTCACTGCTGCTGCTGGAGTGCAGAAGAGTGGGGTGCCCAGTGTAGAGAGAAAGTGTGGAGAGGAGTTAAGATGATGGAGAAATAGGGTGACCAGGATTTCCCTCACCCTCAAACACAGCTGTATTGAGGTCAGATCACTTGGAACACCCAGGAAATTAATCTGCAGAGTGGCAGAAGGATCTCCACAGGTAGAGGAGACAGCTCGGCAGGATCTCAACTAACAAATCAAAGCACACCTGATGGAAGGTCCAGACACTCTACCATGACAGGCAAAGAGGAGCTTTGCAGAGGACTGAACAGCGGGATAGAGCAGCCAAATGTGCAACAACAGAATGCAGGCAACACACTCCAAAAACACTTCCTGAAGTGCCAGGCCCTGGACAGTGTATGATCCCTTTTTAATATAGTAGTACTCACAGGTGCAGGACACATTACAAGCTATTAAAACACATAAAGGACAGAAACCTAGCCAAAATCATGAAACAGAAGAATTCTCCTCAAAAGAAAATCCAGGAAGAAATGACAGAGAATTGCTCAAAACAGATATAAACAACATATCTGACTAAGAATTTAGAATAACATAAGACTAATAGCTGGGCTTGAAAACGTAGAAGACAGCAGAGAATCTTGCTGCAGAGATCAAAGACCTACGAAGTATGGTGAATTAAGAAATGCTACAGGGGTGCCTGGGTGGCCCAGTCGGTAAGTGTCCAACTTCGGCTCAGGTCATGATCTCACTGTTGGTGAGTTCGAGACCCATGTCGGGCTCTGTGCTGACAGCTCAGAGCCTGGAGCCTGCTTTGGATATTGTGTCTCCCTCTCTGTCTGCTCCTCCCCCACTCACACTCTGTCTCTCAAAAATAAATAAACATTAAAAAAAAATTTTTTTAATGCTACAAATAAGATGCAAAATAAACTAGATACAAGGACAGCGAGGATGGAGGATGCAGAGGAGAGAATAGGTGAAATAGAAGATAAAATTATGGAAAATGATGAAGCTGAAAAACAGAGGGAATGAAAATTACTGGATCATGAGGGGATAATTAGAGAGCTGGTGATTCCATGAAACGAAAATAATAGCCATATATAGGAGTTCCAGAAGAAGAGGGAGAGAAAGGGGAACAAGGTTTATTTGAACAGATTATAGCTGAGAACTCCCCTAATCTGAGGAAGGAAACAGACATCCAAGTCCACGAGGCACAGAGAACTCCCTTCAAAATCAAAAACAGGTCAACACCATGACATATCATAGTGAAACTGGCAAAATACAAAGATAAAGAGAGCTGAAAGCAGCTAGCGACAAACGGGCCTTAACCAACAAGGGTAGACACATAAGGGTAGTAGCAAACTGTCCACTGAAACTTGGCAGGCCAGAAGGGAGTGGCAGGAAATATTCACTGTGTCGAATAAGAAAAATATGCAGCCAAGAATCCTTTATCCAGCAAGGCTGTCATTCAGAATAGAAAGAGAGATCAAGGCTTTCCCAGACAAACAAAAACTAAAGGAGTTCATGCCCACTAAACCAGTCCTGCAGGAGAGCCTAAAGGGTATTCTGATAGTGGAAAGCAGCAATGACTACAAAGGACCAGAGACATCACCACAAACATGAGACCTACAGCTAACACAATGGCACTAAATCCATACCTTTCAGTAATCACTCTGAATATAAATGGACTAAATGCCCCAATCAAAAGACATAGGGTATCAGAATGGATAAAAAACCAAGATCCATCTATGTGCTGTCTACAAGAGACTCATTTCAGACCTAAGGACACTTGCAGATTGAAAGTGAGGGGATAGAAAACCATCTATCATGCTATTGGACGGCCAAAGAAAGCTGGAGTAGCCATACTTCTATCAGACAAACTAGATTTTAAAACAAAGACCGTAAAAAGAGATGAAGGGCATTATATCATTATTACAGGGTCTATTCATCAAGAAGAGCTAACAGTTGTAAATGTTTATGCCCCCAATATGAAAGTACCCAAATATATAAATCAGTTAATCACAAACATAAACACCTGTATAGATAATAATACTGTAATTATAGGGAACTTGAATACTCCACTTATAGCAATGGACAGATCATCTAGGCAGAAAATCAGTAAGGAAACTATGGCTCTGAATGACACATTGGACTAGATGGACTTAACAGATATATTTAGAACTTTTCATCTTAAAGCAGCAGAATATACATTCTTCTCAAGTGCACATAGAACATTCTCCGAAATAGATCACATACTGGGTCACAAAATAGCCCTCAATAAGTATAATAAGGTAATATTATCTTATAAGTATAATAAGATAATAAGTATATAATAATACCATGCATATTTTGAGATCACAATGCTATGAAACTTGAAATCAATCACAAGAAAAACCCTGGAAAGTCCCCAAATGCATGGAGGTTAAGGAATATCCTCCTAAAGAATGAATGGGCCAACCAAGAAATTAAAGAACTACTAAAAAAAATATATGGAAGCAAATGAAAATGAAAACAAGATAGTCTAAATCCTTTGGGATGCAGCAAAGGCAGTCCTAAGGTGAAAATACACTGCAATTCAGGGCTATCTCAAGAAGCAAGAAAGGTCCCATATACAGCCTAACCTTACACCTAAAGTAGCTAGAAAGGCAGCAGCAGAAAAAGCCCAAAGCTAGCAGAAGAGGAGAAATAATAAAGATTAGAGCAGAAATAAACAATATAAAATCCAAAAAAAACAGTCGAACAGAGCAATGAATCTAAGAGCTGGTTGTTTGAAAGAATAAACAAAATTGATAAACCCCTGGCCATATGTCTCAAAAACAAAAGAGAGAGGACCCAAATGGTACCAAATAGGACCAGGGTAAAATCATGAATGAAAGAGCAGAGATCACAACCAACACCACAGAAAAACAGATCATTAGAGAGTACTATGAAAAATTATATGTCAACAAACTGGACAATCTGGAAGAGATGGACCAATTCCTAGACACTCACACACTACCAAAACTCAAACAGGAAGAAATAGAACAGACCCATAACCAGCAAAGAAATTGAATCAGTTATCAAAAATCTTCTAACAAATAATAGTCCTGGACCAAATGGCTTCCCAGAGGAATTCTACCAGACATTTATAGCAGAGCAGAGTTAATACCTATTCTTCTCAAACTGTTCCAAAAAACAGAAACGGAAGGAAAGCTTGAAGCCAACCTTACCTTGATTCCCAAACCAGACAAAGACTCTACTAAAAAGGAGAATTAGAGGCCAGTATCTCTGATGAACCTGGATGCAGAAATTCTTGACAAGGTACTAGCAAATCGAATTCAACAGTATATAAAAAGAATTACTCACCATGATCAAGTGGGATTCATTCCTGGACTGCAGGGCTGGTTCAATATTTGCAAATCAGTCAACGTTATACGTCACATTAATAGAAGAAAGGATAAGAACCATATGATCCTGTCAATAGATGGAGAAAAAGCATTTGACAAAATACAGCATCCTTCCTTAATAAAAAAAACCCTTAAGAAAGTCAGGATAGAAGGAACATACTTTAACATCATAAAAACCATATATGAAAGGCCTACATCTAGTATCATCCTCAATGGGGAAAAACTGAGAGCTTTCCCCCTCAGATCAGGAACATGACAGGGATGTCCACTCTCACCACTGTTGTTTAACATAGTGTTGGAAGTCCTAGCCTTAGCAGTCAGACAACAAAATGAAATAAAAGGCATCCACATTGGCAAAGAAGTCAAACTTTCACTTTTTGCAAATGACATGATACTCTACATGGAAAATCCAAAGACTCCACCAAAAAACTGCCAGAGCTGGTACAGGAATTCAGCAAAGTCTCAGGATATAAAACCAGTGTACAGAAATTGGTCACATTTCTATATACCAATAATGAAGCAACAGAAAGAGAGATCACGGAATCGATCCCATTTACAATTGCATCAAAAAACGTAAAATGCCTAGGAATAAACCTAACCGAAGAGGTAGAAGATCTCTGAAAAGTATAGAAAGCTTATCAAAGAAATTGAAGAAGACACAAAGAAATGGATAAAAACATTCCATGCTCATGGATTGGGAGAACAGATATTGTTAAAATGTCAATACTACCCAGAGCAATCCTCACATTCAATTCAGTCCCAATCAAAATAACACCAGCATTCTTCACAGAGCTAGAACAAACAATCCTAAAATTTGAATGGAACCACCAAAGACCCCGAATAACCAAAGTAATGTTGGGGGAAAAAAAACAAAGCTGGGGGCATCACAATCCTGGACTTTAGCCTGTATTACAAAGTTGTAATTGTCAAGACAGTGTGGTATTGACACAAAAACAGATACATAGATCAATGGAACCCACAAATGGACCCACAAGTATATGGCCAACCAATCTTCCACAAAGCAAGAAAGAGTATCCAATGGAGAAAAGACACTCTCTTTAGCAAATGGTGTTAGAAGAACTGGTCAGCAACATGTAGAAGAATGAAACTGGACCACTTTCTTACACCACACACAAAAATAAATTCAAAATGAATAAAAGACCTAAATGTGAGACAGGAAACCATCAAATTCCTACATGAGAAAACAGGCAGCAACCCCTTTGACCTTGGCCACAGCAGGTTCTTACTTGACATGTCTCTCTCCGAAGGCAAGGAAAATAAAAGCAAAAATGAACTTTTGGGACCTGATCACAATAAAAAGCTTCTGCACAGCAAAGGAAACAACAAAACTAAAAGGCAGCCTAAAGAATGGGAGAAGATATTTGCCATGGCATATCGGATAAAGGGTTAGTATCAAAAATCTATAAAGAATTTACCAAACTCAATACTCAAAAGACAAATAATCCAGTGAAGAAATGAGCAGAAGACATGAATAGACTTTTCCTTTTTTAATTTTTTTAGTATGTGTTCATTTTTTAAATATATATATTTTTACATTTATTTATTATTGAGAGTCAGAGAGAGACAGAGCATGAGCAGGGGAGGGGCAGAGAGGGGGAGATACAGAATCTTAAGCAGGCTCCAGGCTCTGAGCTGTCAGCATAGAGCCCACTGAGGGGCTCGAATTCACAAACCAGGAGATCATGACCTGAGCCGAAGTCAGATGCTTAAACAACTGAGCCACCCAGGTGCCCCTTATTCAGTTTTGTTTTTTTTTTTTTTTGAGAAAGACTGAGTACAAGTGGGGGAGGGGCAGAGAGAGAGGGAGACCCAGAATCTGAAGCATGCTCCAGGCTCTGAGCTGTCAGCACAGAACCCGATGTGGGATTTGAACCCATGAACTGTGAGATCATGACTTGAACCGAAGTCAGACACTTAACTGACTGAGCTACCCAGGTGCCCGTAGACACTTTTCCAAAGAAGACATTCAGGTGGCAAACAGACACATGAAAATATGCTCAAAATCACTCACCATTAGGTAAATACAGATCAAAACCACAGTGAGATACCACCTCACACTGGTCAGAGTGGCTAAAATTAACAACTCAGGCAACAACACATGTTGGTGAGGAAGTGGATAAAGGGGAACCCTCTTGTACTGTTGGTGGGAATGCAAACTGATGCAGCCACTCTGGAAAACAGTGTGGAGGTTCCTCAAAAAATTAAAAATAGAATTACCCTACAACCCAGCTATTACACTACTAGCAATTTATTCAAAGGATACAGGAGTGTTGATTTGAAGGGGCACATGCACCCCAATGTTTATAGCAGTGCTATCAATAATAGCTAAATTATGGAAAGAGCCCAAATGTCCATGAAGTGATGAATGGATCAAGAAGATGTGGTATATATACACACAATGGAATACTACTTGGCAAGGAAAAAGAATGATATCTTGCCATTTCCAACAATGTGGATGGAACTAGAGTGTATTATGCCAAGCAAATAAGTCAGTCAGAGAAAGACATATCACATGATTTCACTCACATGTGGAATTTGAGAAACTTAACAGATGATCATAGGGGAAGGGTAGGAAATAGCTTACACATAGTAAGATCTGATTAAATGATACCTGTTATTATTATGCAGTTTTGTACTTAGATTCAGACTGAGTTTAAGATGTGAGTGATACGACTTAGCACAACTGAGAAAGATCAGCGGCACCTGGGTGGCTTAGTCAGTTAAGTGTCCGACTTCAGCTCAGGTAATTATCTCACAGTTTGTGAGTTTGAGCCCCACGTTGGGCTTTGTGCTGACAGCTCACAGCCTGGATCCTGCTTTGGATTCTGTGTCTCTGTCTCTCTCTCCCCTTCTGTTCATGTTCTTTCTCTTTCTCTCTCTCTCTCAAAAATAAATAAACATTAAAAAAAAGAAAAAAGAAAAAATGACTATTTCAGAACAATTTAAATAGTACTTTCACGCAAGAATAATTTACAAGTACCAAAACTATTAGGTGAAAGTTTGATAAGGAACGTGATATTTACATAGCCTCAAGATAGTTCCTTACAAAATATTAACTTATTACAAAGAGAAAATTAGTAACTTTACAGTAGAGAAACTTGGCAGGAGACTCTTTTACCAAATGATCAAAGTTAGTATCACTGATAATAGAACCCACTAGCCTCTTGGAGTTTTTGATATGTGCGTGAAGGACCCAACATTACTTTGTGACATTCCTGTAAAAAATGCATAGCCTGAGTTTAAACATGAGAGACCATCAGACAAACATAATTGAGGGACATTCTGCAAGATAACTAGTCTATATTCTTTTAAAATATTAGTTTTAAAAGACACAGACTAAGGAACTGTTCAGATGGTAAGTTTCTATAGAGACATTACCACTAAATGTAATGCAAGGTCCTGAATTGGATTTTGGACTGGGGAAATCAGTAGCTTTAAAGGACATTTTTAAGGCAGTTGGAAACATTTGAACATGGAGTGTAATTATGTAACAGAAATTTTAACATTGATACAATACTGCTCTGATTTGCTACACTGTGGTTATCTAAGTGCATTATCTGTCTTCCTGGGAAAATACTGTAGAAACATTGAGTGCTGCTCATATGTGGATCCTGAGAAACCTAACAGAAGACCATGGGGGAGGGAAAAGGGGAAAAAAATAGTTACAGAGAAGGAGGGAGGCAAACCATAAGAGACTCTTAAATACTGAGAACAGAGGGTTGATGGGAGGGTGGGGGAGAGGGGAAAGTGGGTGATAGGCCTTGAGGAGGGCACCTGTTGGGATGAGCACTGGGTGTTGTATGGAAACCAATTTGACAATAAATTATATTTAATAATAAAAAAAGAAACATTGAGTGCCAAAATGGTACAGTGTCTGCGACTCACATGGTTCAGGAAAAAAAAAGTGTGAAAGAATGACAAAGCAAATGAGGGAAATGTAAATAATCAGTGGTATTTGCAAGCTATATAAAATAAAAAGCTACCTAAAAATTCCTAAGTCACAATTTTTCATATTTGTGAGTTGTGATTGAGCAACTAGATTTTATTGGTTATTAATAGAGTCACAAAAAGGACAAAAATTATTCTCATCACTTACAGAAAGTAAAGTACTGAAGGAAATGCTTATCAAGTTGAAAAATTACAAATTGTTAAGATACAGAGCAGAAGGACTTGAATTTTTGTTTGGAGTTCTGTAATGGCCAAGTTACCTCAAGCACCTTATTTTCCTATATTCATTTCCTTTGATATGTTTACAAAAGTTTTTTAAAGGATTTCCTAAGGATTTCCTATTTAACTAATAAGTTTTCTTTAAAAAGGGTGCTTTGTGAAAACAGATTGCCATATTCCAGACAAAAACTTTTATAAATTTATTAAGAAAATTTGAAGGCTATTTTTGGAATTATATTTTGTTTAGTTTTTTAAAGTTTTAATTTAAGTTCCAGTTAACATACAGTGTAATATTAGTTTCAGATGTACAATTTAGTGGTACAATTCCATATAAAATGCAGTGCTCATCACAACAAGCACACTCCTCCTCAATCCCCATCACCTATTTCACCTATCCCCCACCCCCCAACCTCCCTTCTGTTAACCATCAGTTGGTTTTCTATAGTTAAGAGTCTTTTTCTTGGTTTATGTCTCTGTCTCTCTTCCCCTTTGCTCATTTGTTTTGATTCTTAAATTCCACATATGAGTGAAATCATATGGTGCTTGTCTTTCTCTGATTTCACTCAGCATAATACTCTCTAGCTCCATCCATGT
Organism: Prionailurus bengalensis; assembly: GCF_016509475.1. NCBI lineage: Eukaryota > Metazoa > Chordata > Mammalia > Carnivora > Felidae > Prionailurus > Prionailurus bengalensis. The sequence goes on along the minus strand of NC_057355.1, from coordinate 119,306,437 downwards.
TGTTGCAAATGGCAAGATTTCATTTTTTATGGCTAATATTCCACTGTATATATTTACCACATCTTCTTTGTTCATCAGTTGATGGACACTTGGGCTGCTTCCATATCTTGGCTATTAAAAATAATGCTGCTATAAACATACGGGCACATGTATCCCTTTAAATTAGTGTTCTTGTATTCTTTGGGTAAGTACCTACTAGTGCATTTTTGAAGAACCTGCCTACTGTTTTCCAGTGACTACAGCAGTTTGCATTCCCACCAGCAGTGCATGAGTGTTCCTTTTTCTCTATATCCTTGCCAACATCTGTTCTTGTGTTGTTGGTTTTAGTCATTGACAAAGATGATGTGATTTGTCATTGTAGTTTTGATTTGCATTTCCCTGATGATTATTGATGATGAGCATCTTTTCATGTGTCGGTGTTTTTGCAATTATTTGTTAAAAGGGAATATATTAGGGAATGGACATTCTGTATTAAATCTTTGAGCTAGGGGCGCCTGGGTGGCTCAGTCATTGAAGTGTCCAAGTTCAGTTCAGGTCATTGCTCACAGTTCCTGAGTTTGAGCCCCACCCACATCAGGCTCTCTGCTGTCAACACAGAGCTTGCTTCAGATCCTCTGTCCCAGTCTCTCTCTGCCCCTCTTCCACCCATTCTCTTTTTCTCTCTCAAAATAAATGCATAAACATTAAAAATAAATAAATCTTTGAGCTACAATGAACAATCATTTTAATAATTATTTTATGTAATAAGTTATTTTAATACTTAGTAGAATTCTTGCTATTAGACTGGTGACATTCATAAAAACTCACCTTGATAATATTGATGAGCTGTTTAACAAAATTATCGTATAGGGCTTTTGTAAAATATTATTCCTATCATTCCTTTAAAAACAGGTTTTTATATTGTATTACTAAAACTTCCCCCTTCAAAGAAACAACTAACTTTATCACAAATAGATAATGTTACAGATGATTTATTGGTAAATGCAGGTATTAATAGAAATGTGTTTATTTATTGTAAAATTATTTTATTGAGATTCTAAAGGCAGCAATAGTGACAATTAAACTTGTTTGACCCATAAAATACTAGTTACAAATGAAATAATCATTCCTTAGTAGTAATATACTAATACCCTGCTTTGATGACATGCCTCTTTCTTTGTATTTTTCTTACAAAAATTTCTTCCTACCATAGCTAGGAATCACTCCTTGTCGATACAGCTATTCACGTTTTGGGCCCCTTGAATACTATCAGTCTTTTTTTTTTTTTAATGTTTATTTATATTTGAGAGAGAGAGAGAGAGAGACAGAGCATGAGTGGGAGAGGGACAGGGAGAGATGGAGACAAAATCTAAAGCAGGCTCAGACTCTGAGCTGTCAGCGCAGGAGCACAGCCTGGTGCAGGGCTCCAGCTCACAAGCTGTGAGATCATGACCTAAGCTGAAGTCGGACACTCAACGGACTGAGCCACTCAGGTGCCCCTGAATACTACCAGTCTTAGAAAGGATATGTACGGAATGGAATTTGTGCGAGTTGTCAGCAAACAACAGTGTCTGTTCTGTTCGTCTCTTTCTTTGTGTCTATACAGTATTTTATATTTCACAGATTCAGTCTTTTACCTCTCAGGCATTTGACTTGTAATTAGGGGAATTATTTGTTATGAATTAGAGGAGATTTTGCTTCTACACCAGTGTGTGGATTTTATAGTTTCTATGGTAACTTGGAGTGGTCATTTTACATCATTAGAATAAAGTCCTGTTCTCTGGGGTAAATTGAGAATCTCATCTTTGTATTTTGTGTACCTGTATTTTGTTTGGAGTTACCCTATCACTGTAACATAGCAGTAATTATGTTACAACAACAGTTTTGTGAGATGTTTATTATTCTCATTTTACAGATGAGGAAACTGAGGCTTGGTGAAGTTACGAAACTTGTCCAAAGTCACACAGCTTACTGTAAAGGGCACAGCCAAGATTCAGAGCCAGGTCTGTCCAACTTCAAAACTCTTAATTGTAGCCATGAAACTTTGAAATAGCTGTTAAGTATCAACCTATGATAAGTTATATTGCTATTAATATTGCTTAACTGTTGTTTAACTGTTACTAATAATTTTTTTAATGGTGAGTTTTTCTGTCCATGATAATTTTATGTATCTTTTAAATATTGTGAAAAGAAGTATAACATAGTAATTGAGGGTCTGGGCTCTCGAGACAGATTCCTGGTTATGAATCCCTAAGCTTTTCTACTTGTGTGACATTAGGAAAGTGACTTAACTTTTTCTGTACCTCAGTTTTTCTATCTGTAAAATGGTGATAGTAATATTATCCACCTGATAAAGTTGTAAAGATTAAATTATATAATATGTACCAAAGCACTTATAACAGTACCTGATACATAGTAAGCCATCAATAATCATCTCCTAGGAGTTAGTAAAACAAATGATCATTATTTCTATATCAGGAAACTGAATAAGGAAAGTTTAAGCACCAATATAAGGTATCATAAAATTCACATGAACTAAAATTAAATTTGAATAAGTTAGACCTAGGGAAAATCATACATTTAATCAATTTCACATCTGTCGTAGAACAAACTGGGCAACTGCTTATGAGCCTCACAAGTACAAGAATATTTTACGTGTAAGGACCAAACATAGTTCCACTATAAATACCCTTTGAGCCCTATATGATCATTGTATTATGAATGTGTTTTATCTGTTTTCTCCTTATAAATGCAATTTATATTCAGAATAAATGTTTACATTTTTAGGTGGCTTTTAAGGAGATATTTTGGCAATATTTGTAGATAATTACAAATAACCAAACCTTATGTGTTATGTAAAATGTTGGCAACATTTCATCATTTGCAGGAATAGTTACCAGAACTTAACATTGTATTGAATGTGCACAGTGATTGACCTTTGAACTGGTGGGGCCACAGCACATTCAGCTAGAACTCATCCACGTACTGATCACGTACTCTTTACTAATGCTTGTTCATTGCAGCTGTAAGAATTCTTGGGGCACCTGGGTGGCTCAGTTGGTTGAGCGACCAACTTTGGCTCAGGTCATCTCTCACGGTTTGTGAGTTCGAGCCCCGTGTCGGGCTCTGTGCTGACAGCTCAGAGCCTGGAGCCTGCTTCTGAGTCTGTGTCTCCCTCTCTCTCTGCCCCTCCCCCACTCATGTTCTGTCTCTGTCTCAGAAATAAATAAATAAACATTAAAAAACATTAAAAAAAAAAAAGAATTCTGAAGTGCCACATCCACTCTTACTATAGCTTAAAGTAAAATATGTGATCAGTGACTAAGAAGTTTATACCAATTGCAAATATATGCATAAATGGGAGTATTTTGGGTCAAGTTCTGCAAATATTCCAAAGCTGTTGTTTTAAAATGGGACTTTCCCAGGAGTGCTTGGGTGGCTCAGTCAGTTGAGTGTCTGACTTGATTTCAGCTCAGGTCATGATCCTGGGGTTGTGAGATCGAGCCCCATCGGACTCTGCACTGAGCGTGGAGCATGCTTGGCATTCATTCTTTCTCTTTCCCACTCCCTCTTCCTCTCTTTCCCCCTTTTCTCCCCTTCTCTCTCTTCTTCCTCTCCCTCTCCCCATTTGCCCCCTCTCTGGCTTGCACTTTCTCTCAAATAAAAATTAAAAAATATATGTATATGTATGTGTATATATTATATATATGTATATATATTATGTATGTATGTTGTATATATATTAGATAGGTATATATAAATTAAATAAATACATAAAATGGGACTTGCCTTGTATATGAGCCCAAGATCTCCCTGTAACTTTTTTTTTTTTAATGGTTTTTTATTTATTTTGAGAGTGAAAGAGTGAGCACAAGCAGGGGAGGGCAGAGAGAGAGGGGGACAGAAGATCTGAAGCCGGCTGTGTGTTGCCAGCAGAGAGCCTGATGTGGGGCTTGAACTCACAAACTGCGAGATCATGACCTGAGCCAAAGTCTGACACTTAACCAACTGAGCCACCCAAGTGCCCCAGATCTCTGTAACTTTTTAAAAAAGATCTTTGTAACTTTTAATCTACACGTGCATTAATTCTGTTATATGATACCGAATCTTCATATCCTTGAACATGGTATGTCTTTCTAGTTCTTTAAGTATTTAAAAATATCTCAGTAAAGTTTTTTATTTTTCTCTAAATGTCTCTCAAACCTTCTCTTTGAATTATTAGATGCCTTATTTCTTGTTACTATTATAAATAGTATACTTTTCCTCTTTTGTTTTTCCTTTCCATTTCTATTTGCTGATGTAAGCTTTTTTGGTAAACAGATCTATGTTCAGTCACCTTACTAAATTACTTTATTAAAATAATGTGAATGCAAATTGTGTCTTCCTTTGCAATGCTTACATCTTTTCTCCTTTTTTTGTCTTACTATACTAGTTAGGACTTACAGCATAATATTCGATACAAGTGTTAATAGTGGGCATTCTTATGTTGCACTTAAAAAAATTTTTTTTTAATGTTTATTTATTTTTGATAGAGTGTGAGCAGGGGAGATGTAGAGAGAGGGAGACACAGAATGCAAAGCAGGCTCCAGATTCTAAACTGTCAGCACAGAGCCCAACACAGGGCTTGAACTCACAGACTATGAGATCGTGACCTGAGCCGAAGTTGAACCTAACTGACTGAGCCACCCAGGCGCCCCATGTTGCACTTAATTTTTAAAAGCAAGTGCTTCATGGAATGCCTCGGTGGCTCAGTTGGTTAAGCATCCGATTTCGACTCAGGTTATGATCTCACGGTTTGTGAGTTTGAACCCTGTGTCGGGCTCTGTGTTGATAGCTCGGAGCCTGGAGCCTGGAGCTTCAGATTCTGTGTCTCCGTCTCTCTCTGCCCCTCCCCTTCTTGCATACTGTCTCTGTCTCCCTCTCTCTCTCTCTCAAAAATAAATAAACATAAAAAAAAACAAAGTGAGTGCTTCTTATGTTTTATGATTAAGAATAGTGCTTGCTGTAGATTTTTTTTCTTTTAAGTTTCTCTGTTTAAGTAAACGGTACACCCAACATGGAGTTCTAACTCATGACCCAGAGTTCAAGAGCACATGTTCTTCCAACTCAGCCCCAGATGCCCCACTGTTTGTTGTAGGTTTTTCATAGATATGCTATAGGTTAAAGACATTTCTGTTGCTAGTTGGCTAAGATGTTTTTTTGTGTGTGAAGAATGAGTATTAAGTTTTATCAGACACTTTTTCTGTACTTGTGAGATCATATGTTGTCCTTCCTTATTCTGTTCAGGGTGGTGAATGACATTTATATATTTTCTAATGTTGAATTACCCTTGCATTGCTGGAATGAACCAAACTTAATCATGATAGTCTTTTTTTTTTTTTTATACATACAAGTGGATTTAGTTTATTAGTATTTCATTTAGGATTTTTGTATCTATGTTCATGGGTAATGTTGGCCCATAATTTCATTTCTTACATTATCTTTGTTTGATTTTGGTGTTCAGATCATACCAGCCTTGGGGTGCTTACCTGGCCCAGTCGGTAGAGCATGTGATTCTTGATCTCAGGGTTGTGAGTTCAGGCCCCATATGGGGCATAAATCTCAGTTTAAAAAAGTAAATTAATAAAAACAAATGTCAAAAAGATTATAACAGCCTCAAAGAATGAGTTGAGAACTATTCCTCCCCCCTCCACTCTGGTCCCCCCATCACCACTAACGGTTTATGTAAGACTAGAATGATCTGGGGCCCCTGGGTATCTTGGTCGGTTGAATGTCAGACTCTTGACTTTGGCTCAGGTCGTGAACTCATGGTTGTGGGATCAAGACCCGTGTTGGGCTCAGAACAAAGTGCGGTTGGGATTCTCTCTCTCCTGCTGTCTCTGCCCTTTCCCTCCTTGTGCTCTCTCTCTCTCTCTCTCTCTCAAATAAATAAATTAAAAACAAAACAAAACAAAAGACTAGAATGATCTGTTTCCTGTTTCTTGAACATTTGGCCAAACTTCTGTTCAACTGTCTGGGCTTAGTATTTTGGGGGGAGTGAGTGGGCTTAGAATTTTTTTTGGTAGGTATGTATTCAGTTTTCTAATGGTTTTATTTAAATTTTCTGTTTGTAGTTACGTCAGTTTGTAGAAAAACTTTTTCTTTGGGGCGCCTGGGTAGCTTAGTCAGTTGAGCATCTGACCTCAGCTCAGGTCACGATCTCACGGTCTGTGAGTTTGAGCCCTGCATGGGGCTCTGTTTTGTCTGTTTTGTTTTGTTTTGTTTTTTAAGTATTTGGCATAGGGGCACCTGGGTGTCTCAGTTGATTAAGCATCTTACTCTTGATTTCAACTCAGGTCATGATCTCACAGTTGATGTGTTCAAGTCCTGTGTTGGGCTTTGTACTCACAGTGCTGAGCCTGCTTAGGATTCTCTCTCCCTCTCTGCCCCTCCTTGCTCATGTGCATGTGCGTGTTCTCTCTTTCTCTCAAAATAAATCAATAAACTTAAGAGTATTTGGCATAAAGTTATTCAAAGCATTCTTTTATTATCCTTTAAATTTCTGCTTAGTATTTCTTTTTTATTCCTAATATTTTTTGTGACTTCTTTTTTTCTTCATCTATCTTGCTAAAGTGTTTATATATTTTCTTAGCTGTGTCAAAAACTAGTGCTTGACTTTGATTTTCTTTATTGTATGTTTTCTGTTTATTAATTGTTGGTCATTTTCCTTTACATACCTTTTAAGTGAAAAGCAGAATCTAATATAAGGACATTAGAGTATCTCATATTTTCCAAGGACAGGATTTCATGAAGAAATTTTTTTTTTAATGTTTATTTTTGAGAGAGAGAGACAGAGCATGAGCAGGAGAGGGACAGAGAGAGAGAGAGGGAGACACAGAATCTGAAACAGGCTTCAGACCCTGAGGTGTCAGCACAGAACCCAACGCAGGGCTCAAACTCAAAAGCTGTGAGATTTTTTTTTTTTTTTAATTTTTTTTTCAACGTTTATTTATTTTTGGGACAGAGAGAGACAGAGCATGAACGGGGGAGGGGCAGAGAGAGAGGGAGACAGAATCGGAAACAGGCTCCAGGGTCCGAGCCATCAGCCCAGAGCCTGACGCGGGGCTCGAACTCCCGGACCGTGAGATCGTGACCTGGCTGAAGTCGGACGCTTAACCGACTGCGCCACCCAGGTGCCCCAAAAAGCTGTGAGATCTTGATCTGAGCTGAAGTTGGATGCTCAACTGACTGAGCCCACCCAGGTGCCCCCCAGGTACAGGATTTCAGTCGGCCTTAAGAACAGCTGCACTCAGGGGCTTACAGTGCTACTAGAACTTTACTTCTTTCCTTTGAGTCTGTTTCTTTTGTCTCATTGTCAACTGGGTTTTCTATTCTTCGGTCTACATGGCAGAAAATGGTGACAGTGAGCCTCTGAATGTGATGTCATTCCCAACTTTGTGTGCTCTTGATTCCTCCAGTGATTTCAGATTTTTCCATCTGGATCACTTCTTTGTTTTTGAAGATTTTTTTTTCTTTAGAATTCTCTTTAATGAGATTTTTTGTAGTAAACTCTGTTTTTGTTTGTTTTTGTCTGAAAGTGTCTGTATTATTTTTTTTTGATAGATATTTCACTAGGTATAAAATTACAGGCTGGCAGTATTATTTTAGTCATTGGAAGAAATAATTCCACTCCCTTCTGGTTTCCATTGTTTATATTGATAAATCAGCTGCCTAATAGTTGTTAATATAAGTGAATGTGTCTTTTTTTTTTTTTTTTTTTTAATCTCTGGCTGCTTTTGTACTGTTTATGTTTTTGGTTTCCTGAACTTTCATATGCTGTGCCTAGGTATAGATTTCTTTTTATTTTTCCTGTGTGAGACTTTTACTGTGAATTGCTTATTTTCCCTGGAAAAATATTTGTGGTTCTTCTTTGAGACCCGAGAACGAAATGCGTTGCTTCAAGAGTATATACCTTTAGGGGCGCCTGGGTGGCGCAGTCGGTTAAGCGTCTGACTTCAGCCAGGTCACGATCTTGCGGTCTGTGAGTTCGAGCCCCGCGTCAGGCTCTGGGCTGCCAGGTCACGATCTTGCGGTCCGTGAGTTCGAGCCCCGCGTCGGGCTCTGGGCTAATGGCTCAGAGCCTGGAGCCTGTTTCCGATTCTGTGTCTCCCTCTCTCTCTGCCCCTCCCCCGTTCATGCTCTGTCTCTCTCTGTCCCAAAAATAAACGTTGAAAAAAAAAATTTAAAAAAAAGAGTATATACCTTTAGTTTTTTTCCCCCAGATACCTCAAGGTACTGCAACATGGTGACTAAATTTATCCCTAGAGGTTTTGTGCCACCCTAATGGGGTGACTGTGGATTGCAAATATGTGTATGAGCCTTCTTGTCCACAACCTCTTAGAAATCCTTGTTCTCTTTCCATCAAGAAGACAAATTTCCTTGTCCTTCGGTGATGAGATGTGGGAAGAGATGGACTGGATTTACTTCCTGTTCACTCTTTTCCTGAACATAAAACTTTTGGGGTGTGTGTGTGGGGGCAGGTCTCAGTTTTATGCAGAAAGGTTCTCCTATTACATTTCCATGTTGGGTAGGTCTTATTCTTTGATTTCTGTTTTCTCCCAAGAGATCATCAAAAGTGAAGCTCAACTTGGTGAGTTATGCAGATGTATACAGGATAAAAACTCTTTCATTATGCCACTGCTCTCTTTGAGTTTCTGCTTTCTTATAGATTGTGGTCTGGTTATTCCTTTATGATCTTGTCAACTCTTCATGCTTCAGTGCTTTTAATATTTTTTGAAATAAAATTTTACCCATCACTTTTAGCTGTTTTCAATGAGATAATTGGGTGAAAATCTAGCCTGATATATTACTGGAAGTGGAATTTTATTCTAATTTCTTTGTGTTTTCTTTTTGTGATTCCTTCAGATAGATGCTTAACTCGCCAATTACTAGGCTTTTTTCTCATATAAGCATTTAAAATTATACATTTAGGTCTTTCATCCATTTTGAATTTATTTTTGTGTATGGTGTAAGAAATTGGTCCAGTTTCATTTTTCTGCATGTCGCTAAATTAACTCAGGAAACAACAGATGTTGGTGAGGATGCGGAAGAAGGGGAACCCTTTTGCACTGTTGGTGGGAATGCAAACTGGTGCAGCCACTCTGGAAAACAATATGGAGGTTCCTCAAAAAATTAAAAATAGAACTACCCTATGACCCAGCAATTTTATCCAAAGGATACAAAATTTATCCAAAGGATACAAAAATGCTGATTTGAAGGGGCACATGCACCCCAATGTTTATAGCAGTGCTGTCATCGATAGCCAAATTTTGCAAAGAATCCAAATGTCCATCGACTGATGAATGGATAAAGAAGTGGTGTGTTTATCTATATCTATATAGATATACTGTGGAATACTACTCGGCAATGGAAAAGGATGAAATCTTGCCATTTGTGGGGCGCCTGGGTGGGTGGGTCAGTCACTTAAACATCTGATTTTGATTTTGGCTCAGGTCATGATTTCACAGTTTGTGAGTTCTAGTCCCATCTTGGGCTCCACGCTGACAGTGCAGAACCTGCTTTGGATTCTCTCTCTCTCCTTATCTCTCTCTGCCCCTCCCCTGAGTGTCTCTATCAATAAATAAATTTAAAAAAAAAACTTGACATTTGCAACAATGTGGATGGAACTAGAGTATGTTATGCTAAGTGAAATAAGTCAGTCAGAAAAAGATACCATATGATTTCAGTCATGAAACACAACAATTTGAGAAACACAACAGATGAACATAGGGGAATGAAGGAAAAATAAGATAAAAACAGAGAAGGAGGCAAACCATAAGAGACTCTTAAATACAGAGAACAAACAGGGTTGCTGGAGGGGAGGTTGGTAGGAGGATGGGTTAAATGGTCGATGGGCATCAAGGAGGGCACTTTTTGGGATGAGCACTGGGTATCATACGTAAGAGATGAATCACTGGGTTCTACTCCTAAAGCCAGACTACACTGTATGTTAACTAACTTGAATTAATATAGGGGTGCCTAGGTGGCTCAGTTGGTTAAGTGTCTGACTTCAGGTCAGGTCATGATCTCATGGTTAACAAGTTTGAGCCCCGCATAGGGCTTTCTGATGTCAGTGCTGAGCCTGCTTTGGATCCTCTGTCTCCCTCTCTCTCCTCCTCCCCTGCTCATGCTGTCCCTCTCAAAAATAAACATTTAAAAAAATTATACATTTATAAGTGACTTAATAAGGTTTGAAATGGAATATTTTCATTATTTTTAACTATATCCATTTAAGATTTTTCATTTTCTATTATAATTTTTAGGTATATTTGCTCCTTTAAGCCATGACCTATGATCCTCAAGTCAATTAGGAGTTTTGAAATACATGAATTTTAAAAGATGTATCTTTTTTGTTATATTTAACTCACCTCTAAAAAGAATTCATGATTTTCAGTTTGGTTCACAAAGCAAGACTCAACTATGTGCTATATGTAAGAGATATAAAAAGTGATTTAGAAAAGCTAAAAATAAAGGGAAAGGCAAAGATATGCAAAGCAAATGAAAACAATATGAAAGTATGGGTTGCTCTGTGACCACTCTTTTTAGGGATTTTTCTCCCCTTCCTGATAACAAACTTTAGTGAATAACCAGTATTCCATATCATTGAGACTTTTTGAAGTTCTCGGAAGATTGATTTTATATTAACAATTGAATGGTCATTTTTCTTTCTTCTTCTCCTGCCCCTGCCCCTTTCCTTCCCCTCTTCTCCCTTCCCTACTTCCTCTTTTCCTTACACTTTAACATCTCTGAAACTGGGATCTATCTCATATTGGTATGCATCTTACTACTCATGATATTTCACAGTTAATGAACAGTTATTAATAATTAATTTTGGCAGGAATTTTTCTTAGTGCAACATATCTTGCAATCTCTGGCATGTTAGTTTTGGTGAAATATACATTATACGTATCATGACTCTTCCTTCATTCCAACCCATCCCCTGCTTGAAATGCATCCCCTTTTTTGTCCTTCCTATCCTATGCTTACTTATATCATTCAAGACCTTAAGGGTAGAAATAATCTTTAGTACTTCATGCTGGTTCCTCTTCTGCCAGCACCTAGCATAATATGTTGTTGGACACAGGGTTTTAAACAAGTAAGGGAAATGTGTACATATAATGAATCATAGCATGGGCTGTGATATATTTATATTAGTGATCAATTTTTTAGCTTGTTAGTAAGAGAAGATAAACATGTACATTTTGGATAGAAAGAACAGAGCCCAATGATTCCTATATAAAGCAACTTTGAGAATTCATTGGATCGATGCTTAGTCATCTGATGACGGTCAAGGGTTTAACCAATGAAACAAAAAAAAAATTATGAACTATAAACACTGAAGGAAATAAAAAGAACGGTATAATACAGAATAATAGAGAATGGTATTTAGAGGAAAAAAGAAGGCCTCGTCAACAAGATATATTTTTTTTAAATACTTGCACATCCACAAATATTTTTTTTTTAATGGTTATTTTTGAGAGAGAAAAAGATCATGTGCAGGGGTAGGTCAGAGAGAGTGGGAGACACAGAATCCGAAGCAGGCTCCAGGCTCTGAGCTGTCAGCACAGAGCCTGACACGGGGCTTGAACTCGCAAACTACAAGATCGTGACCTGAGCTGAAGTCTGACACTTAACCAACTGAGCCACGCAGGTTCCCCAATAAGATATTTAGGTTGAGACTTGAGATAGGAATGAAAGACAGAAGTTCTTGAAGGGTCTGAAAGAAAAGCATTTCAGACAGGGAAATAGCCAACCCAAAGTGGGAGAGAGCTTTTAGTTAACTGAAAGGCTCATAGCTAGGGAGAGTGTCACCTCAAGGTAAGAGAAGCAGGCAGGAGCTATACCTTATATGTTAACATTTACTCAACCTTTGTGATGTTCTGGGCATTGTTCCATGCATTTCTTGGGCATTGTCTGTTATTCTGCCATACTGACTTCCCAAATGCTGAGAGTTTGGATTTAATTTGAAGGTGCATTAGAAAGCCATGGAACTATTATGCAGTGCATGATTCATTTTACGTTTTTAAAGATTACACTGGCTACCTTGTACACAGTTGATCAGAGGGGGACAGTAGAGGAAATAAAGATAAATACTGGTTGATGGCTTATACTAGTAAGATAAGAGGGAAAGTTGTTTTGGACCATGGTTCTTGATGGTGGAGATAAAGAGCAATGGACAAACTTAAGATAATATTTTATAAGTCTTTTGTTAATGGTTTGGATAAGGGGAGAGGATTGTGAGGGAAAAGGAGTCCAATCACAGAGCAGAGAGGGTTAAAGAATTGAAGAGATGATGTATGTAGATGATATGTGAAGTTCTTTGTGAGGAAAGGAGTGCAGAGCTGTTTTTAACCTTCTTATTTCTATAATTTTTCCAGTGACATTTCTGTCTCTCTTTTAAATTCTTGGAACCAAATATATTTTTATTCTAGTCTGCCTCTCCAGATTCAGCACCTTTTTCTCATCCCACACTTAACAGATGCTTAGAGGAGGGAAGTCAGTGTAAAAGTAGGCTAGCATTCTCAGCAGTTCTGCCCTTTTTCATCAGGATGTTCCTTGCTAAATCAGTCCTTGCTATATCAGAGAAAACCATTTTGTTTTATAAGTACAGTTTAATTTTTGAAGGAACACCATTTTAATGAAGTCAGTTGTATATATTTGTATTGTGAGGTTAGGGGTGATGGCCATATTTTTATGTTCAGTCTTAACATGCCTTAAAAGGTAGAGGTGAGTATAGCTGAATTGCAAATTCAGTTCACCGATTGTTTTCTCAATTGAAAGGCAAGAGATCAACTAAAAGATAAAATTGATTGTGTAACTAACCGAAAGAAAAAGTCTTCAGAAGAGATAGCTTTGTTTCTTTAATATTGCAGGTTTTTTAAATATTACAAGGTCAGCTTTTGAAACCACTGTTGACTGCAGTTTTAAGTAGACAGGTTCTTTACTCATTTTATGAAGCTCTAGTTTTCTCTTACAGTCTTTTAAGAGTGAATAAAGAAGCCAGAGCCACATATCTAAACAAAAGAAATAATTTTGTAAACAAGATGAGTGGGAAGATTAAAAGGAAGGTAGAAACTGAAAATTAAACGCTGATGATAGATCAGGATCGCAAAATACTGTTTAAATCCACTTAAATTTTCAATAGTTACAGAATCCTTTGAGATTCTGATGAAAGTTGAAGAATCTGGTCCCAGAAAGTGCACAGACAAGTGCACATTCAAGTTTGTGTGTAATATTAGGGCATTGCCAAATCTGAAGAGCCTGATGCACGATGCCCTAGTCAAGAACATGTGGTGTAAAAGGCAGTCAGGGTGAGGGAGTATATGGCTGAAGACTTTTGGCATTCAAACTGTGACAGTGTTCCCTTCTCAAATACCAATCTTTAGGACAACCAAGATTAATTTGTTGTTTTTAAGCCTCTGGTCTGACAGCTGATAGCAAAACAACTTTTAGTTTTAGCTATTGAAAAATTAGAATAATCTGTTCTTAAAATCTTTTCTTTGAAAATGCTGTAGATGGCAGAACTTTCTGAAATAAGGCAATATTGTGTTCAGGATATCCTAACATACGTAACTCATAAATTTGAACTGGAATAGAAACAAATTTTAAATTAACCAACAACTGTGTATATACAAGAACTAAATGAATGTTTCTTTTGAGAAGTAAATTTAAACAAAAGCAAAACCAGCCCTTTATTCTTTCTACCTTTCTATGAATCTGTTTGTAAATTAATTTTTATCATAAAAGTGACTGAGCTTTTAAAATGAATTTTATTGGGGCACCTGGGTGGTTCATTCGGGTGAGCGTCAGACTTCAGCTCAGGTCATGATCTCGAGGTCCGTGAGTGCAAGCCCTGCGTCGGGCTCTGTGCTGACAGCTCAGGGCCTGGAGCCTGCTTTGGATTCTGTGTCTTCCTCTATCTCTGTCCCTCCCTGCTCACTCTCTCTCTCTCAAAAATAAATAAATATTAATAAAATAAAATGAATTTTATTAATTCTGTAAGTTTAATATTGAGTATTTTAATTTTACTGTGGATGATGAAGCTATACTTTGTTGCAATTCACTTGGCTCCGTGCCTAAGTGGAACACTGAGCCAGTGATACAACTTAATAAGTTATAAATTGTTTCCTGTTAGGCCAATATTTAATGTAATCCAGAATTCTTAGAATTCATTGATTCAGTAGGAGATTGACTAGATGACCTACTGCTGAATCCTTTGGCCATGTGGAAAGTCTAGGATTCCTTATATTTTTTAAACTTACTTAACTTGATGAAATAAAAAAAATTTTTTTTCACTCTAAATGTCTTATGACTTGAAAGCATGTTACACACCATAAGAAATAGTAGAAATCAAAGAAAACTCAGAGATGAGTTTTTTTGCTTTTTGCTTGTGGTACAATATTCTTTGTTAATGTAATGATTATTTAATATGTCATTTTTAGCTTAAATTTTAGTGAGTGAATAAAAAAAATGTTTTTGGCAGATGGACAGTCAGTGCATTTTTTTTTCTCATAACTTTCCCTGTAGAATTCTGGAATAGAAGTGTGAGAAAGAATATAGTAGGATTGTATATTTTCACATCCAACCATATTTGTTTAGAGAATAATAAAGTTAAAGGCAATAAAATTAAATTTAGGTTCTCTTTGCTGTTCTACTCAGCAAGTTTCTTCTCTACAGTGTTTTTGTGCCTCCCATAGTGTGAGCATACCCTGTGATTCTAGTGCTAGATAGATGCTTTTCTCATGGCATAGTTCCTAAGCATAAGGCAGCTACTTTAACTGTATTCAGTTGAAAATAGCAAACTGTTCCATACTAGAAAAATCCTGTTTGTGTTGGATTTATTGCAAGATAGTGTAATACTATACTTTGTGGCTGATTTGAGGTATTCCCAAGATAATTATCAATTTATGTGATTTTTGCTTTTAGTGCTATCTTTGGAATAGCCTTGTGGGATTAGAGTCTCCTGAAAAAAGAAGTTTAGCTAATTTAAGGAAATTTGTGAGTTTTCTATTTTTTCAGGTTTTCAAAATGGTACCTATGGTTTAATAGTTTAGTTTATATATTGTTACATTTGGTACTAGTTAATACATTTATAAAAATTAGAGTAATCTTACCATTTTGGCTTTGTTTCTTTTTCTTACAAGGAAACAATCTTAAGTGTCAGGGTCAAGTTTCCTGAGTGTGTCTTTTATATCTCCTATGTATATCAAATTTGGGCTATAGTTTTGGGGTTTTTTCTCCTCATAGTTAACTTTCTGAAGCATACTCCTGTCTTTTCCACTCGTCCTTATAATTTATATACAAGAGAGGCCTAAAGTTAGAGGTGTGGTTGTGACTATAGAACAAATAAAAGCAAACAAATATAATGTAGGGGGGAAAAACTCTAGAAAGTTCCCATTTCTCTAAGAGTTGTACCTCTAAAGGCTTCTGGTTCATTCCAGATTTGGCTGGACAGACTAAATTTCAATGACTTTATTTTTTTAAATAAAAGTGAGAAAGTCTTTTAACTTTTATAACTATGTGTGATTTATTTTTCTTACTCTTTGTTAGATATCTCTTAATTATGTGTGCATATGTATTATATTTCTATATTCCCCATCTTAATCCTCAGTTTCAGGAAAGGATTTTCCACCTTAATCTTCACCTAAAATTATAAAATAGTTGATCTATCCAAAAGAATATATATAACATATGTGGGGTATAGAGCATAATGAACTGAAAACTTGTGTATCTACAACTCAGTTTAAGAATTAGAACAGGGGTGGGGTGCCTGGGTGGCTCAGTCGGTTGAACATCTGACTTTGGCTCAGGTCACCATCTCATAGTTGGTGGGTTCTAGCCCCATGTCAGGCTCTCTGCTATCACCGTGGAGCCTGCTTTTGATCTTCTGTCTCCCTCTGTCTCTGCCCCTCACCTGCTCACTTGCTCTCAAAAATAAATAAACATTAAAAAAACTTAAAAAAAAAAAAAAGAATTAGAACAGGGGCGCCTGGGGTGGCTCAATCAGTTGAGCATCCAACTTTGGCTTGGGTCATGATCTCATGGTTCATGAGTTCAAGCCCTGCGTCAGGCTCTATGCTGACAGCTCAGAGCCTGGAGCCTGCTTCGGATTCTATGTCTCCCTCTCTCTTTGCTCCTCCCCTGCTCGCTCTCTCTCTCTCTCTCTCTCAAAAATAAACATTAAAAAATTTTTTTTCTTAAAGAATTAGAACATTACTGGGGTGCCTAGGAGGCTCAGTCAGTTAAGTGTCCAACTTCAGCCCATGTCATGATCTCATAGCTTGTGAGTTCAGGCCCCCCATCAGGCTCTGTTCACATAGCTCAGAGCCTGGAGCCTACTTTGGATTCTGTGTCTCTGTCTCTACTGTCCCTTACTCATGCTCTGTCTCTCTCTTAAAAATAAAAATAAAAAAAAAAAAAAGAAGAATTAGAACATTATTTAACATTCACATTATAGGGATCCGAGAAAGAGAAGAGAAAGAAAGGGGGACAGGAAATTTGTTTCAAGAAATAATAGTTGAAGACTTCTCAAATCTGGGAAAGGAAACAGAAATCCAGATCCAGGACACAAAGAGAGCCACAAAATCATACCAAGACACATAGTAATTAACATGGCAAGGAGTACTGATAAGGAGAGAATTTTTAAAGCAGCAAGAGAAAAGAACACAACTCTCCATATACAAGGGAAATCCCATAAGTCTCTCAGCTGATTTTTCAGCAGAAACTCTACAGACCAGAAAGGAGTGGCATGATATTTTCAAAGTGCTGAAAGAAAAAAACCTGCAGCCAAGATTATTCTTACCAGCAAGGTTATTTAGAACAGAAGGAGAGATAAAGAGTTTCCCAAACAAAAATTAAAGGAATCCATGACCACTAAACCAGCCCTACAAGAAATGTTAAATGGGAGTCTTTGAATGGAAAGGAAAGACCATAAGCAGGAGTGAGAAAAGCTAGGAAGTACAAAAGCAGTAAAATTAAGTATGTCTATAAAAATCAGTCAAGGGATTCACAAAATAAAAGGATATAAGAAAGTATGACACCATATACCTAAAAAATGGTGGGGGTGGGTAGTAAAGAATGGGTTTAAACTTAAGTGACCATCAACTTAATATAGACTGCTCTATGCCTAAGAAGTTATATATGAACCAATGGTAACCACCAGTAAAAAATCTGTAATAGAAATACAAAAAATAAAGAGAAAGGAATCCAAGTATATGGCTAAAGAAAGCAAAAATCATAAGAGAAGAGAGCAAGAGAAGAAAGGAACAGGGAAGAACTACAGAAACAGCCATAAAGCAAATAGCAAAATGGCAGTAAGTACATACCTATCAACAATTACTTTGAATGTAAATGGACTAAACGGTCCAATCAAAAGACACAGGGTGGTGGAATGCATAAAAAAGTAAGAGCTGCCTACAAGAGACTGTTTTCAGACCTAAAGACACATACAAATTGAAAGGGTAGGGATAGAAAAGCATTTATCATGTAAATGGAAGTGAAAAGAAATCTAGGGTAGCAATACTTATATAGGACAAAATATACTTTAAAACAAAGACTGTAACAAGAGACAAAGAAGGACACTACATAATCTAAAGGGGAATAATTCAACAAGAAAATATAACAATTGTAAAAATTTATGACCCAACCTGGTAGCGCTGAAATACATAAAGCAGCTAATAACAAACATAAAGGAACTAACTGATAGTAATACAATAATAGTGGGGGACTTCAACACCATATTCACATCAATGGATAGATCATCAACAAGGTAACAGTGGCTTTGAATGACACATTGGACCAGATGGAGCTAAGAGATATACATTCAGAACATTCCATCCTAAAAGAACAGAATACATATTCCTTTGAAGTATGGAACATTCTCCAGAATATATCACATATTAGGCCACAAAACAAGTCTCAACAGATTCAAAAAGTTGAAGTCATACCATGCACCTTTTCTATGAAAACCGGAAGCACTATGAAACCGCACTATGAAACCGGAAATCAACCACACACACACACACACACACACACACACACACACACACGCACCTGGAAAGAACACAGATACATGGAGCTTAAATAACATGTTACTAAACACTGCATGGGTCAACCAAGAAGTCAAAGAGGAAGTGAAAAAAAAATACAATGAGACAAATGAAAACAAAAGCACATTGATCCAAAAATCTTTGAGATGCGAAAGCTGTTTTAAGAGGAAAGTTATTGGAGTATAGACAAACCCCAAAAGCAAGAAAAATCTCAAATAACCTAAACATACACCTAAAATTAGAGCTATAAAAAGAACAAATGAAACTCAAAACCAGTAGAAGGAAGGAAATAAAGATTAGAGCAGAAATGAATGAAATAGAAACTAAAAAACAGTAAAACAGATCAATGAAACCGGGAGCTGGTTCTTCAAAAAGATCAACAAAATTAATAAACCTTCAGCCAGACTCATCAGAAAAAAACAAACAAAAAAAGAGAGGACTCAAAGAAAATCAGAAATGAAAGAGGAGAATTAACAACACAGAAATGCAAAGGATTATAAAGAATATTATGAAAAATTACATTCCAACAAATTGAACAACCTAGAAGAAATAGATAAATTCCTAGAAACATATAACCTCCCAATACGGAATCAGGGAGAAATAGAAAATTTGAACAGACCAATTACCAGCAATGAAATTGAATCAGTAATAAAAAATACTCTCAAGAAACAAAAAGTCCAGCACCAGACAACTTCACAAGTGAGTTATACAACACAATTAAAGAAAAGTTAATACCTATTCTTCTAAAACTATTCCAAAACACAGAAGAGGAAGGAAAGCTTCCAATTCATTCTGTGAATCCAGCGTTACTCTGATACCAAAACCAGATAAAGACTCTACAGAAAAAGAGAACTATAGACCAATATCTCTAATGCACATAGATGCAGTAATCCTCAACAAAATATTAACAAACCGAATCCAACAATACACTAAAAAAATCTTTCACCACAATCACACAATCGAGTGGGATTTGTTCCCGGGATGCAAGGGTGGTTCAGTATCCACAACTCAATCAACGTGATGCATCATCACATCAATAAGAGAAAGGAGAAAAACCGTGATCATTTCAGTAGATGCAGAGAAATCATTTGACAAAGTACAACATGCATTCATGATAAAGACCCTCAACAAAGCAGGTTTAGAAGGAACATACCTCAGCATAAAAAAGGCCATGTAAGGAAAAACCCAGAGCTAGCATCATACTCAACAGTGAAAAACTGAGAGCCTTCCCCTTAAGATCAGGAACAAGACCAGGATATCCACTCTCACCACTTTTATTCAACATAGCCCTGGAAGTCCTAGCCAGAGCAATGAGACAAGAAGAAGAAATAAAAGCTATCCAAGATTGGTAAGGAAGAAGTAAAATATTTCACTATTTGCAGATGACATGATTCTACATATAGAAAGCCCCAACGATTCCACCCAAAAGCTACTAGAACCGATAAATTAATTCAGTAAGGTCATGGGATACAAAATCAGTATACAGAAATCCTTTGCATCTCTAGACACTAATAATGCAGTAGCAGAAAGAGAGATTGAGAAAACAATCCCATTTACAACTGCACCAAAAATAATAAAATACCTAGGAATAAACTTAACCAAATAGGTGAAAGACCTGTACTCTGAAAAACCGATGAAAGAAATTGAAGATGACACAAAGAAATGGAAAGACATTCCATGCTCATGGACTGGAAGAACAAATATTGTCAAAATGGCCATACTGCCCAAAGCAACCTACAGATTTAATGCAATCCCTATCAAAGTAACCAACAGCATTTTTCACAGAACTAGAACAAATAATCCTAAAACTTGTATGGAACCACAAAAGACCCCAAACTGTCAAAGCAGTCTTGAAAAGGAAGAGCAAAACTGGAGGTATCACAAACGGAGATTTCAAGACCTACTACAAAGCTGTAGTAGTCACAACAATATGGTACTGGCACAAAAAACAGACACATAGATCGATGGAACAGAGCAGAGAGCCCAGAAGTAAACCCACAATTATATGGTCAATTAATCTCTGACAAAGGAGGCAAGAATGTACAATGGCAAAAAGACAGTCTCTTCAACCTATGGCATTGGGAAAACTGGGCAGCTACATGGAAAAGAATGAAACTAGACCACTTTCTCTAAATGTCTGGACAGACATTTCTCTAAAGAAGATATACCGATGGCCAACACACACATGAAAAGATGTTCAACATCACTAGCCATCAGGGAAATGCAAGTCAAAATCACAATGAGATATCACCTCACACCTCTCAGAATGGCTAAAACCAACAACACAAGAAACAAGTGTTGGTGAGGATGTGGAGAAAAAGGAACCCCTGTGCCCTGCTGCTGCTGGAATGCTGTGGTGTAGCCACCGTGGAAAACAGCATGGAGGTTCCTCAGAAAGTTAAAAATAGAATTACCTTATGATCCAGTAGTTCCATTACTAGGTATTTACCCAGAGAATATAAAAACACTAATCCCAAGGGAGACATGCACCCCAGTGTTTACTGCAGCATTATTTACAATAGCCAAATTATGGAAGCAGCGCACATTATGGAAGTGTCCATTGATAGATGCATGCGTAAAGAAGATGTAGTGTTTTACACAGTGGAATATTACTCAGCCAGAACAACAAGTGAAATCTTGCCATTTGCAACAACATGGATGGATCTAGAGTATAATGCTGGTGGAACAAGTCAGTCAGAGAAAAACAAATACCATGTGATCTCATTCATATGTAGAATTTAAGAAATGAAGGAAACAAAGAAAAAAGATTTAAAAATCAGACTCTTAACTATAGAGATCAAACTGATGGTTACCAGAGGGGATGGTGAAATAGAAGGGGATTAAGAGTGTCCTTACTGGGGCACGTGGGTGGCTCAGTCACTTGAATGTCCCACTGTTGATTTTGGCCTAGGTCATGATCTCACAGTTGGTGAGATCCAGCCTGGTCAGGCTCTCTGCTGTGTGTGGAGCCTGCTTGGGATTTTCTCCCCCTCTCTCTCTCTGCCCCTTTCCCCACTTGCATACTTTATCTCAAAAGCAATAAATAAACTTAAGAAATAAAGTACAGTTACCATGATAAGTACTGGGTAATGTATAGAATTGTCATAGCATTATGTTGTACACCTGAAGCAAATATAATACTGCATGTTAACTATACTGGGATTAAAATTAAAAAAATAAAGAATTAGAACATTACTAAAACTTTTAAGTCCCCATGTGAACTTTTCCCTGTTATGTCCCCCTTTCTTTTACCTCAGTAACACTGCTCTTAATTATGTTTATCATTCTTTTATTTTCTTTAGTTTTGTTAATTATGTATGTATCCTTGATGTTATCTTGTTTAGTTTTGCATATTTTTGAGAGGCAGTGTAATGTCAGAAAACTAAGAACACAGATTCTTATGCCAGGTGGTTCTGCCACCATGTAATTTGGGCAAATTACTTCTCTGTGCCTGCTTCTTCATGTATGAAAAAAGAGATTAAAAATAGAATTTACTTGGGCAACCTGGTGGTTCAGTTGGCTGGGCATCTGACTCTTGATATTGGCTCAGGTCATGATCCCAGGATCGAGGGATTGAGCCCCCAACCCCGCATCTGGCTCTGCGCTGTCAGCTCACTTTGTCTCTCTCTATGCCACCCCGCATGTGTGTGCATGTTCTCTTTCTCTCTCTCTCAAAATAAATAAATAATCTTAAAAAATATAGAATTTACCTGATAGTGCTGTTTTGAGGATTAAATGAATCATTACCTGCAATGTGTACAGTGCCTGTTATATAGGTGATATTTTCTCAGTGTTGTTAGTATGCATATAAATGAATCATAATATAAGCAATTTGCTCCCTTCTTTCAACATTGTGATTGTGAGATTCATCCATGTTATATGCTGTAGATCATTCCTTTTTACTTCTCTTACTCTTGATTAATTTATTTTTTGAGATTTATTTTTTATCAAGGTATCATTTTTACTTCTGCAGGGTATTCTAATGTGTGAGTATTCTGTATTTCTTCTCTGAATGGATAATTAGATTCTAGTGTTATTTTACTGTTACAACAAACAGTGCTACATAGATATTATGTTGCATACCTTTTTGTACACCTGTGTGAGAATTTCTCTAGAATGTAGACCTAGAAATGGAATTAGTAAATTGTAAAGGAATATGTGTCTTCAACTTTCCTAGGCAATGCCAGATTATTTTTCAAAATGGTTGCACCAATTTATGCTCCTATTAAGGGAGTAAGAATGCTTTTGCTCCATGTTTTATTATTTGATTATTTAATATTTGCTAAACTGACAGAGGTAAAATGACATATGGTGTTTTGATTTGCATATTCCTGATTACTCAGAAAAGTGATACTTATGCAGTCTTTCTGAGTAGTCCATTCTAATGTAAACAACCACTATAGAAAGTCTTGTATTATTATAGAGTTACTCTTATTAAAATATTTTTATATTAAAATAATCCAACTTCATTACCGTAAAACTAACTACATATGCCACATTGATAAGCCATTGTTAGAAATTATACTTTTTGTTCCATTAATTCTTGGTCTTTTTAGTTTCATTACGTTTTTCCAACAGATAAGACCATTTCCAGCTTGTGGCTCACCATGTGAATCAATTATTGTTCCTTATTGTATATTAGAGAATTTTTGTTTGTTTAAAGACATAATAGTAGTATACCTTACATGACTGAACTGGCCATAGAAGATTCTTTTAGGAATTTTAACCTCCTTAGTTGTTGAGAACATGTCAGATGAACCTTTGCTTACTAGTTAAGTTTTTCTTAACAGAGAATCGGTTTAGAATGCTTTCCTTTATTTGGGGTTTTATTTTGCCATTTTCTGTATGTGATGTTTTTAGGGGGCATTTAGGAGTTAATCCTATAATTAGTCTCTTCCCTTTCATGCCGGCTTCCTGTGGTTAGGGACAGTTATTTCTTAACAATCTGTAAACTTGCACATGAAACTCTTACTATAGTATTATTCACACAGTGGATGCCTGATATTTATTATATCTTCTTGTTCTTTATTCTTCCCTGTGTAGAGCAAATTACTCTAAAATGTGCATGTAATCCATCATACATTCATACACTTAGGCAGTGTTGAAGAAATTTATTTATTTTGTTAAGCATGAAGTTAAATTGCCATGAAAAATAGGACAGTTCAGCTGATCTTTTGATTGATACTGTAGATAAGACTTCCTGTTTGAAACAGTTGATCTGTTTGTGTTTAATTTCAGCATTAATAGTGGGATCTCATATACCTGTCTCCCATTTAAATAGACTTAATGTGATTTCAACAGATACTGTATCAGTGAACAGTGCATTTTCTAGAGCTGTTAAGGAAATCAGATTCAGGAGCACTTCTATTAACCATCTGGATCCAGTTCACCATCATCTGTTGTATTATTATAGTAGCCTCCTAATTGTCTCCCTAACCTCATGCTTTTTCCCTTCAATCCATTCTTTTTTGTTTTTAAGTGAATAATTCAGTGGTATTTATTAGTACATTCACAGTGTTGTACAACCACCACCTCTGTTTCCAAAACATTTTTTATTCATTCATTTATTTTTTTTATGTATAATTTACATAGTGTTATATTAATTTCAGGTGTACAGTATACTGATTCAGCAATTCCATACATTACTCAGTGCTCAATATGATAAGTGTACCCTTAATCCCCTTTGTTTCACTCACCCCCCTACCATCTCCCCTCTGATAGCCACTAGTTTGTTCTCTGTATTTGAGACAAGGTTTTTTGTTTGTCTTCTTTTTTCTTGGTTTGTTTATTTTCTTTCTTAAATTTCACATATGAGTGAGATAATATATTTGTGTTTTTCTGACTGACTTATTTCACTTAGCTTTGTATTCTCTAGGGTCCATGTTGTTGCAAATGGCAAAATCTCATTCTTTTTTATGACTGAGTAGTATTCCATTGTACACATATACCGTATCTTTATCCATTCATCTATTCATAGACACTTGGGTTGCTTCCATTATCTGGGCTATTGTAATAATGCTGCAGTAAACATAAGGGTGCATGTATTTTTTTGAATTAGTGTTTTCATTTCCCTTTTTTTTTTTTTAAGGTTATTTATTTTGAGAGAGAGCGCACACAGACGTGCAAGCCAGGGAGGGGCAAAGGGAGAGAATCCCAAGCAGGCTCTGTACTGTCTGCTCAGAGCCTGATGTGGGGCTCGATCCCATGAGCTGTGAGATCATGACCTGAGCTGAAATCAAGAGTTAGATGCTCAACCGAGCTCCCCAGGCACTCCAATGTTTTCATTTCCTTTGGGGAAATTTGCAGTAATGGAATTACTGGATCATATGGTAATTCTATTTTTAACATTTTAAGGAACCTCCATACTCTTTTCCACAGTGGCTGTAGCAGTTTACTTATAAAACTCACTTGAGACCTAAAGACACGTGCAGATTGAAAGGGAAGGGGTGAAAAAACATTCCTCATGCAAATGGAAGTAGAAAGAAAACTGAGGTAGCAATACTTATATAAGCAAAATAGAATGTAAAACAAAGAATGTAACAAGAGACAAAGAAGGATACTGTAATCATAAAGGGAACAATCCAACAAGAGAATGTAACAATTATTAATGTTTATACACCCAACATGGGAGCACCTAAACACATAAAGCAAACTATTAACAGACATAAAGGAAGAAATTAACAGTAATGCAATAATAGTAGGGGAGTTTAACACCCCGCTTACATCAATGGATAGTAGTCATCCAGACAGAAAATCAACAAGGAAATAGTGGCTTTGACTGACACATTGGACCAGATGGATCTAAAAGATACAGTCAAAACATTCCATCCCAAAACAGGAGTATACACATTCTTTTCAAGTGCACCTGGAACATACTATAGAATAGGTTATGCTGGCCCACAAAACAAATTTCAACAGATTCAAAAAAACTGAAATCCTATTCTTGCATCTTTTCTTAAAAAATTTTTTTTAACGTTTATTTATTTTTGAGAGAGAAAGAGACACACAGAGCACGAGCAGGGGAGGAGTAGAGGGGAAGACAAAGAATCTGAATCAGGCTCCAGGCTGCACACTGTCAGCACAGAGGCCAGTGCGGGGTTCACACTCATAAATCGCGAGATTGTGACCTGAGCCTAAGTCAGCGCTTAACCGACTGAGCCACCCAGGTGCCCCATCATGCATCTTTTCTGATCACAACATTATGAAACTAGGAATCAATCACAAGAAAGAAAAAAAAAAAAAAACTGGAAAGATCCCAAATACGTGAATCTAAAGAACATGCTATAAACAATGAATGGTTCCACCAAGAAATCAAAAAGGAAATCTTCAATCCATTCTTTTTTTTTTTAATTTTTGTTTACTTTTGAGAGAAATAGAGAGAGAGAGTGAGTGTGAACAGAGGAGGGGCAGAGAGAGAGGGAGACACAGAATCCGAAGACAGCTCAGAGCCTGACACAAGGCTCAAACCCACAAACTGTGCAATCATGACCTGAGCCAAAGTCGGACACTTAACTGACTGAGCTACCCAGGCATCCCTCTTCAATCCATTCTTAACCCAGCAGCCAATTGCAAAACAAGTTCTATTTAGAACCTTGAATGACTTCCCATTTCTCTCAGAGGAAGAATCAGTGTTTAGCCTACAGGACCCTATATGACTTTGCCCTGTGTAACCATTTGGTCTCCTCTCTCCTACTCTATTGTCTTCATTTTGCACTGAACACACTTTCACTGACCTCCTTTCTTTTTGTCAGACACTCAAGACAAGCCAGCCCCTCAGGAGCTTCACACTGATTATTTTCTTTTTCTGGAACTGTCATCCTGTTCATATAGCTCACTTTTTTAGCTCCTTCAGTTCTTTGCTCAAATGTTACTTTCTTAACTTAAAACTTTATCCCTGCCTCCAGCACTTCTGATCCCCCTCTTAACGCTGTTCATCTTTTTGTGTATAGCACTTACCATCTTCTAACATGCTAGTCAGTGGTGTGCTAGTAAATGTGTCACTGCTAGTTCTCTGTGTAGTTGTAGCTTGAAGGATGGTTGATGTTTCGGTTTGTGCTAATGACTAAGGTCAAAGTGAAACAATGAAGGTGTATGTCAACATTTCCCTGGCATGTTGATGATGTGAGAAACTTCTTTGCTGAATTGGATAGTAGTTTTCAATTACTAGAAGAATATGTTCTCCATTTTTGTGTAGTTCATAATGTAATGGTTCTAGACAGCACACGCTTTGAATTTAGTCAACATTAACATTTTCTCCATCAATTTCTTAGATCTGGACATTAATAAAACAATCATTCAAGCTATGATTAGTAGGTTTTGCCAAATTCTGTGGTGTAAATACTTCCACTATGGCTGATTTCAAGCCACCAACATGAAGTCACTGAATATGATGTTGTGGAGATACAGAATAGCCTAGCATTACATACTTTTTCCACATACAGATACAAAATCATAAATAACTTCAGGAGCATAAATAATAAAATGTAATAAAATGATCAGGAAGTGATAAGTTTTTAGTATTTATTAACTTTGTTTTAAATAACTTATTTAGGGGGCACCTGGGTGGCTCAGTCCGTTAAGCGTCCAGTCTCAGCTCAGGTCATGATCTCCTGGTTTGTGAGTTTGAGCCCCACATTGGGCTCTGTGCTGACAGCTCAGAGCCTGGAGCCTGCTTCGGATTCTCCCTTTCTCTCTACCCCTCCCCTGCTCATGCTCATGTGAGCGTGCGTGCTCTATCTCTCTGAAAAATAAACCTTTAAAAAATAATAAAATATACAGGGGTAGCCGCATGAAGGTAGCCGCATCTACTGAAACTTGGCAGGCCAGAAGGAGTGGCGGGAAATATTTAATGTTGCGAATAGGAAAAATATACAGCTAAGATTCCTTTATCCAGCGAGACTGTCAATTGAGAATGGAAGGAAAGACAAAGGTTTTCCCAGATAAACAAAAACTGAAGGAGTTCATCACCACTAAACCAGCCCTACAAGAGATCCTAAAGGGGAATCTTTGGATTGTTGCAAAGACTACAAAGGACCAGAGAAATCACTACAAGCATGAAACCTACAGATAATACAATGACACTAAATCCATATCTTTTAATAATAACACTGAATGTAAATAGACTAAACGCTCCAATCAAAAGACATAGGGTATCAGAATGGATAAAAATCAAGACCCATCTATTTGCTATCTACAAGAGACCCATTTTAGACCTGAGGACACCTTCAGGTTGAAAGTCAGGGGATGGAGAACCATGTAACATGCTACTAGAAGTCAAAAGAAAGCTGAAATAGCCATACTTATATCAGACAAACTAGATTTTAAACTAAAAGACTATAACAAGGGATGAGGAAGGGCATTATATTATAATTATGGGATCTATCCACCAAGAAGAGCTAACAATTATAAATTTTTATGCACCCAATTTGGAAGCCACAAATATATAAAACAATCACAAACATAAGCAATCTAATTGATAGGAATGCGGTAATTGCAGGTTACTTTAATACTCCACTTACAACAATGGACAGATAATCTAGGCAGGAAGTCAATAAAGAAACAATGTCCCTGAATGATACACTGGACCAGATGGACTTGACAGGTATATTCAGAACTTTATATCCAAAAGCAGCAGAATATACACATTCTTCTCAAGTGCACGTGGAACATCCTCCAAGTTAGATCACATACTGGGTCACACAATAGCCCTCAATAAATATAAAATAATTGAGATCATACCATGCACACTTTCAGATCACAGTGCTTTGAAACTTGAAATCAACTACAGGAAAAAGCCTGGAAAACCTCCAAATGCATGGAGGTTAAACATCTTACTAAAGAATGAATGGGTAAACCAAGCAATTAAAGAAGAAATTAAAAAATACATGGAAACAAGTAAAAATGAAAATGAAAGTCCAAACCCTTTGGGATGCAGCAAAGGCAGTCCTAAGAGGAAAATACATTGCAATCCAGACCTATCTCAAAAAACAAGAAAAATCTAAAATACAAAATTTAACAGCACACCTAAAGGAACTAGAAGCAGAACAGCCAATAAACCCCAAGGCCAGCAGAAGAAGAGAAATAATAAAGATTAGAGCAGAAATAAAAAATATAGAATCGATAAAAAGAGTAGAACAGATCAATGAATATCAGACAAACTAGATTTTAAACTAAGAATGAAATGAAACTAAGAGGTGGTTTTTTGAAAAAAAATAAAATAAAATTGATAAACCCCTAGCCAGACTTCTCAAAAAGAAGAGAGAGGACCCAAATAGATAAAATCACAAGTGAAACTGGACTTATCACACCTAGCCCCTCAGAAATACAAACAATTATCAGAGAATATTAGGAAAAATTATGTGCCAACAAACTGGATAACCTGGAAGAGAGGGAAAAATTCCTAGATACCCACACACTACCAAAACTCAAACAGGAAGAAATAGAATATTTGAACAGACCCATAACTAGTGAAGAAATTGAATCAGGTATCAAAAATCTCCCAACAAATAAGAGTCCTAGGTCAGATGGCTTCCTAGGGGAATTCTACAAGACATTTAAAGCAGAGTTAATACCTATCCTTCTCAAACTGTTCCAAAAAATAGAAATGGAAGGAAGGCTTCCAGACTCATTCTATGAAGCCAGCATTACTTTGATTCCCAAACCAGACAAAGACTCTACTAAAAAGGAGATTTAGATGCCTATATCTCTGATGAATCTGGATGCAGAAATTCTCAACAAGGTACTAGTAAAGCGAATTCAACAGCGTATAAAAAGAATTATTCACCATGATCAAGTGGTATTCATTCCTGGGCTGCAAGCCTGGTTCAATATTTGCAAATCAATCACTGTGATACATTACATGAATAAAAGAAAGGATAAGAACCATATGATCCTGTCAATAGAGGAAGAAAAAGCATTTGACAAAATACAGCATCCTTCCTTAATAAAAACCTTCAAGAAAGTTGGGACAGAAGGAACATACCTAAACATCATAAAAACCATATATGAAAAGCCCACAGCTAATATCATCCTCAGTTGGGAAAAACTGAGAGCTTTCCCCCTAAGACCAGGAACATGACAGGGATGTCCACTCTCACCACTGTTGTTTAACATAGTGTTGGAAGTCCTAGCCTTAGCAGTCAGACAACAAAATGAAATAAAAGGCATCCACATTGGCAAAGAAGAAGTCAAACTTTCACTTTTTACAGACAACATGATACTCTACATGGAAAACCCGAAAAAGGCTCCACCAAAAAGCTGATAGAGCTGATACATGAATTCAGCAAAGTCACAGGATACAAAATCAGTGTACAGAAATTAGTTGCATTTCTATACACCAATAATGAAGCAATAGAAAGAGAAGTCAAGAAATCAGTCCCATTTACAATTGTACCAAGAACCATAAAATACCTAGGAATAAACCTAACCAAAAATGTAAAAGATCTGTATGCTGAAAACTATAGAAGACTTATGAAGAAAATTGATGAAGAAGACTGAAAGAAATGGAAAAACATTCCATGCTCATGGATTGGAAGAATAAATATTGTTAAAATGTCAATACTACCCAAAGTAATCTACACATTCAATTTAATCCCAATCAGAATTGCACCAGCATTCTTCTCAAAGCTAGAACAAACCTAAAATTTGTGTGGAACCACAAAAGACCCCAAATAGCCAAAGTAATATTGAAGGAGAAACCCAAAGTGGGAGGCATCACAGTCCCAGACTTTAGCCTCTACCACAAAACTGTAATCATCATGACAGTGTGGTATTGGCCAAAAACAGACACATAGACCAGTGGAATAGAATAGAGAACCTAGAATTGGACCCACAAATCTATGGCCAACTAATCTTTGACAAAGCAGGAAAGAGTATCCAGTGGAAAAAAGACAGTCTCTTTAGCAAATGGTGCTGGGAGAACTGGACAGCAACCTGCATAAGAATGAAACTAGACCACTTTCTTATACCATACACAAAAATAAACTCAAAATAGATGAAAGACCTAAATGTGAGACCGGAAATCATCAAACCTCTCGAGGAGAAAACAGGCAACAACCTCTTTGACCTCAGCCACAGCAACTTCTTGCTCTACACGTCTCCAAAGGCAAGGGAATTAAAAGCAAAAATGAATATTGGGACCTCATCAAGATAAAAAGCTTCTGCACTGCAAAGGAAACAATCAACAGAACTAAAAGGCAACCAATGGAATGGGAAAAGATATTTGCAAATGACATACCAGATAAAGGATTAGTATCCAAAATCTATAAAGAACTTACCAGACTCAATACCCAAAAAACAAATAATCCAGTGAAGAAAAGGGCAGAAGACATGAATAGACTCTTTTCCAAAGAAGACATCCAGATGGCCAACAGACACATGAGAAGATACTCAACGTCACTCATCATCAGGGAAATATAAATCAAAACCACACGGAGGTACCACCTCACACTGGTCAGAGTGGCTAAAATTAACACCTCAGGAAACAACAGATGCTGGCAAGAATGTGGAGAAATGGGAACCCTCTTACACTGCTGGTGGGAATGCAAACTGGTGCAGCCGCTCTGGAAAACAGTATGGAAGTTTCTCAAAAAATGAAAAATAGAACTACCCTATGACCCAGCAATAGCACTACTAGGAATTTATCCAAAGGATACAGGAGTGCTGATTCATAGGGATACATGTACCCCAATATTTATAGCACTTTCAACAATAGCCAAACTATGGAAAGAGCCTACATGTCCATCAATTGATGAATGGATAAAGAAGATGTGGTTTATATATACAATGGGCTACTACTTGGCAATGAGAAAGAATGAAATCTTGCCATTTGCAGCAATGTGGATGGAACTAGAGGGTATTATGCTAAGTGAAATAAGTCAGAGAAAGGCAGATATCATATGTTTCACTCATATGTGGAACTTGAGAAACTTAACAGAAGACCATGGGGGAAGGGAAGGGGAAAAAATAGTTAAAACAGAGAGGGAGGGAGACAAACCATAGGAGATGCTTAAATACAGAGAACAAACTGAGAGTTGATGTGGGTGGCAGGGGAGAGGGGAAAATGGGTGATAGGCATTGAGGAGGCACTTGTTGGGATGAGCATGAGTGTTATATATAAGCAATGAATCATAGGAATCTACCCCCAAAACCAAGAGCACACTGTACACACTGTATGTTAGCTAATTTGATAATAAATTGTATTTTTAAAAATAAAAAATAATAAAATAAAATAACTTACTTAGGGGCGCCTGGATGGCTCAGTTGGTTAATTATCTGGCTTGTGATTTCGGCTCAGGTTATGATCTCACAGTCTGTGGGATGGAGCCCTGAGTTGGACTTGCACTGACAGCACAGAGCCTGCTTGGGATTCTCTTTCCCTTGTGTGCTTTCTCTCCTTTCTCAAGAGAAATAAACTTTAAAAATTTTTAATAATTTATTTTATTATATGGTGTATAATTTAATTTTTAATAAAGGCTGTGTTTAATACCCAGTTTGCGAACATGCTGAAAACTTATTTGATCTTATCTGTAAATAATCTGCCTACTTACTTTCTATCTTCATAGAGGCAGGCTTTTTTTGTTCTTTTTATTGCTTTATGGCATGGTAGATAGTCAATAAATACTTATTAATAAGTTTTAATTAAAATATTCAAGGTTTTGTAATATGTAAATTAAAATTTACATGAACAAATGTCTACGGGATGCTGAGTAAAACAAATCTTATCTTCAAATAAATGTGAAACCTCTTTTCTCTTTTTTTATAATTTTACCCTTTTTTTTATTTAAAAAAATTTTTTGTAATGTTTCTTTATTTTTGAGAGAGAGAGAGACAGAGCGCGAGCCAGGGAGGGGCAGAGAGAGGGAGACATAGAATCCAAAGCAGGCTCCAAGCTGTCAGTACAGAGTCCGACGCGGGGCTTGAACCCACAAACTGAACCGCGAGACCATGACCTGCCGAAGTCAGATGCTCAACCAACTGAGCCACCCAGGCGTGCAAACACCTGCCTCTTGATTTCAGCTCTAGTCATGATCTCACGGTTGTAAGAATGAGCCCAGCATCAGGCTCCACACCCAGAGTTTGCTGTTATAATTGTAAAGCTTTGATGGTTGTAAAAATGTTACGTAGAAATAGGAAAATCAGGGGGAAGAGCTTGATTGAAAGGAAACATGAATTTGATTTGAAGACATCTGAGGTGGAGTTGGGAGTACATGACTATAATTCACACCAAAAAATCAGGGCTAAGTATTAACTTTCTATGATATATATAAATATTATGCTTAAAATTAGTTGACTTTTAACCCATTAAAAAAAATCTCAGTATAATCTTTGAATTCAAGGAAGAAAAGGTATAGCTTCAAACTTAAATATTGACAGGGACATTTAAATTTTGCTAATAAGGTGAATTACATTGATTTTTGAATGTTACTTAACTGCATTTCTTAGAAAAACTCCATGTAGTCATGATGTATTATCCTTTTAATGTTTTGTTTGGTTTGATTTGCTAAAATTTTGTTTAGAATTTTTGCATGTATGCTCATGAGAGATACTGGTCTATAGCTTTTTTTTTTTAATGTATGTTTATTTTGAGAGAGAGAGCATGCACACACACACATGTGAGCCGGGGGGAGGGGTGGAAAGAGAGGTAGACAGAGAATTCCAAGTGGGTTCCATGCTGTCAGCACAGAGCCTGACTTAGGGCTCAATCTCAGGAACTGTGAACCTCTGGGATGCAGCAAAGGTCATAAGAGGAAAGCATAGATCTCAGATACACAACATAACCTTACGCCTTAAAGAGCTGGAAAAAGAACAGCAAATAAAACCCAAAACCAGCAGAAGACAGGAAATAATAAAGATTAGAGCAGAAATTAATGCTATTGAAACCAAAAAAAAAAAACAACCCAAAAAACAAAAAAACAATAGAACAGATCGATGAAACCAGAAGCTGGTTCTTTGAAAGAATTAATAAAATTGATAAATCACCAGCCAGTTTGATCAAAAAGGAAAGGACCGAAATAAAATCAAGAATGGAAGAGGAGAGATCACAACCAATACAGCAGAAATAAAAACAATAATAAGAGAATATTATGAACAATTATATGCCAATAAAATGGGCAATCTGGAAGAAATGGACAAATTCCTAGAAACATATACACTACCAAAACCGAAACAGGAGGAAATAGAAAATTTGAACAGACCCATAACCAGTAAAGAAATCAAATCAGTAATCAAAAATCTGCCAAAAAACGAGTCCAGGGCCAGATGGCTTTCCAGGGGAATTCTACCAAACATCTAAGGAAGAGTTAACACCTATTCTCTTGAAGCTGTTCCAAAAAATAGAAATGGAAGGAAAACTTCCAAACTTATTCCATGAAGCCAGCATTACCTTGATTGCAAAACCAGACAAAGACCCCACTAAAAAGGAGAACTATAGACCAATTTCCCTGATGAACAAGGATGCAAAAGTCCTCAACAAGATATTAGCCAACCGGCTCCAACAATACATTAAAAAAATTATCCACCACGACCACATGGGATTTATACCTGGGATGCAGGGCTGGTTCAATATCCGCAAAACAATTAACATGATTCATCACATCAATAAAAGAAAGGACAAGAACCATATGATCCTCTCAATAGATGCAGAGAAAGCATTTGACAATATACAGCATCCTTTCTTGATAAAAACCCTCAAGAAAGTAGGATAGAAGGAGCGTACCTCGAGATCATGAAAGCCATATATGAATGACCCAATGCTAATATCATCCTCGATGGGGAAAAATTGAGGGCTTTCCCCCTAAGGTCAGGAACATGACAGGGATGTCCACTCTCGCCACTGTTATTCAGCATAGTATTGGAAGTCTTAACCTCTGCAATCAGACAACACAAAGAAACAAAAGGCATCCAAATCAGCCAGGAGGAGGCCAAACTTTCACTCTTCGCAGATAACATGATACTCTACATGGAAAACCCTAAAGATTCCACCAAAAAACTGCTAGAACTGATTCATGAATTCAGCAAAGTTGCAGGATATAAAATCAATGCACAGAAATCGGTTGCATTCCTATACACCAACAATGAAGCAACAGAAAGAGAAATCAAGGAATCGATCCCATTTACAGTTGCACCAAAACCCATAAAATATGTAGGAATAAATCTAACCAAAGAGGTGAAAAATCTATACACTGAAAACTATAGGAAGCTTATGAAAGAAATTGAAGAAGACACAAAAAAATGGAAAAAGATTCCATGCTCCTGGCTCGGAAGAACAAATACTGTTAAAATGTCGATACTACCCAAAGCAATCTACATATTCAATGCAATCCCTATCAAAATAACACCAGCATTCTTCTCAGAGCTAGAACGAACAATCCTAAAATTTGTATGGAACCAGAAAAGACCCCAAATAGCCAAAGCAATCTTGAAAAAGAAAACCAAAGCAGGAGACTCTTATTAACCTGATAGAAGAATTTGAGAAATATTCATCCCCCCCCCCCCACCGCCCTTCAATATTTTGGTAAGAGTTTGCATAGAATTGGTATGATTTCTTTTTTTTTTTTTTAATTTTTTTAATCTTTATTTTTGAGAGAGAGAGAGAGACAGAGACAGAGTACAAGCAGGGGAGGGACACAGAGAGAGGGAGACACAGAATCCGAAGGAGGCTCCAGGCTCTGAGCTGTCAGCACAGAGCCTGACGCAGGGCTGGAACTCACAAGCTGTGAGATCATGACCTGAGCCAAAGTTGGACACCCAACCGACTGAGCCACCCAGATGCCCCATAGAATTGGTATGATTTCTTAAATGTTTGGTAGAATTCATCAGTGAATCCATAGCCCAGGAGTTATCTTTGTGGAAAGATTTTTAACTATAAATCCAATTTCATTAATAGGTTAGGTATAGGACTGTTTATGTTATCTATTTCGTCTTAAGTGAGCTGTGGTAGTTTGGCACTTGCAAGGTGTATTTCCATGTTATCAATGAATTTGTTAGCCTAAACTTGTTCATAATATTCCCTTATTATTCTTTTCTATAGTGATGACATTCTTTCATTCTTGATATTGGTCATTTGTATCTTTTTACCCCCTGATCAGTGTGGCTACAGGTTTATCAGTTTTGTTGATCTTCTCAAAGAATAATCTTTTGGTTTCCCTTTTTCTGTTTTTATTTTCCTACTTTTTACTGCTTTCTGTTCTGATCTCTACTCTTTCCTTTTTTCTGCTTACTTTGCACTTCTTTGTCCCTTTAGTTTTTATAGGTGGAAGCTTAGGACATGGTTAAGTAAGACCTTTCTTTTATTTTTATTTTATTTTATTTTATTTTTCAACGTTTATTTATTTTTGGGACAGAGAGAGACAGAGCATGAACGGGGGAGGGGCAGAGAGAGAGGGAGACACAGAATCGGAAACAGGCTCCAGACTCCGAGCTATCAGCCCAGAGCCTGACGCGGGGCTCGAACTCACGGACCGCGAGATCGTGACCTGGCTGAAGTCGGACGCTTAACCGACTGCGCCACCCAGGCGCCCCAAGACCTTTCTTTTAAAAACAAAAAGTACAGGGGCGCCTGGGTGGCGCAGCCGGTTGAGCGTCCGACTTCAGCCAGGTCACGATCTCGAGGTCCATGAGTTCGAGCCCCGCGTCAGGCTCTGGGCTGATGGCTCAGAGCCTGGAGCCTGTTTCCGATTCTGTGTCTCCCTCTCTCTCTGCCCCTCCCCCGTTCATGCTCTGTCTCTCTCTGTCCCAAAAATAAATAAACGTTGAAAAAAATTAAAAAAAATAAATAAAATAAATAAAATAAAAACAAAAAGTACAGACATTTTGGGGCACCTGGGGAGCTCAGTCAGTTAAGCGTCCACATTTGGCTCAGGTCATGATCTCATGGTTTATGAGTTCAAGTGCAGAACCTGATAGTGCAGAGCCTGCTTGGAATTCACTCTCTCTCCCTCTCTCTCTCTCTGTCCTTCCCCTCCCTCCCTCCCTCTCTCTCTCTCTCTCTCTCTCAAATAAGCTTATAAAAATAGATATTTAGTGCAGGGTTTCTCAATAGTGGCACTATTGACATTTTAAGCTAGATGATTCTTTGTTGTGGGGCTGTCCTATAGGATGTTTAGCAGTGTCCCTGGCCAATACCCACTAGATGCCAATAACACCTCCCTGGGAACAACCAAAAATATTTCCAGATATTGCCAAATGTGTCCAGATATGCAGTGAATGTCCCTGGTTGAAAAGCACTGGTTTAGTGCTATCTTGCTAAGTATTGCTTTTGCAGCATCCTGTAAATTTTTATAGATTGTGTTTTCATTTAGTCCAAAATACTTTCTGAATTCCCTTTTGATTTGTACTTTGACCCATGGGCTATTTTGAAATGTAGTTTACAAATATTTGGTGATTTAATTCCATTGTTGTTAGACATCATACTTTGTATGGCTCCTTTTAAATTTGAGAGTTGTTTTATGGCCCAGAACATGGTCTATGTTGCTAAATGTTCCACATGCACTTCAGAAGAATGTATAATCTGTTATCATTGGATAGAAGAATTCTATAAATGTCAATCAGATCATGTTGGTTGATACTGTTGTTCAAGTTTTGCTGTTTATATACTTGTTGATTCTGCCTACTTATTCTATTGGTTATTGAGAAGGGAATGTACAGCCACTCCAGCTTTATTTTGACTACTATTAATGTGGTGTATTGTTTTTTGTCTTTTTACTTTTAACCTATTTGTGTCTTTATGTTTAAAATAGGTTTACTGTAGGGGCGCCTGGGTGGCTCAGTTGGTTAAGCGTCCCACTTTGGCTCAGGTCATGATCTCGCAGTTCATGGGTTCCAGCCCTGCATTGGACTCTGTGCTGACAGTTCGGAGCCTGCTTCAGATTCTGTGTCTCCCTCTCTCTCTGCCCCTCCCCTGCTCATGCTCTGTCTCTCTGTCTCTCAAAAATAAACATTAAAAAAAATTTTTTTAATAAAAAAAAGTAGGTTTACTGGAGACAGCATATAATTGGATCTTGCTATTTTATCCATTAATGAAGAGCTAGTTGGTCTGTTTGACTACTGGATAGCTAGTGTCGCCGTTTACGGTGCTGTCTTCTCTAACTCGTCTATTCCTGATCTCACCTGGAATATTTCGAGATGGGGACCCACATGGTGGACAGAATGGAGAGTTATTGCATCTTCCTCTTTGGACCAGGCAGTTGCCCACAAAGGGAGGGCAACCCTCTGAGAACCATGTAGGGAGCCAATGGGTATGCCTGGGAGAGATGGGACTTTGGAATCTGACTTGTATTGTTACTGGCCAATCAAAACCTTCACTGGCCTTAGTACTCTGTTAAACTGGGTATTAACCTATTAGTTGTTGAGTTGTGGAAGGTGAAGTGATGGATAGGAGAGAAATCTAGCACAGTGGCTATTTACTATCTAGAATGTAAGCATTGCAAAAATGTAATCACTGGTATGGCTGTATGTATTAGTACATACTGGCCAATTATGTAGTGCGTGCACTTCTTACCATGTTTAAGTAAGCTGAGTTTAATTCTGTTTACTGCATCCTACCTTCTATTAGGGAAAAAGAGGAAAATGAAGAGACATTCACAGGAAAAATTACACCTATAATGACTGTCTATCATTGCCCTGACCTCTCCCCAAGAGAAGCCTATACACATCCCTACATGGAAGCCCTATCAGCATCCCCCTCAAATTCAACAATTCATTTTGCTGAGGCCTAACTAAAACTTAGGAGTCATATTTGGATTTCTTTCTCTTCCTTAACATCCATAATCTGTCACCAATTCCTGCCATTGACTTTCCCCATCAAAAGAATCCTGTTGATTCAGCAAAGCTGAGGTTATTAAACTTACTGCAACAAGGGCAAGCACCAGTTTGACAGTCTTGGTAGTTAGGGGAAGTCAGGAAAGAGTACTTCTAGGGATTTGAGATTTGTACTCATGTGGTTTAAGGCACGTCCTTCAAGATGGGGAACTGTTTGGGATGGGCAGGGTTTTGACATGATATTTAGAATTAGTGGACATAATAAGAAAAGGGTCTTGAAGCAATTTGTTATCCTGTCAGGAGACCTGTTTGCTCTAAGGCACACACTGTTTACCCAGATAAGTTAGTTTGCAAGAATTTCTTGGAGCAAACAATGAAGCTAATTACTGGTTTAGTCTTATCACCCTGGGCAAAAGAAAATTTCTTGCAGCAGATATATCATGTTGACTCAATTCTCTTTGCTACTCTTACTTTTAAACTTTTCATTTCCCTTTTTCTAGCTACACCACTACCACTGGCCTAGTTCAAGCTGTTTTCATAAATTGCCTAGACTATTTAAAACTCCTTCTGGGGCGCCTGGGTGGCGCAGTCGGTTAAGCGTCCGACTTCAGCCAGGTCACGATCTCGCGGTCCGGGAATTCGAGCCCCGCGTCGGGCTCTGGGCTGATGGCTTAGAGCCTGGAGCCTGTTTCCGATTCTGTGTCTCCCTCTCTCTCTGCCCCTCGCCCGTTCATGCTCTGTCTCTCTCTGTCCCAAAAATAAATAAACGTTGAAAAAAAAATTAAAAAAAAAAATAAAAAATAAAACTCCTTCTAACTCATTTATAGTCTTTTGCCCTCAGATTTGTTTTCCATACTGCCACCAGAATAATCTAACTATGTTGCAATTCTGACCATGTCATTGACGTGTGTAAAACCTTTTAGTGGTTTCTGGTTGTCCATAGGATGAAATCAGTACCTGATCTTTGTCTGCACTCTTCTTGAATTGCTGCCTAGCATTTGATTTCCTGCATCTGTTTGTTGATGCTGTTGCCTCTACCTGGAATATCTTTTCCCTCCTATTGTATGTGGCTAATTTTTGTTCTTCCTTTAAAAGTTAACTCGGGCAATATCTTCTATAGGAAATGTTTCCTGAACCTTGATTGTGCTTCCAGAGCATACTTTGCATAGTGCTATTATTACATTAACCTTTCATGAGGGGAGAGAGCCACCTAAAGGCAAATTGTCTTATTAATTTCTGTATCCACTAGCATCTGCAACAGGGCCCAGCACATAGTAAGTTCTCAGTTTTTACTGACCCAAACAAATTGGGTCAGACAGAAGGGGAGGACTTAAGGGGAGGTAAGAGGTGATGATTTAACTTTAAATTGATGTATTTGAGGCAACACCAATGCACCTAAATAGAGGAATTTGAATACAAGAGTAAGATTATTATTATTGGGAAATCATCACAGTTGGAGTGATGGTTTAAGTTGATTATTTCACCAAGAGTGATAGT
This sequence comes from Prionailurus bengalensis, assembly GCF_016509475.1. Lineage (NCBI taxonomy): Eukaryota > Metazoa > Chordata > Mammalia > Carnivora > Felidae > Prionailurus > Prionailurus bengalensis. Next base: position 119,267,117 of record NC_057355.1, on the reverse strand, counting down.
ATAAACAAGGAAGTACAAATTGAGGACCGATATTTGGGGAATACCCTCAGTGGGTGGGAAAAAGTAGAGGAAGCCCTCAGAGTATCGGCAGCAACAGAGGTGAAGAAGATAAGCCAGAGGTGTGGGGTTTTGGGGTGGGGAGAGACAACAAGGAAAGAAGTGTACAAAGGAGAGCTGGAATCATGGTGTCAAATTTTGCAGAGCAGTTAAGAATGAGAACTGTGAAGAGATTTTCTACATTTGGCAATTATGTCTAGCTAGTACAATGGGGATGACTTTTTTTTAAATTTAGTTTGTGGTACAAAGTAAGATTTTTTTTTTAATTTTTTTAACGTTTATTTATTTTTGAGACAGAGAGAGACAGAGCATGAACGGGGGAGGGTCAGAGAGAGGGAGACACAGAATCTGAAACAGGCTCCAGACTCTGAGCTGTCAGCACAGAGCCCGACGCGGGGCTCGAACTCACAGACCATGAGATCATGACCTGAGCCGAACTCGGCCGCTTAACCGACTGAGCCACTCAGGCGCCCCAAAGTAAGATTTTTTTGTTCTCATTTTTTATACTAACAAAAATATATACTTTACCTGTGTTCAACCAGGACTTTCTCAAGGGGTATGATTTTCTTTATTTGGTAGTAAAGTTTAACTTTATGGAGGGCCTATAGTGAATGTTACTTTATATTAACAGGTTTTGTATTTTTTCTTGTTGTCTCTTTTGTCTTTGTAAGCAAAATCATTATATATAGATTACTTGAAAACAGAATGTTTGGTCTCTCCCTTGCTTATTTACAAACCATTGGTAGTTACTCATTAAGAAGTAACAAGCAAGATATTATATTTTCATTTTGCCAAGTTCATTTTAGAACTGTTATGATTATATCACTCATTTTCAAAAAATTTTCAGCCATGAAACCCTTTCCTTAAACATATATGGAATCCCAATATGTGAATCAGATAAAGTGGAGTTTGTCTGTTTGAAGCTGTGACAGGGACCTGATGTCCCTCCTGAATTGAGTGTAGTCTTCTAACTTTGTTCTCTTTATTTCCACAACCAACTAGTGGCACCTGGGTCTCCTCCCTGGAAATCCTAGGGCTACTTAAAGCATAATTTGAAAATCACTGATAAGTAATACTCTCTGTAGAAATGCTGATAATGATTTTAGTACTGAAAGTCACAAGATTTTTTTTTTTTTTTTAATTTTTGAGAGATACAGTATGCACAGGGGAGGGACAGGGAGAGAGCAGTGGGTCGGGGAGAGAGCGGTGGTGGGGGGGGGGGGTAGGGCAGAGAGAGAATGGGCAGGCTCAGTGTGGGCAGGCTCCACACTGTCAACACAGAGCCCTAAGCAGGGCTCAAACTCATGAACCATGAGGTCATAACCTGAGCTGAAACCAAGAGTTGGACGCTTAACCAACTGAGCCACTCGGGCCCCAGTCACAAGATATTTAGATTCCAAATCTTGATACTTCTGTTCTCTTATTGGTCAGCAGAATGTACAACAATAAGTAACTGCCCAAAGATGAAATAAACCTATACTAGAGTTATTTAGACAGAGACCGTATGTCTTCCTTTAAGGGAAGTTGTCAAGGTGGTTCTTTTGTCAGTGGGAGGCTGGCCTACCATTATCTCTGCAGTCTCTTCCAACACCGGTGATTCTCTCTGCTCCTATATGTCTACATTTATCCTACCTGGTAAATATTATCTAATATGATGGGGGTCTATTTTATCTTTTATTTCTTCAAATTTATAGTGTGCCATGTATATGAGAGATGCAGGGGTAGTATTTAAATAAATAAGATAGAGTTTACTATTAAGGAAATAGAAAATTGCTGTTAGGTTTGATGAGTGCAGTAAAAGAAGTAATCCAAGGATATTAATGGGAATCATATGAAATGGAAGGACCTAACCCCATCCAGCTAGGGGCTTGTCAAGAAGACAATGCTACTAGCTTCCCTGAAGACTCCCAAATTGACTCTTCCAAGATGAGTAGACTTTAATCAGAGGCACATGGGGAAAGGTCTTGCTAGGCAGATGGAGGAACACACAAATAGGCTCTGAAAGAGGGCATGCCTTGTTTGGAGAGTTGTAAGTAGTTTAGTGTGGCTGGAGCTTAGCATGTCAATGGGGATTGGTGAGTGAAGCCAGATGAAAAAGCACTGTGTTTTGCCAAGTTTAGGAATTTGGACTTTATCTGGAAAGTATTGTGAAGCAAGTGAAGGATTTTAAGCTGAGTAATTGCATGGTCAGATTTGTGTTTTATAAAGCACTCTGCCAGTAATCAAGAGAACAGATTAGAATGGACCTTTCTTGGAAGCAAAGCAACCATTAAGTAATAGACTTTGGCAATAATTTACACAAAAATGTCTGAGGATAGAACTGATGTGGTGGGTGGGGGAATGAATTCAAGATATACTAAGGAGGCAAAAGCAGCAGAATTGTTGGTCAGAGAAAGAGTGAATGAGGAGATGACTTTCAGGTGTCTGACCAGGACAACTGAGTGTAGGTTACCCCCTACGCCTCTTTTTTTGCTAAGAGAAAGAAATTAAGAAGAAAGGAAGCTCTTGGGCTTTTTACCTCAAGATTCTCAGAGTGCCAACTTGAGCAAGGATATAGGTTTTTTTTTTTTTCTTATATTTGTGTATATGTTTTAAAGTATGATACGAGGAAGTAATAACAGGATGTATTGTCAGGAAAGGTTGTGGAATTTGGGGGAGGAATGAGGGGAGCCTATTAGATTAAGGTAGACTCTTCTTTAAAGTAGTTTAGGAATGAGTCATCTACTTAAAGGCAAAAGAGTGGACTACCTTTTGTCCAGTCGTGTGATTATTTAGTATCTACTTCTTATACTCTACAAATCAATTGTGATTTGAGAAAAAATAAATTCATTTTTAGAAAACCCAGGGGTTTTTACATTGCCATTTGTCAGAATTTTTACCTTTTAAGAAGATATGTGGTAAGATTGGCTCGTCTGTGCAAATTAGCTAATTTAGTAATAGTTCTGGTGTGGCATTATGCATTTTAAAATACAAAATTATTTTCCTCAGAATGCTAACTTTGATTTTTGAAGCTTTTCATTGGTGTCATTTGGGAACTAATGTTCAATTCCTTGCTATTTAACACTCTGACAGAGATGTTTCCTTTTATACCTTTGTCACATCATTTTCAAAAGTTAAGATCTCTTTGAGACTGGTTGAGGTGGTTAAATCCCTTCAGGGAAAGAATGAACAATGCTGTGCTCCTTAACGGAAAACTGGAGATATTGGTTTCAGATTTTGAGACCTGCTCTGTAAAGGGACACTTATTCATTACATTTATTCATAGGTTCTTGAATGTCCTGTTGTTTTTTATCAGTTAGGTCTTCCTTCCCTGTAGTTTTGTGATTTCTACTGAAGGCATTAGAGAGGTACCTCTTCTAGTAACAAAACCAAAAATGACTATAGTTTAATCCCTTTTAATTTACAGTTAATGATGAGACTTGGACCTTTATAATGGAAAGCTATTAGTTTACTTTCATTCTGTAATAATTATAGATATGAAAGTACATTCTGATGTTATACTACTTGCAAGAATTTTTTTTCTTTAGAATAATTTAATCCTAGTAGAACTTCTTCTTTAAGTATGTTTAAAGGAAACTTTATTTTCTTCCTTTTTATAAAACATCTTTATGAAAAGGTGGTTACAGTCCATGCTTTGTTTAATGTTTTCTAATAGTAAGTCAAAAAGGTCCTAAATTTTAGTGTTTAGGAATGGTTTTTTTCCTAATAAGTATGAAAGTTTTCAAAATGTTTTCAGAAATCGTTAGCAGTCTATAATTTGACCTACATGTACAGATTTCCTTATTCAGGAATTAGAATGGATTTGAGGGGTAGATCAATAGGAATATTCATTGGATTATTACAATTAAAATGCTTGAAACTTCTTAGAATAACATCTCTTCAAATCATACAAGTTATTTGAATTAGTATTATAGTTGTTTTTTTGAAAAATGAAATGATTTGTTTGAGCTTAGAGTTACTCTAAGAAGAGGGATACTAATTGCTCATTTTCTATTAAACCAAAATGTTTAGTTTGGAACATTAGTTTTTTATCAGCATAGTAATCCAAAGTTTAAATATATGAGAAGATAATAACTTCTTTTTCATATTTCTTTTACTCTGTCTGCAGGTTGTAAAAATTAAAATGAATAAACTACGGCAAAGTTTTAGGAGAAAGAAAGATGTTTATGTTCCAGAGGCCAGTCGTCCACATCAGTGGCAGACAGATGAAGAAGGGGTTCGTACTGGAAAATGTAGCTTCCCAGTTAAGGTAAGAGCTTGTGCTTCTGTAATTCTAGATGCGGAAAAGAATTGATAGTCTATTGTGTGTGAAATCCTATTAATTAGGACAATTAAAAGAGAACCCTCTAAAAATGAATCTCTTCATCTTCTGCTTCAAGGTAGAATTAATAAGGAAAACGATTATAATTAGTGATTTTTTTTCTCTTTATATTTAAATAGGAATTTCTGATATATACTCTAGAATCACTACAAATAAGATCATTTCTGATGAAAAACTAATCCTGAAATATCTAAAAATCCCAAATTATTATTATTATTACTATTACTATTATTATTATTATTTTTAATAACAACTTTGAATGGATAGCTTTCCTTGTTTTGTTTTGTTTATTTTTGAGAGAGAGTGAGTGAGCACAAGCAGGGGAGAGACAGAGAGAGGGTGACAGAGGATCTGAAGAAGAGAGCCTGATGTGGGGCTTGAACTCACAAACCTAGAGATCACAACCTGAGCCAAAAGTCGGACACTTAACAAACTGAGCCACCCAGGTGCTCCCAAGTCCCAAATTATTACAAATGAAATTATTTTGAGTGGTAAATGTTTACTAAGTGGTGGAGCAGAGGGAATAAGGAGTCTGTTTTCTTAAATACAGGCCTGGTATGTTCTAGAAAATCTTAAAAGAGTTAAATCAAAAGGAATTTTCTCTTTAATCTTACAACTGTTAATCTTACAGAGGTCATTTAAACTAATGCCTTCATCTGTAAGATCAGAAAATGGAAGCTCAAAGAAGTAATAACATAATGAAGATCTAGAGAAGGGGGTGCCATATAGGTGTTTTTTCTTACTATTACTTGACACTCTGAAGAAGGGTCACATTTAAGGTCATGAAAGAAGTATACATGTTATAGAAAAGAAGTAATTTATAATTATATAAGCATGCTATGAGATGTATTAAGTGTGGATATAAAAAAATAGAAGGAACTAGACCAAAATGTTAATATCTTCCAGAAAAAAATTTAGTCTAATATAAAATGTTAACATATTTCTCTATTTTCTACATATTCTTATGTATACATAGTCTTATTGTGATTTTCTACCATTGATTGAAACATAGCCTGAAGCTTCAGAAAGGAAAAAAATCTATATGACAGAAAAGTGATTTATAGAATATACGTTTTAAATAAATACATGAAAAATATACAAATTTTTCCACAGTCTGTCAATTACTAAGCATTTTCTGGGGTGCCTGGGTGGCTCAAGTTGATTAAGTGTCTTGACTCTTGATTTCAGCTCAGGTATTGATCCCAGGGTCATAGGTTTCCAGACTTAGTAAGGATCCTGCTTTCTCTCTCTTCTGTGTCTGTCTGTCTGTCTGTCTGTCTGTCTCTCTCTCTCTGTCTTTCTCTTTCTCTCCCCCGCCTTCCGTCCCTCTACCCTCCTTGTGCACACAGTCTCTCAAAGAAAAAAAAAAAAGAAATCCTAATCACTTAGCTTTGCTACTTATTCGCTGAAATGAGTTCTTTTATAGGAATAATAAACTTAAATATTTTATTTTAAAATTTTTGGCATGATATTAAGATATGAAAAAAACCCTCTCATACAAAAACTAACACTCTTCACTTCCCCCAACCTCACCCCCCAAAATAGGCTCATTTTGATTATACGAGTAGTGTGGAAATGGGTACTCTTACACATTGTTGATTGCTTGGAATATAAATTATAACATATTAGGAGAGCAATTTGGAAATATCAGTTAAAATTTTAAATGCACTTTTCATTTGACCAGACATTTTACTTTTAAGAATTACATTTAAGGGGCACCTAGCTGGCTCAATTGGAAGAACATGCAACTCTTGATCTCAGGGTAATGAGTTTGAGCCCCAAGTTGGGTATGGAAATTACTAAAAAAAATAAACTTAAAAAAAAAGAATTACATTTAAGTACATTCACAGATAAACTGGCAAAAGTGGTCATCTTAGCATCGTTTGATAGCAAAAATCTGGAAACAAGTTAAATGCCCATCATTCTGGGATTAGATAAAGACGTTAGGAATCCATTAAGTAGAATTCTTTGCCACTATTAAAAAACAAGAGGGGCGCCTGGGTGGCTCAGTCCGTTAAGCGTCTGTGCTGACAGCTCAGAGCCTGGAGCCTGCTTTGGATTCTGTGTCTCCCTCTCTCTCTGTCCCTCCCCTGCTCATGCTCTGTCTCTCTCTCTCAATAATAAATAAATGTTACAAAAAAAAAAAAAGAATAAGATAGGTCTGTATTCATTTAATAAAAATTTTTGAATACCTACTGTGCACCAGGCATATGCTAAGTGGTAAATAAAAAGACGGTTCTTGCTCTTGTAGAGTTGATAGTGTCCTTGTAGGAAGACAGACTTTAATTAGATATTTGCATTAATATGATTACAAACGGAGATAAGTGCTTTTTAAAGAGGGAAGGCTATGGTGTAAGAAGTTATATGAGATGAACCTGGAAAGAAATAGGGTGGGGCCCTTGTAGGCCATGTTAAGGATTTTGGACTTTAAGAGTTACTGGAAGCCACTAAATGGTGTGGGGTTTTTTCATCTTTTGTTCATTTTATTGTGGTAAAATATGTAACATAAAATTCACCATTATAACCATTTCTATGCGTATAGTACACTAATATTAGTAACATTCATATTGTTATGCAGTCATCAGCACCACCCATCTCCAGAACTTTTTCCTCTTCCCAAACTGGGACTGTGGGTGTGGTGTGGTTTGGAGGTAGTCCATAGTAGGTGCAAAGAGTCTGGTGAAAGATTATTACAATAATCCAGAGGAGAGATCATGTTTAGTCTGGACTAAGATGGTAACTGTGGAGACGAAAAGAAATGAAGTAAATTGAGAGATAATTAAGAGATAAAGGCAATAGGAATTGGAAATGGACTGAACCTAGGGAATGAAAAAGAATGGTGTTAAGGCTGATACCTGGTTTCTTGTCCCAAACTGATAGAGGTGATGATCATTGACTGACAGAGGAAACACTGAAAGAATATTCTCTGACATGCTCATACAGAAAGATGACTTTAGTGTATTATTAAGTGATAAAGGCAGGGCATGAACAGTATACATAGTATGATTCTGTTTATAGTTAAAAAGAAAAAATCTGGGGTGCCTGGGTGGCTCAGTCTGTTAAGCGTCTGACTTCAGCTTAGGTAGTGATCTCATGGTTTGTGAGTTCGAGCCCCACGTCAGGCTCTGTGCAAACAGCTCGGAGCCTGGAGCCTGCTTCAGATTCTGTTTCTCTCTCTCTCTCTCTCTCTCTGCCACTCCCCCACTTGTGCTCTGTCTCTCAAAAATAATAAATAAATGTTAAAATTTTTTTAAAGAAAAAAATCTATATATCTGCTTATATATATAAGAAATACCTGTTAAGAAGACACAAATAAATATGAATTACGGAATGGGTGTGAAGGTTTGGGGATCTTTTTACTTTTCACTATGTATCCTTTGGAACTAGTGACATTTCTTGTCATGAACATGTTATATTTGTAATAAATAAACATATATATTTTTAAAAACCTCATTCACAGGGTTCTGAGAGGCTGGTATATAGTACTGAAATAACTGAAGTAAAATTAATCGAAGCACTTCCAATTGGCTATGAAATATACAACTTTTAAGTATTTTGTGTGTGATAAATAAGGTTCACTATCATTCAGTGGTACTGTCATTTGTCATAAGAAACAGCTGATTAGATGTGCTTTAGAGATAAACATTTAAGATGTAAGATTTACATCTTATGCAGGCAGGACACCTTACTTAGGACGTTTTTTGTATGATCTTCTCCAAATGGTGTTTTGAAATCCTTTCGACAAAACATTCATCCCCTCTTCTACGTGGTGGCTCCCCACCCCTTATCTGCCTTCCCTTCCCACCCCATGCACTTAAGTACAAATGCCATATGGTTGGATAGGAGAATCAGAACCTGAATTATTTTCTATAGCCTAAAAATAGATGAATTTCCTCAAATATAGCTGGACAAATGATGTCTTATCTGGCCTTGTCTTGGGGACTACTGAATTCTGAACTACTGATGAGTTGGTATAAAAAGTTTCTCATGTAGACAACTAGTAAGGTGATGAGCATGCTCACTGAGGAAGAACACGTTTGAGGGTAGAGAAGATGAATTTCTTTTGAGGTGTCTAGGAAAGATGGACATGAAGATACCTACTTAACCACAAACACCATGAGTTTTCATTTTGAGATTACAAATAAATTCTAGTAAGTAGGCAAATTTGCAAATAAGGAATCCTTGAATAATGAGAGTTGACTATATATAAATTATCATTGAAGTCATGAGTAAGTGAGATTGCCTAGAAGAAGTGAGAGGAGAGGGGGGCCTAGGACAAACATAGAAGGGACAGGCAGTGAAATGGGTTATCTTCAAAGGAGAATAAGAATGAGTAGCCAGAGAGGTATAAGGGAAACCTGAAGAGTGTGATCTCAGAAGCCAAGTTTCAAGGAAGGAGAAAGTGGTCAAGTGCTATCGAGGAGAAAATGAAACTTCATTAATTTAAAAATTTGAAAGTCCTGGTGATTCTAATGATAGCACTTACAGTGGAGTCATAAGGATGGAGTCTAGATTGAGGAGTGAATGGATGCAAAATAAGAAAGAAGATGACAAATCTAGAGATTACTAATTCGAGAAGTTCGTCAGACAAGGTTGTGTGAAGATGGGGAGGGGAGAAAGGGAAGTATTACAAAGCCCACAAGGAAACTTTTAGTGGTGATGGCTGATTATTATATTGATTGTGATCATGGTTTCTCAGGTATATGCAAGAACTCAGCATATTGTAACTTTAAGTATATATAGTTCATTATATGTCAGTTATACCTCAATAAGGTAGTTAAAAAAATTTTTAATGAAAAAGTTTGTCTTCAAAGGAGAGCAGAAAGGCAGAGTAGCAAAGGGAGTGTGAGGTTGAAAAGCTGTGTGTTATTGTTGTTTTTACCAGTTTTACTAGATATAATTTACATACCATAAAGTTTACTCAGTTAAAGTCTATAAATCACTGGTAGTTTGATTTTATGTTGAATTTTGTTTTTAAGGTAGGAGAGACTTGAGCATAACTAAAGGGCCTTTAAGAAGCATGTAGAAAGTGGATTTGTTTTAGATGGAGGAAGGATGCTGCTTCTATTTTAATAGTAGCAAAGGTAACAAACGGAGTGTAAATGCCTTACATTTATGGTGTTGGTGGCTTAAAATTGGAGTTTAAAGGCATATTTTCTCAAGGAAATAGGAAGTGAAGACATCTGTAGAAGAGTGAGGAGAGTTGTGGAATTAGATTTGAAGACATTAGAATAGCTACTCCAGAGGATGGGAGATACAGAATATGCAATTACTGGAAATAGAAATGTGATTACTAGACTGTAATCAAGTGAAACTGCAACTAGTTTGATCTCTGCCAAGTATGTTAAAGTATACTGGTGCCTGTATAAGTACAATTTAGTATTACAATTTAATTAGTAATTAATTAAAGTAGGTTTCAAACCTTGTCTTGCAATTCTGCTAGTGTAACAGAGATCATCTTTTTTTTTTAAGTGTTTATTTTGAGAGAGAGAGAGGGAGAAAGAGAATCCCAAGCGGTTCCATGCTTAGTGCAGAGCCTGACGTGGGGCTCAATCTTGTGAACCGTGAGATTATGACCTGAGCACATATCAAGAGTCAGACACTTAACTGACTGAGCCACCCAGGTGCCCCAATAATTTTTTTAATGGAGGAGGAATTTTAATGTTAGAAGTGAAGTATTACCTATAAAAACTTAATGTAGTGGTTCTCAAAGTGAGGTCCCCAAAATCTTTTTGTGAGATCCTGAAGTACTTTCTTTTCCAACTATATATCTGTGTGTGAAAATATGTATCAAAATGACATATTCCAATAGATTGAATCTAGATGCAAATTTGAGAATCTAGTTTTCTATTAAGCCAGATATTAGCCAAATTTGAGAATCTAGTTTTCTATTAAGCCAGATATTAGGGAGATTTGCAGAAATGTGAAACAGTGCCACCCTTCTCACAAAATTGTTTCATTTTGATATAGTTATTTTCCATTAAATGCCATTTACATTAACATGTAAATGCATTTATTATTTTTCAATGAATTAAATATTTTTAAAAGTTCTTAGTTTTAATTTCTAATATAGTAAAATTATCAATAGATATAACTGACACAAACAAAAATGCTTTGGGGTCCTCAGTGTAATTGGGTCCTGTGACCAAAAATTTTGAGAACCGTTGATTAAAAACAGTATGCTTCAGGGGCGCCTGGGTGGCGCAGTCGGTTAAGCGTCCGACTTCAGCCAGGTCACGATCTTGCGGTCCGGGAGTTCGAGCCCCGCGTCGGGCTCTGGGCTGATGGCTCAGAGCCTGGAGCCTGTTTCCGATTCTGTGTCTCCCTCTCTCTCTGCCCCTCCCCCGTTCATGCTCTGTCTCTCTCTGTCCCAAAAATAAATTTAAAAAAACGTTGGAAAAAAAAAAAAAAAAACAGTATGCTTCAGGGGCGCCTGGGTGGCTCAGTCGGTTAAGCGGCCGACTTTGGCTCAGGTCATGATCTTGCAGTCCGTGAGTTCGAGCCTCACGTCGGGCTCTGTGCTGACAGCTCAGAGCCTGGAGCCTGTTTCAGATTCTGTGTCTCCCTCTCTCTGACCCTCCCTTGTTCATGCTCTGTCTCTCCCTGTCTCAAAAATAAATAAAACGTTAAAAAAAAAACAAAAACAAAAAAAACCAGTATGCTTCATCAGTTAAAGTAATATACTAAGTTTATTTGTAATTGCGTACTAACATTATATTTTAAAATGCTAGTGTTATTTTCGGTTAAAATCAGTTGCTGGAATCTAAGCCAGTTCATCAGTCCTTTGATTTGTAATTAAAATCTTAATTCTCTAGTTATGTAGAATACATACAGAATGCTAAAATGGACCTTCTGTTGGATAGATTCTGGATTTCATATTATCTTCAAATTTGGGAGATTTGAGGGTCTGGATACAGGATTTATGCTTATTCGTATTGTTTGTAAACTGATCTAATTCAATTCACTGCTAAATGAGATGGAAGGACTTCATTCCATTGGTTTAAGGTTATAATCCTGAACCAGGAAGTGGGCTGGTATGTACAAATCGGATAGACCAAATGGAGAATTGAGCACATGAATGGCTGGAATTGGATGTGTTTACCTCCTGGACCAACATTTTGCTATATTAAGTGATCTGCCAAGTTGTTCTGGGCCCCATTTCTTTCTAAGATAAGGATTGCCATTGTGCTAGAAGTTTTAAGAGGTAGTATTTTAATAATAGGGTTTTTTGTGTTGTCCATTAGAACATGGTGAGGGGGATCATCTCCCCACCCCCTGCCCTAGCAACACCAAGCAGCTCTTAGACACCAGCGTAGTGTTTGAGAATTCATCAGATTCCAGTTTCATGCTTCAGTCCTATAAGACTTTCCTCTCACCCCCTATTTCAGATGCCCTACTTCACAAGCCCCAGGCTGTTAACCTGTGTTTTTGAGTAACCAGTTACAGATTGGAGATCCAATGATCTCCTTAGAGATTGGCTAGAGCTGCCCACAGAACTCAAGGGGACACTTACATTTAATAGTTGATGAAAGGACATGATAAAGGGTATGAATCAACAGTGAGATAAAGAGATATATAGGGTGAGGTTTTGAACAAAGTAGCTTCTGGCCTCATGGAGCTTGGGGACTGGCTTGGTGGCATGTGAAAATGTTCTGGTTACCCAAGTATGGAAGCACTCCAAAAATAAAAGCCAAAAAACTGTCCTTTTGGGTTTTTATGAGGTATCATTACATAGTCATAATTGACTAAGTCATTGGCTGATTCAGTTTCTAGCCCCTCTCCCCTCTCCAGGGGTTGGTAGGTGAGACTGACAGATCCAACCGTTTATTCACATGGTTGGTCCTCCTGGCAACCAGCTGCCATCCTTAGGTGTTTTCCGAGAAAGTTGCCTCCTTTATGGAACAAAAGACACCTTTATCACTCTCAATACTCAGGAAATTCCAAAGATTTTGGGAGCTGTGAGTCAGGAACTGTGGATGAAGACCAAATATATATGAGAAATACATTGTGGTTATCTGAATGACCAAATCTGTGTTTCTTATAAATCATAGTATCACACAGGCTTTTTTTATTTTGCGTGTAAGCATATAGCCATGGTACAGAAAGTAGGGCTCTTGCTATTTCAGTATTTCTGATCCAGTGGCTTACCTACCATGTAACGTGTATTTTGATGTACAATGTTAATACTAAATTAGAAGTTACTAAATATACTTTTGTGCATGAATGCACAAAAAAAATAATAAAATGGGAAAATAATCACAGATACCATTGGCATTTTTAAAATTAAGATTCTATAGGGGTGCCTGGGTGACCCAGTCAGTTGAGTATCTAACTCTTGATTTTGGCTCAGGTCATGATCCCAGGGTCATGGGATCAAGCACTGCATCAGACTCTACTCTGAGTATGGAGCCTAAGATTCATATTCTCTCTCTCTCTCTCTCTCTCTCTCTCTCTCTCTCTCTCCCCTTCCCTCTCTCTCCCCTTCCCTCTCTCTCCCCTTCCCTCTCTCTCCCCCCCTTTCCCTCTCCCCCTTCCTCTGCCTCTCTCCCCTACTCTTGCCCTTTCTCTTTCTCTCTCTTAAAAAAAAAATATAGGCAAATAAACTTGAAAACATGGATAGAATTGGTAATATTCTTGGGTTGTATAAATGACCAAAACTAACTCCAAAGAAACAAAATATAAAAAGACCAACTCCTGTAGAAGAAATATTGTAATATGTAAAAGTTACCTACCTCCCTTTTTCTACTTTCCAACCCTAACATACCAAGGGAACTATTAATATATTTTTTTTAAGTGTACTCATTTATTTTGAGAGAGAGAGAGAGAGTATGTGCATGCATGTGTGAGCGGGGGAGGAGCAGAGAGAAAAGGAGAGAGAGAATCCCAAGCAGGCTCTGCACTGCCAAGCGTAAGGCTCAACCCCTCGAACCGCAAGATCATGACCCAAGCTGAAATCAAGAGCCAGATGTTTAACCAACTGAGCCACCCAAGTGCCCTGGGAACTATTAATCTTTTAACGAAAAGATGAAAGTCATGCTTTATTTGTTCATCAGCGCCTTCCAAATTCATTTTATAACCTTAGAAATTTCTTTTTATATGTGTAGCATTCTAAAACTTGACAGCATAAGAGAAGGAAACTACAAACTAAATTATTGTATAGATATTAACACAAAACTTTTGACAAAATATTAACAGACAGAATCCAGCAACCTAATTTAAAGTAGGGCACCTGGCTGGCCAAGTCCAGTTGAGCATCCAACTCTTGGTTTTGGCTCAGGTCATGATCTCACAGTTCGTGGGTTTGAGCCCTGCCATCAGGCTCTGTGCTGACAGCGTGGAGCCTGCTTGGGATTCTGTCTCTCCCTCTCTCTGCTGCTTCCCTGCTCTCTCTCACACACTCTCTCTCAAAATAAATAAACTTTTTTAAAAAAAGAATAATTTATACCCTCACTCATCATTATCTAAAGATAAAGACTAGGGAGTAAATGTCTTTTATATCAGAATGGGACAGCCCCTTACAAACATACACACAGAGACTTCCTACTGCTTTTCCTTTGGCTAGGATTGAATTAAACTTCCATGCTATAGTTGCAAGGAAAGCCAAGAAAGCAATTATTTGCTATTTTCAGCTGTACCAAGGAGTTAGGCTCTTTTGGCAGGGGAAATCCATTGAAAGACTGGCTGACATGTAGGCAACTAACAATGTCAGTCACTGTCATTATATCATATCTATACTTCTTAAATATCTATCCTCTGCCTTTTTGTTCTTTCTCCTACTGCTACTGTTTAATCGAGTCCTCAGCTTTTTTTTCTCCCTAGACCATTATAGTTCTCTTGACTGTTTTTCTTGTGGCTAATCCCTTTCAAACTATTATCTTAAGGCTGTAATAGTGATCTTCTTAAATTGCAGATATGACTATGTCACTTGCCTGCTTTCTGTCCTTCATTGGCTCTGTAATAAATTTTAGAGAGGCATCTAGAGCATATGCTTTCTTTTTTTTTTTTTTCAATACATGAAGTTTATTGTCAAATTGGTTTCCATACAACACCCAGTGCTCATCCCAAAAGGTGCCCTCCTCAATACCCATCACCTCCCCTCCCCTCCCTCCCACCCCCCATCTACCCTCAGTTTGTTCTCAGTTTTTAAGAGTCTCTTATGCTTTGGCTCTCTCCCACTCTAACCTCTTTTTTTTTTTTTTTCTTCCCCTCCCCCATGGGTTTCTGTTAAGTTTCTCAGGATCCACCTAAGAGTGAACACATAGGGTATCTTTCTCTGTATGGCTTATTTCACTTAGCATCACACTCTCCAGTTCCATCCACGTTGCTACAAAGGGCCATATTTCATTTTTTCTCACTGCCACGTAGTACTCCATTGTGTATATAAACCACAATTTCTTTATCCATTTAGAGCATATGCTTTCAAGCCAAACTACCCAAGTTTGTATTGGTGCTATGCCAGTTATTATTAACTGTGACCATAATCAAATTACTTAAACTTTCTCCACCTCTGTTTCTTCAGCTGTAAAATGAGAAATAGTACTTATCTAATATAGGTGTTCTGAGAAATAAATGAGCAAATACGGTACATGAAAAACACAACACTGCTGGCACATAGTATACAATAAATTTTGGTGCTGCTGTTATTGTTATTTGTTAGATGCCAACTGAATACTGGAGTTCTAAATCTGCATTTCTTATTTCTTGGGTTTTTTCCTTAATTGAATTTTTAACACTGTAAGTTAAATATGTTCTCTTGAATAGAAGTCAGAAGCTTTTGATAGATGTTTGATGCCTGAGGACTTAATGCATTGGTCGCAGCAATCTCTTACAGCTTTAAAAATTCTATTTATCCCAAGGGATGGGACTTTTATTGCTACTCATAATTTTATTGTCTGAATGTGACAATCTTCTGCATATGCAATAATGTTTCATTTCATAGCTGCCTCACACTGTAATTTTTTGGAAGATGCTCCAGTTGACTGGTAGTGATCCAAACGTAAGGTTCACATATATGGTACCAATGAAATAAATCAATCGAAGTGACCAGTTGGTTAATAGATAGATACATTGTATTCATTTCTTAGTTCTCTAGCTTGCTAACAGTGACAACTATACATCATAATCTGGTTTTCTGTTTGAAACATTAAAAATTTGGGTGTGCCTCCCTGGCTCAATCAGAGGAGCATGGGACTCTTTATCTCAGGGTCGTGGGTTCAAGCTCCCGGTTGGGTGTAGAGATTACTGAAACATTAAAAATTTGGGAAAAATGTTTCTTGTTTCAGATAACTTTTTAACATAAACTGTGAAATGTTATTGGTTTATGAATCCCAAGCATTTCGGTTACTCATGATTTGCTGTGCATTTTGAAAGGAAGTGTTAGTTCTATTCAGAATCTCTTAAGAGCTGATGATTTTGTTTATGACATAATATGATGCAGTGAGATTTCTGTTACATGATAGTGCTAGTGAATAGTTGGTGATATCTGATTATTTGAAGCCAACACTGAATTCCTGTGGTCTAGACTTAGAAGATTGTGTTCTTTTTCTTTCTTTTTTTTTTTTAATTTTTTAAAAGTTTATTTATTTTTGAGAGAGAGAGACAGAGTATGAGCAGGGGAGAGAGAGAGAGCGAGACACAGAGTCCGAAGCAGGCTCCAGGCTCTGAGCTGTCAGCACAGAGCCCGACATGGGGCTCAAACTCACAAACCACGAGATTATGACCTGAGCTGAAGTTGGACTCTTAACTGACTGAGCCACCCAGGCGCCCCTAGAGGATT
The DNA here is from genome assembly GCF_016509475.1 of Prionailurus bengalensis. Taxonomy (NCBI): domain Eukaryota; kingdom Metazoa; phylum Chordata; class Mammalia; order Carnivora; family Felidae; genus Prionailurus; species Prionailurus bengalensis. The sequence continues at coordinate 119,250,963 of NC_057355.1, read as the reverse complement.
GTGTTCTTAAGGACTACATTATGATTTTATAACCATGATATGTGAATTAAAATTTTATTAAAATGGTGTTGAATTTAATTTAAACTTAAAATTTTTCATTGAAGTAATATATGCTTGTGGTGAGAAAACAACACCTTCTCTACCACTAATCCCACTTCCCAGGGACATTTAACCATTTTTATTTCTGCTTCTATAATTGGTAATATTTTACCTTCTTTAGATAATATCATTTTAGTGTCTGTTCTTAACTTACCAGTTTTATCATTGGTTCTCCACTGTAAAGGTGACAAAGGATCATTTAACCCACATATCCTGTCCTTCCATCTTCTCTTTGTCTCTTCTCCACCCAGACTTTTGGAATTACTATTTTTGGTTTTTCTTTTTCTTTTTTTTTAAACTTTTTTTTTTAACGTTTATTTATTTTTAAAAAAAAAATTTTTTTTTTCAACGTTTATTTATTTTTGGGACAGAGAGAGACAGAGCATGAACGGGGGAGGGGCAGAGAGAGAGGGAGACACAGAATCGGAAACAGGCTCCAGGCTCTGAGCCATCAGCCCAGAGCCTGACGCGGGGCTCGAACTCACGGACCGCGAGATCGTGACCTGGCTGAAGTCGGACGCTTAACCGACTGCGCCACCCAGGCGCCCCTAACGTTTATTTATTTTTGAGACAGAGAGAGACAGAGCATGAACGGGGGAGGGTCAGAGAGAGGGAGACACAGAATCTGAAACAGGCTCCAGGCTCTGAGCTGTCAGGCCAGAGCCCGACGCGGGGCTCGAACTCACAGACCGCAAGATCATGACCTGAGCTGAAGTCGGCCGCTTAACCGACTGAGCCACCCAGGCGCCCCTATTTTTGGTTTTTCTATTAGTTTCCTATACTCATAAATTTTTTCTTCTTTAATTTTAGATGGTATATCTCGATTCTCTACCATATAAAATAAAAATACTAAAACCCCTAACTCTCTTACCTTCAAACTTATGTCAACTGTGCTTTTCTTTTTAGTATTATAAGGTCAGTAACATTTACATTTTGTCTTACAACCATAAATTGTCCCCCTTTCTTTTTTTCTTTTCTTTCCTTTTTCTTTCCTTTTTTTTCTTTTTTTTTTTTTTAGTAAGGGAATGAGAGAAAGAAGCAGGGCTAATGCTCACTTGACGCAGGACTCATGCTCACCCAAAGTGGGGCTCTTGGTCACCTGTTGGGGGGCTCAAACTCAAGAACCATGAGATCATGACCTGAGCCAAAGTCCGATGCTTAACCGACTGAGCCACCCAGGTGCCCCTGTCCCCCTTTCTTTGTCAAGTTTAGTGTAAGAGGTTTCAGTATAATGATTCTTAATTGTTTAATGTAGAGCTAAGTAATGTGTTACATTTTCTTCTCTATGAGTCTAGTAATTCATTAATTCATTTAAAAGTTATTCAATTTACTGAATGCCTGCTGTTTGCCGGACAGTGTTCTAGGCATGGGTAGTATAGCAAACAAAACAGACAAAATTCCTGCACAGTGTATACATTCTAGTTGGTTTTAACAATGAAAAAATAAAAATGTATGAAGTACCTGGTATGTCAAAAGGGTTCTAGGTTTGAAGGAAGTGCATGGTGATAAGGATAGTGAAATTTAAAATAAGATGGTTGGGGGAGCCTTCACTGCAAAAGTGACTTTTCAGTGAAGACTCAAAGAAAGTAAGAGGCAGATTGTAGACAGAAAGGGCAGCAAATGCAAAGGGTCTAGGGCAGGAGAATGGTATGTTGGAGACAGAGCAAGGAAGCCAGTGTATTTAGAGCAGGTAGTACAAGTAGAGGTAAGATCAGCTAAGTAGCAGAGTGCCTGATCATGCATGTAGTTTAATACTTTTCACACTGGTCAGATCTATCATCTATATTTTTACTACAAATATCTTATAATACTTCTTATACTATCCTAAATGAAATATATGCATAGTATAACCTACTTATGCTTACATAATTAAATATATAAAGAAGAAACAAAAAAACGTTAATAAAATTAAACCAGTGTGTGAGTGCTTGGACATAATTACCCTAGAAGACCTAAAGTAGTAAACCTTTACCTTAGAATCACTGTGGATGAGAGCTGCAAATGTAGACTGATACGATATATTGATAACTCATATACCACAAGTGGATTGTAAGTGGTGATGTTATTTTCTGAAATGGTGAACAGCTTTTGGTAAAATTCTTATCAAAGTAAAATTCTTTCCTTGATTGACATAGCAATTGCAATTATGCAAAAAATATTGTGTATATATGTAAAATGGAGTTAGAGTTTAAATGATTACAAGTAAGTTTTTTATCCATTCACTTAAAATGGATACTAATGCCCAGTAGCGCAGTCAGATGTCATACAGGAAGCAGGGTATCATCTGTGCACAATACCTATGAGTAATTTTCCAAGTCACTGTTACCAAAAATGCCTCCATATATTTCCTGAACACACCTCTTTGAAAAAACCAGTGGTATAGAGTCTTATAAGACCATTTTAAGGACTTTGGCTTTTATTTAGAGTGAAATGAGAAGCCACTGGAGGAATTTGAGCAGAGGAGTGACATTATATAACTTAGATTGTAAAAGGATTACTCTGACTCTTGTGCTAAGAATCTACTGTAGAGACGAGCAAGGGTGAAAGCAGAGAGACCGGTTAAGTGGCTGTTATGAAAATCCAGACCTGAAAGATGATGATGGCTTACATCAGGGTGATAGTACTGAAAGTGGTGAGAAGGGATTAGATTCTGCATGTATTTTGTAGATAGGGCTGGTGGTATTTGTTGATTTATTAAATTTGTGAAGTGTTGACAAAGAGAAAGAGAAATCAAAGATAGTGTCAAGGTGTTTTTTCTTTTTTAAGTTTGTTTATTTTGAGAGAGAGAGCATTCACACAGGAGGGGCAGAGAGAGAATCCCAAGTGAGCTCCCGCTGTTAGCAAGGAGCCTAACTCAGGGCTTGAACTCACGAACTGTGGGATCATGGCCTGACCTGAAATCAGAAATCCAATGCTTAACTGACTGAGCCACCCAGGCATCCCTAGTGCCAAGGTTTTTGATCTGAGCAATTGGAAGGGTAGAGTTGCCATATTATTTTAGGAAAGATGTTGTTAGAAGAATAGATTCATGAATGAAGGATAACATCAGGCATTTAGTTTTGATTCTGTTATTGGTGTCTTTTTCAAAATTTCATTTTCTGCTTATTGCTGTTATAGAAATACAATTGACTTTTTAAAAAATTGAAATATAATGGACATATAACATTATATTAGTTTCAGATGTACAACATAATGATTCAATATTTGTATATACTGTGAAATGATACAATTGGCTTTTGTATGTTGAAATTATATCTACAGTCCTTCTAAACTCATTTATTAATTCTAATAATTTATTTGTATATTCCTTTGGGTTTTTTACTAATACAGTTATATTATCTCTGAATAATTGTTGTATTTCTTATATATACTTAAAAGTTTTTTGTCCCGGGGCGCCTGGGTGGCGCAGTCAGTTAAGCGTCTGACTTCAGCCAGGTCACGATCTCGCGGTCCGTGAGTTCGAGCCCCGCGTCAGGCTCTGGGCTGATGGCTCAGAGCCTGGAGCCTGTTTCCGATTCTGTGTCTCCCTCTCTCTCTGCCCCTCCCCCGTTCATGCTCTGTCTCTCTCTGTCCCAAAAATAAATAAAAACGTTAAAAAAAAAAAAGTTTTTTGTCCCTTTGTTTCATTGGTCAGGGACTGATATATAACTCTGAGTAGAATTGGTAATAACAAGAATTCTTACCTCATTCCCAATCTTGCCACAGTTTATCAGATTAAACAAGTTCCCTTCTGTTCTTGGTTAAAAAATAGTTTAAATTATGAGTGGAAATTAGGTTTTATCAGAAGTGTATTCTGTACCTATAGAGGTTATATAATCTTTATCTTTAATTCTGTTGGGTAGTAAATTATACTTAGTAGATTTTTTGAATAGTTAACCTTACATTCCTGGAATAAGCTCAACTTGATCATTAGAGGTACTCAATCAAGTTGAGTTTACTGAGTATATTTCTGGATTCTCTTTGCTAATACTTTGTTCAAAAATTTCACATCTAGGGGCGCCTGGGTGGCGCAGTCGGTTAAGCGTCCGACTTCAGCCAGGTCACGATCTCGCGGTCTGTGAGTTCGAGCCCCGCGTCGGGCTCTGGGCTGATGGCTCGGAGCCTGGAGCCTGTTTCCGATTCTGTGTCTCCCTCTCTCTCTGCCCCTCCCCCGTTCATGCTCTGTCTCTCTCTGTCCCAAAAATAAATAAACGTTGAAAAAAAAAAATTTTTTTTTAAAAATTTCACATCTATACTTTTGCTCCTGAATGGATTGTAATTTTTCTTTCTCATAATGTCCTTGTCTGGTTTTATATTAAGAGAAGCTGGATTACAGTTTTAAGAAGGCTCTGTCTACTTCAGGTTTACTTCTACTTTTAGGGAATTCTTTTTGGCATTTGAATTGAGATACTTTGGTGTTCACTGGTGTTAATCTAGTTGGTCTGGAACTCTAATTCTTCACTCTTCAGCAAATTGAAAATGCCAAAAATTCATTCTGTTTAACATGTTCCTCTGTTTCATGTAATTAAAAAAAAATGTTTTTAATGTTTTGTTTATTTTTGTGAGAGAGAGAGACACAGAGTGTGAGTCAGAAAAAGGCAGAGAGAGAGGGAGACACAGAATTCGAAGCAGGCTCCAAGCTCTGAGCTGTCAGCACAGAGCCAGATGCAGAGCTCTAACCCATGAACCCTGAGATCATGACCTGAGCTGGTCGGATGCTTAACCAACTGAACCACCCAGGCGCCCCTGTTTCCTATAATTTTTGTGGGTTGGTTCTTAAAGGCTTGATCAGATTTAGCTTAGATTGTGTTTGTTTGCTTGCTTGCTTGCTTGCTTGTTTTTCCAGGAATACTTCATTGGTGTTGTGGGCTATGATCAGGAGACGCACAATAGCTGATTATCTTTTTGTGATATCAGTAGCCATTCATGATCATTGCCTGGGATTATTAAATCATTAAGTTGGAAAATGGTGATACTTTAATTCTGTCATCCTTTCTTTACTTATCAGCTATAATATTTTTATAAAGCAAAATCCCCCATATCTACTCTTTGGTTAGCAGTACTATAGTGTTACTAGGAAAGTCAGGGTAATTTCATTTATGAAGGAAATATTGAGCTCTGAGGAAGAATGCCCCCCACCCACTTCAGCCATAAACAACATTGCCAAAATGGATGACTATTCCTATTTGATCAACCTCTCTTTCTTTCTTTTTTTTTTTTTAAAGTAGACTAGCATTAAGTTAATGTATGTAAGACCAGTAAACTATAAACCATTATTTGAATAGCAAAGTTGCAGAGGTAATGTGAGATAGTAAACAGAAGATAGTGAGATAGTTGAAAGAAGAAAGATCTAGAAGTGAAAAGATCAAAGTTTTATTCCTGGCTCTGTTAATTTACTAGTTATATGACTTTGTGTAAATCACTTAACTTTTTTGACACTGTGTGCCACATTTGAAAGGTAAAGTTTCTGAATCTCTTTAAGTTCTTTTCAGCTTTAAACTTCTGTGATTAGATTTAATGCATATATTTAGGTCAGATGACTTGTTCAAATGTAATTGTACTCCAAAATTATATGTAAAAGTAACCCATTTTAATTTGACTTAACTACTCTCCTTTGATTAAAGGCCTGAAACAAGTTTTGATATCATGTTCTACACATCTACATCCTATATTTGCTATATAATACTGGACATGTATACCTGATAATGTGCCTTACACTTTCTTGTAAATTAATCATTATGTTACTTTTTGCTAATGTTGGGAAGTGTTGACTACGTAGTCTTTCACATCAGAACTCTGCATTTCTTCTCAGAACTCCGCATTTCTTCTCATAGCTAACATTACCAAAAATAAGGGGGGAAATCTATTTGAATAATTTTTTCAAGGAAAGGAAAAATGACCTAATTCATCCAAGAATGAAATTCCACATACTAGTTTTTCTAAAGTACATTTTTGTGAATAAAAGTCCCTTACTCAGAAGGAGTTCGGAAAAGGCATACAGACAAAAGAAGTCCCAGTGTCAAATATTTTAGCCATTAAAACACAAGTCAGCTGCAATTCTTCAGTGAGATAGTGTCTCAGAAAAGAAAAGAGACCTCTTTAATAATGTTTTTTTCAATGGGCATGTTTTTCTCATAGTCTAGTAAAGCACAACACTGATTTCCATCTCCACATTTCCAAAATAGATTTTGCAGCTAAGAGTCATTCCATATATGAGATATTTTTGTTCTCTCCTTTCCATTAAGTCTCCCTACCCCCCCCCCTTTTTTTTTTACCGGGATAAATACCCATAAGAGATCAGTTGAAGTCACCACAATGATAGAATAAAATCCTCTGGAAACACTTGGAAACCTATATTCATATCTCAGCACCTAAAGGTAACTCAGCGACCATAAAACCCTACTTTGTCATTTTATTATTAATAAAAAATGGAAACAGGGATTAAGTGACTTGGATATAGTATTAGGAATGAGTCCTAATAAAGAAAAAGAAAGAAAACACAGATATATAATACTAGAGATAAGAAAGTGAGGAGACCCAATCACAGATTTAAGTTATGTGAACATTATATAGTTTATGGTGATAAATTTGAAATTTTAGATTAAGAATGTTCTAGGAAGGGGGCGCTGGGTGTCTCAGTCGGTTAAGTGTCCAACTTCAGCTCAGGTCATGATCTCACAGTTTGTGGGTTGGCGCCCCACATCAGGCTCTCTACTGTCAGCACAGGGTCTGTGTCAGGTCTCTCCTCTTTTCTCTCTGCCCCTCCCTCCTCTTCTTTTAAAAAAAGAATGTTCTAGGAAAATATATATTACTAAAATTAATTAAAGTAGAAAATGAAAAGTTGAATAGGCCTGTAACCATGAAGGAAATAGTGTTTTTAAAACCCAAAACTATCTCCCCAAAAAGATTATAGATGGTTACACAGGTTGATTCTTTCAAAACCTCAAAGAATAATTCTTATGCTCTTTAACTATACCAGAGCATATGGGGGTTGGGGGAGAAAAGAATGGTTTCCAGATTTTTTTATGGCATTAACAGAATCCTGATATAACAAAGATAGCATAAAAGAAAAAGAAAACCATAGACCAGTTCCACTTATAAATATAGATGAAAAAGTAGGCAGAAAAATAGAACAAGTAGGATCTAAAAGTATAATAAAGACCAAAGTAGGGTTTAACTTAAGAATCCACAAATAATTCAGTATTAGGAAATTTGATATAGTTCATCACATTGATGAACCTAAGAAAAGGACTTCATCATTGAAATGGAAGCAAAGTTGAATGATACACACTTGTGGATTTCAGAACTTAGTACAAATCTATAGTAATCAGAACAATGTCATACTGACATAAGGATAGATGTATAAAACAATGTAATAGAATTGAGAGTACAGAAATAAACCTATACATCTGTGGCCAATTGATTTTTGAGAAGGGTACCAAGACCATTCAATGGGGAAAGAATGGTCTCTTCAACAAATGGTGATGGAACAACTTGATTTCCACATTGAAAAAAAAATGAAGCCAGACCTCTACCTTACACTATGTACAGAAAATTAACTTAAAAGTTAATATAAGAATATAAGAATAGGGGTACCTGGGCAGCTCAGTTGGTTAAGCATCCAACTTCAGCTCAGGTAATGATCTCACTGTTCCTGAGTTCTAGTCCTGCATCGGGCTCTGTGCTGATAGCTCAGAGCCTGGAGCCTGCTTCGGATTCTGTGTCTCCCTCTCTCTCTGTCCCTCCCCCACTTGGTGCTGTCTGTCTGTCTGTCTCTCTCTCTCTCTCTCTCTCTCTCCCGCCCCCCCCCTCAAAAATAAATAAACATTAAAAAAAATTTTAAGGAATATAAGACTATTAAGTCTTATAAACCATAAAATTCGTAGAAGAAAACTTAGTGGTAAATTATCATGACCTTGGATCTGGCAATAGATTCTTAGAAAAGACATCAAAACCATGAGCAACAAAAGAAAAAATAGATAAACTGGACTTAATTAAAATGTAAAATTTTTGTGCACTAAGGAAGTTATCAAGAAGATTAAAAAACTGCAGAATGGGAGAAAATATTTGGGAATCACATGTTTGATAAGAGTCTAGTATTTAGAATATATAAAAGAACATGATTTAAAAATAGGCAAAGGATTGGAATAGAAATTTCTCCTAAGAAGATGTACGGATGGCCAACAAGTACATGAAAAGATACTCAACATCATTAGGTATTAGGGAAATACATATCAAAACCACAATGAAATGCCACATCACACCCACTTGGATGGTTCTCCTTTAAAAAAAAAAAAAAAAGGAAAATAAGTTTTGGTAAGGATGTGGGGAAACCAGAATCCTTATATGTTACTAGTGGGAAAGTAAAATGGTTCAATTTCTGTGGATGGCAGTTTGGTGGTTCCTCAAAAAGCTAAACATAGAGTTATCATAGGACTCAGCAATTCTGCTGCTAGGTATATACCCTCAAAGAAGTGAAAACTCAAATAAATACGTGTACATTCATTCTTGTTTATACCACCACTATTCATAAAGTCAAAAGGTAGAAACAGCCCACATATCCCTCAGTGGAAGAATGGATATACAAACTATGGTACATACATACAGTGGAATATTGTATGTATCAGCTATAAAAAGTAATGAAGTTCTCCTGTATACTACGATGTGTGAACCTCAAAAATAACTTGCTAAGTGAAATACTCCAGACACAAAAGATCACATATTGTATGATTTCGTTTATATGAAATATCCAGATTAGGTAAATCCATACAGACAGAATGCAGGTTATTGGTTGCTAAGGGGCTTCAGGAAAGTGCTGCTACAGGTAGTAGATGCTTAATGTGTACAGGTTTTTCTTTTGGTTTTTCTTTTAAAATTAGATAAAGGCGGTGATTGCACAACACTGAATGTACTAAGTGCCACTGAATTATTCACTTTGAAATGGTTATGTGATGTGGATTACCTCTCAATTTTTTTTTACAGTTTAAAATATTATTCAATCCCAATAAATCTTCTTAGCAAAATAGGAATAGAATAATACATTCTTTAAATGAGTAAAAAACTGTCCCAGGGTCATACATGGTGAAATATTTCCATTGAATTTGGGAGGATGATGAGGTTGCTCTTTTTTTCTTTTCTTTTCTTATTTTTTTCTTTTTCTTTTCTTTTTTTCTTTTTAGAGAGAGTGAGTAGGGGAGGGGCAGAGGGAGAGAAAGAATCTTAAGCAGGTTCCATGTCTAGCGTGGAGCCTGATGTAGGGCTCAATCTCACAACCATGAGATCATGACCTGAGCTGAAATCAAGAGTCAGAAGCTTAACCAACTGAGCCAACCAGGCACCCCAAGGTTGCTCTTATATAGGACTGTTATTCAACACTGATTTAGAAATGGTGATAAGTACCTTTGGATAAGAAAATAAAAGTTACAGGGGCGCCTGGGTGGCTCAGTCGGTTAAGCGTCCGACTTCAGCTCAGGTCACGATCTCGCGGTCCGTGAGTTCGAGCCCCGCGTCGGGCTCTGGGCTGATGGCTCAGAGCCTGGAGCCTGCTTCCGATTCTGTGTCTCCCTTTCTCTCTGCCCCTGCCCCGTTCATGCTCTGTCTCTCTCTGTCTCAAAAATAAATAAAACGTTAAAAAAAAAATTAAGAAAAAAAAAAGAATGGGGCGCCTGGGTGGCGCAGTCGGTTAAGCGTCCGACTTCAGCCAGGTCACGATCTCGCGGTCCGTGAGTTCGAGCCCCGCGTCGGGCTCTGGGCTGATGGCTCAGAGCCTGGAGCCTGTTTCCGATTCTGTGTCTCCCTCTCTCTCTGCCCCTCCCCCATTCATGCTCTGTCTCTCTCTGTCCCAAAAATAAAATAAATTAATAAAAAAAAAAAAAAGAAAAAAAGAAAAGTTATAAAAGTGGGAAATCAAGACTTTTTGTGTCTTATTTGTTTCTGCAGATGTTATCTTTGAAAAACCAAGAGAATCAACCAAAAAACTGCTTAAAATTATAGGAAACTCCAGTATTTTGGCTACTTACAAGATATACTAAAGCCAATAGATAGCAAAAACAGTTTTGTTGAAAAATATGACAGGTGTTTTCATTCTTGCAAAAAGTGTATTAAGCTAACATAGAAATATTCCCAATACAAATATCTAGAAATGCTGAATACATTTATAAACAACCTTTTTCTCTTAAAACACATCTGAGCTTTCAATAAAGACCAATCTCTCCAGTTACTAGAAATTAAGAGGGAATTTGCAAACACAGCAGTAATTATGCTGGCATGGTACAACCTAGGAGGTAGAAGATTTGTGAGCTAGAGCCTTTGGTTTTAACATTCATTCTAAAAGTCCTGGACTTATAAAAACCAGAGCATCAGAACTGAGAACCCAGCATAGAACCAGAAACTTCAGTGGGCTTTATAATCAGTGAAATATAGAACTAAGAGAAGAAGCAAAAAACAAAACAAAAAAATTAAAAAGCAGAATCTTGCCTCTGCTCAGATCCTGGGTGAAAAAAAGGAGTCTCTAAGGAAAAATTGAAACTGTGGATTTGGACTTCAGATGCTAAAACCTGCATGGTGTAAGAATCCTCAAATTAATTACAATAGGTCTTAGGCTACTGATACACCTGGGGTATCTTTTAGAAGCAAATATAAAATCACTCCATATTCCAGAATGCATGAATTTCCCTCAGTGAAGTTGAGCTTCAGTGAGGATGAACTTACAGTTTAAAAAGTAAGTTATAAATCATATATGAAAATGATCAGCAGATATAATAAGGATTATACAATAAAGGACAAGATTAGCTCTGTAAGAACTTGAATTGATAGACTATAGAGGACACTATAAAATATGTATATATAAAATCATTAGAGACATACAAAAATTCAAACCATAAGAAAAAAATAAGACATGAAAAAAAAGGAATTAAATCTGACAAAGAATCAAATCTGAGCTTCTTAAAATGAAAAATACTGTTACTGAGATTGTATTTGGTGGATAGATTCAATAGTGCATTAGACCTAGCTGAAAAGAGAATTGGTAAACTGGAAGGTAGATTTAATAAAGTTACCCAGAATGCAGCACAAGATGATAAAGAGAAAATACGAAAAAGAGATGAGGAAACATGGATGAACAAATTAAAAAGGCCAGTAGAACTTCCAGGCCTAATGGGAGCTACAGGAGGAGAGAGGAAGATGAATTCATTTAAAGCAGTATTTGAATCCTCAGATTGAAGAAGCAAATAAGATAGATTAAATATAGTCTGATATATTTTTGTCCAGTTGATTTTTGACAAGGGTGCAGAGTCCACTCAAGGGGGAAAGAATTGTCATCCATGCATCCATTGGGACAGCTGGATTTTCACATTAAAAAAAAATTTTATGTTTATTTCTGAGACAGAGACAGAGCATGAGTGGGGAGGGGCAGAAAGAGAGGCAGACACAGAATCAGAAGCAGGGTCCAGGCTCTGAGCTGTCAGCCCAGAGCCCAACACAGGGCTCGAACTCACAAACTGTGAGATCATGACCTGAGCCGAAGTCAGTCACTCAACCAACTGAGCCACCCAGGCGCCCTAGGATTTTCACATTTAAAAGAATGAAGTTAGAGCTCTACCTTAAACCATGTAAAAAATTAACTTACTGAATCAATGATCTAAATATAAGAGTAATAACCATAAAATTCATAGAAGAAAGCACAGGGGTAAATCTTCATGATTTTAAATATGGTAGCAGAGTCTTAAATAGGACATCAAGAGCATGAACAACAAAAGAAAAAATAGATATATTGAACTTCATCAAAGTTTGAAAGTTTTGCGCAAAGGATGTTTTCAAAAAAGTGAAAAGACAATATACAGAATAGGAGAAAGTATTTGGAAATCATGTATTTGATAAAGGCTTAATACCCAGAATATAATGAGAATTCTTACAACTCAACAATTCAAAGACATACAACCCAATTAGAAAATGAGCAAAGGAATGAAAATACAACAGTTCAAAACCTTTGGGGTGCAACAAAACTTTCCTAAGAAGGGAAGTGTATAGCAGTACAGGCCCACCTCAGGAAGCAAGAAAAATCTCAAATAAACAACCTAACCCTACACCTAAAGGAGCTAGAAAGAGAACAACAAACAAAGCCTAAAGCCATCAGAAGGAAGGAAATAATAAAAGATTAGAGCAAAAATATATAGAAACTAATAAAACAATAGAATAGATCAATGAAACCAGGAGCACTGGTTCTCTGAAAAAAAATCAACAAAATTGATAAACCTTGAGAGAGAGGGAGAGAGATAATCCTGAGCAGGCTCTGCAGGGCTCGATCTCACCAACTGTGAGATCATGACCTGAGCCAAAATCAAGAGTTGGACACTTAAACAGCTGAGCCACCCAGGCACCCCCTCTAGCCAGACTTACCAAAAAGAAAAGAGAAAGGACCCAAATAAGTAAAATCACAAATGAGAGAGAAGAAATAACAACCAATACCACAGAAATAAAATTATAAGAGAATATTTTGAAAAACTATATGCCAACAAATTCGAAGACCTAGAAGAAATGTATTAACTCCTATAAACATATAAATTACCAGAACTGAAACAGAAAGTAAACTTGAACAAGCTGATAACCAGCAAAGAAATTGAATTAGTAATAAAAAAAACTCCCAACAAACAAAAGTCCAGGACCAGATGGCTTCACAGGTGAATTCTACCAAACATTTAAAGAAGAGTTAATACCTTTTCTTCTCAAACTATTCCAAAAAATAGAAAAGAAAGGAAATTTTCTAAATTCATTCAGTGAGGCCAGCATTACCCCAATACCAAAACCAGATAAAGACACCATTAAAAAAGAGAACTACAAGCCAATGTCCCTGATGAACATAGATGCAAAAATTGTCAATAAAATACTAGCAAACTGAATCCAACAATACATTAAAAATATTCAGCCTAATCAAGTGAGATTTTTTTCCCTAGGTTGCAAGTGTGGTTCAGTATTCGCAAATCAATCAACATGATATATCACATCAATAAGAGAAAGGTAAAAAAGAGAGAGATAAAAACTTTGATCATTCCCATAAATGCAGAAAAAGCATTTGACAAAGTACAACATGATAACTACCTTCAACAAAGCAAGTTTAGAGGCAACATACCTCAGCATAAAAAAGGCCAAGTATCAAATATGGAAAACCCAAAGCTAGCATCATACTCAATGGTGAAAAACTGAGAACTTTCCTCCTACAGTCAGGAACAAGGCAGGGATGTGCACTCTCACCACTTTTACTCAACATAGTGCTAAAAGTGATAGCCACAGTAATCAGACTACAAAAAGAAAAGGCATCCAAATTGGCAAGGAAGAAGTAAAACTTTCACTCTTTGCAGATGACATGATACTATATATAGAAACGCCTAAAGATTCCACTAAAAAACTACTAGAACTGATAAATTCAGTAAAGTCTCAGGATACAAAATCAGTGTACAGAAATCTGTTGCATTTCTGTACTCCAATAATGAAGCGGCAGGAAGAAAACCTAAGGAATCAGTCCTATTTATAGTTGCACCAAAAGCAATAGGATACCTAGGAATAAACCTAACCAAAGAGGTGAAAGACCTGTACTCTGAAAACTATAAAACACTGATGAAAGAAATTGAAGATGACACAAACAAATGGAAAGACATCCCATGCTAATAGGTTGGAATAACAAATACTGCTAAAATGTCTATACCACCCAAGGCAACCTACACATTTAATGGAATCCCTCTCAAAATACTAACAACTTTTTTCACAGAGCTTAGAACAAGCTATTCTAAAATCTGTATGGAACCACAGAAGACCCTGAATAGCCATAGCAACCTTATGAAAGAAAAAGCTGAAGGCATCACAATTCTGAACTTCAAGTTATATTACAAAGCTGTAGTAATCAATATACTATGGTACTGGCACAAAAATAGACACATAGATCAATGGGACAGAATAGAAGACCCAAGAATGAACCCACAACTATGTAGTCAATTAATCTTCAACAAATCCGGAAAGACTATCCAGTGGGGAAAAGACAGTCTCTTCAACAAATGGTGTTGGGAAAACTGGACAGCTACCTGCAAAAGAATGAAACTGAACCACTTTCTTACACCACACACAACAACAAATTCAAAATGGATTAAAGACCTGAGTGTAAGATGTAAAATCATAAAAATCCTAGAAGAGAACACTGGCAGTAAATTTCTTTGATGTTGACCATAGCATATTATTTCTAGGTACGTCTTCTGAGGCGAGGGAAACAAAAGCAAAAGTGAACTGTTGGGACTACATCAAAATAAATGTCTTCTGCACAGCAAAGGAAACAATCAACAGAACTAAAAGGCAACCTATGGAATGGGAGAAGATATTTGTAAATAGCATATCTGATAAAGGGTTAGTATCCAAAATCTAAAAAGAACTTATAAAACTCAACACCCCAAAAATGAATAATTAAAAATGGGCAGAAGAGATAAATAGACATTTTTCCAAAGAAGACATACAGATGGCCAACAGACACATGAAAAGATGGTCAACCTCACTTATCATCAGGGAAATGCAAATCAAAACTACAGTGAGAGAACACCTCACAACTGTCAGAATGGCTAAAATCAAGAACACAAGAAACAACAGGTGTTGGCAAGGATGTGAAGAAAAGGGAACCTTCTTGCACTGTTGGGAATGCAAACTAATGCAGTCACTCTGGAAAACAGAGTGGAGATTCCTCAGGAAGTTAAAAATAGAATTACCCTACAATCCAGCAATTGCACTACTAGGTGTTTACCCAAAGAATGCAAAAATATTAGTTCGGAGAGATACATGTACTCTGGTGTTTATAGCAGCTTTATCTATAATATCTAAATTATGGAAACAGCCCACTGTTCATCCATTGACAAATGGATAAAGATGTGGTGTATATATGCAATAGAATATTACTTAGCCATAAAAAAGAATAAGATCTTGCTATTTTCAAGGACGTGGATGGAGCTAGAGAGTAGTATTAATGCTAAGCAAAGTAAGTCAGAAAAAGGACAAATACCATATGATTTCACTCATGTGTAATTTAAGAAACAAATGAGCAAAGGGGAAAAAAAAGAGGCAGATGAAGAAACAGACTCTTAAATATAGAGAACAAACTAATGGTTACCAGAAGGGAGGTGGGTGGGGGGTGGGTTAAATAGGTGACAGAGATGAAAGAGTGTACTTGTTTGTGATGAGCATTGGGTGGTGTATAGAAATGTTCAATCACTATATTGTACATCTGAAACTAATATTACACTCCTAACTGGAGTTTAAATAAAACTTAAAAAGTATATAAATAGGCCAAATTTTAAAAAATGAGCAAAGGATATGAATTGGTATTTCTCCAAAGAAGATATACAAATGGCTAATTAGCACACAGAAAGATACAGATACTTAGTATCATTAGTCAT
This sequence comes from Prionailurus bengalensis, assembly GCF_016509475.1. Taxonomy (NCBI): domain Eukaryota; kingdom Metazoa; phylum Chordata; class Mammalia; order Carnivora; family Felidae; genus Prionailurus; species Prionailurus bengalensis. The sequence continues at coordinate 119,235,460 of NC_057355.1, read as the reverse complement.
TAGGAGCATGCAAATCAAAATCACAAGATACTACTTGTTTAATACTACCTATTAAAGGATGGTATAATTTAAAAAATGATAGAAAATAAAGTGCTGATGAGCATGTAGGGAAATTGAACCCGTCATACACTTTGATGGGAATGTTAAATGGTGCAGTGCTATGGAATATACTTATTAATCTAGAAAGAAATGTACAAGAGTATATTTGAAGGCTACTATAAAACTTCAGAGATATAAAAGACTTGAATAAATAGTGTTAGATGGAATAGGTCAGTATTATAATGTCAGTTTTTCTCAGATTAACTAGTGAACTTAAGGTGACCTTAA